>NC_133584.1:21747281-22349967 GCF_964106895.1 Numenius arquata
ACAACCCCAACTCTCTCAGCCTGTCTTCATAACAGAGGTGCTCCAGCCCTCTGGTCATCTTTGTGGCCTCCTCTGGACTCACTCCAACAGGTCCATGTCATATCTAATTGTGAACACAAAGCTAAGATGCTGCTGGACACATTATATGCCAGTGTTCCTAAATAGTGGTGGTAACTGTGAAGAAGCCCCATTTTATTTTTGCTTACTGAAAACAGATGTAAACTTTCGGTTTCATTTAGCAGCAGAACTGTGGTGAATCAGCTGCTGGAAATCAGAAAAAGTTTGGAATGTTCTTCAGTGCTATAGATGGTTTTCACCTGTTGGCTCTGATAGTAAATTCAAAACAAAATAGTAATTTATACAAGGGTAGTTTGCTTTGAGTAATTGACTTGTCATTAACCTGCATGTCTCTTTGAAGAAGAAATATACAGGAGAACGATTTGTGTATATTGGCCAGTGTTTCTAAATCAATAAGCTCATAGTTCTGTGTTGCAACATCTAGTGAAGTAGTTAATTCTTAACTTTAAATCTGGTTCTCAAGCAATTGCTAGAGCAATTTGCAGTGATGGGATGCAGATAGTTGTTGTTTCTCCTCCCATGTCCTACCACACTTTTTAAAAAAACAGATCTGATTAGCATCTAGATTGTTGAACAGATTGATTTTACTAAACCTGAATGTTAATGGATAACATCTTACTATGTCAGTGTACCTTGCTCTTTCTAAAAACCACAGTTACATGGGATAGGTATTAAAAAACCCTTAAGTACTAGTAATGCCTCATTTGAGGTTTCAATTCACTGTTCTTATCCCTATGTTTCTTTGTAAATCCCACAAAGATGGAAGGTGATACCTTCCGCCACCCAAGCCATCTTTCTGGAGTTGTGTTTATAGTGGATGTTTTTCAGTTAAGCTCAAACTTAAGTGCATTACCTTGCATGAGGAGGTAAGGATTGTCTTTTCTGGAGTGAGTCGAAAAGGAAAACCTGCTGGTTCCACAGCCCAGCAGCAGTGCTTGGGTAGGAGCATGCAGGCAGTGGTTCAGAACTGATAGGAGGGAATCCCTGTTGGCCTCAAGGAGACACTGCTCACACTGGAGGCTTCCATTTACTTTTACTGTAGTCAGAATACTCACTGTATCTTGTGGAAAGAATAAAGTGAAAGATGGTTCCTAGTTGTGTGCTTAGTGGATTTAAATCATGTATGGAGATGGGGAAGGCAGGACTTTGTATCTGAAAGGGTATGTTCCTCTAACTTCTGATATGTAACTTAGCATGCTGTTAGGAGTCTCGTAGAATCAAACCAGAGTAGCACATGCAAAGCCATGTTGAGGGTTCTGTGTTTTTGAGAAGATTAGATAAGAGATTTTAAAAGATGTGCCTGGCTGGGCATGATAAGCGATAGAGCTAACATCTTCCGAGTGGCTCTTGGAAGGCATATGACTTGCTGTAACTGAACTTTCTTAAGTCCTTCTCCTCTCTTGCCTTTCACTCCCTGTCCCTCTCATACAGAGAGGGGAGCTAAAGGGTAATGAAAGGAATGTAGAACAGAACCAAATATTTTTCTCTCAAACAATCTAGAACCTACAGGAACGTGAACACTTCCATGCTTAGTATTTTCTCTGTGATAAAAGGATACTTTCTTTAACTTCCTAATAACAGATAACTCTGTGTATGTATGTGTTCCTATCTTTGAGGTAAATCTGTGCTGACATCATAAGGCTCTACTTCTGCTTTTAGTTCCTGGATTTCTATGACATGTCAAGCAATAATGGAGTTTTATTTTATGCTGGTTCTAGGAAGTGGCTAACTTTTTTTGTGGTCACCACTGCATGGTCAGATACTATGAAAGTTTTACATAGAGTAAAGCTTAGAATGATGGTGGTCAGTGTGTTCCTTAATTTTGATGTGAATTTTACAGTATTGACACTTTTTTCTGTTCTAGGATGATCTTGCAAAAGGAAGGTCCTCGTTCTCTGTTCAGAGGGCTGGGTCCTAATTTAGTAGGTGTTGCTCCTTCCAGGTAAATGAAATAACTTTGAAATTTTGGTTGCTGTATGTTATTCATATGATTTAAGCTTTATTTGCAGTGAGTCTTTGCAACTGCAGTTGTAAATATTTAATAGCAAATAACCTTTGGTTCCTGGGGTAATTACATTGTCTGAGAAATTGAGCCACTTGTGTACTCTGCAGCTCCAGTCCCTCATCCCTGCATCAATTTTCTCAGCATTTACTGTCATATGGTACTATAATAGTATTTACTATTGTATACTATCCTTTATGCAGAGTTTTGTCCAGTTAAGAAGGAAAATGCTTAAGGAGTTGCACATGTAAACAAGAAGTTTGTACCTTTGAAAATCCAAATGTAGACTTAGCTTTTAGTTAATCCATCATCTTCCAGAAGCAATTGTGTGACTGGGCCCTTAAAACACTGGCTCTTTCTTCCTGAACGCTGGTGAAGCAGAGGCTACTCTCTCCCTGCAGTAAGAAGCCTGCTCTGAAACTTGAAAAAGGGCAAAACTGGGTAGGATGACACACAGCTGTTCCAGAGGAAGCAGATCCAGCAGTGGGCTGAAATCCAAAGGGTAGTGGGGCAGTGTCAAAGTGCAGCGGACGAGGGTGTAAATCTGGTCTAATTGGCAGTGGTATTGCTGCTCTCAGTTGCTCTGCATTGATACAAATGCTCCAGCTGCTTGGCTGGTGCTGGCAGTCAGTGAGGTGCAGGCTATGCCTGAAGCTGAATTGATCCTCACATACAAGTGTTAGCCTAACTTCAGTCCAAAAATAGCAGAATACCAAATGAAGAGTACGGAAACAAAGTTGTATAAAACTGATATAACTAGTTAATCCAGGAAGAGGCTATAGTTGTCTTTTGGCCCATTTTTATTCCCTTCTGTTTCAAGAGATGTGCCCTTATACAGAGGGGATATTTTCTACAAAGGTTTTAATATTCCCTTGATTTAATGCCCCGCTTTTGTGGGGTTTTTTGGGGTGTTTTTTTTTTTTTTGGTCTGAACAGAAGACATTATTTGGGGAGTATCTTAACTTTTCTGATTTAAAATCTTTGGATGCTTCTGGAAAATTTTATTAAACTGGACTTCCCATTCAGCATTGATCTGTCTTCTACGTAAATCTGACAGATGAGGTGTTGCTCTGTATATCCTCTGCATGAATAAGAAAAATATAATTTCGGAATTGGATTACTTTCATTTTAGCAGAATTTTTCAGGAGTTAGGAATACTTGAGATTTTCTGATCACAAACCTAGCATTGTTTTTTGGAGAAGCCGAAGTTATTCCAGTAGCTTTCTTTGTTCTTGACACCTGTGGGGTACTTCTCCAACTAAAGATGCTGTTTGTTTGATAGTCCGGTCTGGATCTGAATATTAAACATAGACTTTGATTTTTTTTTTTTTAACAGCAATTTTTATACGGCAATGAATTCTATTTTATAAGTGGCTATCCTTAATGAAAAAAAAATCCTCAATTGCAAAAAACCTACTTTTTTTTCAGTAAATTTTGTGTTACCTTATAATTCCCTTTCCTCCTTCCCCTGGGTGAAATACTTCACCTGCTTCCCCCCCGCCCTGTGTTCATACTAAAAATGTTGACTCTGTATAATGTGTGAAGTCTTACAAATAAGCACATCCCGATTCCCCTCCGGCTGACTCGGTCTTCATCCAGTACTTCATTTCAATTAAGCATTAGCTAAGTGGATTTAACAGCAGCTCTTTGTTTAAATAAGCTGTAGAGAAGCATGTTTCATAATACATCCAGTATACTTAACTAAGTTCAGATTCCATTTTAAAAATTACACCCATGAAGTAAGTGCTTTATCTTTTTTATAATAAAGAAAAACATGTTTGCACAGCTAATGAGGTTAATGTTCTGTTCATGAAAACGTGCATGTTCGTTTTTCCTCTTGTAGAGGGTTATGTGTAAGTTCAACTGAGTTAAAACCTTAAATGTGGGGTTTAGATGTGCTTAAAACAAGTTTTTTAGCTTTAATGGATGAAAACATGCCTTTTTCCTAATATTTTACATTGACATACTGACTTTATGTTTAACTTTGTCTTGATACCAACTGGAATGTAATATAAGTTGACAAATACTTTTCTTTGTAGTGTATTCAGAGGAAAAAGCTATGTCTATTTAAATACCAAACTAAAGGAACAGCTGTTCTAACATATAAAATATAAATATTTATAACTACAAGTTACAAAGTATAACTACAAGTTATCAATATTTATGTTTTAAATGTTAGAACAATTTTATAAATATTAAATGTGCTCTTTGGTTTAAAAAGCTACATACTTACTAGTTCTTCTGAAATTGTAATGCTATTGAATTGAGTTTATGCCTATTAGTACAAATTTGATCCATTATTAAAGACATACAGAATTGTGCAATGCCACTTAGTTCAGCAGTGTTTAGCTTTTCTGCTTAAACTTCCTAGTGTCACAGAAATCACTGCAATATTTTTAATTATCTATCCTTCCCCTCGCTAATTGTTAATTGGAGCTGTTGTGGAAGGAAAAGTTGTAAAGTGTGCTCTTCCCCCTTCCTGGAATAGTCCTGCTAATTTGCAAGCATTAATCATTGTGTAGTTTTCTGCTTAGGAAATAAGGCTTGAACCAAGGTAATCTTGATTTGGTGAAGTTAGTGGCACTGCTCATAAGGGTATTGACACACAAAACATAACTTGGATTTTGTTCTAATTTTAGAGCGATATATTTTGCTGCTTACTCAAACTGCAAGGAAAAGTTGAACAGTATTTTCAATCCAGATTCTACCCAGGTACACATGATTTCAGCTGGTGTGGCAGGTAAGGATCTGTAACTTTTTAGCTTCATTCTAGAGTCTTAACTACAAATGAGAGGCAGCAATAAATGTGGAAAAAAAAAAGTTCAGTGATTGAATGAATTCTTTGTAGTGGTTACCTTCTTTGGCCTCTCATTAAACAAAATCTGGAGAATGTGTGCATGAAACATTGCACTTGGTGTTAATGAAGATCTTTAAGTGTGTGCGTGAATAGTCTTTTCTAGGAAGACTTGCATGCCTGCTTTCTGGATTGTAAATTTGTGATGTAAAATGAAGACTTATCAAAACAGTAACTTTTTGCTCTGCAAGCTATAAACAACGTCGTTTGCACTGAACTCTGCCTTAATGCTGCTTAATCTGTTTTTTTGTCATAACTTTTTCTGTTACAGCTTTTTTTTGTCTTTCTGAAATACACCTACAGATATTTGTATAAATCATATGTAACAGTCCTCTCTCCTTTGCTCAAATACCAGTCTGTGTGATGTTTGCTCTACCACTAAAGTGATATATAAGAGCAGATTTCTGTAGTGTTCACATTTTCATCACTAGAATTATTTCCTACTTCATATCTGCACTGTAACTTTGGTATATTTTAGTAGCTACCAGTTTTTGTTGCTTCATTTGTATGTTCTGTGCTTTGGGTTTATTAACGAGGGGAACTAAAGGCAACTGAGCTGAGTTGTGGTCATGGACTTGTGCTGGGGAAATCAAAACTTGGGCTGGCAACTTTTTGCCTATTGTTGCTTCTGTCTTTCCTACACAAAACCAAAATTTCAAAAGCTTTTTTCTGTATAGGCCATAAACACTTCACAGATGAACTCTGACACTTTTATGGTAGACTGTTGTTCAAGTTTCTAATTCCTGTAAATTTTAAAACCACTGTCTATAACGTGAGTACTAGCGATCTGCAATGGATTGCCAAAGGTGATGTCAGAATAATGAATAGGATTAATTTTCTATTTAATACTTGCTAATAATCTGATACAAAGAAATTGTTATATAGCATAGAAAATTTAAGTGACTTTAGCTTTGTACTTAAACACAGTAATGCTCATCTCTAGCACATGAGAAATGTGATGGCAGTTTTTAATCTTCTGACTTAAAAATATAAGGCGAGCTATTTTGTCTTAAATAGGTAAATAAGCTGCTCAGATGATGCAGTATTTTTTTATCACCTGGAAATGTGTGTTTTCTTTGTAGGTGAACAACATGGGGGATGAGATGGAAGGGGATTTCATGAAAAGTTTTATCCTAATCAGTTAATTGTTTCAGAAACCCTAATTATGTAATTGATTTTCCTTGTCTTGAGCTCTTTGTCAAGGGGATGAAACATGTCCTTAAATTGGGGTAGGGGGGAAAGAAGGGGGAAGTATGGGTAATAGAAACAAGTCTATCCTCAATTGAAGAAAACTTGTAACTCCTGCAATGCTGTAGACAAAGGTTCAGAGTGTTCCTTATCTTTGGAAGTTGCTGCTCTCATTCCATAATGAAAAGAACATTTATGGAGATGTCTTGTAGTGACTTTTCCCAAGTGCTTGCAGACACAGACTAGTTTGTCAGAGAGTTCTGTATTTGCTTATTGACTTGCTTCCCTTCCAGAGGTTGGTGTTATGCATGTGTACCTCCGACTGTAGGAGACTGGGGTAAATGTATTTGAGCTTTAATTGCTGTTTGACTTTTTTACATTTCTGTACCAGCTTTTAAATATTGAACACTTTTTGTGAATGTTAACTTTCTCACACTTACCTAGTTCTGCAGTTGTATCCTTAAACCAGATAGCTGGTGAAACTGAGTGCAGGTTCACGCTACAGGTCACCGTTTTCTTTCTCTTGAAATGGCTTGGCATTGTATACTACAGATACTCCCTGGAAGAGCTTTAAAAGAAGGTTCTTTGACAAACAATTTCTTGATACTCATTACTGATGGTATTCTGATTTATATGTAAAGGACTGTAGCTAAAATTAACAGTGCTTTCTTGGGAACATGCTAACCATGTTTTTGTAATTCTGATATATTTCAGAAAATGCACTTAAACCAGCTATTAACAGTTTTACCTGCAAGGTTTGTATTGCTACATGATGCAAATCAACTTAAGGAAATGACAAAATAACAGGGACAAGATTGAATGTGAGCTCTTAATTGGCTGACTTAAACAGGCTAGCATGGAAGTTCAACATATTTGCTTTGGAACTTAAGATTTCAAAATTGGAAAAGTGGATAAACACTTCTAATAATTAGCAAAAAATAATCAGTATTGGTTTTTTCTTTTGCAGCTGCCAGTGGTTTCAGTAAGGAATTGAGTACCTCAGTCTTAAATGAGGGATTTTTTTTTTTTATTTGACCTTTCTGTTGCATAAAAGCTTCTAATACCTAATGAGCATGAGGTGGTGTTTGCACATACGAAGCTTTTCCTGTAGGTTGCAAAATACAATAATGATGCAAAAATACAATTTAAAAAAAAAACCTGCAGCTTATTGTTGTATGAAAGTACTGTAAGTAGTAAACTGCAGTCAACTTTAAATACTGTTTACTTGTATCATATGTTAGTACATAAGTAGCTCAGACTAGGCTGATGTCATAGTTTAAGGATTATTTTATGTATATGGTATTTTGGGGAGCAAGAATCTGAGGTATGGCATTTTAAGTGTTTTTGCTTGGTTTTAGGCCTGATTCTTCCTTCTCGAGATAAAACATGTATTTTTGGGGTTTGTTAAGATCCTTTTATTAATTTTATTTTATCCCAAGGAGGATGAATTATGCGACATATTAGTAACTGATGCCTTATGCAATTAGAAATTTTTCTCTCGCTGTGTGCTAGCTTCCCACATACAATTCACATCACCTTCATACCTAAAATATATGTCTATTGACATGAAGAAATACTTGGCAAACTTTTTTGCCTACTTCTCAGCATATCACATGAATCTGTTTTCGCAAACTTGGACAGTGAATATATCTGAGGCGTACTACAAGAATGGGAATGTTTGCTTGTGTGAAGATAGTTTATCTCTGTACATCTCCCAGTTAGGCAAAATTCTTAGATTCATTATAAACTCTGTCTTCTTGTTACACTTAATCAATCTCTTTTGCCACAAGAGAGTATAAAAACTTCTGTAGAGAGCTGAACAAAATATCTGATTCCTGTATGGCTTTCTGATTTGCCTTTTTAATGATTCATTCAGACAACATGGTTGCAAATCTGCTGCAAAAGTACTTTGCCTTGTATACTATTGCTGTTCTTTCTGTAACTCTACTGGCAAACCAACCCAAACCTAGACTTTTATTTAAAAAAAAAAAAAGGGACCACTTTTACTTACAGAGGTACCATACTTTTGTAAGTTTTTAGTATGTACACAGTTACTTAATACCAAATAAAATGTGTATTTAGTTCATTGATTACTGATATTAGAAAGTTTGATTTCATAAGGCATCTATTTTTTTTCAGTGCTAAGACAAGGCTAGCTTTTTTGGAATGATATTTGGGGAGGGAGTGGGGAATAAGGAGGGTTCACTTATAAATTTGATATATAGGTAAGTATTTGGAGATTAAAAAATTGAACTGCTGCAAATGAGCAGAAATTTCAGTACTCAGTGCATTTTACACAACTATTTTACTATCTGTGGCCTGTTCTTGATTATTTTTCTTTCTTTTTTTCCTAAACTTTTACCTGAAAACAGTTAGATCTCACAATAACTAATTCACAAATCCTTCCAATGGGATTCGATTTGTACACATGTGTCTGTTGAGGTCACTGCTTGTTGTTATGATACAGAAAAGCCTGTGTCTATTTTAGGCATTTACTGTACATTTCTCCCGTGAAAAGAGTGAGATCGTGTCATCTCATGCTCCCCATCCGCAGGTCACTTCCTGCAGAAATATGGACTAACTTAAACCTCGTGAGTACTGAACTGAGCGTCTCTTGCAGCCTCTAGTGTAAGAACCACACATTGGGTTTGTAATATCTATTAAATAAACAAACTAAGGGGAATTCACTTTCTTTATCTACTCAAATGATGTGCATTGTGCAAAGACATCACTTCTTAACTCTGTTAAGAGTTATTTTTTTCTGTGCAGTTCAGGGAAAGGTGGAAAATACCTTTCACTGATAGCTGTAACTTTACTTAGCTCTGGCTAATTGAATGTCCCTACTGGGTTCAACTAGGCCTTTTATTTTTTTTTTTTTTTCAGTGTCCCAGAGCTGCCTTTAAAGTGCTGCAGCCGATATTCTGTGTTGTCACATTATCAAAGACCTCTTTTCTTTTTCTTTTTTTTTAATATGTATACAATCTCCTTTCTGTCTCTTTGTTTTCTCTTTCCGTTTGTTTTTATTTTACTACTTTGGATTTTAATTCAGCATTACATATTCACACGTGTCTGTATCAATTACATTGGCTTATAGATTAAAAAAACCCCTAACCTTTGAAATGTGATGCATAATAGGAATACCTGGGATCTTACCTGTCAGTAGCTGATATAGTTCAAAAAGATTGAGATAATTCTTTCCATCTGAAACTGGGATACAATTTCACAGAATTAAAAAAAAAAAAAAAAAAACAAACCTGCAGAAAAGTACAGGAGTTTCTGGTATTGCCAAATTGATCTATACTTCTAATGAATCTGGAATCTTAACCTTTCTTGAGGATAGAACACATTGAGCATTATAAAGTTCACTGAGACTTCTACAAAGAAAAAAAAAGAAAAAAAGAAAAAGGAAACAATTTATACAATTGATCAGTGCTTCATAGTAGGTGTTGAAAGCCCCCCACCTTTATTTTTTAACCAGTTTTTCTGGTTAAAAAGAATTCTTCAAAACTTTTGCTACAGTTTTTCTGCGTTTAAAAAGAAACACTTATCTTAAAGATCCCAAAATTCTGGATGTTTCATGTTTTGGAGTGCTTTCCTTGGGTGTTAGCATCACTCAACTTCTAATTTCTTTCCTCTTCCACTAACTGTATTTGCCACACTACCTGTAAGAATTGAGCTGTAGTTGTTTCATCCTGAAACCTGAATTATTGAAGGCTCTTTGATTTGAAAGCTTTGGCTGAAACTGTCATGCTATTTAGGCTTATGACACCCTTAGGGAAAAAAATTGGCTGTGCTGACAGTAACAAAATTCCAAACTGTGTAACTTAAATAGGAGTGCAAAAGACTTTCTTTTTCTTGTTCACTCTTAATTAAGAACTAGGAGGGACTTAAGAGCTAATGTTTTAGATTTTTTTTTTTTTCTAGTGAGATGTTTTTCCTAGAAAACGTGTTGGTAGGGCAAGTTAGTTATTTTTCCCACCTTATAGAAAAGCCTTCGCAGTCCTGTGCATTCCTAGTGCCCTTGACTGCTCTATAGATACGGCAAGATTCCGATTTGAAGTAAAAGAAAATTAAAGCTTTCCTAATGCTAGTATAAAGAAAAAAATATGCAAAAACAATGTTTCCTTTCAGTTTAGTTCAACCCAGGGTCAAGTCTTGCTGGAATCAGTGGAGTTCCTATGGCATTGGGAGACAGGTCAGAAGGGCTCTGGCTGTTGAACTGCGGAACCTTTTTTTGCAGATGCAATATGTTTTAAAATCATTCTGTTCCTTGTTATGCCAGAGTAGTTCCCTGATGCTTTAAGATTTTACGTAATTGGTTGCCTACATGAAATACAGATAAAAGGCACTTCTGGCTTGTTAGGATTTCATTGCATCATATGAAGGACATGCATATACCTAGACATAGAAAAAAAGTAATGTATTAAAAAAAAGCCCAATCCAAACCTTTATTATCTACTCAATAAATTCACAGGAAGTTACTTAGTTAAGGGGCTTGAGTCAGTTTGAAAATCTGTTTAATCAAAAGATTAAACTGAAATCCCTAATGTGGTTTTGCTATTTTGGCACAGAAATATAGCTAAATCTTAGTAGCTGCTAACCCTCATAGTATGTCTTTAGAACTGTAACTGAAAATCCTAATGACCTATTTAAGATTTGGGGTGGGAGGCAGAACAAACCTTAAAACAGTTAAGATCCCTTGGCATTTCTCAGAGTATTGCAGTCATTTGTGTGCAACGTAAACCTAGATTGTGATTGAACAGAAGTAACACATGCAAACAGTTCTGCTAAATATATTTATTTATGTAAGCTGTTAACGATCTCCATAAACAAGCTTATTGATAGCCTGTTTGTTGTATAAGTATTGTGCAGCAGTTATGCACTGAACAAGATAACTCTTTGTTGCTTTCCCACAACCCCAGTCCATTCCCTTGCAGGAGGGCAGCATGTCTTTGTAGTGATATACAAGTGATGTGTGTCACTTAGAAAGCAAGTGTCTAAATTTATCATCTCTTGCCTGGCCATGTTCCAGCTCTTCCCTTTTCCTTTTCTCTCCTGCAGACATGTCACCTCATTAATGGTGCACGTGTGCTATTACAACTCTAGATGGCTTTTTTTTATTTGATTTTTTTTTTTCAGAGCTGCCTTTCACTCTGCTCTTTCTCTCCACGGTTGTGCAGAAGTAAGAGTGATTCTTACTTCTTTTCTTTATTTTTTTTTTAAATTTGTTTCCTTTTCTCTTTTTCTTCCTTTTTCTTTAGTGGACTGAAAATCAAAGCTTTAACCCTTAGCCTTTACGCAAGCTCGAATAGTTGCTGTCTGTCTGGATAGTTAGAAGTCATACTATTTAACAATTTAAGCACTCATATCCTTGTTAAAAGTATTCCTGGGCCAACAAACAATCTCTGCTTTGAATACTAAATAAAGCATTAGTGCTCAAATTTAACTGCTCTTCATAGTTCAGTATTAAAAGGTCTCTTAACTTAGAGTAATACATGCCTTTTAACTGCACCAAAAGTAGTATTTATTCAGTCTGCATGCTTTTAAACTCGGATTGTATTTCAGGTAGCAAATTAAATTGACACAATGTTTTCTGCCATCTCAAATTGCTATAGCTGTATCTGTAATGTGTTCTTATTGACATGTTTTCCAAATTGGCTACTACCAATCTAGCTAGCTTTGCTGTTCTGTGGTGTCAAAACAGGGTTGGTATGATTAGATAGGCAGAGAAATGTACACAATTGGGCTGATTTTATGTGGGGCGTCTCTTGCTAAGAATCAAACTTACTCAATGTTAATGTAAAATTAAAAAATAAGCTAAAACATCAGTAAAGAGCTCCAATGGGTACTTTCTAAAATTCAGTATAGTCCGAGTTTTTGCATCCATTGTACCTTACTGTGTGCATTTCGAACTTAGATGCAGTTGCTCTTATGATACTATCACATCTAACTTTTCTTTTTAAATATTTTAGGTTTTACTGCAATCACAACAACTAATCCCATTTGGCTAGTAAAGACACGATTACAGCTTGATGCAAGGTAAGAATCTTCTTAAAAAGAGGATCTCCTGGTGACGATGGGAAATCTCACTGCTGTGATAAGACTTCACTTAAATGTTGTGAATCTGTTCTGCATCTGTTCTGCATCCCAAAATGGAATGATTCCTTAAATATCCACAATTTCAAATTAGAAAGTTGATGCTGATCTCTCTACAATTTACACTGTCATTTCTATCTACTTTAATCTCTGTTGTAAGGCGCACTTGAGGCACTGTAGTAGACAGGCCAGCACATTTGGAATGAATTAAAATGTTACAGTCTCATTGAAATAATATTCTACCAACCATATGCCTATGTTTTCCTGCAGTAATACATCCGCTCTGGTTTTAGCTGTTGAGCTGAACATCCCTGAAATAAGGGTTTAAATATTTTAGCAAAAGTTTAGAAAAATGCCTTGAAACATCCTGGTTTTCATTTTTTACATACTCTAGTCTACTATGAAAAGAGCAAGACTGCTTTCATGGATCCAAACACAGGAATTGTCCTAATGCAAGATAGTCAATAGAAATTGTTTCGGCTTATTACAGAATCAGTTACAGAAACTGTTTATTGTTACAAAACTTATAAAGTAGTAAAATTTTATGCAAATAAGAAGGAAGGAAGACTATATTCCCATCTATTTAAAACTAAGGAGAGACTGATAAGACGCAAGTGTCTCAGTGCAACTGTCTTGTTCATTTTATAGACTTTCTTACTGAAAACTTAGCATACAATATAAATTTTTTCTTCAGCCATCCTGAATATATTACTGAGCCACATATTCCCATTTTGGAGATCTGTTGGACTTTCTGTATTAAGTGGATATTAGCATTTTTCCTCTTAGTGGGTGTATTGTCAGCTGCAGGATGACCATAGTAAACATATTCCAGAACTAATTTTACCATGAGATATTTTTTTTGTGATATCACCATATGATTGTGGTGATAATCATGACTAATTCTAAGGTGGTTTTGGTGCTATGTGCAACTGGATGGCATCTTGTGCCTCTGATTGTTTTTTACTGATTAATCAGTTAAATTGCTTAAGCTATAGGGCTTTAAGGAAGTTAGGGAAAATTATGGATTGCTTGTGCACATTATTTCTGTATATTATATCAAGCACATCGATCACATGGGAGACCTAAAGAAGGAAATACTTTGTCTTTGTAGGACATTGCAATTACATGGGCTAGTCTAGCGCATACTGCATTCTCAGCTCTTCTAATTCAGTTCTTGAGAAACAAAAACACTTGTCCTGTGGGATTATCCTGGCCTGATCTTGTTTGTTGAAGTTCTTGTCAAAAATCCCACTGATCCCAGTAAGAGCTGGAGAAGGCATGTTTTTTTTATTTCCAAAGTGACATTGCTTTGGCCTTCATGACAGTATTGTGCATCTTAAATATCAGAAAAACAAACTCCTACAGCAGTTGTCAGTGCACCCATCCAGGTGTACCGGGGGTGTGGGGATTGGGGTGACCCTGGAGCTGGCAGCTGTAGGGCCAACTGCTCTTCTCACCAGTTGTTCTTTGACTCTTTTCTTTTGCCTGTCAGCAGGTCAGCACTAGCCCTGCAGTCCTCTGCAGCACCTACCGCCTAGCTTACTGATCTGGTTTGCAGCTACGTGCCCCCACTCTTTCTCTTAGTTGTGCTTGGTACCGATGATGCTGTCTGACACTGCAGGCTCTGACCATCAGGACTTAAATTCTGCATCTAGTGATACCCTGTTCTGCTTGCGTAATAGCTACTGCCACTGGCTGTCTTGCTTTGACGATATCCATACTAGTTACCATAACTTCTTCAAGGTTATTTGCTGGTTTATTCTGTGGGACTTGCCCACTCGGGAGACCTCTGCTGGCAGAATCCATACGCTTCAAGTGCCTGCACTCGCTGCTGCAATGAAGCATATTTTATATAGTTTCATAATGTTTTGCATAGCTGTGTACAGTATACTAAGTATTTCAATATGCACAAATCTGTTTAGTAAGCAAGCCAAAAATGGGAATAAGATTTTATTTACCAAATATTGGTTGATACAATCGTGTCTATTGAGCATTTCCCTTGACATCAGCAGTGGCTTAATTGAATCAAATTGAATCATCTATTGTACTGGTTGGTATGTGCCCTTTGGATATCCTAGTTGTTTGCTGATAGCTGTGATGCTGTGAGAACTGCTGTTTGAACTCTTCGCCACTGTTTCCATGTTTGTGTGCCTTACAGCCATGTAGTCATAGAATCGTTTAGTTTGGGCTGTACTGCAAGACCTGCGCTTCTGAAACACGATGTGTAATTGCCATGATATGGAGATGTTTGAAGCAAAATTTAGAGAAAAATCCACTTTCATTATGCAGAAGAAAATGGTCATTTTTCATGAGTGATTGACATTTGCGGTTCATTTGGGAGTCTCTTTTCAAGCAATTTAGGCCTGTATTCTGTAAGACCTGGGGAGGCCCAGAGCTGTTCAACTTGTCTACATGATACTTTAATTACCACGTGAAGTTTGGCTTGGATTCAGTGTAAGGCTTTACCCGTGTTTAGTGCTGAAGGCCTTTGGGACTTCTACTTCAGGTTGTGTGTTCTTAAATGTATCTGAATTGGAGCCCCTCAGCATCAGTGTGAGATGTTTCCTATATCTTCTTGTCACTAAAAATGGTTTAATTATTTTTCCAGTCTCAAGTTGCACCAGCTTGATGTTTGTCTTGCTCTCTCCTTCTTAGGAATCGTGGAGAAAAGCGAATGAGCGCTTTTGAATGTGTCCGAAAAGTTTATCGATCAGATGGTATTAAAGGCTTTTACAGAGGAATGTCGGCATCCTACGCAGGCATATCTGAGACTGTTATTCATTTTGTTATTTATGAGAGTATCAAGAGGAAACTACTGGAGTGTAAGACTGCTTCTGCCATGGACAATGAGGATGAGGCGGCAAAAGAAGCTTCGGACTTTGTTGGAATGATGATGGCTGCTGCCACTTCTAAAACTTGTGCCACATCAATAGCATATCCCCATGGTAAGTGGGGCACATACAGCTGAGAGCCTGAGGCAAAGTGATCAAAGGGAGTCTTTTTGGTGATACTTGTAGCAGACTTTGACTCGCTCAAGAACTAGTTCTTTGTCTAAAGCTTTTCACACCAGATTCAGTGCATCAATGTGAGTGTAGCATTAAGAAATGGAAGTATTTTTAAGTGGATATCTAGCATGGCCTCTTCTCAGGCAATATTTATTTTTCCAAAGGATTTGCCAGAGTATGGCCCGAAGTACTGTAGGAGAAGGTCTTTTTGCACTTGCAATCTCTCTATACACTCAGCAATTTCACATAATTTGCCAGCAAGTTCTTGTCCCTCTTCTAGGAAAGCAGCCTGTCTAGTTTGGTTTTCAGTTGCATGTAATTTTTATGTGAAGTACTTGTGTATACATAAAGTGTGTTAGTGGATTGAGTACTTCACTAGTGGCAACTTTCAAGCTAAAAGGTAAGCCCAAAGAAAAGTCCTCTTCTGGACTTTTAACTAAGAAAATGAACTTTTGTTGTTTCGTTAGCTATCTAATACTGACAAAAATTTAACTTGTTCTCCTCTTACGCTTACTTAGTTTGCTTCTCTGTCTTCTCTTTTTTTTTTAAAGAGTTTTTCTGAGACTGAAAACTTGGGGAGGGGGAAGTTTGTAATGTAAAATCACTAATTGGTTTCTGGGAAAGATGATGAAAAGTGGTGAATATAACCACATGTGGTTTTCTTTGTACAGAGGTTGTACGAACAAGACTAAGAGAAGAGGGAACAAAATACAGATCTTTCTTCCAGACATTATCTTTGCTTGTGCGAGAAGAAGGCTATGGATCCCTCTACCGAGGTTTAACTACACATCTGATCAGACAGATTCCAAACACGGCTATCATGATGTCAACCTATGAAGTGGTAGTCTACTTGCTGGATGGATAGCAGTGTGACAAGGCTTCCTAGAAGAAGGTGGAAGATTGAAAGACTGGAGTGGACCACTGAATGTCAGTGCCAATGTGGTGGGCAAAAGGAAAGTTATGAGGAACATGCAGCTATGGACAAAACAGAAGGTTGACTGTGGGCAACTATGAATAATTTTGCTGCCTTACTGTGTGTGGTCTCTTGGCAACGTGACAAATGGGAACTGACCCTTAGGAATGCCTTTACACATCTCTTAATTCAAAATTGTTAGTTTTCATCTGTTAATCTAGACAAGGCCATTCAGTCATCTTCAGAGACCTGAAGGGTGAGGGCGGGGGGCATAAAATACATTCTTGGGCAGCATTATTCACTTCTCTTAGTGGTTGCTTTCAACTACATCCTTTTTGTTGTTTTACTGCACAGTAGCCTGTTGGAAGAATGGGGAAGACAGTACTTTCTATAACTTCCCATACCTGAAACTTCTATTCGGTTGCTCTGAAGATTCATAGAGACTGAGGTAGTAGTCAGTGTGTAGAGTTTTCTATGTTGCTACCTCAAGACAAAATATGGCGCAGGGACCTAGAACAGTGTTTTTTTTCTTCACTAAACAGGTGATACTTGCTTTTTCTTTGAAGTTTGAGCAGTGTTGTAGGTTAGTGAGAGAGGATCTGATTGTTGAACTCTTCAGGTTATCATCTCTCGATATTGGTGTATGTGGATTTCTAGTTCTGCTGCATCATCCTCTTTATTTTCTGGAACTTTCCTTCCTTAGGCAAGAGAGACCTATGAAACACTCTGCTATAGCGTCCGTTTTCCTTGCTACCCTGTCAGGTCACTCACACAGCTAAGCAAGAACTTGCTGAATGCTACTTCATAGACTTTTAAAGGTTTCTTAATGTGATGAGAAATCTTAACTAGTCCAGCCTGTCATTTGTGAAGACAAGATTCACTCAAATAGTTTCATGCTACCTAAGAATGAGCTGTATTACCCTAAAATGTCTGGCAGAGCCTGACTTTGTATTACCAGTATCTGTATTGGGAGTACAGGGGAAGAACACATCGCTATGGCTAAGGCGGCCAGAAAGCAGAAAACTGTAGAAGTTGTGACAGGTTTGTTTTTGGTTTTTTTTCAGTGCAGACAGCCTCTGTGCAGAATGATGGAGAAAATAATAACTGAGATTTTCTTGTAAGCATTCCCCTCTAACTGCTGTATCACTTCTTCCAACTTGAGCCTGTGCACAGAAGTGCAGCTGACAGTATAACCTCGTCCTCCAAATTGTCTGAATATTCAGGTATCGGGTTTTGTTGTTGCAAAACAAAATGAATATTCAGCCAATTGCAAAATGATGTGTTGCATTCAGCACCGAGGCTTAGCTAGTTCATTATGTCATAATTTACAGGGTTTTCCAAAACCATACAGTTGAGTGTCAAAATCGGAAGTTTAATGTTACAAGAACTTGTACAGCTTTCCAAACAGAAATCTCTTATCTGCACCTTGAGTACTTCTTAGTCTGCATTCATGATCCTTATGAGGAAGATGATCATTATAAATTTGGGGCAATAGCTTTCTACATATAAATGCTGCTACACTGGTGTGGACAGAACTGTGCTATCAACTCTTCCAGTGTGGTACTTCAGTTCACTTGAACTGTGCATTGTGTGCAATGGCTTTATTTTATGAATGACTCCTTATGCACTTTGTGGCCTTCTTATGGCTTGTGACTTTTCTTCCTCTTGTTATCTGTAATCAAACTATGTTCAAAACCATGCAGTTTGTTTTTAAACAAAGCATGTGGTTTGATTTCTATGTGAGCTGTGCAGGATAGAACATTTTATGCTGTAGATCATAGCATTTCTGTTGCAGTAGTTCTGTAGGCTGTATGGAAAAGCCTGAAGCTTACAGAACAATCAGTCTGGGCTTTTGTCATTTGCTTTCCTTTTATTTTGACCCTTGCCATGTTCTCCACGCAGTGTTGGAGTACTTCATGTAATTTGCTCTACTAATTGCTGATACTTCTAAAAGCCACCTATAGTATGTTCAGCCACCTTGCAGTGGAGGCTTTTTGGCTGTATTAACTTCTTTCTCTGGAAAATGTTACCTTAAAAACAGAGAGCATGGTCTGTGATGTGCCCACCAAGGGGAACTTGGTTGTTTTAAAGAAGCAAGGGGAATGCTTAAATGTGTGCTGTAGTGGGCTTTTTCTGGTTATCTTCCCAGGAAAAATCTGGAGTACTCATGACTGACTTAAGTCTTGCTGTGATGCTGTTGTTCAGATACTAAGTGCAGGAATAGCTACTTACTGTATTTTTTGTTCTGTAGACGGTGGATTATTCTTCAGGCTATCCAGATTATTCAGGCATAGCCAAAATGTAAATTGGCAAAGACAATATTTAGCTTTGGAGTTCATGAATACAATTAATACTTGGATTAGCCTAGACTTCATGAGAGTTACTCTCCTCTGTCTATTGGATACGTTCTCCCTTCGTTACATGTTCATATCCCATTAATTCACTGGGTACCATGTGTGTGCCTTGTCTGGGTGAGAACAGACCCCCCGGAGTCGCCAAGTAGAAGACGTTAACAAGGACAATTGAATATTGGAGGCAACAGCTAAAAATAGACCATCAGCTTATTATTCCACCTTTTTAATGGGTGTTTAAGCAATGTTTTAAGCTTCAGGGGTGATCTTTTTGGCTTGCTTTATGTAACAAAACATAAATCCAAAGTTTCCTGGGATTTTGTTATTTTTAAATTGCTAGTACATACAAAGTTACCTCTGAAATATTTCCCAAAGATCTTCAAATTATTTATGCAGTTTTCTTGATATTTATTTTAAAAACTCAAAGGGAATAAGAAGATGCTACGTTCAGTAATATCCTTAACTACAGAACTGAAAGGAGTGCATGTAAACTTTCTTGTAACTTAAATGGTCATCTTGATTCATATTTGAATGCAGTGTGTTTGTCACACTTTTCTGTGCTAGAGGCAAAGGACTTGGATGTCTAAAAAACTCTCAGTAATTAATTAGTTTCCACATATTTCCCTTGCCTAGATGAAACTGAAATGTTACTGCAAGCTGTTAGTTCTGACTCAGCAGCCCGGTAGGTTTGGGAAACGCTGTGAGACTGCAGTTTCCTGAACCAGTCAAAAGATGGCACTGGAGGATGCATTCATCAGGGGGAAAGGGATTCTTCTGCCACGGCCTGGCTGGCTGGCTGTGTTACAGAGCACTGGTTGTCACTGAGTGTCTGTGCCATACTGGGGGGACGTGGCAAGAGTGGCCCGAGTTTAGAAAGTCATTAAAAAATAGACTTTAGTGAATGCCATCGCATTTCACAGCCCCTGTATTAGCCATCCAGTCCCTGTAGAGCTGTGTGAAAACAGGCGAGTTTTTAGTGTTGCAGGGGCTGAGCCCAGCCTTCTAACTGACAGATAGATCTGCTGGTTCTGTCTGTATTTCTGATCTGCTAGCCTGTCTTGGTTTAAGTAGGTTTGCACTATGGATTTATGGAGTTTTTTGATTTAATTGTAACTGAAACATCAGCCAGTCCACTTGTATATTGACATTGCACCTCTCTAGTTCCCTGTTTACATAATGCACTCCATATATTTCATTTCTGATTGAGGTGTGTGTTAATGAGTTTCTGCTATTCTGTTTGTTCTTATGACATTTGTAACATTCCTCAGACTGTAGTATTTTAAAAGAATGCTTCCAGAGACAAAAGATTGGAGAGCCTCTGTAAATGTTGCTTCCTGTTTAAACTGTTTAAACTTGGAAAACCAGCTGAACACTGAAGTGTGCCAGGTAAATGTACTGCTTTATTCAACTTTCTGTCTGTTAAGACTCAGTTATGTAAGTTTTTGGTTTTTCTATTTAAGAGAGTCTGCCTACCCTGCATATGTGAACATAATTATGCCCTTGGAGTCATAGCTAAACACTCACAAATGACAATTTGAGAATACTTCAGTGTTCATGTGAGGTTTGCTATTATTCTTGCATACATGTAGCTGGCTGTAAACTATGTGCATTTACTCTGTAAAAGCTAACTTTTTTTGTTTGGATTGCTTTAAACTTCAAAGCAAATTAAAATGATGTGCTTCTATTCAAATGTTGTCTTCTGTGCAAAACTGTACGCTATTTTTAACCTTTTATTTTTTGTTATTGATACACCAGTGCCTGGACAGTTGAGATTAAAAACGAGCAATTCTTTAGGAGATCCCAGTGAATCATTTTTTCTTGTGCCATTTTATAGTAGCGGAAAACAACGTGTATGTATTGTACCTGTAATATGTTCTTTTCCGAGGGGTTCATGGATGACTTAAGCTAGTCGGCTGTGTACTTGCAGTTGGGATTTGAACGCAGTTACCTTTGCACAGCTACGTGTTACTGTCTGTCAACTGAGATTCACTAACTAGTGATCAGAAAATTTGTGTCCATAGGAAGTGCCAGCTGGCACAAACCACTGCTGACAAAAATGAAGGCCAGCAATTCCTTAAAATGTTCAGACTTAATTGCTCGTGCAGTTATAACCGAGCCCTTGAACCTGAAACGTTATTAAATGTCCTTTCTCTCAACAGTAGGCATTTGATCTGAAGTCTGTCCTCAGAAATTCTGCAAATATATAGGTAGATTGGGGGGGGAGGGGGTTGTGTTGTGTGTTTACCCTCCCTGTGTGTTCTGGAATGGAATCGTTTGTGGCCTTTAATATGGAGCCAGCTGTGGTGTCTCTGATTTAATTCTTTTGGCTATTTCAAAACTTGCATTAAAATAGCACATCTGTGACAACAGTGAGTACAGATAAGTACCTGTGCAGGTACTGAAGGAAGAGCACACCTCCTGAGAGAAAATTCTCCCTGGTTTCTCTAGTTTATCCTTTCGATAGAAAAGGGAAGTGAATGCTGAAAAATCCCTCTGTTCTTACTAAGAAACCCCAGTAAGTGTGAATCTCTTCCCATAGGTGGGACATTCTGCAAGGAATTCTGGGGGAAGTCACAGTGGATTTCCCTAGGCATTCCCTGTTTTCAGCCATATCCAGGAGCGCGGGCTCTTCTGGGGAAGAAATTGGGATTTCCTTCCTCATCCTCTAGAAACAGCTAAAGATGTGTATCCTGTTGTTATTCCATTTGCTGCCCACAAACACTGGTTCCTACAGAAAATTCTTACTATTGCGCAAATAACTTTTTTTTCCCCTGGCTGCTGAAGGCAGACAAACAGTTTGTTTTGAAGCTGGTAAACTTCCATGATAGTTCTCAGGTACTTTCATTCTGTCATTCCTTGAGGTACCTGTTCCCCTTCGGTCTCTTCTGAAATGTAGCTATCGATAAAAGTTTACAGAGTTTATATTATCTTTCTCTGCCACTACAAATGTTTCCTGGCCTTTGCAGTGATTGAATGACTTGCAAGTTGCTTTGGGGAGCTCCAGCTGGATTCGTGCTGGATATGTTTAAAGACTTGGGAATATGGTTTGAATTACTTGAAACAAGAATGATGTATTATCATTCCCACATTTTCCTTAGAGACTAGTTGAGGGAAAATGCTGAAAAATGACAACCATCCAGCTATGCTTGTAGGGTGGTCCAATATTATTCCCTAATTCATTCAGGCAATAGACAAAGATTTAAAGTGCTTTCTTTACAATACTAAAAAAATCACAAAACCAGTATAAAAAATATTGACTTTTCCCCATTAGAGAGAAGAATATCTGCCCTAGTCCCTAACTGTTATAAACCGAGGGGACTATTGCCAAAACTTTATAGCTTGGACGTAAATGGAATATTACCTCTCGAGCAACAGCAGCTTAGAGCTGTTAAAACCACACACACAGAAATGCCTTAACCACACAGGGGTGAACCAGTTTGAGCTTGCGGTTCCCCATAGCTCAGTTCAGCCAGAGCTATACTTACTTTCCTATCACCTTCTTTCCCAGGGTGAAAAATTGTTTCCTTATGGCAGAGCAGGGACTCCTGAGTGGTCCTCAGACCCCATACTACCACGGTTTATTTCTGTGGGACAGCATTCTGGTAATTCTCAGGATCTGAGCCCCTTACTTGAGCTGTCACTTATCTCACCCTTCTCCCCTCCCTGAAAAGGTGTGCAGAATCAATTTGGGAAGGGTGGGATTTTTTGAGATGACAAACATGAGAAGACACTGAAAGGTAAGTAAGAAAGTATGAGAGTTTTGGCTTACTGGAAAAGACCAAAATACATAACCACCACGCCCTTTCCAAATATCTCAAGAAAGACAAATCTTTGAGAAACTTAGATTTTTATTCTCCCTATCTATGAATTCAAATGGAACTTGAATTCATGGTTATTACTCAATTCCAGCTATTATTTGAATGGAGAGTTGGCAACATGTGGTGGCAGTATCTGCCAAGCTTCCTATTCCTTCCTAAAGTTGAAATAACATTGGGATTCAGTGCTGTAAATCCATTCCTAAAGAAGGATACAGGCAAAGGAACAGTATCTGGAGAAAACAAGGAGTCACTACGGTTTTGAACTGCTTGTTTTGAGTCCCTGGGATGAAGGAAGCTCTAAACTGAAATCTGTATTCAGTGTTAAATACTATATGCATCTTATTCAATGATCTTCAGTTTCCATGTTCTGGGCAATGAGTAGAGGGACTTTCCTAATATGTTTTCTCCTCAGCCTTGTGTCCAAATGCAGCTTTGAAGGGAGATGGAGTAAAGCTGCAGCAGTTCCTTGGCCTGTTTGTGCACTGTGTTGCCCCTCTTTGCTCAAGCCAGAGATACCAGTAAGTTGGTGGGTTTAAATTGTTTAAACCGTTAACAAGGAACAAACTGCCTGGCTCTCTCCTCCTGACTTGTCTGTGCATCTGTTTGCTAATTGCTTATTTCCTTGTGTGTGGCTGCATAGTTTTTCTTTGAGTTGCAGACTTCTGGTGTTAAAAGGGGCAACGGATGGAGAAAGCAAGATTTATCAAAGTACATCAGGTTTTCTACAAGAAAACTAAAGTCAGCATTGCCAAAAAAGCTTCTAACAGTAACATCTACAAACATCCTGAGCTCACAGACTAAACAGTGCTCTTGTGGCTGAGCAAGAAGCCTGGTAGTCTCTGCCAAAGGCAAGGTAAGAGGGGGATGGTGGCAGAGTCACCCTGAAAAAAATGAGGTGGGCTGTATGTAAGAGAAGGCTGAACTATTCTCATACTGAACCTGGCTAGTTCACTCTCTTGCATGAAATTAAGACCAAGGCAAAAGGGGGAAAAAAAAAAGAGGTATTAGTTGGTGAAGATTTGCATAAGGAAAAATGAACTATCTCTCAGCTCATTCCACAGCAGGGAATAGTCTAACGGCAGTGTTCTCAAAATGGCTTATTACACCTAAGTAGGTTTAGGGATGAAGCTGTGTGTTATTTGGAAGACAAAGAGCAAATTTGCCTGAAATGGGAATATTGCTGTATGCAGTAGGCCCTAGCATGTAGAGCTGAGCTTTTTTACATACAGTAGGTCAATATTAGCTGTGTCTACTGGAGTGTTTGGATGAAGGCACCACTGAATAAACTGATGAATGCTGCAGTTTCTCTTGAGCTTTGATGGATGGTTGCATTCAGGCCTCAGCATGTACCAAAATTGCAACTTTTTTTTATCAACTTTGTGATACTGCACTATAACAGGATGATACAGCATGAAGTCCTCATGATATAAGGTCTCTTTCCTGGAAGACTGCGAATGAGAAACTTTCCTTGCACTCTTCTCCCCGAGTCTGAAGTTGCCTGTACTACATCAAAATAATAGATTACAGTGCAGCTCCTAATGGTTGATTCAAGAAGAATCCCTTATTCTTTCATTTTATATCAAAATGAAGAGTTTGGTTAACTTAGCTTTATGTAATTTGCATGCCCAGATTCCCTTGTACTTGATGGAACTTGACGCAGAAGATGGAGGAGCCTCGTCCTGCTGTTCTGCTGCCCCTGGGAAGAGCTTGTTTCGCAAAGGAGCATGTCAGCTCTAAGTAACTTGGAAGCTGGAGAACTTCCTTTGTAACATACACATTGAAGCTGAGATATTTCCAGGCATTACAGACCGGAGAGAATAGTTATGCAAAATCATAAGCCTCAGATGGCTAAATGTCCAGTGCCATAACCAAAGCTGAAACTTTACTGACAAACGCCTTTGTGAAAAGTCTTAGCAACAAGTTGTAAGAGTACATATCAGCTCATCATTCAACACGAGCAGGAAGCACCACAGCGGTGTAGCTGTGTAAAGCCAGACATACCTCCTTGTGATGCAACACAGGTAAAATCTACTGTTAACTTCTCTTCTACTTAAGATAAAGATTTAGGGATTGAAGGGAACCTGCCTGGGCATTTGGTGCCATGAACTAAAAAGGACTTGGGTGTATAAAGTGAGACTTAGGCGCTTAAGTTTTGCCAAAGACCCCTTGCTGCTTCGTCTTGAAGGTAGACAAACTGCAGAAATCCCCAAGCATTTTATTTTGCCAAACATCTGGAAATTATTCTCTGCTCATATCCACAAATGTCTCTGCGGGACAGGAACACGCTGCTCAGCTCTAAGCTCAACTGCAATCCTGAAACTTAGCATTCCTTTTTTCAGGTTCCTTAAGGAGCTTGGCCTGGAAATAGGTATGAAATAAAATGCAAGGAATGACTGCTGCTTTCCTTACTGATAAGGCTGGTGTCATTCTACTTGAGTGTGTTGGGTTTTTTGCTTTACAAAAATAAAATAAAGGTAGGAGTGCTCAGGGAAGACAGAGGAGACCCAGATTCAAATTCCTTCTCTGTCTGGAAGACTGTCGCTTTCAAAAGTGTCTGACAAGCTGTTCCTGGTTCAGAGAAACCTTTTCTGCTTATCTTTCCAACATGCATCACAGCTGCAAAGAATTGAGGAAATATAGAGAAAAGAAAGGAGGGAGACATGGGTATTGTGCTGGCTGGTTCTGGCAGAAAGCAGTCTGCCTTGCTTGAGATTCTTTGAAAGAAAATACATCCAATCCTCCAGGCTGTTGTCTTGACTGGACGGAGAGTGCTCTCTGTATCAACGGTCTCCTAAGGTTTGGAGGTTAAGGCATTGCCTCGGTATTTGCTCTATACAGATATATTTGGATATTCAGAATTTTGATGGTTTTAGTCTACGCTAGGCTTGTGAGATCGCGTATGTCCATACCTGCATGCTGACTACACAGGGCTCTCTAGAACTTCACCTTGAATTCATGGTCCTTTTGCAGGACAGGAAAACAGCAAAGTGGCAAACTAACTTACTGGCACTTAAGTCCTTTACTGTGCCTTATACAAGTAGCTTGTCCTTCTGTTAGCTTTGGTAAATAATAATGTTTTGTCAATCAGAGTTTAATATCTCAATACTGCTACGTTTTTTCTCGTTCCTTACACTGTGGTCTTAACTACTTTTGCAGGTATAGGATGTGATAAACTTCAACTAGTGTATGTGAAAACAGCAACTAAAGGAGACTCCACATAAAGAAAATACTATATTGCAGTGGGAAAACACCAGCCCCTCCTTCAGCTCTGCTCTGCCAGAGCTCTCTGTCAGCATATACTAAGATTGTGCTGAAATGCTTAAAGCTGGTGCGCAACAGAAGGAAACAAATATGGGCAGGAAGGAGGTGGTAAGAATGCTACGCGTGTTTTTTCACCTTATGCAAACCTTCATTTACTCTCTTCCTGGCATTATTGATTGCTTTTGTAGATAGAAATTGCTGCAACATACAGGAGTGCAGCTGCATCTCCATCAGCCTCTATAAAGAAATAATTACTTGCTATCCTCAAATTGAAAAGCCCCAAACTGCCACTGGTCAAAAGCATGAGGACATTGCTGTAGTTCAAAAACACAGCTTTCAATCTAATAGTTAATGCTTTCAGATGAACACAAATCAAATTAAAAAACCAACTCCAACCCACTGAGGTGTTTCATGACCCATGAGAGCCTTACTGAAGATGCCTGACGGAGCGAATGTTGGTGGGTCAGCTCCTTTTTTTTATTTTCCTGTTTAGTTTCTACAAAAAGGACTGATGAGGTGACCATAATGTGAGGTGATTTAAAAACTCATTAAGCCGGCTGGAGTCTCTCATTGAACTGTGTTGAGGGAGTTTGGATTATGATAAATATTGTTATCCTGACACCGAGGAGTGTCAGTCATGGATGGGGACCTCTCCGTGTAAGCCACAGGCGCACACCTTTTGAGAGGAATGTCAGCTGCCTTATAAGCAGGCCCCAATTAATGCAGAATATTCTAGGTTACTACTAATAGAAGCAAGTTAATTTTCTGCGAACTAAGTCAGGTAAATGGTGTAGTCAAACTAATTCTTGATTTAACTTCCTCTTGGTTTAGTTTTTGAAGATTTAGGAGTCTTAAAGGAAAGAAAAGCATTTCCACCTGTAATATCTGATTTTATTGAACAGAGCTATTATTTAGCCTGTTAATTTCAAGTGTTACAAAGCGGTTCACTGTGAAAAAGTAGTGTGACTCCAGGAGACCTAGAGGGACTAGTGAAGAGATGCCTGTTTTTGTAAAAGGTCATTCTGAACTTTTGACTCTGCAAGTGGGGGTTTGTTCTTGACCTTGGGACTTCTGGTCCCTGGACTGATGGCGATCGAGAATATTGAAAACAGAGCTATAGAAAACTACCAATTTTCACTTAATATGAAAACTGATAGTTTTGCAAGTATGTGAAAATTTGATCCAGTGTACAGTTTGCTCTTTCTGCCGGCCAACACTCCTATTCGTGGTGTAAATGACTGAACTTCTCCCCTTGGGCAAAACGGTGAATTTGTTCAGGCACAAGTATTTCTTTTCATGATGAAATTTTATCCCCCTTCTATCAAAAGCAGCTTTTTATACAGAAACATGGTTTTCCCACTGTTTTTCTAGTCATAAGAATTTCTATGCAGGAACAGTGGTATGGTCTTATGGGAATTGCATACCAGCTACAGCAATTCCAGTCATTGTTCTCTAAGCAGTATTTCCACCCCTCTGTGCAGCCCCACTTAAACTTTTCCAGGTTAGTAGGAAGTCAGTAAGACAGGATTAATGGAGGCAAAATTACATGAATGCCTAGAAGATTAATTTACTCTGATTCTTTCCTTGTTTACAGGCAATCAAAAAATCTCGTAATACGAATATAAGGTGTACAGCAGGATGAAAAGCTCAAGACTAAGAAAGCACTTTGAAGGTGAAAGACAATGGAATATCGTCTTACAGTCAAAATTATATGCAGCACAGGTAGTCACCAAACAGTAAATCATGAATAAGTCATAACACAGAAGTACCACATAAATTCACATTCATAAATAACAACTTTCCTGTGCCACAGGACTGAAAAAAACTATGTTTGAGCTTTCTAGTCTTTTCCCCTCAGTATGTGAAATGTTCTGGGAATTATTTCTTATTTAGGGTGACTGAGTGTAAGGAGATGCACATACAAATCAGTAAGTTCAAGTTCTTAGGGTTAAATTTTAACTTCTTATTGAGCTTTTTATGATGGAGGGTTCATTCTGTATTTGTAATTTCTGATTGCTAATTAGGTTGACATAATCAAAAAAGCTTGACCCACACTACTTAAGGAAATAAAAAAAGGGCATTGTAAGTATTTGGCACCAAACAGCAAGTTTTAAATTAACAAATCAAGTGAACTATCTGCTCTTCTTGCTGCTGAATCAATTTGCAGCGCTGTCTGCCTAAAATATGCCTGCTCTCCAGAGATGAAGACGAGACTGTAGAAAGCGATGAAGTTGTGCACTATAATGTGTGAGCGTGATTCAGACCAGGAATTTTAACTAAAGGCAACAAAGCCAAGACTAAGGTCTCAGTGGAGCTGAGGTATCAAAATAGTATGGTATTGTACATTGACATGAACAGCTTGGATGGAGCTTGAATACATGGATGTATAAAGATGTTAGAACTTTTCTTTACATGACTAATAATAATTTGGAAGTGGATGTATGAGTTGAAAGAGAAAATCCCATGTAGGAACTTTGATATAGGTGCAGAAGGTCACACTGAAGTTTCATTGTTAATATTTAGCTACATGTTGATATTGAGGAGAATTTTTGTAGTTGGTAAACCTAGCAGATTCTAGTAAGTCGGTAAGTTGCTTATGAGATGAAACCATCTCACACCTTGTCGCGCTGTCCTATGGCACTGCTGTTTATATCGATCATAATACATCTCCCAGGGATTTATAAAACTTTCAGAAATGGAACTTTAATGTGTAGGTGTAGTATTACTACCAAGAAACAGTGTGATTTGCAGGCCTTTTCTGGTTTAAAAGTGGCCTGGAAATGGTGATTGCAAATTACCTAGTAAAAGCTTAGAAAAGAACATTGAAAAGGTAAACTGTGCAGTCCAGAAATATCCTCCCCCAGCTCTCAAGAGGGGGATGCCACTCTGCAGCCTGATGTAAACCTGCTGATTACTGTTTTCTGTGACATTTGTGGAAGGGCTTAGTAGCAGCCATGGCGCTCTACAGGCACATGAGAAATTAGTCCCCACTTGCTCAGCGATGCAGGACAAAACGGGGATTCTTGTGTGATTAAATCCAAGTCCTTCTCATTACGGGAACTTGTGGCCTATAATATCATTCATAAATCTATCAGGCTTCGTCTTTAAACTAATTAGGTTAGTTCTACTGGGAGGTTGCCTCAAAACCTGACTTTCTTGTGTCGAAACTGTGCTCTAATTTACTCTCATATCAACAGTCCATATAAATTGATATAACTGGTAAGAGTAAGTGCAGACAGCCCTCTAAAGAGTCGCTTTTCTCATATGCTGTTTATATTGGAGACAACCAGTTTCCTTGATTTCCTCTTTACTGTGTTTCTTTTGCTTTTAAGTAGCCTGGGGAAGAATCTTACATATGGAAAAGTGACTTAGGTTGTCTTGTGCTTTGATTTGCACAGTAATAATGCTGTCTTTTTGATTATTATTTTTAAATAGTTCATCGTATTTCTACAAACAATATGAATAATCAGTCAGCTATTGCATCTTGTAGTTAAGGAGTAGCACAGCTGGCTCAGCTTTTATGCACCCACAGCAATTAGTTCAGACTGACTCTCTTGGATTGTTTTTTCTGTATCTTCTGTCTAAATTGCTGGTTTGCAGCAGTGACGCATACGTTTGGTGGAAGTTGTTCTATTGCTGTATAGACACTAAATTTCCTTCTGGTTATACATGAAATTATAATGCCATTGAAATACAACCTTGTAATAATTTTACTTGCATCCTTCCGTAGGCCTGATTCTGCTGTCCTGACTTGCCTAAGGAAATATTATTCATTTGATCCCGTTCAGGAACACCACTGAGCGAGGTGCTCATTCTCCCCTACCATTGCACACTACCATCTTTGGCTTTTTTGGGAATATGGTATAAGGCTATCCTGAAATGAGTGCCAAACACTCCGGTGTTTATCCCTCTGTCCTCATTGCTCTGTGCTTACAACTGCTTCTGCAACGTCAGGGAAAACTGTCCTAATGTTATTGCGCAGTGTCTGTCTGACCTTCAAGAGTACCAAATACTTCAGGGGTTCTGCTGTTTAAAACTCGGGAGAGAGTCAGCGCTTCCATTCCCGGCTGTGCCACAGACAGCAGTGTGTCCAGTCAATCACGTTGCCGTCTCTGTAGAAGTTAGCCAGATAGCGCCAGGCAGCAGATAGAAATAACAATATATGTGTAACACAAGGTGGATTCAACTGATCTGTCTGATAATAAAAGAATTCCGTGGCAGCCGGTCTTTATTAGAAATTTTATGACTGTTACTGAAAAGCTAGCTTTTGTCCTCCCGTATTTTTCCTAAGAAAGTTTTCCCTTTCCCATTATTTGCTGCTGGGAACTCTGTCATTCATAAAACATGTGACTGCACTGTATTGATTGAGGTTCATGCCAATAGAAAAAGACTTGGGGGAGAGGGGAGGAAGAACGTACTTCCTGTAGAGTTAAATTACCAATTCTTATTAAGAAAAAAAAAATAGATGCAGGATCTGTCTTTATTTGCGCTACTGTTGATGCTGAGGAGAAATAGATTTGCAGGTACTTTAGTGAACTACTGAAAAAGCTGTCTCTTTTCCCTTTGACAGGAATAGCTTCCTACTCATTTCAGAAGGGCCTTTTGTAGACACTATACTTTTGTTTCTAAGCTTAGACTGGTTTTCTGGACTGACCTAGATGAGATTTTGTTACATTAAAAGGAATTATACATCTTGGGCTCAAAAAGCCTTTAAATTAGAGCCACCTAAGTATAACTTAATTTATGCCAGCGTCCTCTGTCCTTCAGGCTGTTATCTTGTGACATGAAGTAGGATACTTTTGCCCAACCGTAAGTCCTCATGCTGATAAAGAAAGCAAAGGTGAAGGCACCGCAGTTAACTGTTCTTGAGCTCTTTATTGAGGCTGAGTCCTCCCCACCAACACTCCTAATGGCCACATGTTTTGCTGAGGTTTCTCCTCGCTGCACCACAGGATAGAAATAGAAAATAGGAAATAGAAAATGCAGTGGCGGCTCCTGCCACTCTCCATGTCAGGTGGGGACTGCACAGAAGATGTGTTGGAGTTCGCTGTGGTGCTCAGCAGGAGCAGCTCAAGGCTCTACCATGAACACTTTGAGCAAGTGGCTTGAGTTGGGAAGTTTGAGCTTGGCCAGAACCTCTCTCTTCTCTCTTTTCATCACACAGTTAATTTTCTTAAAACTGTTTTAGACACTCTTCAACCTTCTCAATCTAAGCTGCTTACCTTATTTTTCATGCTAGGGTGGACGTGCTGCCTTTGACAAAGTAGTAGTAGAAAAGGCATAAAGGAGGCAGAAATCCAGTTATGGTCTCCAAAATCTCCAAGTGATGTGCTCAGAATGACTTGCATCTCTTTTATTTTGCATAAGGGAAACGATTAAACTAACATGACCCAATGGGAAAAATATTACAGATGCATAGCAGTCAAATTATAGACTTAAATGAGCCAATTCATAGTTAATTTTCCTTTTTATTATTAGAATTTTGTTTGGATCATCTTTGGGATTTGGGGAATCCTGTGAAACAGGTGAATCATTTGATGTTTAACAGTTTATGAACACTTTCACTGTGAAGTCTAATTACCATACTCATGCTTTGAGTTTATTTTTGTGTTCATGATATGAAGTTAGTTTATCGCTGAAAGAGCACAAAAAGCAAATAAGTGACAGGCTCTGTGATTCTAGTGCTGGACTGCTTTCAGTAAGGATTTTCCTTTTTTGTAATTCAGATGAGATTTTGCAGATGAAAACCTTTTTGCATTTTTGCCCCTATTCTGAGACAAAGACAGAGGGATATTTTGATATACCCAAGAATGGCTTCAGGGTCTGTGATAAGTGAGTGCAATGGAAATGTATCATAAATTCTGTTTTCTCAAAGTAGTATGTTTCAGAATAGGGCTGACTTTTGTCTCAAGCGATACATGTCGTCAGGTCTCAGCAGCTTCCCCGTTGTGTTTCTCTAGGTCAGGCACTATTTTAAGGACACGCGCTGTGCAGGAAGATGAATTGGTATGTGGCTGAGGTATTTGAGAGTGAGAAGCAATTGGGTACTTGAAAGACATCGTGCCTGGTCTTGAGATAGTCCAACTTGACAGCTCATAGGATGGACTTCCAGGGACAGGGGGAACAGCTGCATTTATTGGTATTCAGACTATTTATAGGCTTCTTGCCAAATCTTAGTTGGAAGGCTGGCTTTTTTCCTAAATCTTAGTGAAGCTATCTGATCAGCTGTATTACTTATAAGGAATTTTATTAACAGAACTTTTGGAAAGATTTTTGGTTTCTTGTGTCATAATGTAAAGCACTGTCACCACAAGGCAAAATGAAAAACAGGCTTTTTTTAAAATCACAACACAAAAATCTAATGGTCCTGAAATGAGCATATAAGCAGACACAGATAAAAAGTACCAAAAAAGTGTAAACTTTGTTGCATCAGGCATCCTGTTCTGAAGGGGAGTTGCGACTTCAGCTCTGACAGCGCCTTGGCATAGGGGTGGCTGTGTCCTTCACAAAAACGAAGGGACATGAACTGCAGATTGAAGGGAACAGGGCTTTCTTTTTCTTGCACAAGTGTCTCACGTTCTCCAGACATGGAGGTTGTGTGTGACCACTCTGCACACAGCTCTGATTGCTTTGGAAGAGACGTTCCTGGAGCTGATCCTTCCACTGGGCTGGAAGCAGCTGTGTAGAAACAAAGCTGTATTTGAGTGTGCTGCTTCCTGGGCCAGCTTGAAGAGATTACTGTCCAGCACGGTCCATCTGCTTGTTACCATTCCCGACTGAAGGCAGTTTTCCTTTTAGGTGTGCTGGCACATGCATCTAGATGAAGCTGCTTTCAAACACAAATCATTCAGAATAATCTGTACTGGGTTTTTGTACAGTGGGTTTTCTAAACTGATTATACGTGGTGTCATGCTACAGCAAAAGCAAGGGATGGTGCAAGCAGCTGAGAAGGGATTTGGAGTAATAATTTGTTTCAATGGTCCAGATGGAACTGACCACTGCTGCAGGAGGGTATCTTTTAGCTGTGCTTTACTGTACGTGTTACATTTTCTTTCTCCTACATGAATAGTAGTTAAATAATTTGCTCCCGTTGAAAGTCATCCTGAAAGTCAGGAGCTGGATGTTTAACTTCTATTTGTGCCTTTGAAAAATATATTTTGCCAGTGTGCAATAGCATTAAAGTCCAGCCAGCCCAGCCAATTTTGAGATATGGAACATAAGAGAAAAATTTATGGTGTGAAAACAGTGTTAAATTTTACAAACCTGCTTTGCAATGCAAAACTCATTCATAGCAAAGAAGTTGAATCAAAGGCTCACCACTGCCAACTAATTATTTAATGTTCTCCAGCTAATGTTGTTACGCTGCCAAAAATGTGTGCTTCCATCTCTTTTTCTTTTCTCATTAGGAGGATAAGCTGATAAATTATTTTTCTGCTTGAGTTGTGTTTGATTTGCACTAAATTTTCTTTTGTGAAACTAAATCTCTGTTCCCTCTCTTCATCAGCAAATTTGGAAAATGGCACATCATCTCTTTGCTGCTGAATCTAGAAGTAAATATATTTTTAATCAGGTTTTATCACACTCTTCAAACAAAAGGCATTTTAAAAACTTTTTAAAAGTACGACAATACAGAAACCAAAATGAATGTGACTCCTTGTCCTTGCAAGGCTTTGAATTTAGTGATACAAAATAAGATGGTTGTGAGGCTGCTTGCCAAAGACTTGAGAGATTTGCTTTCAGTTCGCTGCTGTTCTAAACCATTACAGGCCCTGTAAGATGCCTGGCAAGTACTTTTATCTTTGACCATCACCTGTAAAAAGGCTTTTCTTAAATGTCAAGAGGACAAACACGCTGGAATTCAGGTGAAGTTCAGACGTATTCATATATCAGGGTAAAGCGGGTAGTTTAAAAGCCGAACGCAGAGCGCCCCACAATACCACCCCCCACCAACTCAGCGCCACTTTCTGTATAGCATTGTGAAATAAAGATTGGCATTCTGGCCATTTCAGCCAGTGGGAAACTTGCTATTGATGCCAGTGCAGGTAGGATTCCTCTGGAGAATTCTTCAGTTTGATCATAATGCAAATTCACACAAAATATTTATGTCTCCTTGTTGCAATATCCAAAAATGAGCTTTTTTTTTTTTTTTTACAAGTTTATTTTTTGGCTACAGTAGCTCATAGCTATCCCATCTGGAGCTATGATTTCATCGGCTCCTGCAAACAAAGCATATTTCAGTCTGGTTCATAGGCTGAGAAGGAAAACCCAGGGTATTAGTGTTCAGATTTAGTAAATAGTGCTATCCTTCTGTTTCCGCTGTTTCGGTGCTAAATTGTGCTTCCCTCAAAATGGACAGAATATTTGTTGGATTAAATCCCATTTGAGACTTGGTTTCCTGATGGTATGTATTCCCATGCAATCACTTGTTGAGTTGAGATCTTGGCAGGATCCCTGACCGACAGGCACCCCAGGGGGCACCGTGGTGAACTTGCTGGTTGAGCCGGTCTACGCAGGAATTCAAAAAGACCTTGCTGACCAGATTCCCAGCTTTAATTATCACTGCGCACCGGATTTGTCCTCCGAGTCTTGCATCCAGATACTGACAAGCCCCTGTGTTAAGCTTATGGGCTCTCTGGAGATCACAGATGAGAAGAAGACATCTGTAAAGTGTACATGTTTACAGGCTTCTCCTGCAGTATTTCAGTGGCAACAGGGCACAACAGTGCAATGGTTGTAAACAGGGGCAGATCACCTGGGGGCAGACCGGAGAAATTGCAGTTTTCATCAAAACAGGTAGTGATCTCTTACATATGCTTAGTGCAGAGAGAGCTTGCAATTACCATTTGAAAGCAATACCACAGTTCAGTTAAAGCAAACCTGAATTTATTGAGATAGAGCTGTTTCCACAACTACGAAGCATTTGTATTTGTTTTGTGGAGAAGCAAAGCCAGCCAGAGGTCCCGTTGGGCTTAGAGTCAAGGTTTGAGATCTTCAAACTGAGGCCTCAGGACAAGACATTTCTAAAAATGTGTAAATAATCAATCTGTCAGATTTTTGGCAGAGCTTTTGCTTGTGTCTCCATAGTGATCCTGGCGGTCTTAGTGCATAGAGCTGGTCAGTCAGAGAAGTAATTGAGGCATTAAACTATTGTACTTCAAGATATCTCAGATCTCTCATAGCTGTGTTCTCACTGGCTAAATTTAGCAGAAAACAGGCTATGGAAAGAAATGTCTTTAAAAAGCCACCATGGAAAATGGAAGTAAGAGAGGGAGAGTTGGGGGTTTTGTTGGTGGTTAAGAAACTTGAAAGCAAAAGCTGGCAAAACTGTATTAGAAGCTTGGACTTAACAGATGTATTTCAGCAAATGGATGTGTGAGATGGGCCTCTAAATGCTAGAATTTCGTTAGGGTTAGGTGAGAAGAGAGGCTACTTAATGCTGAATTTCTATAGACAGGGAGATGCCTTCTGGTCTTAGCTGATTTTACATGTTCCAGTAATCCAATGGCAGTCTAAAGCGTGGCAGGGAATATCAGGGTATGGGCTAAATCCCAGCCCTAATGAAGGCAAGAATAGGGCTTTTTTTGGTTGGTTTCACTGGGTTTTGGATTTACCCTGTTTTATGGCTTCTGAACAATTTATTTACACAACATGTTTGACCTTGCATTATGTAGAATTTGTAAATTGTGTTCCTAATAGTCCACGGCCTCCTATGTGGATGCTCTGTTGGGGTTCGTTGCAGTACGAAGGGACAGAAGAAAAAAAAATTCAGTTACAGACATTTAGATGGTAAGTTAACTTTTATATGAAACTTTCACTGTATATAATGGGCAACCTTAAAGGCCATATACACGCTACCTGCTTTTTGTGCCTTGCTCAGGCCTCAAAACTATGGTGTCATGATGGTGATTCAGATGGCCTTTGCCCAAGCCTGTGGAATTCTGGCTCTTCAGGGGAGTTACAAAAGCAATCACAGCACCCAGGAGAGCAGCTTGCGTTCAGTAACCTGAGTACAATCCTAAATCATTATAAAAGCCTCCTGGCAGTGTGGTACAGAATTGGGGTCTTGATCTCTTGTTCTCTTGTTCTCAAGTCTCCATATCCAACATCCTGAGATATGGTGTCTCAGCTGGAACTATGTAGGCTTTTTAATAGAGAAAAACAATAGAAAATTCTTGAAGTGGTAAAAATGTTTAACTACTTTCAGAGATAGCTGAGCTTCCATGTCTGTAGTTGCATGGTTAAAACCATGGTCCTGCAGGCATCCAAGTATGGCTGTCTGGTCGGGAGGAACTGATCAGTATAGGCTTACTCCCACTTGAGTTCTTGGCATTATGGGGTTTTGCACAAGTTCTGATCTTAATGCAGCTTTCAGAAGTTGAGGTGACTTGTAGGGCTAAGCAGTTGGGAAATTCGGTTCAGTAAAACAACTGCATCCTCACCTGCACTTGAATCAGCATGGATGTGTAGATGCACTCACTAAAAACACTGAAATTGTAACCTGAGAAGAGAGGGCATCAATCTATTATATGCAAAAGAAGAGACAAATTCCCTTTGGGTCCTTTCAGGTTGCTTGTCAGAGTTTAATTGCTATCTTCTTCCTCTGCATCTCCATGACAACCTTTCCACTGCAGTGGTCATGTCAATATCTAACAACCTGGTGAATGAACAAAGAGGCCTCTGTACAGTGGATATTATACAGTCTATACACCAGGCAGTAAGTGCCCATTTAACCACTCTTCAGAAGGCTTAAGTCTAAAAATAACATTTAGAGTAGCTGCAGTAAAATCATTCTCAAGTCAGAGCTGTTGTATTTGCTGTCACAAAGTTCTGCTGCTGCAGCTCAGATACTCTGCTTGCTCTAGGAAGAAATAAGAGCAAGGACAGTCAAGGATCCAAGATAAAGATGCAGACTTGTGCCTATGGGATGGTGTCACTTCTGGTGACCTACACAGTGCCTGGCATTGTTTTCTCACCACTATTCCAGCTTGTAGCATCTGTTTCCCTGAGCTGGTGCTCCTTCCTGGATGGTGACTAATGAAATAATATTCTGAGCAGTACCACCATATGGCACAGCGATGCCATCTTTGTGCTAGAACCCATCATCGGGGTCAGTAACTGTTCAAAAGTAGCTACAAATATAACATGGCATTTCCTATCGGGGTGAGTAATACTCGTGTAACTGTATCCCTGACAAGCTGCTGTGAACGTACTCCCCGTTCTGAGTTGTGATTTAAGCTGACAGAAGCATCTAAATTTGTAATGAAGAATGACAATCTGTCTTCCGTTCGTTTTACTACATAACTGTGCCCCATCTGTCTGCCTGCCTCCCGACCGCAAGGCCAGCGCAATCCCTAGGTTGTTTCCATGCATGCTAATTCTTAAGGGCAAAAATTCACACCATTAAAGACAGCTAACATAAAACTTGGACGTGCACAGCACAAAGCAATCTTCCAGGGCAGGCTCAGACACTTGCGGCACTTGGAAATCTTTTGTTTCCTCCCAACTGAGAACTGAGTGGGTGAAAATATTGAGCTACTCCATCAATTCAATCCTAGCATTTGTTCGCTGTAGCTCAGAAATGAGCTTGTGGAGTTGCTAGTCTTACTTTTCGTTTGAGAATGCCGTCTGTATAGAAGAAGCCAGTTTGAAAATGCAGAAAATAAAACATGCTTTTAAAAGAACTTCGGAAATCATCGCAGGGATAGATAAAGACAAGAATTTTATTTTGGAAACTGCATGTTTTGTTGTAAAATGGAGCCAGGTATTGATTATGAAAATCCAAAGGACAGGTCCCTAAGTCAGGGACAGGATATTAATAGGTATGTTACCAGGTAAATATAACAACTAATGGTCGGAGAGGGAGGGCATTTTCCCGTTAGTTCACAAAATGCCTTATAAGCAATACATTAGAACGGTCTCTTTCGTTCTCTTGGCTTTCTCTTTTGCCAAGTGTCTCCCTGGTGCAGTCTTGGAAGAAAACGCAAGGCAGAAATAGCTGTAGGGTTTGCACCAAACCCCTTTGTAGCCTTGACACCTTTTGTTTAAAATCTGTGCTGTAGTATTTGCCAGGTATGACAGTCTGCCCCCAGGTAACATAACGCATGCTGTGCTTAAAGGTCAATTTATCTGCTGTCCACGTCATTCATAAGAAGCGAGCGTGAGAGCCTCAGGTTGTGCTGGTGCAGGCGGTTTCAAATCGTTAATTGTGTGGCTTGCACTGTGAGAGATTGCCCTGTTGGGACCTCCCAGTGAACCTGCTCTGCTGCAGTTGCTTACATGGAGGAGCATTTAGCCTGGTTTTCAGCTCTCCCTTGATGTAAACTAACGGGTGGATACTACAAAGAGATTTGGTGTCATCGGCTGTCCATTCTCTGTATGCACCAACTGGTTTCTGATCACAAAATGGGAATCTCTACTAAAATTGTTATGGTAACGTAATGAGTTAGTGCAGGTACAGACCTTTCCATTGTAGCCTTTTTAACGTGTGCATAGGTGTTCAGTCTCGTGAAGGTATATAGTACAGCCTAGCTCTCCTATGCAAAGATTTGTAAGGAAGCAGTGCTGCTTAGAAAGAGAGCAATGTGCACAATTTGTTCTCATAATTAGTCCTTTCTTGAGGCAGCCTTGCTTTCTGGGAGGTGTTTTCTTGTGCCAACCAGAGGTTTTTATGGAAGACCTGATACATCTTGATGCGCTGAAGCACAATCACTTAAAATTGAAAGATAACGCACTTGAGGTTTTACTTAACTGAGTGCTATTTTAAGGATAATCCAAGACTGACATGAGCCAAGTTTAGGATGGTGGCACAGACTAAAGTGCCAAGGCCAAGAGCGGAGCGCGTCCATTAAAGGGCTGTGAAAACTTGCAAATGGCTTTTCCCCTGCTGATAACCCAGATGGTGCTACTTTAAAACTATTCTTTTTGACAATACTGCAGTGGATGGTGGTAAGAGGATTATGTTAAAACTAAAGGCATATGTTATCTGATTAACATAATATATATATTTTACTCTGGGTTTCCAGTGATTGAGAAGTTTGACGCCATTTTCAAGTTCTTTTTATGTTAAATTAGCTTGTAGCTATCTTACTCTTTAGAATTATCCACATTTGTTTTCACTTACAAAGCTTGTGCATTGTCTTAGCCAAGAAAAATACATTTGTACAGATTGAAAACTCCTGAACTAAATGGGAATTATATCTTTGGAATGACAGTGCATTGTGCAGAGAGCATTTTTGCAGGGAAGATGTCAGAATGTTTCATTTCTGTATGCATTCCTTCGTGAAAATGTATCCTTGATAACATTTTCGCTTAGGAAAAAATCTGGACTTTAGAATGGGCGTTCAGAAAAGGACTGAAAACTTGCAGCCTGTGTTGCATTCTCTGCGTCTCAGACTTTTTAACTTGTCTGTACCAAAATGCACCCATAACTCACACTTAAATTTACCTCTGGTGTTAGCTGGCTTTTTATTGTTGTGGTTGCAGTTTCACAGCATAGGGGTACACAGCACAGGAGTCTGGCCAGATTGTGCGCAGAGTTCTCTGCTAGGATGGGTAGATGATGTCACATCATGATGTGACATCCTACTTTACATTTACATCCATATTTACATAGGACATGATGTCCTACTTTACATTTAGATTTACGTCTGGAGTTTGGTCAGGGCTGGGTTTTCCTTCTGCAGATGCATTTTTAAGAACTTCAGTTTTACTGATTATATTCTTTCCTAAATTTAGGGGATGGTGCCGGTCTACATTGAATTTCAGGGAGATACTGGTTGTCTGGGTACTTGCTAGGGCTACTGTAAGGGTTAGGATTCAGGAGAAAGAGGGTAGAATCTTCTAGGTAGCAACCGAATCTTTTGTGTTCCTCTAGTGTAGAATAAGCGAGGGTACTAGGCCTATGCTTTATGTCATAGTTTCACTGTAGATATTGGTCATCTGGGCATGTGGATGGGTAGGGTTCAGGTTAGGGTTTGGCTTTTAAAAATGAACTATTAGCCCAGTCTTAAATGCACTTGGAGACCCAGGATGATGGTGTCAGCACCATTCCTCTTAGATGAAAGGAGTGGCTATGTGCTTCTATTTCCAACTCCGGTTGATTGAAAATTAGTTTCACAGAAGAAATGAAAACTTTTGCTACTTTTTGCTCAATTCTAATTGGCTCAGATTAAGATTAAGAGCAACAGCTGGAGTCAGCAGGGTGCCCGTCCTTGTTTTCCTTCAGTACTGGTGACATAGCTTTATCTGTGGCTGGCGTTAGGTTTGATTAACAGTTAGGAATTGAAGGCAGAAGTGTCTGTAAGGATTAAGATTTTGCTTTATTTCATATGATCTTTGCAGCCCAGGATGAGAGCTCTGGTCTCCATCGGTTGATGACTAGCATTGAATTTAAGCATTAAACTGCATATTAAAGAATTCTGAAAACTGGCAGTGTCCTCATATTTAGGTACGTACAGAGGCACTGGTTTCAGCAACACAAGCACTAAACTGCATTAAATGTACATTTCATGGGCCTGAATAACAGTTATGTTAGGGAAGTGATAATAAAGCCACCAATATTCTTGTCTAAACAGAGGCAGACAATCTTTTAATCTGACAAATAATTGGAAAAGAGTGTTAATAGTAATTAACATTACAAGTGGTATCTTGGAAAGCACTGTACTTTGTTGTATAGAGCCACTGACTAATGTCTGGATGTTGGTGCTCATTTTGTTGTAGAACTGACTGACGCAGTCCAGCTTGACAGTGTTTTGCTGAAAGCAAATCAAGAGAAAATGAAATAGCGCATGTTGGATATTGTTGTCCATTATGCTGAGGAATTGTCCTGCTTTCCACTGTTTTTAGCCTGCCTTCTGAAGGAAAAAAGACTAATGAATTCCCATTATCCTTGTCAGTGTCTGTCCTGTGTCTCTCAAATTACTTCTACCAATCTGTTTCTCTCCCTGTTGGCTAATTTCAGTCACATTTGTCTGAGACAACAGTGAAAATTACGGTCAAACAAGTTTCTTCAAAATAGATGGTGTTTGGGCAAAGAATCTCAATGAAGTGCCCTCATAGAGGGGAACACGACAGCTTGAGTTTGCGCATTACTAGGCGTCAGAGAAGCCACCAGGGAGTGAGATCTCGGCCAGAGCTTCCCTTAAAGCTCTTGATCAGTCATGGGAGATGAATGTATAGGAAAGCAAACTTCATTAGCTCTGCTGCCCACAAGGAAAACGTGCATCGCTGTGAATTGCGTCTGGATGGCACTGGTTGTTTAGATGTCTCCATAGGTTACTTAAAGCCAGACTTACTACGCCAGTAGCTATTCCATGGAGCGGAAAGTTACAGTAATTAAATGCACAAGTAAGATGGTGCTGTTAGCATGATAATAACAAACATCTTTCACCAGAAGAAACTTTGTTTTCCAGGTTTGTAGTTTATTTGCTTTAATGATAACTTGATTCCTTAACTGCTTTTTGAGCACTTAGTCAGAAAAGCAGTGTCTTCAGACTATCAAGGAGCTGCTGCTTTTTTTTCTTGTCTAGTCCCCTGAATTTCTGCCCATCTTTGTTGCATTAGACTAGGGGAAACTTCCCTAAATGTTAATCTCATCTAACAGTGATTAATCTTGAGTAACAGCTGAAATAATGCAGAAAGCACTTGTCATTTGTTTGCAGATTTTTGCATAACAAGTACAGCTCTTTGCTTCGGTTCCCACAGTTGAAAATGAGAAAGCTTTTGCAAAGTCATGGAAACAAAATAACTGTGCTAATCTGAAAACAGCAGCCCTGCATATGCTTTCAAGGAGAAAAGAGGAGAAAAGAAGAAACCTGATGCCTGTGAGTGGCTGAGTCTGTCACATGTCAGTCTTGGACTGGAAATTTGGCACTTAGGTACCTCTTTCCCTAAGACTCACAGAACAGCTCATGTTCTGTCAAAAATAGTCTGCCTTACTGTCTGGAAGGCAGCTATGCTATCATTTGAGAGGAGGAGTTCAAACACATTTGTTTGCATGTTTTTATGCATTTGAAGAATATTCCAGAATCAGGTTTGCTATTGAGAAAATCACACTGTATAGAAACAGTATCACAGCAATTCTTCTTACAGAAATACATACTTGAAGTTCTTTTGGATCTGGTTTACTAGTTTAACTAGTTTATCTCCAAGAATCCTCCTCTCAATTGCATGAGAGAGAAATTTGCCCTCTGATTTCCTCAGTGATAGCACATTATTGATGGCTTAAGAGCTATCAAGGTTTCCAGCTGGATTCATCAAAGCATTAGGCAAACTTTCAATATATATCTCCTCAGTCCTTTCATATCACAGAAAGGTCCATATGAAGAGATCAGGAGCACACAATGAACATGCAAATAGTGTGGTAAGAACAAGGTCATCATGGCTACTGTTGTCATAAGAGGGATCCTGATTTCTCTTTTCTGATTGCCCGTGCAACTCATGTGGAAGTTCTCAGAACCTCACTGGATTTATGCTAAAATGAAGGGGAGAACATATTCCATCCATCTACAAACCATGGTCAGTGAGTTTATATACACCAGTCATACTAGATGTGGGCTCAGCTCTCTACTTTTATATAGAGATAATAGGGGGGAAAAGTAAACATTAAAACTTCCCTTGTGAAAGAGGCATTTCTAACAACATATAGTAAGATAGAACTGAAACCAGGGAATAATTACTATTTTACCTTTCTGCAATTGGTATTATAATTTGTACTGTGGCAATGATTGGTGTCCCATTTAGTTGGCCACTAAAGGAATAAACAGAAAGTCTGTACCCTGAAGAGCTCAGTTCTGTGATTTTTGTAACTGTTCCTACTTCCTCCTTAAATGGTTTTTAAAATTTGTCAAATGATAATGAGTGAATTTGTCTCATAGATGAAACATGTTTTTAATGCGGGAAATATTAATGCTGGCTAACATTATTCCTTTTTTATGATATAAAAGGAAATTTTTAAAAGGTGTAATGTAATATTTTTCAATTCAAAGAAATCTTTATACGTTTACAGTCCTGTGGAGTATCCCTATTGTACGGGAGAATTCTAAGTAAAGAAAAACTGAAAGTATTCAAGAGAAGTGCTTGCTACTTTGAAAGTTCCAGTGTTAGTGATGGAGTAAATTCAGAGATGAAATTGGGGCACTATTGCAGACATTTGAGAGATGCTTTGTCACCCGGTGTAACATCCATAGACTGGCCAGGCTGATGCACCTTAGAATTTCTGCATTTCATTTTCTGGAATTCTGCTTTGCTCAAATGCTGTCAGACAACTTCTGTTGTCAGAGGGCACTCTAGAAAAGCAGGAAAAGCAGAAAATAATGTTGTTAGATAATGTCCCTGCTGTTTTTCCCCTTGTCTTCAAAAATGACTTTGCCTCTGTGTCAAACTGAAGTGTTTGCATTTCCTATTCTCCTTTAAGAAATAAATAAGTCACTTGCCTGTAAGAGGCTGGAAAGAGCCAGCTATGTTCATGGTATTGCCACCGGCATGTGATTACTTAGAAAATGTGGTTATTTACCTGGTAATTGTGTGTTTCTACCCTAATTTTCCTGTGGTGGTCTTGTTCAATAGGCTGTTGAAAACGTGCCTGGTACAGCATAAAGAGATGCAGTGATGAGGAGGTTCCCTGCCCAGCGACACAGCCCTCTCTGGTTTTCCTTAAGGTCACCTTCAGCTGCCGCCGCCTTCACGCTTCAGTCTCTCCCTGTTCCGTTTCGGTGCTCTGTGCAATAACAGGTTGCAGAATTCAGCTTCTTAAATTGGCATCTTTAAAAAGCCCCACTTTGAAAAGCTAAACACTTTAATGATCATGTGTATCCACCCTGCAGGCTTTTATATAACAATTTTGGTTTTCCTCTTGTTGACATTCAAGAGCTAAAGTAGTGTACTGTGCTCTGAGAATCTAAAAAACAGAAGCAGCAAATTCTTCTTTTTCTGAAAGCTGTTCAGCAGCAGCTACTTCACTCTAGGAGCTTTCTTGTGTGTGACACCATCAGAGCACTGCCCAATTTTTTGAAATGGTACTTAAAACTTGATGATCAAATGCATTTAATGTGTCCCCCACCTCTGCAGAAGTGAGATCTATGAACGGAGCCAAACTCTGCGGTACAGGTAGCTGAGCAACCCCTACAAGTTGCCTGGGAGGAAGCGTGCATAAGTCTAGTTGAAGCCAGCTGGTTTTATGGTGACACTTTCTTTTTAAATCATGCTTATTCAGTAAATATATCATCTATAATACTTATACCTTACTTTGTTTCCTAAAGTTTTGGGGGGTAAATAGCGAAGGGAGGAAAGGAATCGGGAAATAACTGTGTCAAGCCTTTGGGTATTCGGGAGAACTGCAGGTTTTATACACATTCCAACTGGGACAGCTGGGCAGCTGCTTGACGCGCTGCTCGCAACTGAACAGCCTTTTGCTCATAAGCCTGAGAGAACGTGCCTGCACCCCAACCTACCTCCCATCCATATGGTTTAGACAGATGCTGATGCACAGGCTTAGGTCTGGCACTTGTGAACTAGATAGTAAAAGCATGTGTTATCCTTTCCACTTATCCCCAGCGTGAGTGGGTTGGGTAAATCACAGCCGTGCCTGCCCGTGGAAGTCCATCACATAACTTGCGATGTCTTCTAGTGGCATCGCATTGCTGCTGAGGTCTGCTGAGATGGCACCAAGCCTCTCCTGGGGCAGGCTTGTTTATAGATAACGCCAGGATACGTAGTTCACCAAACTAGAGATTGGTAGTGAAGTGATTGCTCGAAACTTGCAGTCAGGAAATAGTTGAAACTATTGCTTCATCTCTGGTCTGGTTGTCAGGTGGATGCTACAGAGATACAGCCTTACTTTCTTTTTTACTGATCTCTTCAGAAAAACTCCTATCTTCTGGCTTCTCTGAACAATTTTGTTTAATGATCTATAGACACTATAGTATATAATGATATGACACTACAGTACATAATAATAGATACTATAGTATATAATGATGTTAGATACTATGACAACAATAAAGACACTTATCTGTTAATATTCTCTAAGATTTACCAAGGATTTTCCAAATATTTAGTCAGCAACCTCATACACTTTTGTGTGCTTTACATGTAGAAACCATGTTTAGAGAGACAGATTGGAACGTGGCAGGGTGCCGTGCACTTATTAAAATGTAAGTGTCTGAAACCAGCCATAAGCTTTGTGATTTATTTGTAAGTATGATAGTAAATTTGGAGTTACTCTGAAACAATGGTTACTCTTTGAGATATTTATAGTAAGCCTACCTAAATGCTTTCCTGCTTACTTACATGGGTACTATGTCTCTGCAACTTTTGCTTTCTTGTCTTGAGACTACGTATTTACCCCCCTCTGCACAAGGTGTTCATGTCATTACCATCTACACCTCAATGTTGGGTTTTTTTGGTCAAAGTTCTACAATATTTCAGATGGCTCACACCAGATTAAAGAAACCGTAGGTGGAGGAAGAAAAAGCCCCAACAGCTGTATTTGGGTAACCAAGCTGCAATTTGTTTAGCCTGTCTTTGCCAGCATAGGCTGGGCAATCAATGAGATTATAGCTGCAGCAGTCACGCTGGTTACACCAAAAACGGGGAGTGACGGACTTACAGAAGGAGGCACCTCATCAGTGTCCATGTGGGGAGCAGAACTTCAGTGATACCTGTTCCGGAAAATGGAAATGCTGATGTCTTCTGGGTCACATGTTACATTATAAAAATATTCCTCTGAAGTGTCAATCAGATCCAAGTGCCGGTAGGACAGTATGTGACAATTTCATGCAATCAGAGAGTACAGAAACAGTCCGAGGCAGTGGTAGGGAGTGAATGACAGGCCTTTAAGTGCTCCAAGACTCCAAGAGGTGACAACAATCAGTAGCTTGTCGCAAACAATGCGACAATGGTGCTTCAGGTCTCACAATGAAGCGGCACCTCTAACAAGCAATAGGGAGATAGGAACACTGTAGAAACCTGCTCTCCTCATCCCTTTTTGTTATAGATGAGAGGGATTTCTTATCTGGCTCAGGTATTGTCTCAGTCTGCCAGCTAGGGATTGTGAGAGAAGCCGTAATGAAGAGAGTTCTGCTTCCGCTGTGGCATCCTTTGGACTCACTTCAAGACTTGATGTTTTTGGGAAACAGAGCATCAGGCCTTTTGGAGACCTAGACTATATGGGCCCTCTCAGTTGAAAGTTGGCACTGTGGATTTGTGGATTTTGGATGTATCTTTTGATTGATTTAATTCACATTTCTCATCTGGCATGTATTAACATCTTTTCTGTACCTGATAAGACTGGAAACAGCACTTTGGAGAACTTGCAGTGGCTGCTTAGGGGTTTAATTTCAAGGCATCTGCATCTTACCTTCTTAAAATGCTTAAAGGGACCTAAAGCCATTCATATAGTTTGTTTAAAGTTAGCTCAGATTTTCCTGTGGTACACTGTTATCTGCATTATAAATTTAACCAAAGTTGTGCACGTCTTTAGGTTTGCTATTTTTCCTGACCTCTAAGAATTTGCATTATGATTACTTGCCCAAATCGTGCTAATATGTTTTCTCCTTTTTATGTTATAGTTTTGTCCTGTCTTTGGCTAGGCTGTCCACTGAGACCTTCTGCTCAAAGCCTCTAGGACAAGCTCCTGAGTCTCTGACCTCCATCCAAGCAGAACTCTGGTATAGCTGGACAAACACCCCAGCTGACAGGCACATGTAGAGCTGCTCAGTGATTTTCTGCTGTTGCTGTTCTTCTATTTGCCTCTTATAAAGCTTTGAGACAGACTCAACTCTACCTGGGTATGCTGTGTCTAAGAAATGCATGTTTAACTACCTCACCAAACAAGAGTGATCTTACTGACGGAAATATTTGCAAAATAGTAAATATTTGGGAATGTTCTGGTAAACTGACATCTTAATGTATACATGTTTGAATCATAAAGCTGTTCAGTCATTTACAGGAAAAAGGTGTCCAGGATGAATTGCTCATTAAAGATTTGGAGACTTTAAAGCTCCAGACTCCTCTGGTACCACAAAAACAGAGCATTTCTCTAACAAAAGGCAGGAACAAGGCAGGTAAAGTGAACGGTACAGAACACTGCATAGTAGTTCTGGAAGAGAAACAGGAGGAAAAATGCCAGAAATATCAAAAAATAATTTGCCACCAGACAGCTCTTAAAGCAATTATATGTTGGGGTGAGAAGCTGACCTTATTAAAGTTACCGGGAGTGCTTCTGTTGGCATTATTAGCGCAGTTTTGCCTGATAAAATGAGGATGAGTGCGGGGGGGGTGGGTTGCATTCAACTGAGATTCCCTTTATTTCTCAGGTTGCTCTGAGGCCTGGGAGGCCTCCTTGGGAGAACCAAGGGAGGAGCAGTGGTGGACTCAGAAGCGTGTGAATGAACTCTTAAAGCCAAGGTGCTGGAGCTCGGGCTGTTTCTATCACTGCAGTGCGAGTATCTCCTTATATACAGTCATACTCCACTTTCCCTGGGGGGTTCTGTGGTTCCCCAAGTGGACCAGGGCTTTGGTCAGTGAATCTCCAAAGAGGACTGGAAACCTGACTTGACTTGGCTCTCTAAGAGTACTTTGTGGCATTACTTAGAATCATAGAATCATAGAATGGCTAGAGTTGGAAAGGACCTTAAAGATCATCTAGTTCCAACCCCCCTGCCATGGGCAGGGACACCTTTCACTAGAGCAGGTTGCTCAAAGCCCCATCCAGCCTGGCCTTGAACACCACTTTACTTACACAAATTCAGTGCAAAGCAAAACACTAAAACAGTAAGTCTGCTTCTTGGAATAATTTTCACATATCTAAAACCAGAATTTAAATGATTTTTACATTATCAATTTAATAGGTATTGCTTAATATGATTTATTGTAGTAATAAAGAAAAGTCCTTCAATTACCAAATTAATATGTCCAAACTGCAATCTGGTGAGTCCTAAGTAAAAAGTGAATTGCTGCCCACAGTCAATAGTTTAATAGTGGAAATGCTATTTATTTTTATTATTATTCAAATTCATGTTCAGTTTTCTCAATTAGCATATAAAAACTGTAAATCACTTATATGGAAAAAGCCTTATCCTGGAATATTTCTAATGATTATAGATATCTGTGCAAGGCAAAATCTTGGCTAACACATAGCAGTGAACGCAAATCAGGTAGAACAGGGTTATGATACAATGAAAATTGTTTGTCTTCGCCAACTTACTTTCTGTACAAGAATTTGTGGACCCTTATGTAGGGATCAGAATCCTTCTGCCTTTAATATGCACATGCAAATGAGTAACCATTTTCTTTTACGTGTATGTATTTCTTTGGAGCGGGTTTGCTCTCATCCGTTCTTTAACAATTCTTTTTTTTAAGGATCCGCTCAAGCTCCTCTGGCATCTTTGGAAACTACTGCTGAAAGTATGTTATTCTTGTAGTCACCTTTTGCCCAGCAGACATAAATTAGTAATTCAGCTGAAGAAAATATGCTAAATCATTCTGTTCTGTCACTAGAGGGCCAGAGTAAGGAAACAGATTCAGCAGCTTGAAAGTTTATAAATGAGCACTATTTTAGATCAATGGAAGAGGAAGTGACAAAGCTAATAATCAATTAAGAAAAACCTGGTTTCGTTCTCATTTTGCGTGCGTGGACTCAAGTCCCGACATCTTTAATTGTAATGGTAGAAGTAGGTATCTTTCAGGCCACTTAGTGTTTTTAGGTTAAAATTAACACCCTAATCTTATTTTCATTCTTAACAGATAGCCAGAGTAGACAAAGGAATATCAGTTTAATTTCCTCCCGGATAAATACTCAACCTAGGAAATGACCCCTTGACACCATGTGTAACTTTTGACCAGGAGGTATCACCACCTTTTGTGAAGTACATTGCAGTAATCTAGTCTGAAAGCAAGTTCAGCCTAGAGCATGTCAGGCGTCTTACTTCAGAGGTATGAATTCAATTCTCAGAGTAGACTTGAAAGCCAACCCCAAACCGCTGCTGAAAAGGAGCGTGTGCCCATTCTGACTGCCAGAGGACATGTGAGCCACCTCATTCCTTTGGATATTCCTGCCCCTGCACGTGAAGGACATTGTTCCAAGGGCCTGCCCTTCTGGGTTCAGGTGGGCTCTTGCCCTTTGCATCTGCAGGTGACACACACACGAATCACACTTCACATCAAAAAGGAACAACTGGAACTTGTCACTGTTGTGGTTGTATCAGCTGGTGGTTTCCTAACAGATGCCAGGAACCGACCAATTTCCAGAAGGTGCACCAGTCCCACAGGTAAGCCCTCCCAGTAACAAAACAAATACTCTCTCTGTCATCTCTTCCGGCTGGCTCATCAGCTCCCAGCCTTGGAGCTTCTCTTGTTTTTTTTAAACTGACTCTCAGGCAATAAGGGCAAGAATCCACACCCTCGCTTTCCTCAAACGCAGTTAATTGGTTTGTTCCAACACTCTCTTCCGCTGTTGGAACTGAGAAAGGGGATATTAGTACTAATCTCACTGGGGTAATATGAAAGTTCACAAGTTATTTTTCAAGTTTAATGTATGGCAACTGCCATTTATTCAGCTCTGTATTTGACAGTATCTGCTTCACAACTGCTGTTATGTCCGGTTTTAAAGGAAGAATAAATATTTCATCAGCAACTGAGAATTAGATGATGTTTGTTCACACACACACAAAAAAATGCAGTGCTTAAGCATCCAGAGCATAATGTTGCTGGGTCCCTGCCAGGCAGTAGTTTGAAGGTGCTTGAATATTTTGAACTGAGGTTTGTTCTTCTTCAGACGTGTTCGTAATCAGCCAAATGATTCAGAATGTCCACTCTACCTGTTAAACCTACTTAAATATCAGCCATTTCATTTTCTTGAATCTAATTATTCAGGGGGTTATAATTAGTAACTCTTACATTTCTGCATAAATTTTTAATGTGGGATTGGAGAAGGACAATTACCCAGGCAATCTAGTAGAGCAAATACATCTTTGTAACCTTTCTGAAACAAAACCAAAAAGAAAAGCTTTTGTGATTCTGATTTTCCAGTCCTGCACAAACATGTTTTGTCCTTGTCTCTCAACTGAATTAACAGCATTATATCCCTGCATCCCAGATGCTTTTGCCAGGAATTGTAGTTGGATGTGCTTTAAGCTGCTTTTTTGGCTTATTGGGAGTTCAATCAAACACACCGCATAGTCATGTTAATGTCAGAATTTAATGGGCTTGTGTCATTTCCCCGGTTGGTCTATGTCTGGCATGCCCCATGAAGTTAGCAGTGAGTGCTTGTATTGGAAAAGAGTGAAACAAATGCTGTGTTTGATCTGGCTGCTTGCAGAGCATCAATGGGAATCACTATGGATGTGTGAAGCGCGTACACGAGCTCAGCCGAGCTACCGCTCTCCGAGGGGTGAAACTTCTGTCACTTGAAAAGCACCGATACTGTTCAGTCAAAGTCAGAGCAGGACACATCCAGATTTTCCTCATGCTTTTTAATCAACTGAATTTGGAAGGAGAGCTAATTAAAGATGTACAAAGTTTCATGCCTATCTTTATCATAAAGACTGCGACTATGACACTATTTTTCAGGTGAAACCTACAATGGAAGGGAAGGAAACGTGCATTTCTAATGAAACAGCTCTGCACTTTAGATGAAAAGCAGGCGAGATCTTGACTAGGCAAATTAACCTCCCTCTATTGTGTGCTGAGAAATTATTTTTAGCATGCCTGTGACACTTCTGATAATTACTTTTCTATGTAATCAAAGGCTGTATTTAACAAAACAGAGATGAAACGGGGAGTTCAGCATGAAAGGAGATGTCTAGGTAATCATCTTTATCTTGCTCATATTAATAACCTGGGAAAGCACTGCTACAGAACCTATAGTTACCTTCTCAAAGCGGAGGAGAAATAATTACCTGTACTGACTGCTTGTTAATATCCAGTGTAATACATTGTAAAATCACTTGAGAAGGATCTGGCCCCAACAGGTGCTTAGTAGGCTGCAGAATCATAAAAATGGCATGTAAATGTGGCTACCTGCTTTCACAGGTAGTTTCTCTTTCTTTTCCAGATAGGTATCATCTAATATTAAGATACTGTGGAATTTCATGAGTTGAGTCAGTTGCTTTGTGGCCTATGCCTGCTGGCCTGTTCAGCCAGGACTGCCCCAAAACCCGAAGGGTAAGACTTGTGAGAGGATAATTGTTAGAATATCTAAGCAACGTGGAAACCAGTTTCTGCCTGAAGCTCATGCTGTGCTGAAAGCTACCACAGCAACCAAGTGCCATTCCCAGCATCTTCTCACCTTCCATTGCTTGCAAAAGAAAAGATCAGCTTGGGGGGAAAAAAAAAACAAACAAAACCCAATACAGGATAAAACCCAGTAATTCACAGAAAGCTGTCAAATTAATAGAACCTTATTTAAAAATCAGCATGAGTTTTATATATTCAGTATGCCTTGTCCATTTAACCTTTTTTTTTTTAAATTAACAGCTTTCAAATAAAGTACTGAAAAATATTACTGGAGGCCTTTGGAATGAAATGACAAATTTAACATGTGGTTTGTCAGTGATTGGGAATGGAATTTCTCCAGCCCCATTTTGCTGAGGGCATTTTCTCTATTGTTGGTCTCTTTCTGATCATCTGTACTGCCTGGGAAAGGAAAAAAATCTCTATTTTATTAGCTTCACTGAAGAAATTGAATGACACGGGTTTTTTCCATGACTGACAGCTGAGTAAAAAAAAAAACGTTATGGTGAGGTTATGATTATTTTCTTCTGCTGTGATAAGATTAGAAAAAGTTGAAGTCAGCACCTGGTTGTGGATAACCCTCAATAAAGATGATATACAATAAAAATGAAATCTAGTATTTCATTCACAATTTGAGCAGCAGCTCAGTTTCTGTGCTCGCTTCCTCATTAAGAAACTTCTCTTCAAAGAACCACCATTAAATTATGTTTCTCTGCTTCCCAGGATGATGTGTACTTCCGAACTTAGCACTTACACAGTAAGAAATAAATAATTAATTTTGAGCTTTTCAGTTCTCTCCATTGACTTGCAAGAGGGAAAAAATAATGGAACAATTGCTTTTGGGTCTGAAAAGAGGGTGAGATGTGTAGTTATTCATTAATATACTTGGACTGCCTGTCCCCCCACTGTGAACATCTATTGTGCTCTTCAAAAGTTTGCCACAAGCTGGTAAAGTTATAACTTAAGTTTAGTTAAGAGTTAAAGTATTCCTCACATCTTCATCTTCTCTGTGGACTTAGCTTGCTATATTGAGAATGATCTCGGTGTGGATGTCACTTGAAAAGTAAACATAGATATTTAAAATGTATTGTGAAATATTTGAAGTTTTGGAGGCGTCAGAGTCCAGTAAATTCCCTCTATTGTGTTTAAAATTTGGCACTTTTCACTGGAGGTATTTTTTAGAACTATGTTACAAGGCTTTACACACCAAGCTTCGGATTAAATTTTATAATTGAAATCTAATTTTATAAAAAAAAAAAATGTAATTTGAGGTTGACAGCTGACAGTGAAGCACTGAACATGGATGCCCTCTGCTGCATGCTCTACTGGTCTGAGCTGTTGAAACCATATGGCTAAAATGTTGTTGGACGGTAGAGAAAGTTAAGCATTCTATTTTTAATGTTAAATATTGAGTCATTCACAAACTATTAAAAATAAGTACTCTTACCTTAATTTTAAGTTAATGTTTATTATCTGAATGATCCTCCTTACCAGAGGAAAATGGAAGTTAGCTGATTCTGTTACTCTGTGAAGAATCTATCGGCAAGATTTCACTAGATACATCAAGTATTTTATTAACTATGCATTTGAGCAAATTAATTTTCTTAATCTCATTTCTTGAGAATAGGCTATTGTGCTGCAAAGATCCTGTTGGCGTTACTGCTCCATAATCCTAACATTTCCCTGGTGTGTACTTCCCAGCCTACAGATTTGTCAGTAGACTATTCCGTTCTGCTCCACTGTTTTTCCTAATTATGCTATATATTCCTCTTCCCGTAACTTCTATCCCTTACAAGCAATATATTTTCATCATTTGAAAGAACATTATTTCAATAGCTTATTTGTAAATTCTGATTGCCAGTATTATTTCATAACACAAAGCCGGTTCAAAGTTACATGTTTCAACTTTGATTAGTACTTTTGCTTTTCTTAGTTGTACAAAATACAGCTAATATATTTCAGCTGGGCTTGCTTCTGCTTTGAAAGCTGGGCTTACAACTATGGTATATGGAAATCAAGATTATAACAAGTATGAGTATGACAAGCTAAATTTCTGCTTATTACATTAACACTGTGATGTTGTATTTGTGTTTGGTTGCTGTTTATTCATGGTAATAATCCATCTTTTCCTCAACAGTTGAAGCATATCTAATGCCAATTACAGCTATTACCCTGATTCAGACTGCTCAAAAATTCATGTTGTCATATTTATTCTTGACTACTTAGGCAAGCACTTGGGTATGGAAAAAAATTATAGGTCAAAAAAGGAGAGAAAGAAGAAAATATGCCTGTTGAATTAGAGGGCTCAGCTGTTTCTGATGTGAATTGAAAAATTGCAAAGTGTTACGTGGTCACCTATTTGCTTATCCATCAATATTAACATCTAGTTTACTCCAACTAGACATGAACCACCTTGTGGGAAAAGCAATTAACAAGTGAAATCAGACACCTCAAATTCTCAGGGTTTAGGCTATTTCGTTATAATCCAGTGATGGTTACCACACAGACTTTACTTCCATTTAGATAATCTAGTTTACAAGCTGTTTGGAAATTCATCTTCAGCTTATACCTAATTGTTCTGTATTTGAACAGTATTACTTTGCTATTTTCAGATTTGGCTTCATTTGTGATTGTGTTACATAATGACATCAAGATAATTAAATCACTCTCCAAGACAGGATCTGTTTCAAATTTCGTAGTGAAACACCTTAAAATGAGCCCTCTGCCTGTTGTGTTACTCCATGGAGCAGTGGAGTCTAACTCTGCCTTCAGTGTTTCCTCACCGAAAAAGAAAAAAAGGTAATTTTGGCTGAATGAAGACCATGTAATACCAGAAGGAGCAAATTCTGTATCTTGCATTCTCTTAATTGCTCAGAGGGTTGGAATGGATGAATTTGTTGGTCCTGCCTCCATCAACTGCCCCAAAGTTGTCTCAGGCCTCAAACAGATAAATGGAAAATCAACATAGCAAAAAAGCCAACGAGGGGTTTAATTAAGTTAGCAATCAGCTGTCCAGGCTTCAGTGTACCAGCACCTGTAGGTGGCATTCATGGGTGTGCATGGGTTTGTAGTTTGTGCTAGACTAGTGGGATTAAATCCAGCATGGGGTTACTCCTGGTCATTGTTAGGTCCCCCTTATCAGTGGTGTGGTTGAAAGACATTCAAACTCACCTTAGAAACCTCTTCTGATACGAATGCGGCCAAGCCCAAAATTGTCCCACAGGATCAGCGTACAGTCTCAGCCACCCCACTCGCTAGCCAATGTGTCTTGCAGCTTCGCTCCTGGGACATCTCTGCACCCACGAAATGTTCTCTGTGGAAGAACACAGAAGGAGCTGAACTATTCTCCATACACAGCCAGGACACAGAAGTTGTCTTCTCTCATCGATAAAGGAACAGATTTGGCTGGAGGTAAGGTGCCCTGGGCATTGTGTCCTATAATGACGTAGGGAACAGAACATTTGCATTTCCTACTCTCCCCTTTCTATGTAAATTTACAGGTGGCTGACTCCTGCCTCTATTTTCAGTAATTTCTTCTTTTACTAAAGCCAGCAAATGAAAATATGAGTTATCTTCCTAGCTGATATTTGCATATTCATTAAACATTTCATTAAATTATTTCACAGCATTTTTAAATGATTGCTAACTGACAACTCAGGATGTCCCTGTCTCGTGGCAATCTAAATTGGCAGAGCTGTACCGTGGCTGACTTGAAAGGGCACAATCGTTCTTACCCGTTGGTAAAACGCAGCAGTGTCAGACAGAGACAGAGCTTTTAATAGGCAATTTACCATTGCAAGCCTTCATCCCCTTCATCCCCAAATTCCTTTAAAATATTTGCATGTTCAGCAGCACCAAAATTATCTCCACTAACATACAGGCACAAAGGGAACACTTAGAGGTCCTGACATTTCTTACTCTGATTTTTATTCATGGTTTTGACATTAAGGTTTATTTTGTATTTGTATTCAAAGATGGCGTGAATAGGAAATTAGCACAACATAAAGTGAAATAATAAGAAAAATATGAACTAGTGGGTTAACTGTCTTCTTAAAATCTGACTTGAACCCCTCTGCTGAAGTCAACATTCTCTAGAAAATATCCCTATTGAATACACTGGATTATATTATACAATCCTGGATTTTTAAGGACATCTGTGATAGCTGGAAGACTAATCCATTCAAACAACAAACTATGCATTCTTGCCACTATGGAACTAAAACTGGTAATTTATTGGTTTTGGCAAACTATGCAAAGGGCTGCCTTTTTTTGGATGTTATGTAGAAATACACATTGATTGTGTGTGAGTCAAGAACTGCAAGGTGAGATTTCTGTAATGACAAGGTAGTTGCTAAATCAGGGAAAGATAGCGTAGTGATAAGACTTCATTTGTTCATTCAAATGCTCACTGACTGTTTATTTTCTCATTTCAGCTTGATACAGGTTTTGTGAGAAAGCTAACTGCTCGTGACAAGATAGTGTATGTGATTTGGCAGTAAATTAAAATTTGTTTGGCACGAAACAGAACTTAGCACTTCAGGTTTAGATGTGACACAGAGAATGAGGCTGAAGCTATATAGAAGAAAATTAAAAAGCTATTTCTTTAAATTCACTGGGAGTTCAATTTTTATCTAGGTTCCAAAGTCCCATAAGGATTTACAACTCTGACCCCAGCTCCTAAAAATTTACTAAGTTATACTCCAGTGAAAAAATAGAATGTTATAATAGAAGTATTTGAAAACCTTAATAAAAGGCAGCTCTACCTGCTCTGCTTTTAATAGTAGTAATAAAATAGATGGCAGTAGAAGAAATGTGTTAATGTATGTTTGTAAGTCATATGTCTAAAACAAGGTTAGTGTTATAAGTTGCACATAGCTTTTTTTCCAGTGGGATTTACTGACTGTGAATATATCGCCATGCTGGAAAGCACAGATGAAAACTGTAGGAATGTGAATTATTTACTTCCTCAGTTAAAATGTTCAAAAACTTAAGCTGTTAGAGATTTGTGAAAAAAACTAATACTTTATAGGAGGCTTTTTTTCCTACTTTTTTGCCACATCTCTGATTTTGTTAAAACATTTTACAGAAACATTGCAGGAAGCAGTTTCTAGTGTTGGAAAACAAATACTTTGCTTATCTAAGAATCATACATGAAAATATTGCTAAGACATCCACAATAATGTTATTTAATTGGAAACAGATTTCAGGTTTTTATCTCTTACATTAGTCATATGCATAAACTTGATTTTTAGTGATGATCACGTAAATATAAATCAAGACAAATGGATCAATAACACAAAGTTGATTTCAGAAGGCTCTCTACAGCTTTGAATAACTTGGGCAAAAAACATGTGCTTCTGGGGATGATCTGGTCTCCTGATACTTATTTAGGAAATAGTAAAGGTAATGGAGAAGCTGTAATAGATTTATTATGCAAAATCAGTAACAAGTAGTTACTGATGGTATTATTTGTGAGAATGTTTATCAGTACTTTGAAGATTAAATTTTGTTACTAACAAAACTTTGCTCAAGTTCAAGAAAAAGTCTTTATTATACCTTTAGTGTGGCAATGGAATATTGTGCTAAATTTACAATTGGGTTTATTATTATGTGCAGAAACTACAGTGACATGAGCATTTTCTATAATTGGGAAATTAAACAGGTTATTATTCTCTTTTTGAAGAAATTATTGTGATTGCAAAGCTGCTATTTCTATTCAATTTCAGTGCAACAAATTGTTTTTTCAAGATTTTGTTACTCTTCCTCCCCACCCTAAATCCATCATGTCTCCTACTAAGCTTAGATTAATGAAGGGCCAAATGCATTTTGCCTATGTAGAAAAGATCTCTTTTTATTCTCAAAAATAAATTTTCTTACAAAGCATATCTATCATGCTATTAATGACACAGAACCTTTATAACTTTTTTGATGTGCTAACTATTTTTGATGATTACTCTTATGCTAGTATGCCCATTTATTCTTTGAATAACAGGCAAAATTATGCATACATTGACGCATTCATGATATCTGAAGGCTTCTGTTTCCTAATGCAGGTATACATGGTTCCTTCTTATAATCTTTTTATAAACTTTTATTTGATTTTTGTCAACGAACAGTGTCATAATTATTATTATTATTATTAAGTAACAGGCAAAAAGCCCCATCAGTAAGAAGAGTTTCCTGCAGATGAGCCTCCTCTGTGTGTCACTAATCTGCAAATCTGTGAAGAACAAGGAATGCTAATTTGCTCTGATAAATCCACTGAGTAACTGTAAAAGTTAGAGCAAATATGAAAATAAACCGGTGTGCATCCTTCGTAACAATGGAAAGGTTTGTTATTACTGGTTTAATTTCTGTTCTCTGTTGTCCTTTCCAAGATCACCTGGGTATTTTCCTTTAACCAGTGAGATGCTCTTGATTCTTCTTACTCTCTGTTGTGAGGAGAGTAAGAAGATATGGAGGCTTTTCATCTTCTGGGACAGCCTTTTAAACAGCATTTCTTCTGAAGCGTTGGGCTGGTTTATGGTGTGCAGCCTGTTCAGGTGCATAGCACGCACCCTTGAAAATAGTTTGAAATTCACCTCCGCTCAGTGGCTGCTACCCAATGCAGAGGCTGGAACTGGCTGAGCCAGGGAGACCCTTCTTGTTGTTTTCCTCTGTTATTTACCGAAAGTAGCCAGTAAATGCAAGCACTGCCTGCAGGTGCCTTGTGTGTCTCTGTCCCTGCTGGTCACACAAGCCACATACAGCCATCTGCAACTGCGCTCCTCAATGGTTTTACAGACCTTGCTGTACGTGCACATAATGTGCATGTACACACACATCCCTACCCCCATGTATGTAGTACTTGCAGATTTGTTCTCTTATCTACTGGTACCTTTATACTTGCCACAGGATGAGATTCCTTGGCGCCAGACTTTGGGACAAGGTGTCACAGTTCTGCTGGTTTACGTCACTCTGAACCATGTAATAAACCAACTAAGAGGACTGGTTAATTGGAGTGGATTTCATAACATCACAAAACTGTAATTTTTGAGAGGATACTTCTATACAGTTGCTAGTGAAAGGAAACTATAATAGTTATTAGCTATGAGTTAGCTCTTTAAATGAATCTCTAGGCTAGACAAGGCTCCACTAATGAAGTTGAGTTCTGTTTAAAATACATTATTGTGTCATAAGTGGCAACTAAAATACATCTTGAAGTTGATTGACTTTAATACAGAACTGTAAACTTTAACATTCTGTAATCATATATGTATTGTATACTAATCTGAATTGGATATCCAGTGCTTGGCTTTTAAATTTATGGCATCCTCGGGATATTTCTTAGCATGAAATTATGAGCAGATTTTCTCTGTCTTAACTTCCCTATAAAGTGGCTTGTAAGAAATGTATCCTGCTTCCTGACTTGGACTATGTAAAATTCATCAGGAGACAGAATATTTGATTCTTTTAAATACTTAGAAGATTTTTTTTTTTTAAAAAAAAAAAAAAGGACAAAAGATCAATATTATTTGCTTTTTTTGTGATTACTTGGCCACTTACACTACTCACTGCCCTCTGGGCCGTCTAGTACAGTATCATTAACATTCCAAACCAGTGAAAGTTTCAAGCCATCAGTAAGTGTTAATGAAAATAAAGGAGATCTGTTTTTTGGTTTGGCTTGGTTTTTTTATATTCATACTCCAAATACAGTTTCCCTCTGGGAATGGGTGAGGTTCAGGACAGGAATATTCAGCCTTTGATCTGTGAAATTCTTAGGTTCTGGTATGTCATGATTCATCAGAATTAGAATAATTTATTACCATTTGAAAAAACAGATACATTCACACTTTCCAAATATCAAATCCCCTTTCCTCCTGCGGTAGTCCTGGTATGAAGCATCACAGCATTTTCAAAGTTAAAAGCACAGCATTATTTATATCTATAAAAGCTATTTTGGGTGATTTTTATAATGTTCTAATAAAACTGACTGGATGTAACTCATTCCTATTTTCCAGGACAGTAACATTTGATTTATAATACCAAATTGGCCAGGATTTGTTGTGGTAGGATACACAAACACTACAAATCTCAAAAACTGTAAATCAACAAAGTAGTTTATGTGTAAAATATGTAACATCCATAGTAATATACAGTAGTTTAATTGTGCCTAATTTGGAATGCACACAACCCTTCTCTATCCTCACACAATTCATTATCCGGGAGAACTGAAATCAAACCCCAAGCATCAAATGCCACTACAGAGCTGGGGTGAAGAGGTTTCAATATTTTGTGTATCTCCATGATTCAGCGTATAAACAATGGATTAATTTCACCAAACATTAACTATGGAAAAGAGACACCCACCTAGTGTAGGACAGCAGTCCAGCTTTCCCATGCAGGTAAAGCAGAGGCCCACAGTGTCTGCGCAGGGTGGGATGAATCACCCTCTGAAGGTCCTTCTTCCTCTCGGTTGCCACAGCAGAAGGGCTGGATGATGGGCAGAGCCCCACGCTTCATATTTATACTGCTGAATGGCAGCAGCTCTCACTAGGTGTCTGCGGGCACACGCTCACATGGATGCAGATGTCCACATGTGGATTCCATTCTCTTTTTGAAAATGGAACATTTTTAAAACAGTTTAGAGTGCAAGCTCCGAGTGCTTATTTGCAAATCAGGAAAAACTTAAGTAGGTTCCTAATAGGAGTACATAAAAAGTACATAATCCGCATCTACTTCCCTTCAGTGCACATTGCGTTTCCTTAGTGGCGTTTGAGTAACTTCTTTTTTCATTTTTATGTTACTTGATTTTTTCTTACGCCTGAGAGGATAAGTTATGAGGGGCACAGATGTTCTTCACGCAGATTTCCAAGCTTAAAAATTTCCTGGAAAATGCCAAGCCATTCTATACTCCTCGATATCCATTCCAATACCTGCGCCCCTTCTGTCTCCATGGTCGAGAGGAATGCCATTTCATGTCCATCTATAACAAATAATTCAGTAAAATGCTTTATGGTCCGTAATTAAAAGCTTTACAGTTGTTTTTTTTAAGTTTGTAGAATTTTTAAGTGTCACCTTATGCTACTCCCTGTTTCACAAGAAGGGAAACCTTAGTTAGAAGGGCAAATACAGAGAAGCCGAGAAATTTGTGCGAGAGAAAAATGCTTATTTGGGATTAAGGGGTGCCTGTCCCGAAGTGTTCACCCGTGGCAGCTCTGAGGGAAGAGACGGCGAGCAGTAGCCACTAGCCCTGCTTCGCCCTTGGGCTGTCCCCTCCGCTTCCCGCCATCACCCGGGCCAGTCTAACGGACCCGCCATCGACTGTTCCCGAGGGGCCGCCTCCCCTCACGGCCCGGCCCGGCGCTGGCGGGCCCCTCACGCCGGCTGAGGCCGAGCATCCGCGGCCGCCCGGGGGCAGCTGCCGCCTCCGGAAGGCGCCTCGTCTCCTCATGAGCCCGCCCAGGTGAGGGGAGCCCGCCCGCCCGCCGAGCGAACATCTCCTCCCGGACTGGAAAGGGCGTGAGGCGGCGCTGGCCGCCGGGGAGTTCCTTGCCGCCGGGGCTCTGCGCCTCCTTCGCCTCAGGAGTGGGCAGCCCGGGCTGCCTACCCGGCGGCGCCTCACTGAAGGGGCCCCTGCCGCCCCCTCAGACCGGCTCTTACTTTCCCGGCTATTTGCCGCTTTCTCCGCCGCGTCCCCTCACAGCGCCCGGAGGGAAGGGACGGGAGCCCGGGGGGCGGGGGCGGCGCTCCCCACACACGGAGCTCCCCCGGCGGGAGGGAGAGAGGGAGGTGTGGCCGCCTCCGCCTCCGCTCTGCCTTGCCGGGGGCCGTGCGTGGCCGGCCGTGCTGGGGCAGGCCCGGAGCATGGCGGGCTGCTCTGTTGCCGGCGCTGCCACAGGTAATGCCCCGGCGTTAGTCGTTCCTCAGGCTGGGGTTGTATTTTTTCCCTTTCTGTCACTAGGGGGGGAAAAGAAATATAAATGTTTCTGTTCTGAAGTCTTGACAGTAGCGTGCTGAGTCCCTTCAATATCAGGGACGAAGACATTCGATACTGTTTATTTAATTACCTTTTTTAAAACTTCACTTTATCAATGTTACCTGATTTATTTTCTTCCTGGTTTGCTTTTATTGCTGACGTTTGTTACCTTTCACATACTAAATTACAATGTCTACAATATCGAAAGTGGCCGAGGAGGGTCACAGGTTTTATGTCCTGGTGGCACTCGAGGCCGGAAAGGGTTAGGCCAGAGGTGGGAGCATCCTTCAGCAAGCACGGGGCTGCCCGGGGAGGGAAGGAGTGCTGCAGCAAATTATTTAAGTAATGCTAACGAGGAGGCTGTGTAGCATCGCTTCGTAGCATCACGGGTGACCTGCTTTCGCATGGCTGATAACGTCTCTCTGGGATGGTGTTTAAACGTTCGTTCATGCTTGTGGCAAAATGGTATCTCAGCCACCCCATTTTTCACATAGCATTATAGGTGCTGCGGCGCAGCTTGGTGCTTCCTTTAGCCTACTGAAGCGATGTACAATTGGATTCATAGTTATCTTCAAATCTGTCTGCTCCTTAGCTTTTTCTGATTGCTGGACAAGGAACTTAAAATATCTTAATCTTGTACTTTTATGTTGTTTTTCAAGGTGCAGAACACAAAGGGCTTTAAAAAGAACACATAGGATGAAAGCAAACATTTGTTTCCAGTGTGCTACAGATGCATCTGAATGTATAATCCCAGTTTTCATTTTCCTTTTGTGACAAATAGTGCTCTACATGGAGTTGCCTGATCTTGCGTTTACTGCTTATAGAGCCCGGATGACTCTTGAACTGTTGAACCCGCTCCCCTCTCTGGAAAGGGTTCTGTGGTGCAAAGAAATAAATCCTTTGGAGTTTTGCCTTTCTGCTTCCCAATGGGTAAGGGTCCACGTACCTGATGCAATGAATGGTTGAGGGTGACACCAGCTGTGTCAAAATATGATCCTGTGTGGAGAGACTCTAATGTGTATTTAAACATGAGTGTATTAAAACCTACATACGACTTACTATTCTGTGGAAGTAAATCTCAAAATCACGTATTTCAGTAAGCACCTCTTTTAATAAATCAAAATTAGAGTCTTCCTTATATAATACCTTAAAATAGTTTAGATGCCTTTTACCATTAGGACAAAGAGGCTGGTGTCACTAAAGGCTTATTCAGACTTATATCTGCATTTGACGTTAGTGGCGTTTAATCCTTATTTAATTCTGGAAGGCTTTAAAAGTTACATGCTGTTGCAGAAGAATTTGTAGAGAAGCTCAATGTTTGGGTCATGCTTGTGTTTTGATTCTGAGCTAGGCAAATGAAAAGTGAGTTTTGTCAGTCTTTGTGGTGGCAGCAGAATCAAACCTGAAGAGGAGCGAATGAATCCTTAAGGACAATGTTCTGATTGATTACAAAAAGAAAAAAAGCAATAGGGCAGCAGGCAGGAGTTCTGTTGCTGTATTGTTATTTTACAGTGTTTTCACATGAGCAATTTTGTAGTTGTGCAATATATATAAAAAGCCCCTGAACAGTACTGTTTTGCAGTGCTAGTTTCTAGCTCTTTTTAGCGTGTGAGGCTGCCAATTCTACTTTCTTGCTGCCTTAATTTTATAAGGATAGGTAGTGGATTTCCTAAACTAAGACTAATTTATTTTCCAGATGTAAGTCTGGGATTGATGTTTTCTAAATGTTAACTGGTCCTAGAAGAATTTGAATTTACTGATCAAAGTGACAGGTTAAGTGGCAGCAGGCCGTTTGATTACTATTTTGCTTTGCCTTGTGCTTGTGTCCTTTGGTTTGGTTTGTAAGGTTTGGTTTATTATGTAGGCTTGGTTTATTGTATGAGTTTACCGACTGTTGATAAAATAAATTAAACTTGCACATTAAACCAGTGTAAAGCAAAGTATTTCAGCTTTCCATCAGAATTAAGTATTTTATTGTGACTTTGAACATGCATGCATCAACTTTTAAAATACCAGTGCTATATCCATTTATCTTTGGGACTTCTTTAGCGTTAGAGATACTTAATCCCTGATTTTCAGATCAATGCAATTTCTTACTCTTCACAAACTTTTCATGCAGTTCTGAATGCCTGTTCCAGATACTGAAGTAGGTGAGAGACAGATCTCTCTGGTAGTTCAGAGCTTGCTCTGGGAGGGTCAATTCCGTAGGAGATGCATCCATCCAGGGGTTTTAGATGATTTAACTGAATTGTTTTAAATTTGTTCTGAATTATTCTAATTTAAAGTGCTATCCCTTTGGTTTGTATTAATTTTAAAAGTGCGAGCTACTTTAATTCTAAATGAGAGCAACCACCCTGGGATTTATCAAGCTCACTATTAAATGTTTTTGCCTGATCAAAAATGTTGTAAGTTTGTCAGTCTAGACAAATCTGCAGATTCTGATGGTGAAAAGGCTGACCCCTGTTAAAACCACCGATAAAGCTTCTAGCAACTTCCGCAAAGTCTCCACCTCAAAGCCTGTTCATTGCCCATGTGTTAAGCATCTGTAAGACAGAATTACATAGGCGATAGTAAGTGTAAAGGACAGTTGATTTTGTTGGAACTGGGGCTCAGCTCACAGTGCAGGTATTCCAATTATGTATAGTGGGTTTGTTTCCCGAGATAAATATTGCCTGTGTTCAAGGCCCTGATTTTGAGGATTTTACTGAGCATGGTTCTCATTTCTTTTATATTTACTTCAGAGCCACTCCAATGATGTATGTGAACTGACCCTTTCGTTACATGGGTTTATAGGAAAAATTAGGCTTGTTACAACTTAATTTAACATTCATTCTTCTCAAAACAGCATTAAAAACAGTAAGTTGGTAAGTCTTCATTTTCATTTTTTGACCTTTCACTTTCAAACTTTGGTGTAGCTATTGCATTATGTTACAGCACAAAACAAAGATTACAGCAGACATTTCCTAAATTATTCTAGACACCTGTTGTGGTGCATTCCAGTAGTCTTGTAGAGTTAGTTAAATGTCGTCTGACTTTTTTTGGCATGCTCTATTATATGCCTCTTAAACTCAAAAGTGCAATTTCTTGGTAAGACTCTTCTATTGTCTATTTATAAAACTGCTCTTTAAAACTCTGCTGAGAAATGGTCTGGTCACAGAGTACTAGTGAATAATCAGCTTTATAGTCTGCAAATGATTTTAAACATCTGTTGAACAAAGTAAGTGTGGAACTTATCAGTTATGGCCAAATATGCCCTAGATGATTCTCTTTTGCCCTTAAGGGAAGCTAGGTTTTTTACTCTTCCAGCTTTGAGGCAAAGGAACAGAATGACTTTATTGGACTACAGTTGTATTTTATTTTAGCAGATACTATGAGTTCCTGAAAGACCAATTAACCTTAATATAAACTGACTGTGCCATGTTGCATATTGCCCTTTAGAAGCTCTGTTGAAGTTTGCTGATGTTTACAGTGGCTGCTCACAATGATAATTAGATGTTAAAGTGATGATCCTTGGATAGCCAAGAGGCTGCAAAGTGTTCTCAAGGGATCAAGGCCCTGCAGAAGGAGAGATGATAACCTGCAGTCTGAAGGTGAGGTAGAGCAGTGCTTAACCGGTTCCCTTCATTTTTATTTTGTTGGCTGAGAATAATTCCCACTTTAGAAATCGCTGAACGCTTCCTGATAATTAGAGGGTGCCTTTTTTAAAAGGTGGTTAATTAATTATAGGTTGTTTCTTTGTACATAATTGCTTCTCCTAGAAGAATGAAGGCTGGGAAAAGATGGGAGGTTTCCAGAGAGACTTCTTAAATCCAGACCAAAACAAAGATTATCTAAAAGCTGTGTAAATTGCTCTAACAAAGCAAACTCCCTGCTGATTAAAAAGCAGTACTCAGATGGAATTAGCGTGCATTTTATACATTTGTAATTCACCATGACTGTTTTACCAGCCTTTGTTGTCAACCCTGAGTTGCAAACAAGGTAGAAGTGACTTTCCTTTTTTTCTGCTTTCCTTACCATATCAGTAATTCTGTTGTGTTAACAGTTGCCAAACTTCATGGTAGATGATATTAAGTCCACCTGAATTCAATTTGTCAGGAAAAGGCTAATTGATAGTTGTTTGGTAAAGTTGTTATCATAAAATGTATATGTATGAGAGCAGAGTAAAACTTCAGCGCAGGATGAAGCCGGAATGAAATGCTGTTCATTCTCATTCTTCAGGGTAGGATTCTGCATGGTGTGCTGGCTGCCTGTTCTTTACTGTGTCCTTTTTTCTGGAGTTGGCTGCCTCTTACACAGCTCCCTTTTGCAGTGAGCCTACTTTGAGTAGCCTTGAGAAGGGAAGCCAATGGGCACCCCGGCAACTTGCAGGAGGCCATTGATGTGGTTTGAGATGTCAGCTCATCTTCAGTGTCAGCTGTGGTAGAGCAGCAGACAGAAAAGCAATGGGTGTCTTCATGAGGACTTTCAGGTGTGTCACAGAGCATTTAGTGGACAAATGTATGTCAAGTGAAAAGCTGTCCTTTTTGTCTAGTCACATTTTTACATGTGATGACTACTGTTGGAAATCAGATATTACAAATATGAAGTAGCTATGATTTATAATATATTTTCATCTACTTCTCATTCATTTCCCAGTTTGTTACTTGTGCTCAAGAGCACTGTCATCACAGAGTAATACCATAGCCTTTTTTTTCCCCTTCCTCTGACTTTTTATGCAAGTGGGTGTTTCATTTTTTTTTTAATAAGAAATTGCTTGGAATAAGTTTCTCTGTTTAGATAATACCTAGAAGAAAACAAACTGCCTGCCAATTGTCAAGCTTCAGGTGCTTTTCTTCAACACAGTGCTGGCTATTTATGACTGTGAGCAAGTGTAATTTCCCCCCCGCAGCTAATTGTGCTGTCAGTGGACTGCATGTGCAACTTTCAACTTGAAATTTCTTCATTTTTTTCTATATGCTGTACTTTGTTACTGAAGTGTTCTTTGAATGGATGCTTTAATTAGGCATGGAAATATCCATCTATGTATCCTTTATTTAGGTACGAATGTGTTTGGTGTGTAAACACAGAGCATGTATGTCATGTTTATTATAGGAGCTTTCAAAATGTGTCTTTTGTTCTTCTAGGATGTGTCTGCAAAGCATGTGCTTTTGTGAAATAGAGCCATTTCTTGAGCTATTCTAATACCCTTACTCCTCTTTAAAGTTAGATTCTTCAAAAACTGTATGTGCTTGCAGTTATGCTCCCCACAATGGCCTTACTGGCTTTGGTGTCTTTATCCGCAAGTGATTTCTCAGAGAACGAACGTGGATGTAGAGTTAAGCACGTATAAATTTTGTAGTAATATCACATATTCATTTATGTCAGGGGGACTTCCTGCACAATAAGTTATTTGTGCACCAAGTTATTAGCTCATGTGAATAAAGCTACTAAAATCTTGTCTGTTAAGTTAAGAAATATGAGTTAATATTCACAGATCAAAATATGTGAAGGTTTTGGGTCTCAAACAAATTACCTCCTGGTGCATTTAGATGATTACACTGCGTTTATTTACTCCAGAATATCTGAGCATTCAGATTTAAAAGACCTTTGGAAACCAGAAGATAGAAAAAGTTAATGAAAATAAAACGTTCACTTCTGAAGACTGTACATTGTGAAATATTCATAGGTCTTCTGCAGATAGGATATAGTTTGTGGAGAGGAATAAAACATTTTGTTGCAGACTTTGCAGATTGATGTCTGCTAATTAACATTGGAATGTAATCATTTGACACAATCAGACAGCATAATACTTTGGGATAGCAGATATGTATGGTTTTGACTGAAAAGGTTATTTCATAAAGATGAGGAGTCCTGCCAGCATCCTGTGGGGTCTCTGCTGGTGGCCTAGGATGAGAGCTGGAAAAGCACATTACTGTTTCATTTCTTTTACAGATATTTTCATCGTGAGAATTATTTGCTACTTTAAATACTCTGAATATACTCAGTACCCCACCCTGGTTTTGACTCTGTATCTTACTTCTGCTCATTTAAATGATTTTTAGTAAGGTTAATTCTCATGTTTAAAAAAATAAGTAATTATCTTTAATTTTTTCTGGAAAGAGTGCCTAACCTGAGATGCAACTGCTACTTTACAGTGAGGTTAAATAGAGCCATTAGTCTTACCTGACTTCTTTTCTCTGCTTGTCAGCTCAATTGCAGGTTGTCAGTGCCAAAGAATACACTCCTGTCAGTGGAGTGGAATAGAGGGACATGTTAGCACCTGCTCTCAACAGAGTTCCTGACCTCTTCTTGCTGCTGCACAAACCCACTTGGTTGAGGTTGATCTGTATCAAAGATGTCTTATCCCCACTTCTTTAAAAATGTGTTCACTCTATGTTAGAATAGAGTATTGTGTCACTGCAGGTGGGGAAATAAGTTTAATCACACTTTCTTGTATCTTGCATGGTTATTTACTGATTTTTTTTTTTTTCCCTCTCATATGATCTAGGTTGGCAACAAACTGTACTGAAACAAATGTTCTAAGAATGCATTTATTTTGCTACTCCAAAGGAAATTGCAGTACAGCTAATTTGCAAATGAATATATTTAAAAATTCTTCTGTTCAAACCTTGTAGTATTGATCTCACAAGCCAGTCTAAGAGCCAAGTCCTTGTTCAAGGTATTCTTTTGAACAAGGACTAAAAGAGAAGAGGCAGTAATTACGACAGTGATTATCTGTGGTTAATTTGAAACACTTCCAAAAGCACTTTAAAAGGCTTCTGAGAATCAGAGGGACTTGGGGATAAAGTACCGAAGTTACTTGTGAAAATGGCACTTAGGAACCTGGGACATCTGGAATGCAGACTTCTGGATATGCTCGTATAACCTTCACAAAGGTTTTGGCGCAGACTTGTAAAACCAGAATTAGTTTCCCCAACTGTGGAATCTGAAATAATTTTATACCTACCTAGAAAAATGTATAAAACATCAACTTTGTCATCTTTATGCCTGCCTTTGTTTCAGAGCTATCTAGGGTATGAACATGCATGCATTCAGAGTTCAGTGGACTGTGGGATTTTTGCAGCTGAAGGGAAAGAGAAGGGAGTGTGTATTTTTTGGTCATGTTCTTTTGTTCCTCACTAAGCTTCCTTCTTGTCATGTTTTCCGATAAGCATCGTAAACTGAACATTCCTAATGAACTGACAGAGCCTCCGGTGCTAGGCATTCCTTTGGTTGCTGGTGAGCCTGGTTCCTTTAAGTAGTCTGAAAGAGATAGGTAATCCAGTCTGCTGACTCTGGTAAGACTGCTGTGCTAAATTCATTCAGTTAAGTTCATTCAACAGAAGTTAGGGCATTAAATATGTAATATTCTGAGCTGTCTGTGGCCCAGCACTGGGAAAACACTCCATTATTTGTTTTTAAAATAAATATCAAACTTGTATTGCTTTATCAGATAAACAATAACATCATTAGCAAAACAAGCGTGTGTTTATTGGTAATTAGTCTGTATGTGAAACTGAAGCTAGCACTGTTTAGGATTGTTAATTAGCAAATTTTTAGTTACCATATACACTCCCTGCACTAGAAAGGAAAGCAGTGCATGTGGTTAGTTCCTATTACCTTGAGGTGCGTTTTAAAATGATGGTTATTTTCATGGAAGTATAAAGTTTTATAATCCCTATGTTCGATCATTTATTTTTAATGAAACAGATGTGGTGTTAATGCTTTGCTGTGAATGTGGTGATGGTAAGACAGCAATAGTCATGGTGAGTTATGTGTATGTGTTGGGGCAGAAAATCTGTTCAGAGTATGTTGTATTAGTTCCTTCTCCTTGGTTACTTGCCTCAGATTACTTTATTTTTACATAGCTCAGGTGTGATCAAAGGTGTAAGGCAAAGGTGGCTCCTGCTTGTAACAGAAACAGAAAAGGTTTTGTGCTTTCAACCATCTCCCCACAAATTCAGTCATGAAACTATAACAATGTTGGTGGTAGATTTAGCTGGCAGACACCAAATATTTGCAAAAACAAAAGCAAAGCCTCAGTGTGCTGATTTGAATGTTTGCAAGAGAAAAATCCAATGTATTTCCAATAGATTGTTTACCTCAGCTGAACTTGGAAACTGACTGATAACTTTAAGGCATACTTTAGAAAATATTTGAAGTACTTCTTTATTCTCAAGTAGAACTTTATTTAGAAATACTTTATTTAGAAACACCTACTGGTTTTGAAACTTTGAAATTTATAGATGACCTTTAAACAAAGAATACAGTATCAGTGGAAGAGACAAATGATTTATTTCTCCTACGTGCTGGAGTAGAAGGAATTATAGTTAGATAAGAGATACCTTCTCTAGTATACTAGGGCCTGAAGCTGGAAGGCAGCATATTATGACTGTAGCACTAGGACTGATGCTTTTCAGTGTACTGAATCCTCCTTTATGACCTTTATAGTTCAGGAGGAGTTCACAGTGAAATGTTTATTCTCTAGAATGGGCTATGAATGGCTTACTTTAAAAAAAAAAATCATATTGCCAGTTAGGGGAAGGAACTTAAAATGTTCCAAAAAGCATAAACATCTGAAGTTTTCTTTGTACCGTTGTTTGCCTGTATTAACTCTAACCGTATAAGAAAAACAGCATCACCTTCCTGTATAGAGAATAAATAACTCTGTCAGTGTTATGACTTTCTGAAAATTTCTTTTCTTTGCAAATGCTCCGTGTTCATGAGCATTTATACTTGGTGTCTGTAAGCTGATTTGTAATTATTACTGGTGAGCCTCAAGATATGGCCCTTCTGTACCTTAGTTGATGCAAATCAAATTCTGCTTTGCCATGTGGGGGGTTTTGTGTGGGTTTTTTTTCATATTGCTCTTTGCCTGTTCACAGCTGTGAAGGATATAACCTTGGAAGTAGTCCAGTGATTGTTTACATAATGACATGATATGGTTTTCATCCAGAACATGTAGGTGAAGAAGTTAATGCCTATAGAGCAGTTGGTCTGTGACTTCTCCTGTCTCACTTTTTAAAGGATCAATTAAAATTTGAGCTACCTTTAGTTGTGGTAATTATGGTGATGGATTTATAATTTTTAATTATTACTATTTGTCTGGAAATGTCACTCTTCAAAATAAGCTAGGTAGCAATACCAGTCTAGTTAAATGTTATTAATAGATGAGGCATCAATTAGAGATGGTTTCTTCCCTAACTAACCTGCAAAAGAAGAGAACGAGAACAGCCCTGCTGGATTAAAAAGTCTGGCCCATGACATTCAGCTCTAACTCTGTCAGGGAATTTAACTGAGTTTGCCAGAGAAAATTATTTAAATCTATTAGCTCTTTCTTGTGTCCTTCATAACCCCAGGCATTTGCAATTTCCAGATTCTCTGTTCCCAGGTTCTGACTCCCAAATCCCATTAGCCTGGTGGAGGGAAGTGAAGGGAACCTGCAGTGTTGTTCAGACGTAGAGGCAAGATCCATCACATCACAAAACTTAGTGCCCTCTGGACTCCCCTTGTCTGGGGACACTGGGACTTCAGAGCCTCCTTTTTTGTTTGTCTTGAATTTTTTTTCCCCTCACAGCTTCGCATGTGTTCAGACTGGGCAGGGTCGAAAGGGGCACAGTGAGGATCTGTATTGCCAAGGTCTGGTGTAAAGTTTTCCGGATACAACAGACCAGGTGTGTAAGTTCAGGTGATTACTCCAGGCCCTTTTGACTCTTTGATTCCCAAGTGTATTTTTTCAGATTTGGCTGCAAAAATATAAAAGGCCTGGTTAATCAGTCCCAATTACAGTACAGTTCAGAGCAGGAATTTGGTGGCTTGGGGGTGTTTTTTCTTTTGATTGATTGTGGGTTTTTTTCCACAGACTGGCTTAAAGAAATTTTGGAAAAATGATTAGTAGCATATCAGCCAGCTTGGTTAAAACAAACACAAAATGGACGAACCATTTGAACTGTCTCTGCAAGCTGTCCTTACAGCTTGTCCTTCTAAGTATTTCAGAGAAGCATGGTGTCAAATGCAAGCTATGCTGTAGTTTGCGGAAGGAAACTACACTCAGCATTTAAGCATGTTTTTCTTTCCTCCGCTTGTTTCTGATGGGAAATTAATTCAGCACAAATTTTTCTGTTTCTTGCTGTGCGCAGTTAAACTGGTCTGTAGAGGGTATGTATACCAGGCTGGCTTCCTGGGGCAGAACTAATCCAATAATTTATGAGCTCAGCAGATGTTTCTGCTTTTCAGGCCAGGTGTAATCTCATGCACCCTACATCTTTTTTTTTTTTTTTTTTTTTCCTCTCCCTTCTTCCCTGGAGTAAATGCTAACTGGGCTCATGGCCAAAAATTAAATTACCTTTTTTCTTTTTTCCTTCTAGATGTTTGTAGTGTCACCTTACATCATGCTTCCCCTCTTTTAGGAAGAGTATGATGATGCATATGCTCATACCCAGCAGAACATGATCATTCGTTGCTTTACCTTTACATTAGCATTTACCGAGTCACATGAATATGTCTGGCATAACTGGAACAGCTGAACTAGTGGGTTTTGGTCATAGAGAAAGATTTGTGTTGTGTATTCTAATGAAAATGCTTTTTTGTTGTATTTGTATTGTTTTCTACTTATTCCCCAAGGGCTTAATTCATCATTGCTTTACCCTGGTTTTACTCTGAAGTCAGTGTGAAACTCTGGTCAGAACTGGGCTGGGAAAGTGAGACATCAGGGCTACAACATTGAAGAAATACTTTGAGATGTGTGTGATTACTCTCTTTGGAGGTCTGCGTTCCTCTTAAGAGCCGTTCGCTCATACCCTTCAGGGTGACGCAACTGTGTTGCTGCTAATTCACTGTACCGGTATTTGACCAGGAAAAAAAGAGTAATGATAGCAAGAAAAGTATTGAACTGTAGGGAAGCAGAAATGATATCTCAGGGATCAGTCTTAGGTCTGGACTGATAAAGTGTCTTGTGACTTACCTGGAAGGAGAAAATGGCATGCTAGTAAAACTTACAGAATACATTAAATTGGGAATAACTATGCACTAGTGTCAACCCATACAGAGGTTAGAATATGGGCAAATGATAACAAAGGCTCACAAAACACATAAAATATGAAAATTTTGCCTGTGGGGGCTAGAAATCTTCATCCGTCTCTCCCCCCAGCAATACCTACGGTAATTCTAAAAATTCAACATAATAGACCAAGATCTGTCAACTTTACTGACAGAAACAAACTGCCAGTAACAGAAGGAAGTATTTATTTTTTTAGGTACTGAATGTGAATTCTTTGCTACAGGACTACTTCTTGCAAAGCTGTGGTGGTCAAGGGAGGGAGAGAGTTTTCAACCCCGACTATCTTGTCTATGCATGCAGAAGCGTTGGATATAGTGGTAATGACATTAGCCAAACTCTGACTTTTGGCAGTCCAGCTTATTTTGCGGGAGAGAGGAAGCACATGCACTCTGCTGGCTGAGGTGTTGCAGATAAAAATATTTCATGGCCGTGATTACATAGTCAGAATTAAACAAACAAAATCTAGAATTGTCCTACTGGCAAAATGATTCTGCACAGAGCTGGCCTTGGTTGGTTTAGGATATGAATTTTAGGTAGTTTGAATCACTACTATTTGTAACTAATTTTACATAATGAACTATGGTCCCTAAGTCAAAATTTTCATTGTGCTGGGCTCTGGAGACAGAGATACTTTCAGAAGCTGGTTCAGCATTTTGATGGTTCTGGATTGCTCTGTAGGCATCTCTGTTTCTGATCAATGTTCAGCCACTTTTTGTTCGGAGCCTAAAGTTAGGTAGTCTGACAGTACATCTCTATATTTTAAGCCAAAGATATGAATATGGTTAATTTTTGTTAGCAGATGTGCTCTCTTTAGTAGCTAACTTGCTACTGGTATCAGTTAGTGTGTGCCTGCCAGCTAAGGGAGGATGGCAGCTGCTTGCTTGGGCTAATAAAGGAGAACTGAGCAAAACCGTAAAAATGTGGGATGATAAATTAACACCCTGATGAATAACCGTTATTCTTATTGACAAACCTAGTGCCTGTATTTCTAATATGGGCTTTTAACCATATGGGATCTTAGCAAATGTGTTTTCTAAATGAGAATAGTACAGTTTTGTAAGGTTGCTGTTATTACTACAGGTACTCAGTTGTCGGAGCAGCATGGCGTGATGGTCTTTTATGTGTGAGAAAATTCATTGCCTGCACCAATGTAAATTGGCAGGACGTGCCATTTTAAAATGTCAGTAAGTTAAGTGGGGTCTGTAAACGTTTCTAGGCAGATTTTGATTCCTTAGCTAAGTATATACTTACTGTTTGAACATTCTGAATGGAAACATCCATGTGTTTTTATTACATCGAGACTTGATTAATTACAGCCAGTTGAACACCAAATTACAGTACCAAGATACCTAGATACTGAAGAGCTTTTAGGAGAGAGAATTCTGAAAGCTGACAGAATTAAGTGTTGTGTTTTCTGATTAAGATTGCTATGGTGCAGATGCTAATGATGCCTCAGCTGATTAAAACAAATTGTAAATAATGCTTGTAGAAAATTCTCTGAAAGCCACAGTTGCCTTAGTGGTTATTTTCATGGCCATATGTATCCATTTGAAAGGACACTTAAGATCTCTATAGCTGACTTCAAAAAAAGGAAATAGAATAAATCGCTGTTTAATTGGTACCTTAATTTCTTCAAAGACAAAAACCTTTAAGGTATTTAAGATGGAAATGCTGAATCTTCAAAAGCATTTCTTTATTTAAACTTAAATTTTATATAAAGATGAAAAATACTAAGGATCTCAAGGCCCAGTTATGTTGTCCAGTTGTCCAGTTATGAGAGTCCAAGATATTTTTGCTTGCGTCTCTGAGGCACAAATATAACTATAAACAGTCTGATCTCTTGGCAGTATCTGGTCTGTCTTGCTCACAATACGCATAGGGACCTCTTTTCATTAGGCTTGATGCATTATTTTTAAAACTAAAAGCACCCCAGTGATGATGAACACTAGCAGCACCTTCAAGCAACTCAGCCCGTAGCAGCAGCCACACAAGGGAGCCTGGTGCTCTGTAAATTTTTGCTGCTCCCTTTTTTAGTGGGCTGGACCTCAGCTGCTGATTTCATGAAAAGTAAATATGCAAATGTGGGTTTTGTCTCACCAGTAGGGGAGAAGTGTTATATAAAAAGCATTTCAGAAAAGTAATAACTTTAAGTTGACATTTTTTGAAAGGGAATGAAGATTATACGGGTGTGTAGTCCAGAAAATACTGCATTTATTGCTGGGTAAGAGAAAAAGGAGGAGGAAGCTAAAGTAGTTCAGATGTAGTGGTTTCCATTAAAATCTTTACGTTCTGCATTATCAGATAATTAATGATGCTGTGCAACTCCCCATACCAAGTATTATTTGGTGGTAATAATTAGTCAAGGAGTTAAACTGTTCAGTTTCAATGGCAGCATAAAATGAGGCAATGATAAGTTTAATGTGTGAAACTGATAAACTTTCAGGTGTTAAATTAAACAGCATAACTCTCTGACTGATAGGAATCTTAACTTTTTACTGGTGTATATAAAATAGCATACAACTTGGTGTGATTTTTCCATATATACCAATTTCAGTATAATTTCACAGCTGTGGCCTTGGGAAATGCAGGGGTTAGAGATCAGTGGTGTTATCCTTGCTTGCTAATGTGTTACAGTCATCGTGTACTGGGACACGGTTCTCAATCAGTGACAGACTTGCTCATTTTCTGGAGGAGTAGTAGCTTATTTAAAAGCTGTGCTTTAATAGCAAGACAATTTTAAATCATGCATATATATAGTTTTGCCTTTTTGTTGCTTTGATTTTTTTTTTGTTGTTTTGCTTTGATTCAGCTGTTCCTAATAGAACAATCAGTTTTAAACTTGACGTGATTAGTGATAACAGCTAATGCCTTAAATGCTTTCCCTCCATGAATTACAAAATTGCAACTATAAAAATAACTACATTGCTTTGATGCCTAGATATGGTTCTGTCTTATAATGAATTCATTTTCCAATAAGAAAAACAATTTTAGAAAACAATAGTTTGACTTATCTGTCTGTCTTCAAATGAACTTAATTTCATAGTAATTCAATTATGTAACCACACTTATTAATTGTTAATGTTATTAATCTTTCTAAATTTCAAAGCTTCAAAATGTCTCATCTAGTATTTCAAATTAGCATGTTAATAATATTTTTATGTTTTCTGTTTCTTCTTCTTTTTCTGTTTAATTTTTGTTCTCTTTTGTTAGGCATTAGATCTAAAAAGTGTCTGCTATGACCAACTGGATTTTGTCTATCAACCATGTGCTCTTTTTAGTTATTCTTGTAAAATTTCGAAACATTCATGCTGTAACATTGCAGAAGATATATGTGGATGCTTATTTTTTTTCTACTACGAATTGTATTAATCACTGTTAGTGGAGCAAATTACAGTATGTAAATTGAAGCATATGCTCTTTATTTAGTATCAAAGCTCAACTTCTAACTTCTATTTTAGGAAGACCTGTTTATGGTGATTTTTGTTTATACAGGGTAGGTATGAGAGCAATGTTGTAAGCCAGGAAATAGCCTCAGTTTCTCATTAAACCCAGTTCTTGAAGTAAAGTAGTTCTATAAAACTTTTAGTGTTAAGATGAAATTCCTAACAGAAGTGATTGCCCGCATCTTATCAGACTCTAGTAAATGCTATGGGACAGATACGTAAAGGTAGGCTTAAAATATGTCCGGACTCCATCACTGATTGCTTCTCAACCAGGAAACCAACAGGCCGAGGCTGACTCTCGGTATTGCTTGGCAGAGGTGTGATGGCAGTGTCAAACTAGATACTGCTGTCAGGAAAAAGGGCAGCGCTGCAGGTACCAAGCACTCTTGTTACGCATTGTAGCAACACCAGGACTGGAAGCTGACTTGTTCAGTGCTAACACTGGTGGGATCTCTAACCCTAAGGCTGAGAAACCCTGGAGTAAACAACAGCTAATTTTTCATTCTCTGTATATATCCTCCCATGTATCTCTGGGTGTGTTAAAAGCTATTAGATGAAGCCTTTGTGTTAGGTGAGGCAGCCTAATGATGTTGCATAAAGCCAAAGAAGTATCAAAGCTTTTTTTTTTGTTTGGTGTTTTTTTTTGTTTGTTTGGTTTTTTTGTTTGTTTGGTTTTTTTGTTTGTTTGGTTTTTTGTTTGTTTGGTTTTTTTGTTTGGTTGTTTTTTTTGTTTGGTTGGTTTTTTGTTTGGTTTTTTTTGTTTGGGGTTTTTTTGTTTGGTTTTTTTGTTTTTTTTGTTTAGAAAAACATACTGATAGATTTAGTAACTAGTGTTTACAAATGGTAATTTATGTGTCTCATTTGTATTGCAGTATTGCAGCATGTTGCTGTAGAATATGGCAGGCCTTTGCTGGGAGGAAGAAATTTGCATTCTCCTGAGGACCAGGACAAGTCCACTTTCTTCTGTGATGGAGAGCTAATTGCCACCAGCAGATGGGAGAGCAAATTAAAACAAAGGTAATGAATAAAGCTTGAGCCCTATTTTGCCCCAATTCCTTTTGTTCGGTTTGTTTTTTTGATACTTCGACCAGAAAAAAAAAAAAAAAGTACCTAACTGGTAACATTTAATACAGTTCTTTGATGGAGAAAAGGTTCCTGTTTCCGTACTGGTTGATGAAGCTTTTCTTCATTCTCTTCATCCTTTACACTGCATTACTAAGTACTTCTTATCTTGACTGAAAGTTTTATTTAGTTATTGAAAATGAACATTTTTTTACCAAGTGAGAGACAAGAAAAAAAAAATCAATTATTTTCATTCTTAGAAGGTAGTTGCTTAAAAAGAAATCAATATCAGTGTCTGTAAATGAGCTGCTGGCCAGCTGGCATTGTAATAGCCTAGTTTTGGAGAAAACAGAAAAAATGCAAACTAGAAATAAGTAATATTGAAGAAAAAGAGTTAGATTTAGGGTAATAAGAATTAGTTTGAAAGCTGAGCTACTACCCTGGTGTTTTTTCCTATCGTAAACTGTCATAAAAATCTTAATCTTGACTATAACCAGTGACTTGTCATTTAGATTCTCGATCTGTATGGATTTTGATGAATTCTCAAAATCCTGTTTGTAATTAACCTTTCATTTCCGTGTGGTTCACCTGTTGGGAATACCACCAAGTTAGCCAAAACATTTTAGTATTACTTTTTAATATTAGCCTTAGGAAAACATATTATCTGAATTGCGCTGTGTCAAATTCTTTAGCACTTTTTCAGGCAAAATATCAGTTTAAAAATGAACAAACAGGACTCTAACATAGAATAATGAAGAGGTTTAAAGCAAGGAAAGATAAATTCTTGAGGAGCATCTTTCCCTTTACCATTGGGTCTAGGAAATTGAAGCTGATTTTGTCTTTTCTGTGTATATGTGATTAACATAATGTTTTAACTCCCCCTGCACCCCTGGCCCGGCTCTGAATTCTGTGCCTGCATCAATTGGCTTGGGGAAAACCAAGGGTGATCAGAGCATTAGGATCTGCTTTAACTCAATGAGTAGTATTGAAAAAGTATATGGAGCCAGCATAGCTTGTATTAGTTATAGTTTTTCCGAAAACAAATGTCTGCTACTGTATTTTATGTCTAGTAATTATGTTCCAGTTTAGAGGGTTTTATGCAGTAAAATCTATCAAATACTGTATTGCAGAGGATCAGTAGGAAAATCCTTGTCCGGTTAAAGTTGATGTGGATACTATGACTTCAGGAGTAGATCCTATGATTCCCAGTTGAATGAACATGTTTCCTTCACTAAATGGATGGAAGACCAGACGGCATCACTGCTGTCGGATGGATTCAACCGGGTAGACTTTTCATAGAATCATAGACTGGTTAGAGTTGGAAGGGACCTTAAAGATCATCGAGTTCCAAGCCCCCTGCCATGGGTAGGGACACCTCCACTAGAGCAGTGGAGGAAGATTTTGCAAATCTTCTTTGGCTTATTACCAGAAGAAAGACCACTGGAATACTACCATATGGCAGTTCAATAATTCAGCAGGATTTTTTGCCTCTGCATCTCTCCATTTTCAATCAAGCACAAGTCATAAATGTGCGTCACATAGTACAGCTTTGTACTGGTAATGTCAAGGGAGAGGTTCGTTGAAGACCTTAGGCAAATAGGTGCACCTATTTGCAGGGTTCCATGACAACAGACATGTAGTTGTATGTTGTCACGCAGGATAAAATCATAATCTTGCTTTCTTGTTTCTCCTGTAAATTTACAGGAGATATTATTTTTTCCTCTGCTTTATTTCTGTCAATCTAGAAGGTGCATTTTATAAAAACAGAGTTTAAAATGAACCTCAGGTAGACGATGGATTAATTTTAGAAGTTTTGTTGCATATTTTATGGAATTTGGATTCCGAGAATGATTATTCATCGGTTGTCTTCAGGGAAGAGTTGACAGCTTAAGATGGAAGAGAAACTCGACCTAAAAGTTTTTCTTTTTTTTTTTTTTTTTAATTAAGCTTGATGCATTGGCGATTGATTTACCTCAATAAGATACAATATAAAGGCAGTTTTCAGTGTCATCTCTGAAACATTTAAAAAAAAAAGTGGATAGTGAGAAAAGAGTTTCCGTGGAGTATCAAAAGAGATGCTTAGCATAGGTGCTTAGTTTACCTGATTAGAAAAGCTCTGGGCTCCAACTTCTTTCTTGCTGAGTTTGAGCATGCAGCCAAGTTGCAACAGATTCAGGTTTTAGTCCAGGCCCACAGTACGTGTTTCTAATGGTTTCTTTCTCTGAGAAGGTAATGTTTGCTTTGAGACAAGCAACTGGCCTGTGGTGAGCAAAAGTGAAGATATCTCACAACTATGGGATTGCACTGGAGAAGCGAGACTTTGTGCAGAGAGGTTAATTTTTGTGGACAACTTTTGGTAGCATTGGCTCTCTTCTCTATCTGCAGCCAATTAGATCCATGTCCACATTTCAGTAATTAAATTTCTCTGTTTAGTCTTTTAAATCCAATTTGGGCTGTTTTTCAAAGAACATGGCTCCTTTGTCTGACTTCTGGATATTCAGTATATCTGAGCTCTGACTTGGTCATGTAAATTGAGTGTCTCTGGTTTGGATCTGCTTTCTGATGGATAAATACATCCTTGCAAATAGACTGCAGATGCATGGCTTGCGAGCTGTGCCCTTTATTTGCGTGGTGTTGTTGGTTGGTTTTGTTGTGAGCTTTGTCTTTTGGGGGGAAAAGGAGGAAAGATGGGGAAAGCAGTGGAGGGCAAACAGCTAAGGAAGTGGTACTGGGATGTGAAATGTGTATCCTAAGGTGTTAATAGCTGTATTAATGTGGATCTGCAGCACGCAAGTCAGTAAAAGCATTTCTGCTACCTACACAGAATAATTACGCTACCCTTTATGATAGATAGTTCAGGTTTTGCCAGGGTTTCCACTAGTAATTTCTGTTTTCAGGGATTTGTAATACAGGCTAAGTCTGTATTTGGGTAATTTTATTAAAGCAGTTTTCAACAAGCTCTTTGGCTGTGCAAGCACAGAAAGAATATTAAATAAAAAGAAAACTCTGAACCCAGGGAACCTAATGTTCTGATATGTGATGTTAAGCTATCTCATCACTAATACATTGTATAATTTCTGTTTTGCCGCTTATTGCATGTAAAGTCAATGAGTTTTCAGCATCAGTAGCTTCAAAATCAAATGTTTTAACCATTGCAATATTAGCCTGAAAATCACAAGATGTTAAAGAATGAGTTTTGACTTTTTTTTTTGTTGTTGTTGTTTTTAAAACTTACATTCACTAAGATTATAATTTTCTCTTTTTTTCCTTTTTTTTTTTTTTGTCCTCCCTTCCTTAACCACCCATTTTGGTACTGGTGTCACAGTAATTACAAAGGTTATTTAGGATATCAGGTATAGAAGTAAACTAACCAGACGATTGATTTAATGAGTGAATAGTTTTTCCAAGATGATAGCTGGCTAGTGATGTCCTCAGTTCTTGTGTCTGGACTTAGGCAGAATCCCAGGGTATGACAGGTTGTGGGGGAAGGCAGGGTGACCTGGGAAAATCCTGAGTGGAGAGGTTTTGGCCTTTTACATCTTCATCTGTGTTTGTATGTGATATAATCTACGATGACGAATCTGAATTATTTCATAATCCTCATCAGCATAGTATCTGTGAACTGCTTATAATGACTCCTAGAGACTTTTTTTATTCTCTAAATGAGCGTAAAATCTGGGAATTTGGCTTTGATTTCAGTATAATGAATTTGAATGAGGTTGCCTAATGCAAAGCAAGAAGCTTGTTATGAATATGTATGCAGTGCTGCTGGCCTTTTTTATTGTGTGGGTGCCTGAGGAGATGAAATGGCTGAGCTCCAGACTTCTGGTCTTAGACATCAGCTCTTGACGAGTGATGCTTGATAACTTATTTTTGAGGTTTTTAATTGTTAGCTTTTTTTTTCCTTGAATTTTTTAAGACAGCTCCCTAGTGATCTCTGATTTTACTAGTATACAGTTTAGTAGTATTTTTCTTTTTCCAGATTAGGGGTTTAGTGAATTAAACCTTCCTGCTTTCTAAACAAAGGAAATTTTAAAATTGCCAATTTTGTTTTTTTAAATCTCAAGACTTTCTATTTAAAAAAAAAAAAAGTCAACAAAGGCACCGATACGTCTGAATTAACTGCCTTCCCTCTCCCCTCACCTCCCATCCCAATATATGAATTATATTTCAAGTTAAGGTAGTTAATTGATGATAACGGTATGGAATTATGTTGTGCATTTTACAGTCTTCAGCAGTATTTAGTGTATTTTTGTGGCAGTTATTACAGCTGACATGGATTTACATTATTCCATTGCAAGCTATACTTGACAAACACTTTTTGACCTATTTTTTTAAATATAAATGTAATATTTATATTGTCTTGTATATTCCACCATAAAGTTCAACTACATTTTGTGGCTATAAACATAGATTCTGACAATCATATGCAGCATTTTGATGGATTTCGTAATTTAATTTAGTTTTTCCCAACAGCTTCAGGTAATTATTTTTTTTAATTGCTATTTATTTTCTCTCTCAAATGGAAAATGAAATAAGTGTAATCAAAAGAATTTTTATTTTCAATCAGAAAGTAAACCAGTGTGTGCTGTACTAAATTTTTTTTTTAAGTATACTGGAAGTATACAGGCTTCTTCCAGAAATTCTCAGAGGAAAGAAAAGGTGTTTTGGCAGTAGAATAGAGTTCAGCAGGTCTATTGTCAGATTGAAGATGACTGGAACTCTGGAATAGTCTGATTAATTGAATGGGTTTGCTTATACTTTGTAACTATGAAATAGTTCATGTTACAGTTGTCATCTGAGCTTCAAAAACAACACTTGAATTTAAATAAATGGTTTCTTTATGAATATTTTAGTTTCAGGTTGTCTGCACGTTCAGTGGGATGTTTGCATTTTCAGCTGTTCCTCATAGTCAAAGGGGCTGGGAGAGTAGGCTTGGATACTGCAGTTTACAACTTGCAGGCTGCATCTATAGACTTAGGAAAGTCAGCAGGAGAAAATTGGGACTGTGCAGAAAATACTGTAAATAGGGGTACTATTTAGGGGTACTAAAATAACCTTAATTTTGTAGAAAGAAGATGGAGGAGAGATTGTATTCCAACACATGAAGTTTCTTTAAGTTTCACAAACCCAACATAAAACTACAAAAAGACTCTGCTTATTAAACTCTGGGAGAAGTTTATTGCTTATAGAACTCCAGTCACAGCTGTTACTAATTACAAATTGGAGTAATTACACCAATGAAGATTAATGTAATCGTTCATTTCAGTGCATACAGGGTAATAGAAATGTAGTGGATGCATACAGGATGATGAGAGTTTAATGTAATGCACACATTCTTAGCTGGTTAATAATAATTTTGTGCCTTTGTGTAATATTTTCCATATCTATATCATTGTACATGTCTCTAGTCCGTAAGTCTTCAAAACATACGAGGAAAAGAAACTGGCTTAACATCCCAGGTCTGCTGCTATCTTTGGATGTTGTCAATGTGTGTTAATAAAGATTCTGTTATCGGTAACTCCTTTTTCTTTTTTTTCCATTATTTATCTTGTCGTGGTCTAGTTTTGTGTTTTTCAATGAAGTTTTCCAAAGCAGTAGATCCTAAGAGATAATAACCGTTACTAGATGATGCTGTGTTTCTGGTTTTCACTTTTTTAAGATCTTGCTCTTAGGTTTTAGCATGAAGGGATTTAGTGTGTTGATGCTGGCTTTTCACCATGTGGCCTTTTGAAATCACTCGTTTCATTAGTGATTCCATGCTGCTTCTAGACCCAGAGTTATGGAACTGTGGTCCGCAGACTCTGCTGGTACCTGCAAGGCCGTGGCAAACGGTCGGCAAAGGCAAGCAGTCCATAGGGCCCTTTGGCTAAGAGTTTGATGATGAAAGGGCATAGTCATTTGGGAAGAACCAGAGCTGGCAGAGGAAAACACGAGGCAACACTTTTCCCATGATGGTAAAGCCAATGTATTTTTATTTTATGTTTCCCATGAGCTAAGAATGTTTGTGCAGTCAGTTCCTCAGATCTGGCGGTGTTTGATAACTTGTGAAGGAATAGCAAATGGGTCACCTGCTTACCACTTCGGCTGTTTTTTACATATGTTTTCTTATATCTCTGTCTGCTGTGGACCTAGCAAATCACTTTCTGAGACTTTTCCAGTACTCTTGGCATGGAAGTAACAGCAAAGTTTCTTTGATGCCCAGATTTGGCAGTTTCTTGAAGGTGTTTCGCTCTCCCATCTTCTTTTCAGAAGACACCCTTAATTATGCACAGTAAACTTTACCGTTTTTCCTCTCTTCAGTGCCAGACTCCGTCTTGTAGTTAAATAACCACGAAGCAACTGTCTCGGTGGGAACTTTATGTAGCTGAATTTTGTTACTTGCTGAACATTTGGCTTGGAAAATGCCACTTGACTTTACTTTCCATGAAAGTTTTCTCTGGGAAAGGGAGCTTTAATTTCCAGCTCTTACTGTCTTGTTTAGATGGCCTTGCAAAGCGCGTTCCTCTCCAGCGGGTGGGGAGTAGCAGGCCAGGCGGCATTTCTGCATCACGTAGCTCAGGGTACGTTGCCTGCAACAGAGGGAAGGGGAGAACAATGTTCTGAGGGCCTGCTGTGCTCTCATGGTGCCGATCATGGAGAAGAATGGGGAAGCTCCACTAGCCCACACCAGCAGAACTGGTCCTCTATCACCTGGCAGGTCCCTGTGCATCTTTTCATCTGGTTTTGCTATTACAATTTCAACTCTATTTTACTGACATGCTACCTAGAGGAAATAAAATCTTTATAAGTTCACACAAAAGTTACAATATAACTATTTCAAGTGCATTGTTTCAGTCTATTTTTGGTGGCAGTTTAGCATGTATGTGAGGTCTTTATTTTTCCCTTCCTACCGACAGGAATTAATATAAAGTGTTCTTTCTTTCTGTATTCTGTTAACCATTTCTGCTTTCTTTCTTACTTTTTCTTTTATTATTATTTTTTAAGCTCTGTGATGTGCTGTGATCCTCTCACACCTTATAGGAAAAGGATTTGGAGAACTTTTCCCTCCAGGAGGAAAATGGTATACCCCAGCTGTGCTTCCCAGGCTTGTTAATAGATCTGGTTTATTGTCTTCTGTTCCAGTGCCAGAGAATTTTGTCAGGCAATCCGTAATGATTGATTCTAGGGAAACAAAACACCATTTCCTCCTGTTTTCAGTCTCGAGTCACATTGTAGCTCTCTCACCAGAGGCACAAAGCAGCCAGTCAGGTTTTTTCCCAGCGATTCCAGAATTCCTGCACTTGTCTACAAACAGCTGTACAAAATTAACTGAAAATAACTTCCAGTTCTGGTCTTTATGCTGTAAAAAGGTGGTTCAGAGACTGATAAAAATGGCCTGTCATCCTTCCGGATTTGAGATGGGACAAAAAAGCTATGTCCCAGTCAATGGAGTTTCTGTAACTTCATGAGTTTCACAGTGTTTTTCTTGATGTAAGATGCTCCAATGCTACATGGAATTATTTTTTGAGATCCTAACAGGTGGTCACCAGTAACAGAACTTGTGGTTTAGTATTTGATATGTCATTTACAGTTTACTGCGTCTTATTTTTCCTTAAAGATGAACATTTATGCTTTCAGGTAACAGAAGATGCTGGAGAACGTGACTGTTTTTCTTTCCATTTACAAACTGCATAGAAAGCCTCAGAGTTTTGTCACTAGTAGGAGCTGATACAGAAATATTTGCAATGGCAATACATTGCTCTTATTCAGACGTGCTAAGTGTGCTCTGCCAGGTAACAAAATGAAAAATTAAAGTGATGGCTGCAAGGAGTAGCTTACTGTCTGCTATGCAACTTCTCCCTTAGTAAGCCTTGCTGTTGAATTTGTTATAACTAATGGTGAAGCATCCCTCTGTTCAAATGCAGAACATGGCTTGGTCAGTAGAATGTAGTCTTAAAAATAAATAAAGAAAGAAAAATTTCATTCCATAGATATTACAAAATATGGCCCTCCAGATTATTTCATGTCTTTGTGCTGTGATGTAAACACCTGATTATATCATTGCTGTGTCAATACGATTTTTGTTTAGCAGTTGGGCAGAGATGTGATAAGAGGCTATAGCCAAAGAAAAGAGAATTTGAAAACTGCTTTCTAGTCAGGTTGACACCATCATTACCCTGTCTAAGTCTCCGTGTAGGGGGTTTTGCTTTACTTTTGGTGTGGAAAGTTGCACAGGAAGGGCTGATGTATTTTGTGAAGGGTTTTAAGCCTTCAATATTTCTCTTCTTTTTGGTTAAGGTCCCTGTTGATTAATTTTCAAATTCTCCATGAGTGAAAGGACAAAAATGTCCTTGATCAAAATGTTTTTCTTCTGATAACCATGCTATCATAATGTAATACAAAATTAATACTGCATTGCTTAAAAAGAAACATTACCACACATCCTTTGTGGAATACTGAAATATTTTGATGTTCTCAGAAGTTTTGTCCTTCGGTTTTTGTACCTGACGATTTTTTTTTTTAATTTATTTTTTTTTTTGGCAAAGTTGATGCGTTTTTCTCGAAGCGCTGTGGCTACGCTAAGCCAGCATCCTTTCACAGAATATGGCTCCATTGAAGACTTTCTTACCGGCTCTGCGTCTTTGGCTGGGTGCAGACAGCTGACCTTTGGGTGAACTTGTCATTTGCTTTTCCTATTTGTTAATGATTTGAGATTTTGTGGAGAATTTGTATGGCAGCAGAACAGGAGATGAACAATAATGTATGTCCTCATTAAATCTTCAGTATTTCTTTTTCATTGGACTTCTCTTTGAGTGGAAAGAACTAAGCCATTATTCAACAGTTACTGGGTTCAGAATTTTTCTTAAGTAACCAAGTGCCTACTGTACTTCCTAATTTGCTTTAGTGAAAGGATTGCACAGTGGCATTATTTGGAGTTTAGCATAGTGTCTAGCAAGTGTATGTTTGGGTTGGGGTTTTTTTCTGTTTTCCCTGACATAGCTTTTTCCCCTTTCCGGGTTGATGGAAAGTTGCTTGCTTATAGCTGTCCAAACAGCCTAGGAATAGCCAGAGATCTTTTTTATCAGTTTTCAATCCAGTACACTAGACTGTTGCCTCTGTTTCCCATCGATAACCCACTGTTTTGTCATTACCTTCAAAGTTCCTTATGTCAATTAGTATCAAGGGTTTTTAGAATATTATATAGAGCTTCTGGCACTTCTGCTTCTTTCCCCCTTCTGAAGACTTAGTGTATTTTGCTGACTTCTGCAATGGCTTTTAATTTTGGGTTTGTTTTTTTCCCCTTGTTTGTTCTCACTTTCCCACCCTCTTTTTTTTATCCTATAGCAAAGTGTTGATTTTATTTCTGAGCTTATATTGATGAGCTTCTATTGATCTTGCCTTTTTTATATAAGCATAAATAAATTTATGTACATCACTTACGAGGAGTCATTTGTTTGCTGTAAAATTGTCATTCAGATAATATTATAAAATTACTGAAACTGATATTAAAATGTTTTTTTGTATCATCCCACACTTTTTAAAGTGAAATTACAGACACTGGGGAAGTTTGAATTCAATTCTGAAGTGACATGTAGCTATGCATTTAACATATGGCAGCAGCTTTGCTTTTTCTGGCTGTGATTCAAACTGTTGAGTCTCCATTCCTGTTTCTTTGCTCATTGAAACTTCCAGTCACTTTGGATGGATTTAAGGAAAGGCTATTAGGAAATAAATGGCAAAATAATGGTTAATGTAATGTCATTGAAACTTCCAGTCACTTTGGACGGATTTAAGGAAAGGCTATTAGGAAATAAATGGCAAAATAATGGGTAATACAATGAAAAGTGTGTGAAATGTAGTCTGAACAGGGTAGTTAACTGCTTTCTGGTGCTTTCTGTTTCTGGATCAACACCGCTGTTCCAACAGGGATTTTTTTTTTTTTTTTTTTACTTTTTATTTTGAAAAAAATACTTTGCCTTGGGTTTGAATTGTCCTTTTTCCATTGCAAATGAAACACATATTTTTAAAGTCTTTGCCATTGATACCGTAAGAAATGAACGAAATGTTCCTATGAATACCTTGTGTGCAATCACTATGTGATGTCTCCCCTTATAATTAGTATACAAATCTAATGTTTACCACATTGAGATCACTTCTAGGATTATGCTCATGAGTAGCCCTGTTTGGATGTAACTCTTTTTTGTGATCAGAACAGCATGGCAGTTCATGAAAATGTTTTTTATTTTTATTAAGCTTAATTTTTTTCTCTATAGAAAAATAAGTTCTCTACAAAACAGATCCTTTTTTTTTCAGTTCAAATATTGCATTCCCGTTTACAGCAAAGCACTGATGTTAAGATATACCCCATGCTTTTTCCCAAAGCTTCTTTTCTAGGTCTTTCTTGAGTTGTTTTGCATTTGTCTTTCTGTTCCTTAGGCAACATGTTCGAACTGCCTGATGCACACGCTCACCTTTATCCCAATGTCAAATAGGATTGTTCTAAAAAGATCCACTGACAGTGAAAAGGAGCAAACAAATCCATCAGCTTGCGAAAATGAGGGTTAAAAAGCCTGGAAATGTTAGCATTTAAATTAGAAAATGTTGATCTCCTGCCAACCCTCTACTTTCTTTGCTCAATTTTTGTGAACTGGTAGGATATCAAATTAGGCAAGTTAACCTCTTGAAGCTATTAGAGGGAAGCTGTCTTGTCTCCTTCAGTTCCCTGCTGACTCAGGAGAAAGAAGCTGGCAGGTTGAGCTGTGAAGTGCATATTTCGGATGGGCCAGCATGCTCAGATTTATTTTTCTTCCAGCTCTGCTGCAAAGTGAAAAATAAATTTTAAGTTCTGATTCTGAAGTAGTACTGAAGTAATTCTTCGTGATCTGTGTATCCTACCATTAAAAGAATTAAAAGTATCTTAAAGCATTTATAGACAGGATGTGCAGAGGAGGGCAATTTGCATACTTGGAACCTGTTAAACTTGACACTATCACTACTGAAATCACCAGGTACCCGAAGAACAGGAGGCTCACTTAAAAATCACGAGATGAGGAACTGTTATTTTTAGTAAAATAACAAAACTCTCTTTTGTGACCCACCGTGACTTTTAAAGCACATCTTGGCAGTAGTAGAGCTAGAGGTCCTACTTTAAAAGCTGGGATTGTTATGTAAATGCGTTGCTCTGCAGCATACCCTTCAAGAAAGGCTCTTAATCTTGTGAGACCCCTGCAGTTATTGGGAGCTGGCAACACTTTGGTTTCCAACCAGTTGGGGAGGAAAAGTGTACTTAGGCTGGGCTAAACTTTGTCTGTGCGAACAGAGTTTGGTACCTGCTTAGAAACAGATGAAGAAACTAATGACTCCATTGAACTCCTAGTTTTAAAGACTGTACCCCACAAGCTAATTTCCTTATCTGCACAATGCTGTGATCTAAGTCTTTAATGGTTGGGAAAGAAGAACCTGTGTCTTCTGTACAACGAAAAGCAGACATGGTGAGCAGGCAGATTGGTAGTATGGTCAGGGCACTGTGCTGTGTATCTGTTAGCTGTAGTGCTGACAGGAGATGTGCTGCAAATCCATGATGATGCAATGTGAAGCAGTCTTAGAAACATTTCATACTGCTGTGGAAGTAAGCTACCTCCTTCTTCCTCTAGCAGAAGGATTAGTTCAAGATTATGAGCTTGGGAGTTTTATTCCCCAAATCACTCTACTTGTAATACCAAGAAACAGTGGGCCAAATTTCAATTATTGTTTTCCTTTTTATTCCTCAATGAAACATACTGCTTTGTCCTACAGGATTCTTTAAGCTTTAGGGACCACTGTAGGGATGGCAAAGTCAAACAAAAATAGTTTATTTTAGTTATGATTATTTCTATCTGGTACCAATTAGGAAACCAGAGAGTCTAAGCCAGTTTGTAAGTAGCTGTAAAGCTACATTTATTGAGCATTTTGGATTGTTCTAGACTTGAAAATGAATTCTTCAAGAGAAATTTATCAATGAGAGGTCTTTAAGGAGAAAGATAAACTAATGATGAGAACTTATACTCTAAATGGAATCCAGTTACCCTACCAAGATGACCTTTTGGATTTTTAGAAAAATAATCTACCATCTTTTGTTTAATAGTAAAAGCCCACAGTATATTAGCTTACAGTAGTATTTCAATAGTCTCTATAAAAATCATTAGGAGGAAAATGTAAGAAGAATTGCATGATGTAGCTGATCTTAGTTTGGTGTAAGAGAATAAATGAGATGGATGGCTCTATTTTATAATTCCGTAGTTGAGCTACAGCAAGTTGCTGCTCAGGATGCTGAAAGGGCAAAGCTGCTCTTTCTCGGTGCTGTGTCACAGCTCGTTTTGTTCTGTTCTCTTTCTTTGGCCACCTAATTATGGCCTCCTTGCAGAAGGGAACCGGATGATCTGTGATGAGTGCTGTGCCTTTGGCAGATGGGCATTGCTGTCATACTCTTGGGCTTTCGTTTGCATGTTTCTTACATCTCTGTATTTGCAGAGGAAAATTCTTAGAATACATGAAAGTTTCAATTATTTGTTAAATAGCAAACTGTTTTAAAGATATACTTAAGTATTGACCAAATGGTAAAATCTTAATTATTTTTTTTTTTAAATGAGGTTAGCCACTGCGGTGCATACTGGGATTGTACTCAGACCCTCTCTTTTAACAGGCATATATTCCAGTAATTCCTGCTTCTCAGTTGTGTGTGCCTTAACCTAGTTATTGGAAAGATGCTGGAGAATTCCCATCTGTGTGAAAAAATTCCTGGTGCATAGTCATGCTGGACGGTGGGAATTTCTCTGAGTAGTGTCAAGACCAGCATCTACGTCTTCAGAGTGTGTGTAACTCCGGTGCAACCGAGGTACTTGTCCTGTAGACTCACAGTGTTAATGCTGGCTGTGGCATGTGCTCTCTGTGAATTCTCAGAATTCTCTGAGGAATTCTGATGTCAGCTCCATGCTATCCTGCACACTATCAAAACTTACACTTTACATAAAAAGCTTATTGTTTGCAGCCAATATTGCTGCAGAAGTCCACTGTATATTGAACAGAAAAGGATGAATCTGCCATGGAAGTGCATTGAACTTACATGTTAGATGTGATTAAAAACTACTTATGTGGCAGCAGGAGACTGTTAGTTGAGGAAGGACAGGGATTACTGCACGATTGGTTTGTGATACTTAGATCATACATACACGTATCTTATATCTGTTAAGTTACTTATGAAAAATAACCCAGATGTATCTTCATGGGTATTAATAATTTCCTTAATGTGATGTTATGAAAAAGATTTCATCAAAGGCTGTTAATTAGCACTTCTTCTGCAGTCAACAGACCAGGTTTAAGTGACTTGCTGAACAAGGGTGTACGTAAGCACATCCCTAAATGGCTTCAAGAACTAACTGAACAAGTATAAATATAAGAGGTGTCTTTGAAATAAAAATCAAAAATCTCCCAGACTGAAATGAAGTAAAGTAGAGCCTACAATTGAATGCTTTTGGCTGTTCACTCATATGAATAATCGAAATGTGAAGAATATCGACTTGCAAACCTTGATGGAGTGTGGAATATTTGTGAGAGGTGAGCAGAGAAAGGGAAGAGAGCAGGCAGTGAGGACACCCACGGGCAGTCCAAAATGAAGTTCTATGTGGCAGGTTTCTACCTGGGAGCTGCCAAAATTCCCAGTGCAATAAGCATTTTTTCCTTTCCAATGCACAGCTGTTGCAGTAAAGCAGACCCTTTCACAACAAAAACTGTCTCCGAACTGAAACAATATAAACTGTTTCTGGAATGGAAACGGTGTGCAACAGGAGGGGAGGAAAGGATGAAATGAACCTTGACTTTAGCCATCAATGTTAGAATTCAATTTAAAGGAAAGTAAACATCTTAAATTTTTGGCGTAATTATGGACTTAGGACAAGTTTATTTTAGGAATGGTTTTATTTTTATCTTGACCTCAGTGGTGAGAAATTTAAGGTTTCTTATTTGTACCCATTTCCTTATGTTTCCCTTTGCACCCTTTGTTGCTGTTAAGCCTTGTAAATTCATAATCTGTTGTGCCTTTACACCTGACTAAACACAAATGGTGTTTCTGATGTTTTTAACACCCTGAAAGAATTTATAAACTCTGTCCCCACAGTTGATGGTAGTGGTTCTGACTGACCATGATTTGTTTTGGACTGTCGTCCTTTGAGTGGCTGGTTACAGTAGCGCTGATATAGGGGGCCAAGACACCAGTTTCAGTTGCAGGATTTAGGAAATAATTGGTTTAAAGATGAATTTTCTTTGAAGTTAGCAATAAAATGAGCTGGCAAGCACAGTGCTTCTATGCTTGTGCTATAAATAGCACACATTTTCTTTTTAAGCTTTGATAAAGGCTTGAACCAGTTGAAATGCCTGCTTTCTCATGTTCCAGCCACTAGCAATGAAATGGCTTTAATATTTAAGTAACTGTTTTTATTAGGCTCTGTTAGGCTTTAATAGGTGTTCCTGGAGTGCTGTTGACTTGCTCTTTATTGGGTAGCTGAGAGAAAAAGCTTTTATTCTTTTCCAGGAGGACCCTGAGGGTGTCATTCAACACCCTGGGGCAAGATGCTGAGCCAAACTCAGCAGTAGGAGGCAATGATAAATCTGGATTTGAGGGAAACATAGCGGGTTAGATCTCAGCTGCGCCCTCAGTTTGTTAAGTTCCAGTTTTTACGCATCCAAAACATAATCGTCAGATGCTATTTCCTACCCATTACCTTTGAAATATGTTTATTCACAGAGTCATTTCTGTTGGTGCTTTGAGCTGGACTAACTTTTGTGTGAAAGATGATTCTGATAAGTTGTCTTCTTGCCCTACTTCAAAGACAATTTTGTTGCTTTCAAAGAAGTATTTTTAAGAAATAATGAACAATAGAAAAATGTGTACCATTAGGTACGTACCATGAGGTCTTACGTAAAAGTAGGACTTGAAGTAAGACATACTGTCCTATGATCCTAACGCTGCTAAGCGTCATTTTAGCAGGAGTGGATGAAAAAGATTTTCATATTACACTGGACATACAAAACAGAAATGTCACTTCCACTAGTATAATGTTGGGTCCTTTACAATTTATAGTGGCAGCCTTTTGTGTTTGTTGGTAGGTTTGGGAAAGAATAAGAAACTTTTGGCTTGTTTAAGACCAATAACAAAAAAGCAACAATAATTTTTGCTAGTTGAGATGTTGACCTTTGTATTTTAGATTTGGGCTGATCATTTGAATTTGGGAAAGAATGCATATTTAGACTCTCTCCTAAGCTGTAGGATCTCTATTAGCTACACAAAGACTGTATTCCAATAAGGAATGTTGAAATGTCGTTTACACAAGTGTTACAACTCCAGTCCGAAGAGGTGCGGTGCAACTAGCGCTCAGGCTAAAGCCTCTCTGTAGGGCAGGGAAGTCCTGCTGAGGCTCCCAGACTAAAGTTAGAACAACCACCAAGGTGAGTCGGTGCAAAATGGAATTTTGGAGATGTTTATGCTTGCTGGAGCCTTCTGATGGTATGATGCCCAGTCCAGGGACAATTGCTTGTATGTATATTATTAATATTGAATTTCTTTTAGGCAATACTGTTTAGAAGAATTAGGTGTATCCATTGAAAGGGTTTTTTTACATAGTAAATGGGTTAGTAAATGTTTATGGAAAGTAGATTTTGCAGAAGTAGAGGTATCAAATGAATCGTTTGTACCATAGAGATGCAGTCAAATGTAAGCTACCTGCATAAAATACATAAGCTTGATGCATTATTCTATGATCCAAAGAAAATTAATGCAATTTTGGAATTTAAATTTTATAATTTAAGTTTTTCCTCTCCAAATTGCAGAGTAATTTTTGGAGTTTTTATAATTTAATCTCTAAAAGTCTAAAGTAGCAAAAAGATTATTGTTCAATGAGGATAATTTACATATCTTTAGAACATTTTCTTAAAAATAAAAATAACTTTAAAATACATTTACAGCTAAAAGACTACTTCCAGCTGATTTTGCTGAAAATACTAAAGGAAAAGTATCATCTTTTAGCTAAGATCTGGCAGAGGAAATAAAGAGGTGGTGGGTTTTTTTTATAGAAAGCTTTACACATATGAATCTAGGTTATAATAAAGTAACTACAGTATTGGCTGTCAAATTAATATTCTAGGCTATTAAAGAGTTCAGAACTGAAATCTGTATGTGTGTTTTTCTGAGTTTTCACATATTTTTTTTTTTCTGTTATTGCTTTCATCAGCTACTGTTGTCAACTGGGCACTCATGATATTTTTCCTTTTGCACAGAAGTGTTGATGGGTTGTGAACACCGCTTTAGGGTTAATTTTCTGAAGTGATGTTTTGAAGTGTAGTTATTTTTGTAAGTCTCTAGTCAGAGTGAAGCAGACAGACTAACAAAATGTGAAGTATTAGCGCTGCCAGGGATGGATTGAAGGCTAAATATAATTACATTGAAACAACAGGATGAATGATGTCTAGCTCAAAATAGAACTCACATAATTTACAGTCCAATTTGATGCACGTAGTCTTTCTGACTCTAGCAGGTCTAGGACATTGAGCAATAGACATTTAGTGGTTAGTATTTTCAATATTACTAGAAAGAGGAGTTTAGTAAAAGAATTCATTGTTTAATGTAAAAGATAGTTTGATACAGAGGCTAAATAATGTGAAGCTCTACCTGCTAAAGATTATGTTTGTTTGTTTATTTAGTGTAGTTGGGGAGTGGGTGGTCCAAAGACATAGGTGGAAATAGATTGTCCCTTTCAGCAAAAATGTCTTTAGGATGAGATCAGGGAAGCAGAATACTGATTTCTGAATGTAACTTCCCCCAAAACACTTTCTAATCCCCAAATCGTAAATCCTAATGGCATGGTGGGACGTGTTCTTCTAAAGCAAAGCATCTGTGTGTGACTCCTCTAGGCCTTCATCAGATTCTGGCTGCTCCGCTCCATTCGTAGCTGTGTTCTCAGCAGTGGCTGCCTGCCTGCACTTAAGGCATCTCTTTGTAGAGGAAACAGTAGAGAACATAGTGCCTGGATCCAGTTACTCTCTATCAATCAAACACGTGACAAGAGATGGAGAATACTCGTTGTTTTGCTCATTCACACATGAGGACAGCTCTTCTCATTCAATCCCTCTTCTGTCCTTCTCACAGAGGTACACTCTTGTGTCCTGGATGGGGCATTTTACTGCTAGACAGCCACAAAAACTAGCCCCAGTAACAGAGCCTCATGTGAGCTGCACATCCTCCATAGCTGAATCGGAGAGAAGAGCCTCCAATAGCGCCCGAATGGCTACGCCTGAGGAGACTTTAATGTCTTTTCTCTCAGAAGTCACCTCACTTCCTTTCTCTCAGAAGTCACCTCACTTTCATTTCACTAATGTATACGTATTAGAATGCATCATGTACTTGTGTAAGCACAATTTGTAATGCACATGAGGATTTTTTGTTTTTTTTTTTTTTTTCAATTTCCTTCTGGGTACCTGCTGACTCTCTTATAATACTGAAATCAGGCAAATTTTGAAAGCAAAAAGCAGTTTCTTCTCCCCTGAGTATGAGGTAGGTTACTGACTGTTTTTAAGATGTACCGGTGTTGCAGTGTAAATCAGGGATGCTCACAGTAGCCCTAAACTGGCTACGTAGGTACTGGATGGAGCCTAATTGCATTTGCATGGGTATTTGCTCTTCCTGCTCTAACGGGGCGTTTGTACACCGTGCTGTGGCTGCAGATCCTCGTGTTGAAAGGATGACAGAGCCAGTGCTTGTTCACTGTGCCTACTCCAGCTCTCTCTGGTCTCTTCCCCCTCTAGTCTGATCCTTTTCCAGCTGTGACAGCAGCACAGAGGGCTGCTAATCCCCAGAAACTAAGTTAATTGATGTTTGCCACAGTGGATTGACTTCTGCTAAGTATGAGGAATTCAGGCTCATCTCTAATTATCCAAAGTACATTGTATACCTATACCTATTAGAGGTGCCAGTATAAATTATCTATAGCTAAATATGAAACCTTTTGCCCACTCCGGCCAGCATTGCAAACAATGAGAAATCTAGTGGTTTATATATATAAAGTGTATATGTATATATATATGTATGTATATGTGCATGTATACATTTGTAATTTTGCTTCTTCCTTATTGTAGAATTGCTAGAAAAATAGTTATTGGCTTTTTTTTCCCAAAAGAAAATGGATGAAGAAAACTCTAGAAAGTTGGAAAGATTTGTTTGGTTTTCAGCTAGAATAAACATGTCAAGCTAAACATCCTAATCTAGGCAATTTAGTTCAGCTCTGACATTTTTGCCTTAGGCAGTGATTGGAAAATTGTGGTTTATGTCACAACCAACCAACTAAGCTGCCTAATTTTGATCTTGAAATTTCCGTGATCAACATATTTTGCTTTGGTTTGCCCTTGAAATTAAAACCTCTTTACCTCTGTTTTTTAGCTAATTAATGTTAATTTTCCACTCTCCCAAAATGTTTATATTTACTATGAAGTAATGAGGAATTGGCCTTTCTGTAACACAAATGTAGTTTATGGTGAACTCTTGAGACATTTTTACAAATGCTGCAGGTTTTATTCATGGGTCCTCTTCTTGATTGAAGAACTTTGCTGGAAATCTCTCATGTATTTTATCAAAGCAGTAACAAACTCCTAGGAAAACCAGTATGCCATTCCTTACAAGGCACCAGACTTTTCACTGTGAAAGGATGAGAAACAACAGCCATAAATAGAAACAAACCAGGTTCAGGTTGGATAAATTTTGGTTTGTTTTGTTTTAAATATATGAGGACAGTGAGGCAGTAGAACAGGTTACTTAGAGAGTTATGCAGTCTCCATCCCTTGAGGGTTTTAAGACCTGACTGTATAAACCTTGAGCAACCTGATTGGACCCCATAGGTGACCCTGCTTTGAGTAGGAGTTTGGACTAGAATCTTCCTGAGGGTCCCCCGGGTCTCTTCCAGGGTTATTATTGTGAACAGTCACCCAATTGCTCTGACAACCATGCAAAATCAGACTGTTTTACATGCAAGAAATATGTATGTGTGTTAGGTATGAAACACTTGGTCTGAAAATCAAAATCTCTGAAAACAAAGCTATTCCTGAGATACTTCAGTAGAATGAGCAGTTAAAATTGTGTCTATTTTAAAAATGCATTGGCAGGCACTTTCTTCCCTCTACTGCTGTCCATTTGAGGGAGCTTTTCTGCTTTTTCCTGCCTTAAAGACCAATTGTCTCCGTCCTTTCTTGCTTGCTTAATCAGACATGGAAGCACCTGTCTCAGAATTGGTTGTGATTTGACAGCACATTACAACTTGAGGCTCCTTTTTCATTGCGCTAATATGTTAAAACATATATTCTGGGATATGCCTGAGAAATTACATTTATGCGTTGAAGATATTTCTATTTTTTTTCTGTGAATTCCTGTAAAGCCCTGTTTGAGGTACAAAAAATTGCAGATTTTTAATAGAAGGGAGATTTGACAGTTGCTTGTAGAATGCACTGCACCATTTATTGATATAGGACCTACTGAGGCATGCATTTATATGCACTCTTAAAGAATGTCCTTTAGTCTCGTTTAGGGTTACATATGCTGAATGAAGATGGATTCAAGTGTGTACAGACCACTTATCCTGCCATGCAATGGCTATATCGTACATATAACCACTAAAGGCTTTAGGGCTTCTGTTAGTGTGAATTGGTGGAAGGCAATAGCAAAAGCCAGCCAAGAATTATCTCATGTGTTGAGTGTATTTCAGCAGCATTTTTCTCCCCTTTCTTTCTTATTTCTTCTTCCTTCACCAGGTGTCTGGCGCAGATCTGCTGACCTACTGCTTCTGGCACAAGGGGTCTAGAACAAGAGAGAGGCACCGGTGTCATGCTGCAGACACGTATGGTGTGGACACCAACACATGGGAGTGGAAGTGGGGACCAAAAAAGTGAGTCTCAATGTGTGAAAGCTAACAAATTGCATATGTTATTGGAGCTCTAAGCAGACACCAAAATTTTAAAAGAGGAGGAAAGGGGAACTGTTTCTGGTAAAATATCATATTACTTTCATAGCTGCCCATAATCACATAGCATTATAAGTGCAGATGGAGACAGTAATTCAAGTTTTCATGCTTTGGACACATTTTACTTTCTACGCAGGCCAGCTGATAACAAACCAGTACCTTGTTTGCCTCAGCTAGTGAACTGTGCAACCAGTTAGAAAGGAATTACCAAACTCAATGAGGAAGATGAAAGATCTAGTCATCCACTAGGATGATTACAGAACAGGAAAAGAAGCAAAGTGAGACTAAAGAAAGCATCTCTTTACTAGGAAGAATGTGGTCTTACTAGCGTAGAAAGGTTTATTTCTAACTCTCAAAGCTTAGCACTTCTTGGCTTGCTTGGAAAAGAATCCTGCTCTATTCATACAGATGTTTTTTTTCCCCCTCTTAACTAGAGCTCTGTTCAGTCCTTTGTCTGTTGGTTTGATGACTTTCTATTCCTCAAATTATTTTCCTTTTTAATGTAATTGCTGTATTACTTCTTTTGAAGTCTGTCTTGTGATTTAAGTTGCACAAAGAAATCTCGGAGAGATTTCACTGAGCTTTAAGTTTCAACTGGCAAGAAAGAACAGTGTAGACATACCATTTCTTCCCTTGTGATAGTGGCACGGGCATAGAGTTTTAAATAAATTGATTCTTACCTTCTTTTCAAAATTTCATTTAAACAAACCAACCCACCTATTCCCTACTTTCCTCTAGGACCTTTTGGAAAAGTGTGATAATGATGATAAAACAGACTGAACTTAATCTGCAGCTTTCTCATCTCTCACTCTTGGGTAGCAGGGATACAGTCTTTAGGAAAGAACTAAAATAAATTGCAGTTTACTTGTCGGTGATGTTTGTTTGAAGGGCTTCAGGTGGCTGATGTTATTTTAGGCATTACATGTCTTCGATTGTTGTTTAACATCAAGTTCCTACTAACCCTTTCTTTAGTTGTCCTAATTCTGCTGCTACTGGGAGGTTTAAGCTAAGGAGGGTTGAGAAATCCTGTTTTAAACTTTCCTATAGGGAAAACCAGTGCATTTGGTAGTAGAAAAGTGGTGGGGGTGTGTGTGACCAAACAGAGAGAGTGGAGTTTACAGTTCCTGCAGAGTTTGGTTGTTTGCAGTACATGCTTGACAATTTACTAGTCCACTACAAACAAACAAAAAAGCCTGCGAACAACATATTCTCCAGCAGCAAACACAAAACCAAGTATCCAAAAAATGACCAATTGAAAACAAACCCATGTTTCTTAGTGCTGGTTCAACCCAGAGCAGCTGCAGTGGTAATGGGAAGGTTCCTGGACGCTTGGCCTCTGACTTGCACAAATGTCATGCTGTCCAGGGAGTAATATTGGAGGAAACCTGTCCTCCTTTCTGCCTCAGAAATCTCTGTTTAACTTTATGCTAGAGTTATTTATTTAGATACATATAATCTCAAAGTGCATCCCAAAATCAGAAATCTAGTTTTGTGTTGCTCCATGAATACCCCCAAACAGTGCTGAGACTCCCAGATAGAGCCCCTCGTGACCTATATATACTTTGAGCTATTTATTATTATGTGAAGTAAACATTTGATTTATATTGATTTAAGAAAAACCCACCCCTCCTCTCATGCATATGCGTAAGGATATTCTGAATTCTCTGTAATGACTGAGGAAACTCAGACCCCCATGGCTCAGGGTCAGTCACGTTGCCCAAATCCAGTATAGAAAAACCTTGGTAGCCAGCAAAAGGAAATCTGAAACCTGCACATGCAGTTAGTCAAGAGTTTTTTAGTGTGTGCTTTTTCCTTTTTTTTTTTTTTTTTTTTTTTTTGCCCCCCTCAGGGAGACAGACTGGCACAACTGTTGTGACATGAATTGTTTTGGCCCATCCCTGTGTTGACCCTTTATTCTGGATTCACAGCAGAGTAATTATTCCCAAATGAAAATTTACTTCTGTTTTCCAGGAATAAAGTGACTTTTCCCAGAACAAAGTGCTCACATGAACAGTTAGGGTGGGAGGCTGTCCCCTGACTGCTGAACTGTGTTGGAAAAGGCAATCTCCAGCATATATAGGTCCTCCCTATAGGCAGGTTCTGTCACAGCCCCCGAGTGCATCCAGCTACAGTGGATTACTAATGCTGTACTTAAGAGCTCCAACCTGTGAGTTTAAGGAACCAGTTTTGAAGAAAGCAGGTATTCAAAGGTCTTGGAGCTTTATTGAAAACATTAACCATGGTATACTGTAAATGAATTTAGAATAATGCAATATCAATTGTATGGAAAAGGAATGTATACATTGGATGAAACAGACTTCAGATCCCTGTGTTTCTTAAAATTCACAAGCTATTACTTATATATAGCCACATTTCACACCTTTGCATCTTTGAGCTTGGATGGGTTTGATTCTTACATTGCAAAGATGTAAAGGCCTTACTAGCATAGAATTGTATTAACAGAAATACAGAAAGCAGCTGTATCAAAATTGCCTTCCTGTATCTGGGAAGAATAGATGCAGTTCTTCAAACTAAAGCTCTTGCCTGTGTTTACCTGAGCAGGTCAGAGCCTATGCCTTGTGCTTAGTTGCAACTTTCAGAGGTGACAATCCTGCTCTGCCTTCTTGTTTCTCGGTTGTGAGTGCTTATCTTGATTCTTTTCTTCCATGATGCTTTTTTTTGCCTTTGTTATACTAAAAGATTTATTTTTTTTTTAAAGCTGTTCTTTAACTTAACTTATTCTCTAAGAAGTATGTTCTTTTATCTTAAGGCCAGCTGAAAAGGTCTGCGAAAGTTATATGACTGCACTGTTGCCTCTGCCTTTCTTTGTACATAATTACTATATGGCCTTTAGGGAAAGATCAGCCCTTCTAATCCACATTGGCAGAGCACCTGTGGGGTCTTAATGTGTGGCCGGGACTCCTAAATGATACTAGGGCCAGGCTGCTTATGCCAAGCTTCTGTGCCTAGTGCGGGGATTGATGTACAGTCTTTGTGCTTTGACTGCTTGCAGGAGAACATTCTTTGTGCTCACATTTAACTTGTCAGCAGTGATCAGACATCTTTCATATTTCCACACCTTCTATATTTCTGTCACTGCTGTGAATGTAACTACATGGAAGTGTGAAGAAAAGATCTTATGGTGTTTGATTTGAGGATAACTTGATGAAAACTGATTAAAACACAACCAATGCCGGAGTTTTGTTGTAGACTTCTGTGAAGTGTCCATGATGTTATTTAGGAAACAATGCAACACTGAGTATGCTGGGAAAAAAAAGAACAATAAGGAAATAAGCTATTAATCCTAGAAAACAGAGAGAAAAGGACACAAAATAGACACTTTTTTTCCATGCTGCTTTTTAGAAGGGATTCTTCTTTATGCCATCTGATGTAATTTTGCTGCTGGCTGAGGTGACGTTTCTAGCAAACCACTTCACTCTGTTTTGTTTTCCTCTTTTTCATCTCTGATTGACAGACCCACCAAGAAATAACAATGAAAAATTCATGAGGTCAATCCCCAAGTGATTCAGAAAGGACTTTCATGGGATTAGATAGAGGCAGTTAAATTTCCTGGGGCACAAGTATGTTTTGAGGAAAGGGATAAAAGTGCATTATTCTCTGGATAATCCTGGCTGAAATATAAAAGACCACTTTGGGTGAATAATTAGAGAAAATGTCCCAAATCTATCTTTTACTGGTATAGCATAAAAAGCAGTATTAACAGAGATGAGGGAAATATTTTTGCTTTGGCTCCAGGTAAGTGAAGAATGTGTTGTCTTTCACTTGTATCGGATGGTAACTTATATTATTGGTTCTCTTCAGTGAGAATGGTGAACCAGTAACTAGGACTGAATGAGTCAGAATAGTACAGCGCTATTAACTGTTAAGGTGCATTTTTATTTTATGGCATTACTGTTAATTCCTGTATTTTCCTTATTTTTCTTCCTCTGTAGGGAAGGGGTTTTGTTTTGTTTTACTTGTTTTTTAAGTGCTGAGAAGGAAATATCAAAATTATATGTATGACTGAGGTTAATTTGTATTTGTGATCTGAATTGCTAGGAGATGAAAAGCTCTTTGTTCCTACCTGTTGGAAAGCATGCAGAAGTACAGCTACAGAAAAACTCCGCAGCATTCACTTCCTTCATATAAGCCACTGTTGTATGCTGGAATCAGCCATGGGGCTTGAACCAGGAGAAGGTAAACACACTTCAGGAAACCAAATAGGTTTTTGTGATGATCTGTTGGTACTTTTAGAGGGACTTTCTGAGGAGGGCAGAGGCAAAGGAAGTTCAGCGCTTGTGATGACATATACCCAGGGAAAAGCTAGTTCATGAGCTCTGGAAATAACCCCACAATATTTCTCATTATGTGTGGGAAAACTGATCTGTTTTCAGCCTCCTTGGATATTGAGAGAACACCAGCACCAAACCACATGTGTCCAAGTGGACTGGCCAGGATCCTTGTGCGCAGCCCACAGGACAAGGGTGCCGAGTGTTGAATACTCACTATATCTCTTGGGTTTCACATGGATTGTGGTGATGAGCTGAGTCTTGGACAGGTTTTTTATGTCCCTTAGGTTTCAGCAGTTATGGCGTGAAACTTGCCTCAATCTTGCTGACTTTATCCTGCATGCATATTAACGCTGCCCATTTTCTTTGTTTCTCTGGTGTGTGGTAACTATGGCTGCAGTATGACCTTCTGTTGGGGTAAGACGAAGAGGAATTACGTAGTCTGCCTGATCTTGATGGAAATAACATGCTCTGATGCTTACCCGTGCAGTTGCTGTCAGTCAGCTCATCAGCACATATCACTGTTTTGACTCCTCATCTGTTGTTTAACACGTGTTCCCCTTCATGCTTCATTCAGACCAATCTTAGTGTCTCTGTGCAGAGACACTCTTTACACTAACGTTTTTTGCTCCTTGATGCTATTTTCTGCCTCCTGTGATAAAATTACCCTTTTCCTCTCAGATTCAGTCACTGGAAGCAGGCAACTTATTGATTAAGAGTGATTTAGTTGGAGTGTTAGCTTCCGAAGGCGTTTACCACTCTGGGCTCGGTCCATGTTAGTACTTGTTAGCAAAATTTTATTTGTTATTAGTATTGGTAACTTTGGAGAAACTTTTTTCAAACTCTATTGTCATGGTTTGTGCAAGTGCCACCTTGTAGTCCCAGGGTTCTGTTTGCCCTTTTAACAGCTTCCAATGGCAGAAATGCTGGAGGAGCAAAGGAGCATTAGTAACTGTGAAGAATCAAGTCCCTGCTGACAAATTCTTTTTCATCTTCTGCCTTCATTTATCTCAGCATCATATTTCATTTTTACGGTGTGGATGAGATCTCTTTAAACAGGAGATTGAATTTGATTCTTCAGAATCATTGTGTTTGGATAGTTCATTACCGTGATAGCAGTGAACCCTTCACAAACTGCTTTGCTCAAAGGAAAACCGTTAACATTTATATGGAGAATGTGGATTTTTTTTTTTTTTAAATGTCTAGTTTTTATGATAGTTGTTTAAAGTAATTTTGGGAGTCTAGACATGTTGTGGCAAAGTAATTACCTGAAGGTTAGTGCTTTCTCTGTGTCTTACTTCTGTGTATGTATACATTTACCTAAATGTTTATTATGGCTGAAATGGGTTTTGTGGTTTTAAAGTTTTGGTTTTATTAAAGAAACAAGTGTTCCTCTGAAAAAAATACAAATGTGCTCCCTTACTCTGATATCTTGGCAGTGCACATTCTTTATCCATCTACTTACGGAGAATCGTCCCTGCTTTTCAGTGTGGCTGTTTTGGTTCTGCTGAGGTTGCCTTATTCCAGTGAGCGATTTATAGATAACACAGAACAAGTTTGCAGGGCTTAACTTGTTTGGGGGAAAATTTGGGGTTATATTGAAAGAAAAAGTTACAAAAGTAACTTCCCTGTTACCAGAAATGGTGCTTAGTCAGGTCTACAGAGAACATATACAAAAATGAATCTTTTTATGATTAACTCATGATTCCTTAGTGCTCACAGAATGTTTGGGTTGTCTGTTTCTGTTTTACCCAAACTCATTTTCCACCTTTCAGCTTATGCTTCAGCTCATTCGTTACAGGTAAGAGCTGAATACCTTTACCTTTCTTTAAAATGAGAGGAAGCTGAGGGTATGAGCACTTTGATACTTTGAGTATTAACTCAGCTATTTCACGGAAAGCCTCTGGAGAGGTGTTGGAAGGACTCTGAGTCTGCAAGGTTCCACAGTTGGGTGGTCTGTGAAACAGCCCACCTAGAGCCCGAGTGAGCTACGAAAGGAAAGAATGCAATTACAGCCTAATTAGAAATCCAGATTCTCTTCTGCAAAATGTGAAGTTTCCTTTTCTGCTGCAGAAGTGAAACAGACCTTTCAAGCACTTCAAACCAAACTTACCAGCAGAGAAATGACATAGTCCAAAATAGCCAGTAACCACTGGTTAGATTTTCTGCTCGATTCACATCTGCAATCTCCAACCAGTCGCCTATTGGCTATTCTGATGGGAAAATAGAGCCCAGTCATGACAAATCTCTCCCACAGAACCTCTTTGAGATGGGTATGTTCCAAGAAAAACGTTTGGTTTTTTCGCTTTCTCCTCCTCCCACCCCTCAAATGAGCATATTCAGACTAAAAGACATTTTTTGGAATATCCCTAACACCTATAACTAATGCCTGCTGAGTACTTTTTTTGCTGGTTTTGCTACAGTGCTGAGGAGCGAAATTGTGTGCTCTGAGCAACAGGGGAACTGGCCTTTCTAGAGAAAAGGCAGTCACTTATGAACATGATTAATGACAAATCCATGCTGCGCTGCTGACTTGGTACTTGCTTTGGGTGGTGTCTAAGGAATTTATTAGTTGGTAAAAACAGTTTGCAGAAAGATCAGTTTACTAAATGGGTCTAGCAGAGGTTTTTCTTCAAATTTATTACACGTTTTAGGATTGTAGCAAAGCATCTCTCTTCAAATGTGTCTCTGGATTCCTAGTAGAGGTATTTGTCGGATGTTCACAGTCAGATTTCATACTCTATTTAATGTCTACATAAATGTTAACTAAATTTTATTGATTATCTATGTTAATTATATAATCAATAACCTTTTAAAATGTCAATTCCCCAACTGCACAGTTCTCAGGTCATTTAGAAGCTATATTATTGTCCCATTAATTTGAAAATTTTTCCCTTGACTTAGTCGTGTCTCTTGAATCTAATTTAGGGAAGCAGAAAGCAGCAGTATCGCATGGAGCTGTGTGAATCACAAACACCAAGCAATATTTGACCTTGGGGTGTCTTTCCTTCTCTTGCAATGTCTGTTTCACTGTCAAGAGATGAATTATCTATGAATCCTGTTAGAACCAGGTTGCGGATAACGAATTTCCAGAGCAGAGAGTGACTTGATACTTTCCAATGGCTGATACAGGAAAGAGCAAAACAAATTAGAAAGATCTCTGTAAGGCCCAGTCTCTCAAATCTGAGTCAGCTGTGTCTGGCATGGGCTTCTATTTCAGTATCCTTTGAAAGCATCTGTTCCTCTGCCGAGCACCGTCCAGTTAAGGTTGTTGACAGTGATGCAAGCAGATTTTGTGAGCTGGGCCCTCTTAACTAAGCCGAGATGGGGAAAGGTTGCAGCCTAAACTTTGATAGGGGTTCCACTTACGTGTGTTTCCTTCCCAAAATATTTTGCAAGAGATTGGGTGGATGAAATTAAATTAAAATATTTTTATACATGAACATGGGTATTTTGTCACCATGTTTATAATGGGTCTACTCCATATTGGTAACTGACTGTTTTTGAAAAAGCAGTTAAACAGCTTAAAATATTTTAGGGTGGTTAATGCACAAGGATGAGAATGTCATCTGAATGCCACTGGGGCAGGTTGGGAACACAGTAGGTAGCAATCCCAAGCAATAATAGAATCATGGGAAACAGGGCTGTACAGATTTGTGAGGTCATCTAATCTACTTCCCTGCCCCAGGACAGGATTAATTCAATCTTCTGGAGTTTCACACAAAATGGTATAGAAAATGTTCATTTACACCGCGAGGCAGGATTTCAGTTTGCCCAGATTACTGAACTACCTGGTGAATAATAGCCTGAAGGAACGGAGGAACCTCTGCTCAGAGTACTAGTCTGGGATTTCATACCTACAAACCTAGTTCTGTAATCCATCAAGTACTTCTGGTCATTCTTTCTCTATTACGCTGCACACAGCATTACAAAAAGGACAGAGCTTGCCGCGAGCACCTCTCAGGTCTGCACAGATCAATGGGTTCATACAAAGATCCTAGTTTTGATTCTTTGAAAGGCAACAAAGTCTCAGTGGCAATGTGTGTGACATACTGAGCTCTGCTGATGCGACTGTCCTGCTTGCTTTCACATGTTACTTGTAGCTCAAGTGTCTTTCTGCTGTTCTTTATTACGTGATGCAGGTATGCTCTGTGCAGTGTCGGGAAACTCAGTAGGACAAGGTTTATAAAGCATCTTAGGTCAGCTCATACATACAGGCACCTACATGCACAGCTACTTGTTCATCTTGTAGGTACCTACAGCCCACAGATACCTGTATGTGTTATGTGTGTCTCTGCCTACCTGACCCTACACATTTACCAGAGCGTTTGTCCCTGCTCTGCTGGGTTTTTGTGTTTTATCCCAATAGGTGTCCCATCTGTGAAATAAAAATCGCTTTTTCCAGTCTCACTGTGGTGGCTATGAGGCACGTAGTGGCAGGGAGTGTAAAATACCCATAGCAGATGAAAGTTTGGAAAATCTGTACCTGTGGAAGAGGCGTCTTGGGTCACTTGTCCCTTTGCTTCTATGAAGTTATTCCCAATTTATACCAACATGGTAGAATAATCGAGTCGCTATTGAAAATAACAGATGAATGTAGCATTGCTGAAAGGGGAGTCTTGGGAATTGAAGTTGTGTATGTGCATTCACTCTCACACGGTTAACTCACAGGCATAGTAATTAAGCACAATGGCAGTGTCCTGTTTCACGGATGCTGTTGTTACTTTTCAACCTCATCACTGGTTTGACGTTTTCAAATCTCATAGTCTGCTTTGAGAAGCGTTTGATCTTTGTTTTTCCAATGTGTGACACTTTTCCTAAGGCTATCACCGGGAATACATAAAGGCATTTGCTCATCCGTAACACATCTGAGCGCAGCGTGATGCCTTGCTAGTTAGCACCTGTTAACAAGGACAATGCTCGTTTGCATTTCTAAGGATAAATGTGAAGAGAAGTGCTTGAGTTTTGGGTGCTTTGGGGTGGTTTGTTTTGGTTTTGAATTCTCTGCACATACTAGCCTGGTTTAGCTCCTTTATGTTGCTTTTTCAGCAACGAAACTAAAACAATATTGAACTATCGACCGGGGTACTTAAACTACCAAGTCCCTTTGACTCCTCTTATTGAAATCTGCTCAGTTTAACCTGAATCTGGGACTCTTCTGCACTAATTCAAGGTACTTTTAGTGAATAAATTTTATTTCTCCTGTATTCACTTGTTTTAACTTCTTGCTGTTAAAGTGTGTTTATATATGTGCTATTTCAGACCCTATAAAAAGCTCCTTTTAGAGAGTTTCAGAGATGACAGTACAGTATGAAGCTGTTACCTATAGTATAGCTTAATCGCATTTTTCCCTTTTCTTCTTAATCAGCTGTTACGGGTTCTGCCAGACGGTCAGCTTAGTGTCACCATTCGTCTAGAAATCTGCCTGTGGTGTTCTTTATCCTCTCTGCCTAAATCAGGGTACCCTAATGGAAGAGCCCCTCTACTATTTCGTATTTACGTAATGGTCATCTTTTAGAGGTCTTTAATTTTCCAGCGGTGTTGCTTGTCTTACAAACAAACAGAAAAACCCCACCAGTGTTGGTGATGGCCCATTAAGCAATATGGACTCCAGTAAATTCAGCATATGCCAGCAGTTTGCTGCAGTTATTTGGCATATCAGAGCTTGCCAGCGTAGCAAATACATTACAGAAACTCTTCCTTACTCACTAGTGCTGAATCTTTTCTCTCAAGCTGAATTTAGCTGGGTCCTTGGGTCTTCTTTCATCCTTTTTAAACTGGCACCATAAGGTACATCAGTAAATGGCTGGCTTTACCACTTCCATCGTTAATGAGTACAGGGCAGATCGGTTGGTCCCCTAAAAGCACAGTGGTGAATTGATTGATTTCAGTCCCCTTCAAAAGAGGCTGTTTTGTAACTATGTGAACTGAGGCATCTCATTCCAACAAATTCATGGAAGCGTACTGCGCTTCATGTAAGAGACAGTCTCAGCTTGGTATGGACTGAGATTGGCAGCAATATTAGTAGGTTCATTTGAAATAACTTAGATTCTGATCCTACATACAACTCCCTATGAGGGAACAGATTTTGCAGTGGACAAACATTTTGTGTTGCAGCAGTAATTAATGTGGTCCCCTGGGATTTAAGAAAATATCGATGGATGAGGGGTATGGTTTTATTGTTGTTTGGTTTTTAGTTCTTTTTTTACAGAATTCATTACTTACGAGCAACACATTTAGATATTCTTTAATATGCCTCCAGTCCCCCCAAGAAAACCCCAAAAAAACCCCAACCAAACCAAGCCACAACAAGTACAAAACACGTCTAAAAAACAACAAACAAACTAATATGGAGTTTCAAGGTATACTGTAAGCCTACAAAAGCTGGAAAAAGTGGATTGTGGTAGGGGTTTTTTGTTTTGTTTATGTTTAGTGGTTGTTTTTTTGTTGGGTTGTTTGTTTGTTTTTTTTAATCTGTCTAAAACCTGTGATGATAGTAGCACTTAGATTTTTTAACTATATACCAAAAGCAATTCTTGAAACTTGAAATCAGAGACAGAATTCCCACTGATTTTGCTAGTTGCCGTTCCATTCTAGGAGTTAAACTAACCAGAATAAAGTAGGGAAACCTATAGAGAGCACTGTACAAATCCTAGTTTTGAGTTGGATGTAAAGTGTTAAACTTGATATTTATATTTTTTTTATAAATGAGACTTCAAGACTAGCTTGTAATAGACAAAGTTTTACTTTTTTCTATGCTCATAATATCTTTATTTCTTACATTGGCACAATCTTGACATATCTTCACTTCAGTGATTCCCCCTTAACTCAGTACTGGCAATTTGTATCTCTTGCTTGCATACTTTTCTGGAAAACAAATAAACAAACAAAAAGCTCCAGGCTAATAAGACTTTGTGGACCTTAATTAAAAAACAGATGATAGAAAATAAAAGTAAAATAAAACGTCCAACTTGACTGTTTTTCTGTAAGATCTCATGGAATTGGTGGCCTGACTCATCATCTTTGAACACTTGGATTTGGTAGTACTGCATCATCCAGAGCTTGTCGTGAATCAGAAGATGACAGTTAAGAAAAACAAACAAACCCCCATAAACTGTTCATTTAATTTGCACTCCATGTTTAAATATTAAAATTCATTTTTGTAGTGGTAAAGAAAAGTGGTCAGGAAACTTCTGAGAGTATAGTAGGTCTTGGCAAAAGCAGCACTGCTCTCTCTAATAGACATTGATCCCAAAAAAGGCTAAAACCAATGTAAGCAGTTTTAGGCTATGAGCAGTGCTCTCGCTCCCTTTACAACATTTATTATCAGAGTGCTTATTGCCACTCCATGGAAATCCTCCAGCAATGTTCATATTAGTAAAGAGTTTAATAAAGGGTGAGCTCTCCTTCCTAGGACAAAATGTCTTAGTGGTAGAAATTTTACTGATAGCAAATACTTTGAAAATTTAAATTCATGTGAACACATGGAACAGGTAAAAAAATGCTATTAAATATTTTATTCATATGCTGTTTTTTCATGCATAGTTTTTCCTGTACAAGTGCTGACATTTTTTCACTTTCTTTAAAGTTCTTTTTTTTCAAGGAGAGCAAATGGAGTCTCCCCCCCCCCCCCCCCCCCCCCCCGACTTCTACCCTAAGCATTTTGATGTGCAGATCACTATGGGTTAAACCACCTTAGCTGCCCTTTGTGTGAACTTCCAGTGGACTGAGATACAATCAAGAGCAACAATTAAATTACTGTAAACTGGAGATTAATGCTTATTGATTGCTCTAGTTTGAGATCCCCTAAGGAATTGCGAGCAGTTTTATCCTACAGACAGTTATGTCCATGTTTATCTTCACCTTCTTTGAGAAGTCATTTTGTCCCGTGGCTGGGGACAACAGTGATGCTCCTCACCAGCTGCTGCAGTGGCCCCTGTGGCTTCATTTTATCTATATATTCAGCAGAGAGCATAGGTTCTGCTCCCTGAACTGAGAAAGGATGCGGGGGAGGAAACGGTTAAGAAATGAACTTTACTCAGGCCACACACAAGCTGTAGGCATTCACACCTCCCAGTTAGTCTGATCCAGATAGTGGAGAGACTGGGAGAGGTGTCAGCCTCCTGCCAGGGTTAAACCACAAAATCCTCCCATGCTCTTGTTGACAGTCTTCAAAGGTGGCCGAGACGCCCAAGCCAAGAAAGCACAGAGCAGAGACAACCTGCAGACCTGGGCTGGACATGTTAGAGGGAATTTAAGAAGAAGCTAAGGCTGGGCTTATTTACCTGTGGAGCAGAATAAACCGGTTTGGGTGTACTGAGGCAGAGGGTGTTAGTTCGTATTTCTATATTATTTTCTTTCAGTGGTTCTAATATTGCAAGGTGATAGTAAAGTATCAAAAGCCATAAGGATCAGTGCTAAAGCATATCATCTTAATTAGTCATCCCTTTTTCAGCATGATACACATGCAGATTGCTGGTAGTGGTGGCTGCCGTGTGATTAGTTTAGCAAATTGGCTGTCCCTAAGCTGTTATGTTTGGCTGCATGCTGGTCACTGAAGGAATGCTACCACGAACTACTCGTGTCATAGGAAAATATATATGTTTAATGGAAAGTTTTCAGAGTTGCAGAATTTTGTCTTTATAATATATAAGGAGATTTTGAATCCCTCACAGGGTTTGCAACTGTTACTTCCCGGGCAGTTTTAGTTGCAGTTAAGTCATGACATACATAAACCAAGGAAGGAAAGTAAAGAAATAGGTGAGGGGAAGGTAGGAATTCTTAAAGTAAGGGGAAGATTATTTTGTGTGTGTGTGTGTGTGTACAAACTCTTTATTTTGTTTTGTTGCTAGTCATTTTTGTGACAATCATTTTTATAAGAAGCTCATCAATGATATGTTGTGCTGCAGGAACTGAGACACTCAGGATGTTAGTAAGGAAACACAGTAGAGCGCTGCAGCTGAAATCTTACTGGCCAGGTAAACAACTGAGCTGGAAGTAGCTGTGTATGTTCAAATGCTTTTCCTGGACTGGCCAGGTGGATGGTTTGGTGGTTAACACCAGCCTAGCAATCAGATAGGACAATAGCTTGTTGCTTATTAATACTGCTTTTCTCCCTCAAACAAAGTAGTGTCTGTAGTGCTGAATAATGACTTCCAAATTACCCTCACTGGCCAGTTTATCTGGTGTTTATCTGAAAAAAAGCCCATCACTTCAGTAATTTCTCTGTTTCTTAAGCAGAGCATGGACTGGTTCCAGCTGCACCCCCTGGTTTACTCAGTGTTGAGCTGCTACAGAATTTTCCACGCAGAAGGAACTCAAAGGAAGCAGTGTTGTTTTTTTTTCTTTTCCTAACACCTGTCTCAATAGCCTTTTATGCTTAGGAACCACATATTAAATCGGAAATAAACGCTAGTGACAAATCTAACTAATATTGTTTTCAATAATACTTTTGCAGAAATCAAGGATAAATACAAATTCTTCCTGAAATAATATTAAATTACTTGGGTAATCAAATTGCTGTAAATGCATAATTGCAGTTGGCTGTGCAGTCTGCACCTGACTGACAGGGCATTTAAAGGGACTCTAAAACCGGTAACAGCCACATGCACCACTTTATGCACGTACAAGAGGTGTGTAATTATGAAGAGTTAGTGCAAACACTGGGTTTGTTGCTTTCTGAGAGGACTTGAGAATATACTTTATGGTAAACGTATGATGTTACTATAAATTCTTCCAGTAATTGTTAACAGGAAGTACCACAAAATTAAATAATGTTTGAAATATTAAACCTACTATTATATATATCCTTCAATCCGAATTTTTATACTCCTGGTGTTTATACTGAAGTGGTGCGCATGTTCTCAGTTTCCTTCTAAATTCCTTCATCTCCATGTGTTGATTGATTGTGCATCAAATGATGAGTTATGCCATGCGATACTAGTTCTTAGGCAGGGTTCTTTCAGAAAAGTCCTATAAAGTTGGGTTTTTGAATGAAATCATTATAATGGAGTTGACATTTACTAGGAATGTCTTACGAATTTAGAAGTGGTGTTTTCTCCTAGAAGTTTTAAACTTTTCTGAAGAAAATGCATTCATGCAACAGAATCCTATTACATTCTACAGGAGAGTTTTGAAGTAATGCATAAAAACTACTTAATTTTTATTATACTATTTTTTAATTAAGTTTTGATAGCATACAGCGCTCTGGGGCTTTCTACTGAAAAACTGAGAAACTCAAAATTAATCATGTGTGTGATTGATGGTCTGCTTGTCTTTTGAATTCAATTCAATTTAGTATCTAATGTCTTTCTTGCCTTTTAGTGAAAATAGCAAGTCACTTTAGCCTTAATTTTAACTAATATTAACAGAAAGGAAGGATTCTGTAAATAATGTATGCACTTGAGTCCCACTGGAAATTCATTTGTGTAGAATTACTTGGGTAATGTTAGTCTGTGAAAAATTCAATGGAAGGGAAAACAAATTAACTCCAGTCAATCGTGCCAACAGCTCTATGTCTCTCTCTTTTTTTTTTTTTTTTTTTTACCAGCTCACGGTGAACTTAAAATTGTGATATCTAGTTATGTGACATCATTTATTTATTTAAATATATTTTTAAAGGAATCTTGTAAATCTTTGTTTTAATGCTATGGACTTTTAAACTTGTTTATACTAATGTTGAAAGTTTAGGCTCAGTTCAGCTGAAGGTGATGAAAGTTGTGGGGCTCTTGTAAATCACTTCCTTAATGGCCTCTTTTTTTTTTTTTTTCATATGAAGTAGATATCTTTAAATTATTTAAGAATTCAATTTAAAATGTTTTTTTAAAAAATTGTGAATGATACACTGTGGCACTGATTATCTAATCTGGGATGCTATTGATTGTACCCTGATGCTGACAGGACTGTTTTATTTCCCTTTGTGGTTTTTTCGCCTTCAGAACTTGCACAAGGTGACTCTGATACCCACAACCACATTCAGTGATATGTAAAATGGATGAATTAAAAATCTCCAAGCCGAGGCTTAAGACGTAATTAAAAAGAAATGTTTTTTTTACCCAAAGTTAGTAGGTATTTGTAAGTAGTCAAACATGTAGAAATTAAGTTCCCTGAGGTCTGCAATCTAAAGTTCTGTCTGTGCCATGGTTCAGAGTCCACAAAGTAGGATCTCTTCTTCTATTATTAAGATACAAAATTAGTATTAAAAAAATCCAATCACATTATGCTTAGTCTTAGTTGCACCCAATTTCCCCTTGGCTCCCTCTTCTTCTTTTGTCCAAAATAACTACCTTAAACTGGTTCCTAATTTTATAGCAGGACCTTGCAATTCATGTTACTTTCCACCATCCTGAGTTAAACAATCCCCGTGAATTTTCTTGTCTTTAAAAAATAAGCAAGGAAGTAAGCAAATGTTCAGTTTTTTTCTTAGCCTGGCAGTCAGAGATACTGTTGCCTGAAAAGTCCTCATTTGGATTTCTTACTACATCAAAAGAGAGGAGTTATTTTTAGCATTCCCACATAGCTGCACGTTCTGTATTTCCATGGTTGCTGCACTGTTAAAGATACTGTTTGACCAGGTGTTTCACCCAGCAAAACAGCTTATGTCTGTCAGGCCATTTCTGTGCCACAGACAGGGTGTCAGCAGCATCTGACTCTGGCTTAGAGTGGCCCCTCCAAAGAGATGGCGAGGCAGGACATGCTCCCGGGCGTGCTGAATATCCTTCCAGCCCTGGGGGAGCCTGGTGCAGAGCTGAACCTGGCCAGGCTCGTGTTGTCCTCTGTGAGCTGGCTGGAGATGCTGCTTCTCCAGTGCATCCTTACAGCTCAGCATGGACACGGGAGCTGCCGCCACCACTGTCACTGTAGGTAACCAGCCCTGCTGCCCTGCTTGAGAACTTTGTCTCGTATAGGAAGGTTTTGCCACCATTTAGCTGTGTGCTTAGACCATCTTATTAACTGCCTGTCAAGGCACTAACTCATTCCCAAGACTGTTTGGGGTTTTTCCCCCCCCCCTTATTTTTCTATCTGTCTTAGATTTTACAGGAACTTGCCAGAAAGAAATTGAAAGAAAGGCCAGGTATGGTATAATATAGAGTATACATAACTTCTAATGTTTATTTTGAGGCTTATGCCAGTTACTAGATGGCATAAATATATGCACTGTTATTAGCACAGACTGCAAATACACAACTGAAACCCCCTTATCTAGTTGTACTTTTGTGCTTGGGTGGGAGTTGGTCCAAATTTAAAAACAACAAGCAAGTAGAAGTAAACAAGAAAATGATACAAACTCCTACAGCCATCTGCTTGGAATACCATATTTGAAATCTATGTGATGGGAACCACCAGCATTTGCTTTACAGAATAAAATGTCGTTGTAACTCAGTGAATAAATTAGTAGTTGTGAATTAGTGAATGAGTCGTGGGGGTTTTTGTCTTTCTTTTTACCCATTGTTCTCAAGCAGATTGTGGATGACTTACTTTGGTTTGGGTTTTGTTTATTTGTTATTCACAAGTTATTTTGCCAAACCATTTCTGGCTGGCAAATCATTTGAGTCCTTTGCTGTGAAAGTTTGCCATTCATTTTATGACGGTTTGGGTTTCTGTTCCACAATATGTTTCATATGTATAGGGGTGTCTTTAGTTTGATGCTTTTTATGAAAATTTAGAGTCGTATGGTGAAATGAGAGTAGAAACAGAAATAAACATTTCAAACTGTCAAAATTGAGGTTTATTTTAATGTATGTTATGGGGACCTTATATAACTTGCATCTCTTTGAAAGAACTGTAGTTCACATAGCCTACAAGATCAGTGACAAATTGTCAGAGGAAAGGAAGTGATGCAATAAATTTTCCTATGTATTGTTTTCTTTCACTTATAGTCTGAACTACTTTGGAATTCTAGGTGATTTTTAAACTGCAGAAATAAACTATACAAGTGAAAATGCAGAAATCTTGTCACACAAGTCTTTTCTGCTGATTTTTCTATTTAAAAATGGCAAGGGAATCTTTTGCATTGCTGCAGCACAGCTTTTACCCAGCACATCAGCAAAGAGTGGGGCAGTTGGTAGTACGGGTACTCTAACGTAATGCTCCGTACTGCATAGTTACTGCTGCGTATTCAGGGATTCGGAGGGAGAAGGAAAGAGTTTGTACAACTTGGTGGAGCCTTAATAAGCATTAGTCTATGTTTTTTACCCTACTTACAGTCAGTAGATTTCTTTTTGTTTTCTGTAGCAGCTGGGACTCGTGTTCAATGGGCTTTACCTCTTTCAGGAATTCATATTTTACATTTTGACTTGCATTCTGCTTGCATGAAGCAGAGGACTTCCTTTTATTCACTTTTTAGGTAGCAAAATATTATGTAAATACCGTGTTGTTTTTTTTGTTTAAGATTTTTGCCACTTACTGCCACCACTTTCAAAAGCCATTTGAATTCCTGGGGAATAAAAAGGTGACCTCTTCTTAGTGCTTAGTCAAAGTTTTAAATTCATGGAGGCGTTATAAGCCACCCGCTGGAGATAGTAGGAAAACACCAGTGTTACACTGCAGTGGGGCTTAACATAGGCCTTATTGGTTATACATGGAACATCACATGAAACCAAGGATTCATGGGTCTTGCACTGACTTGGATGTCTCACTGTTTTGAAACTATTTTTAGACTTTTCTATACTTGGAGATTGGCTGATACAGATCATTTTATTGACAGCATGTTTTCGGTGTGTAGGCGGCTGTGTAACTTGCTTTTAATTGTACTGTGACGATGCTGTGCAGAGCTGGCATGTTATTTGTTTTACTGCCTGAGCTGCCATAGAGCTCAACCCCATGTTTGCCTTCCTGAACTAACCATCAGTGAGAGATCCTTTGCTTGATATCTTCCCTTGCGTAGCTGCTCTAGGTTTCAGGCTCTTACCTGGGGTGTAACTGGTAGCGGAGTTTGCATGCAAATTATTAAAATGTTTACATTTCTGACCACTGAAAAAACTGCTGAAGAGTAAGTGGCAGAAAAAGAAACTGGTTAACACCTCTGCGAAGAGAGTCCTGTGCTTTCTAAACATTGGAGAAATCCGGATTGTCAGCACTGGCACAGATGTTAAATAACACGTGTGATCCCCTGGAAGATCACTATTGGAGGCAAAGCAGGAGCTCAGTTATTGAGCTAATCTTTTGCTCTGCCCTCTAGACTCATCTGTTCGCACAGAGCAGCTGTTGAATCCTTCATCTCTGAAACCCACGCTTGCTTACAAATACGAAAGTTGTTTCCTTAAGGTGAAACATCACGGTAAAATTTTAGAATATTATCCCGTTATATATAGAGTCTTAGGGGTCAGCAGTTAACAGTTAGTACTACTGCTTATAAGTATTTAGTCTTAGAGTCTTAGTGTATGTGTGCCATTTTTTTAATAGTGTGGATATTTGATGACATGATCCAGAAATAACATTTATTAAATGTATTTACACTGGCAAGTAGCTTCTCTGGAGAGTAACAAAGAGTCACTAATTTTCCATATAGAACTGCAGTAGCATCAGGTTATAAGAAATACTTTTGGACTAAAAGTAATCCTCTTTCTGTGGCTGTCTTGATATTATGGAAATTAGCTTTCTGGGGACTCGCTTGGCATTAAAAAACCCAAACCCTTTAGGCTGCTAGAAATGCCCATTATTTGCATATATACTATTGATTTACAGCCTCTCGGTAGAATAACATGGATAGATTCTTGAGGAAACACAAATACGTGCCTGTGACAAGTTCACAAAGTCGTGATGGCGACGGTGAAGCATTTGTCAGTAGTATCTGCAAATGCTTCCCTCCCCGCAGGTTATGTTACCATCACCAGGTGTGGCCAAATATCCTGAAACTTCTTTTTCTCCTCTTGGTGTTGATATGTTATCCCTCCCATGTGCAAGGAGCATCTGTCAGCAGTAAGTGTGGATCACAGAGGCCTCATTTACTTCTCAAGTAAACTAGATTGCCAGGTCTAACCTACTTGTGACTTTTATTTGATATGTCAGTTGTACATGTTATATTCTCAGAAACTCTTGTGTGATTATGTGTTCTTGAGCGGAGGGTTAGATGAAGATTAGGGAGAACATCAAAGCTGCAGTTAAAATGAAGAAAGATGAGTTAAAGCCAAGTCATTAGAGATCCCTTTGAAGTGTTTACAGATTAAGCCCTGTCTCTTTTAAGAGGGATACTTATCTGCCTTTCAATATTTAAATAATAAGACATGACAGGCAGTGCTTTTCTGAAGGATTATTGTGTGCCTGTGCGGTGTTGTAAGCCATCAGGCCAAAGGCAAGTGACTTCAGTTGCAGAAAAACTGTAGTAATCCTTTAAATTCACTACTGGAATATCTTTCTGCCAATGTTAAGTAGACGTTTCAAAGGTGAGAAGACCACACAGTAATGCACTTTCAGATGAGTGTTGTAGATGATAAGGTGACACTGGCATTGGGTGGAGTTGGGTATAGCTTCGAATGGGATGTTTATGTTTTAGGATAGATAACAAATCTTCCTGTAAGATGTTTTAATGACATTTTACGAGACACAAACTTATTATCCCTTGATCAAATTGAAGCGCTGCCTATTCCCGCTACTTGTGCTAATCCATTTTGGCCTGCCAATCTTAATACAATTGTTAGAACAAGCGCAGGAAACCTGGTGGACTGTAACCATGTAAATGTTAATGCAAACGAAGGCAAACTGAGTCTGAGAATGCTTTTCTGCATAGAAAGTGACAGCTGGCTTTTTATGTATGTATCTACATGTTCAGAAAACTGTTAACATTTTCACTAATAGTTCTACATATTCATAGCCATACCCAGAATTATTATTTTTATAGTGTGAAATAATTTTTTTTTTTGTTTGGTCTCTGTACGACATTCGCACAGAGAACCTGCAGTACAAAAGTTCATGAATCATAGAATAATATATGTTGGAAGGAACTTCTGCAAGTCATCTGGTCTAGCTTCCCAAGATGAAATATAGACAAACGAGAGGCAAGGGTGGAATAATCAATATAAATACAAAAAGTGTGCAGTTCTCATCCAGGCCTGAACAGGTCCAGTCGCTGCCTGTGAGTCAGTGGATGCACTTGTCCGTGTATTGACAAGTCCTTTGAGGGACGGTTTGATCAGTAGGTGCACTGACGGAGAAGGGGAGGGAAAGGTACGCCTGTTTCTGCTTTCCACTGTAAAAAAACTATTCACCATTTAATAAAAATAAATTTGCATTCTGTTGAAAGGCTTCTGTGCTTGGTTTTAAAAGATACTATCTGTATGCACTGGAATGAGATAGACAGTTCTGTCAAGTAATGACATTTATTTGGAAAAAATAATCGTAATAATGGCTTTGCATAATTGCAACTGCGTTTCATGTAAACATGGTACCCCAGACAGATATCTTCTGTGCAGTCTTATTGCAGCATGTGTGTTCATCCTTTCCCTCGAGAGCTGTTGACTGTAGTTTCTATTGAGTCACCTCAGACTCTTGTAGATGGGAGTGCGTTAGCGGCTGGTAGTAGTTGGTCTGTCAGCAGGAGACTGGCAGTAGATAGGATGTTACCTTAATCTGAGGTGGGGGGAACATGTTTCCGAAATAGTAACTGTAAAGTAAAGCTTCCTCTGTTTGAAAGAATCTTGAATATGTACATATGCCTATGGTGGGTACAAATTCATCCTGGCTGCTTGTCAGCAGAAACTTGATTTCATGAGAGTCTCCTTTCTGAAGGATCAAAAACTTTTTTTCCTGATGATGCAAGACGGAGACCTCGTAGCTGAGATGTTGCTAAGAAGCTGACGTACTCATTTGGTTCCAGAAGTCTTTTTCAAGAGGATGAATACTACAAGATGATTACCTGTAGGTTTTCAGGACTCATCCTTTAGTCCCAAGCCTGTTAATGTGAGCTCAATATATGTCTTGGCTTTTATGGGTCAGTTTCCATTTAAAAAGAGGCATTCCATACCTTCCTTTTCTTATTTAATTTTTTAGTGCCTTTTAAAGTACAAAAAAAAATTTTTTTTAATGGAAGGAGCATATTTCTTTTTAACATGGGGCCATTCAATCCACATCTGATGCCTTTTTAGTGTTTAAAATTTTTGCCGTTAGAGCTACAGATCATTCATCTGCATTGATAATGATAGGAATATCAAACAATGTTTATTAAGGTTGTCGTTGCTGGAACTAAAGGTGTCTAATTGTAGTGCTTTTAGTATGATGAAGACTGGCTACCCCCTTCCAAGCTGCATCACTGCCATTTTCTACAAAGATACCTGTGGAGTTATTGTCAGGTCTTGTTGAAGCAGCCTACTGAGTTCTGAGAAGCTGAATATTTTCCTTGCTTGATACTTTGCTCTGATAAAAAGAAAAACTAAAACAGAGGTTACACAGCAACATGATTAGGAAATTCACATTAAATTTCATATGTATCTCTGATAATGCTAGAGCTCTATATGAAAAAGCGGTTCTTCATTTCCCAAAACTTCACAGTCTAGAGCAACAGCCCCGGGCCCTAAAGCTGTAGCTGAAATGTGTGGGCAGTGCCCGCTGCACGGGCACAGGCTGAGCTGGGTATGCTGAAGCAGGACCAGTGGTACCAGTCCCACCCTGGGAATCTCTCCGTAGGGATGCATCAGCCTCACTCCGCCTGCGGAAGCCGTTATGTAGTGTGTGTGCATTTCCGCTGGGGCCAGAGCTCTGAGCCCGCATGGCTGTAGCCATGGTAGCGGGGGGGTGGTTCTTTTTGGGGAGGTATTTCAGTTTGGCTTAGAAGTTATGTTTTCAGTTTAGCAAATACTCTTTGCTCAAAGGTTGAAGTTAAATTCCAAACAAAATTGCTGTATCATAGTGAAATCCCCTGTGGTTTATCCTGGCGTAACAGTAGCTGTGCAACTGGCAAATACTTTCCTTTGTGCAGAAGGTCATTTTTTGATAATGTGCACATAACACACACATTTCAAGTTAATGCAGTTTTCTTCTTGCAACAATTAAAGGCAGAATATTTGGCAGCATTCCTGCTAAGAAATACAACTGTAAAAGATTGCTTTTTAATTTTTTTTTTTAAATAAAATATGTATTTGGATCACAAGATAAACAAAATTAAAACTTTATAACTTTGGAAACTACACCCAGACACAAACTTGTAGCTTCTCCCCATCAAACACAAAGGTGCCATGCAAGAAGTTTTTTTTACGTGAGCGAAATAGACACAAAGAAATTACGGAAGTCTCACAGATGTTTAAAGGGGAATTGAAAAGCCTCTGCTGTTTCAGAGCCTTACGGGTATCGGATGTTGGATTCTATCTTGTGTAAAATGTTTTCCCCTAACGTGGAGATAACCGTCAGTATCACATAATATGAAAGCTTATTAATCATTCATGAACCTTGTATTGACTATTTCTAAATGTACCTTAATATATTATCAAGAAGACACAGGCAAAATAATTCTGAAGAAGGCAGTAATTCATGGCGAGAATTTCTATTTTTGTCTGCTGCAGGTCTGAAGACTGCCGTAAGCTCTCCTTGCTTAGGGGACAGCTGAATGTCTCTCAAGCAGTTTCCTGACCAGTAGCATTTTCAGTTTCCATTCTTTTTGCCACTTCTCTCCAAAGTTGTCAATATGTTAAAGTTGTTTTTGTTTGGTTTGTTTGTTTTTTTTTCCAGTGGAAAGCAGGAGAGTGCTTGTGTTTCACTGTGTTTCATTGTTAGGGAAGGTGGGATTGTTGCGGATGAGTTGCTTATTATGTTGCGGATGAGAAAAGTCTACACACCGTCTCGCTGAGCAGCAAACCTGGAGAAGGAGCCTCCTGCTCTCTTGGGATGGGCCGAGGGGGCAATAATAGCTCAGGCCAAGGAGAGAAGGAAATAATTGTTTGATGAGAGTAGCTGTAGTGCTGCAAGAGGGGCTTCCAAGTTGGTCTGCCGAAGGTGTTTGGGTGGGAGACCACTTCCTTGGAACGGTTATTAAAACCTGGGACTGTCAAGTTGGATTTAACTCAGAGTTTCTATTTTAACTTGCTCTGTTTTACTGTTCAGCTCTAACAGGATGTAAGTGAGGAATGCTGTCTGTCTGTATTCCAGTTCCCAATCTGTTCGGGATTTAGCTGTTTGGGGAACGTACAGTAGATGATATTATTTAAATAGAAAGTTTTCCTCTTTCGGTGCCTTTTGTTAGTCTCATTGTTTTGGAACTAATGGAGGATGCCGTTTACCCGGCTGGAGCTTTCCCTTCCAATTATATTTCTAAAAATGAGTTTCACAAACATGTCAAACATATTATACACACAGTAAAACTGTTCCCTCAAATTATAACTCATGCTACTAAAATATGTGGCTCCCTCTGATATATTTCATCTGCCTGCCCTTTTTGTTTCACTTGGCAGATAGAAGGTGGTAAGAAAAGTCTTTAGGATAAATCTTTAGATTGGAGTTGTCAGAGCAGCCTAAGGGAATTCAGGTGTCCAAATCCCTGCCCCAGCCAGAGGCTTTAAAACAGTATTTTATTCCTGCCTATCAGCTCATCAGCAATGATGGGGCCAGATTAAGTCTTTCTATTCAATCAGGTTTTGTGGGCTAATGTTTACTAAGTGTTTGACACTGAGCCACTGGCTTTTTTCTACAGCACCTGCTGTTACACCCCAGGGGTTTCCCTTTCAACCCAAGTGCTAGTCAGGCCCACGCTGGCTTCGCTGTAAGGTCAGGTACATCCCGCCCAGGATGCCATTGTGTGTCTGTGAAGTATCATTTGCCAAAAATACTTTTTTTTTTTTTTTTTGTAAGATTGAATTTTCCACTATTGATTTTTATTGTAATGAGGGATTATATACCTAAAAAAAACCTGGTAGTGGTTAAAGTAAACTAATTTTCATCTTGTTTATATTGCTGAGGATTGTGCCTATAAAGATTTTTATTGACTGCCGCATTGTGGATATCTCATTAAAAACATTCATCAATGCACGCTGGCATCTTTTATTATGTCATAAAACTGCAATGCTACATAATGTCTGATTTTTTTCAACCTACTGTGGTGTAAAGCTAAATCTTGCTTTCCTTTCAAAAGGTAGGTAGTTTTAGACTAGCAAGATTAGTGCTAAATATTACCAATCTCAGCCATATTCCTCAGGGGAAGATGAAACAAAATTCAGTGAGATGGTTTTGAGGTGGAATTCTTCTTTTTAATGGTAGTCTCTCCCATCCGATAGGTAGTGTAAGGCAGGAAGTCTGTTAACTGACTTAAAGAAAAAGAGCTGCCTGATTTAAATGTAAATTGTATTGTTCAACCCTGTTGTGTAATTAGATGGGAAAGCAGAAAAGTCCTTTTATTAGAGATGTCTTTGTAGACAGTAGCCATGAAAGCCACAGTGGTTGATGCTAATTACCATATTTTGTTTAAACTTCCATCTAAATGAAAGGATCGTTCAATTCAGAAGCTGCAGCCATACAAAAACCACAAGTGCAGTTGAATCGCTGCTGCCAAGCAGATGGGGCTTTGATCAGAATAAGTTATTTGCAGCTTTATTGTCTGGCTGCCAGGGTGGGGCTTGCATTGAACCACCTCGCTCAGAAGAAGGGGAAGGGGAGAAATGGGTCTTGCTGATCTGAGATCAGTTGATGGGAGAATTTTCCCATTCTTAGATTATCCTTGCAGATGAAAATCCAGGCTTGAAAATAACAGCAGTAAGATACTCGAATTGGGCTACTCTAACATGTAAGATGGGTTTGGTAGGAATGTGTTGGTATGTTTATTTCAGTTTTAGTATGGGAAGAGGGAGAACAGAGAATGTAGAGCACAGCTGACTGCATATTTTTCCAAGGTCCATTCTGTCTAGAGCATATGAGTTAAGACTTGCACTACTATACTTTCTTGCTCATGTATTTCATACTGTATGGGACGGACAAAAACTCAGCAGCTTCACACATCTGAGATGCTTTCTGCAAAGACAGTGTTGGAAACTGGTCGATTTAAAAATCCATAAAGAGAGTAGGATTGAGGTGAGAAAGAATGCAGGAGAAGGGACAACACACAAAAAGTTTAGTGTGGTTTGATGGTTGGGTTTTTTTGGGGGGGTGGTGGTGGTGGTGTTTATCCCAGTTGTATAGCATTCCTGGGATGTATAGGGGGATCTTTGATAACAGCAATTTCCTGATACAAAAACAGATTTCCAACAATGAGTGGAGAAGGTAGGAAACATTGCCTGGCACTGTGTGGATATGAGGTGGGAAATCTGTAGAGCTGGAATACACTGAAGTATAAAAGTAGAAACAACCACTGTAGAACAGGACTAGCCTGAGCAGTACATAGCAAACTTATTTTCTGTTTTTAAATTATACTGATTGTCCTCAGTCTTCCAGTGAAAATGAAAGCTCAAAAGTGAGAATTAATAATTGCTTCTGTGATCTTGTTAGTCAAAAAGGATAGCTGTGTACATAGTTTTAGCTTGACCTATACCATAACTATCTACATTCAGGCATTGAAGCTTTCTCAAGTTTACAAAGTCTTTCACACGCAGGCAGAAAGGAGTGGGGGGTGGGGGAAAAGCCAAATCCAAGCCTGGTAACTCTGAATTTCTTCAGTGTTGCACTACAAATACTGTGGCACAACAGTATCATTTGCAGGCAATTACAGTTGGGAATATTTGGATGCCACTTCAGAACTATGGTTTTCTTGTTTTGTTTTGTTTTGTTTTTTTTAAGTTTTTTCTGAGATGATAATCCTGTTTGTGTGCATCTTAGTTCATGCTCGTGCTCAGATTTGGCCTTCACCATGCATACGAAACTTGATAATGGTCTACCCCCAAATAACAGTGCATGGTCTTAAATTGGTTTAGCTGTTGAGATCTCTGTGATTAGTACAGTTAAAGTGGATTCGAGATAAAACTGTAGACTTGCTGAGACTGACTTCCGTTTTCACTTAGTTGATACAAAACCAAAATGAAACAAAAGCTGCAAAAACCTCCAAACCCAATCGTTTTTTATATATTTTGCTTTTTTCCTTAAAGTCCTTTCTCTTTCTTTTACATTTTCACTTCTTGTCATCTCTCTGAAAAAAAAAAAAGATCTCCATGGTGCTTTATACGTAAGAGGATTTCAAAAGAAAATGTTATAACAATCTCATCTTTGTGTCAGACTATCTTAAAAAAAAAAAGCATGAGAAAGTTTAAAGTCAAAGGGTAGTTCTTAGCACTTAGAAATTTTAATCACATTTTATAAGTCAAGCTTTGTTTTAGAACTAGCACAGCAACACAGATGTCTTTGTTCTAAGTAAATTGAGTGCTCCTCCTAAAATAAATAAATATGAAAACATTTTTGTAGTAAAAAAACCTCCCAGATTTGAGATGCTGTGTCAAATCAAGCAGGTTTTGGATGCAAATTCCTAAGCTTGTTTCAGAATTTTTACCCCCTACCTTGTATCCCAAATAAAACCATAGTAGAGAATATGTTTCAGTAACTTATGCAGTAAAGTCTTATCATTAACATTAGCAAGCGCTTTTCTAAGTGTAGTGAACACAGAGTTAAAGGAATTTAAAAGGATATCCTGCTGTCGCAGGTGGTAACACAGGAATGAGACCCCCAACAAATCTTCAGCTCTTCTGCAGAGGTGATGTGCCATAACCATACACTTATGAGTAGGGCATTCAAATATGTGTTCCAAGATTGTATTAATCTGATTCTGAAAGATCTTAGAGGAATTTGAAACGTCCCAGGGTATAATTTTTGTAAAGTCTGTTAAACTGTAGGTCAGGCTTTCTCTAACCCCACCCCTCCACCCCACCTCCATGTGTGGTGGTGGATAAGCAAAACCTTTTTGTCATATTTTTGGCAGTTGTATCATTAAAAAAAAAGAAGGGGGGGGGGAATTCTTTAAAACCTACCTTCTATAAGTGCTGGCTTTTATCCGGGTACAGAAGGCATCAGTGGTGGTGGAGAGAGAAGGCACTGGTGGCAGGCTGGGGGTTTTGATTGGGTTTTTTGTTATGATGAGAGAGTTTTGATTTCACTCAGCTGTAGAATTTGATCTAGTGAGAAGGTAGGGGTAAAAGGCTCATGTTTTGATCCTGCACAGCTCAAATTCAGTGTGCTGCCAGCATAACAAAATAATTTTATCGTCTTGCTCTTGAGAAACGTGTTTGGAGCATGTGGGTAAGCAGAGTCTGGTGTCTGCTGAACACTTGTGCTTGGGGTTGGACAGTAGGACTTGTGAATTGGTCGAAGAGCTGAGCCTGCTGCTTCTCGCTCTTAGTGCCTCATACCAGTGAAATAACTGGTGTAGACTGGGGCATATGCAGTCATGCCTGTTGGCTCTTGAGGATTTCACCACGATGTCAGAGAGCACTGCTTTGATCAGTAAAAACTTTTTATCAGTAAAATGTTCAGATCAGTCCTCAAACTGAACTTGCAGGTGACATGTTACTGCATAATTGAAATACTTCTTGCTTCTGAAATAATCCTTGACATATAGTAAGATGCAGTTCTGAACCTTACAAAAATGAGATCAAAATTTTTTAAATGTTAAACTTGTTGAGGAAAAGAATAATATGTCTCCACATACTTTATTTAAAGAGCTGTGCAGATGGCTAGTCCTTCCACTGCTCCTGTGTGTGAAGCTAAGGGCAGATGTTGTAATTTGTTATCTTGACAGTGCAATGATTGCTGCAGTCTAATTTGCAGTTTTAAAAATTAATGGTGAAGTGATAAGAGGTGATAAAGATCATAATCTGTGTAAAGTAACACAGACCGGAACAGAGTTGTGTCATTTACTTTGATGCAAATAAGGTATTTCTTCAGTATTGCTCTAGTAGTTCAAATGAGGTGAAACCAGTGCAGAAAATCTAGGAAAGCATGTTTACAAACAAGAGTATTTACCATAGATGTCCATTTATCACCAAGTTATGCTAGAAACCAGTATGTCTTTCTTGGCTGGTTTATATCTTCATATTTTGATATTTTTAGAAGAATAAAATAAAAAATGTTACCTAAAGAGCATTAATGTTGCTTGTTTTCTTTTTGCTTTCTTTTTTGAACCTTCAAGGTATTTCACGAACCATTATCATAATGACCTTTTGATTAACAAGTTTCTGTTCTTATTAGTGGTTAATTAAAAAATAGACTGTGACAGCTTTGTGGCTGCCGTAGTGATGGTCTGAAAATAAAAAAATGCAGCCTTTTTTTAACCAAGAAGGAGTAAAAAGAAAACCAAGTTCCTGATTGTGTGTAAGTAATCTAAAACTGGCAGCAGTTTGGTCAAGAACTTCCCAAATTGTTCAGCGTGGATTGCTGCCATTTGGCATGGTTTTCTCAGTTGTGCAATGTCATGTAATACAGTAGCTGGATGATTTTACCATATTTTGGGAGACTATGTAAGTACTTGAAAGCGTTCATGTAGTGACTTCAGTCATTTCAGCCTCTCAGGAAATAGTTCTATTTTTGAATATTTCAGTTTAATCGGTGTCTGTGAAAAGCATTAAGGATTACTAAAGCAAAAAGCTCTCTGGGTTATGATTTCTGTTCCTTAGTATCTGCAAAGCAATTCATGCGTTTTGGGACATTTTCTAATTTATTTGGAGAAGTGAGTATTCTGTAGATTGAGGGTGAAATTACAGTATATTCATGTTGTTGTACAGAGCTTCTATGTTTAGCCTCCTAACTGAGGCTCAGAGGATTCCTATATAGCTTAAAAGTAAGACTCAAGTACCCCCAGCAGGCGATTTATAACCTAAGTATAGTTATAACATAACTCTAATGCTCTCCAGAGGACTCTGCCCATATCCATGTGGGAGACACCCTGTGCGTGTCTCGGCACGGGGCTGTGAGGAGAGGAGCTTCCACGTCTGGAGCCAGCGCTGTGACTCTCCCCCTTCCTGTGGGATGAGCCAGGGGTGCACAAATCAAGCCACACGCTGTAAATTCACACCCTGGGCTATCGTGCCCTGCCTTCCATGGGCGAGCGGGCGCTCAGTAGGACAGGAGCGTGGACTGTCTTGGGTTTTGGACACACTCAAACATTATGCGCTCTGGACTTTCAACCAGGGCTGGGCAGTTAGACTTCTTCAGACTTCCAGAGCTTTCGATGATCTCATTTTGTAAACATACTCGTTAACGCCTCTGAATCACGACAATCTGAAAACCTGTTGATGTGGAAAGGTTGCTCCATACAAGATGTTAATCTCAATGACGTGCTTAATGTAGATTTTGTTTATTCAATGGCTGTCGGTTGCCCCATATGTACTGAGTTATGATTAACTTCTGCAGAGCAGAATTTTCATTACATGATCTTTGAAGAACAATACTTGCGCAAACAAATGTTCCTCATATTCATAGCTGCTCATTTCAAAGTGAGCCTACTTATGAAGCAAGTCTAGGTTTAATTAAGGTAATAGTTTTAAAAATACTTGGCCTGAACAGTAATAGTTATGAAAACTTTCACCAACGCTTGAAAATTTTACAGGAGAAACTTGAGTAGGGCATCAGTAGAGCATTTAATCTGGATGTATGGTTGTGTGATAAATGTGTGAAAATTCATGTTAATCTCATTTTTTTTATAAAAGAGAAATAAAATTTAAAGTAACAGATGCTAATCTAAAAAGAAAGCTTTCCTAAAATTAGTCTTTAGTTTTACTAAAATTTGTCTATTTCAGAGTAGGTTCACTATAAACCTAATAGTTTTAGTAAATAGTTCTTTATTGCTCTGCTGTAAGAAAATCTATGTGGTGAATTGCTGTTAAAGAACTGTAGTTAATTCATACATTGAAAATTACTTTCTTCTAGAGAGAACCTAATTGTGCATTTAACCAATTTTGGGACAATTTCCTTATTTAGAGCAGAACTTTACTTCTGCAGAAGAGGCCTGGAGGGACAGACTGCAAAGGAAACGGGGAGAGCTTCCACTGGGTTGTTTTGCTAAGATGGTTTTTCCCTTACAAGACTTTCTCCTCTCTGTTGGCTCAAGGTCAGCCACAGCCAGTGACTTTCCTGGCTCGCTCGAAGCGCAGCAGTAATGGGAACACACTTCTGGAAATGTCTTTGTTGTCTGTTTCCCTTGGAACTAGTCCTTAAAAAGGGGTTTGTCCTTAGAAGTGTGGAGGAGCAACATTCAGCCTTAGCTAAATGACTTTCCATTAGACTCCTAGTTCGTGGGATGGGAGACTGCATATGGTACTTACGGTCCCTGAAGGTTTCTTCTTCCTCTCCCCCCCAACCCCCTTGCTGCCCTTGCGGGGGTATTTGCCTGGAGCCAGAGCTGCGCGGTGCTGCCTGACCATCTGCCTGGATGGAAGAGGGGGAGCCTGCGCTGCACAGCTATTGAAGCTGCTCTCCAGTATTTGCCAACCCTAATTCCACTGGAGTTTTACATTAATTAAGACTTTGGTACATTGTCTTGAAGATTAGTTAATCCTGTCGTTATAGTGCTGCTTAGTAATACAATCAACAGGTATTAATCCCTATGCTTTTTAAGAAATGAACAGTAGTAGTATTTCATAAACATCTTTCCCAAGCTGCAGCTTTATGCAAGATAGTACTATATGTAGCTACCTGCAGTTCCACTAAGTTTAAAAAGTCCACCATTTAATTTGAAATGACTTAAGGAGCCCTAAGAATACATTTGAGTTATAGTCAGCTTCATAACATATCTCAGGTACCTGGACCGAATCTTAATTTTTAAATTCTATTTTTTTTTTTTTTTAATTTCCATAGTCTTTAAGCAGTGCTACTTCAAATTACAAGTGTAGTTGTCAGCAGCATGAATTAATGTTATCAATCAATCTTCCTTCCTCCAGATAGTAATTTTCTAGAGCCTGCATTTTGCTACGTTGTAATGAAAATAAAGTTGATGTCTTATTTGGCTAAATGATGGTTGAGATTTTGTTATGTATAGGGTTTGACTATTTTTCTATTTCTTGTGGCTCAAATTGGTTATAATGAGTCCTACACTTGATGTCTTTTAATTATTTGCCATCAACATTTTAAGCTACTTGTCTTGTGGTCCCAATGTTATATAATTAAATCCGATCTTAATAATAAATGGGATCCTAAAATTATTTAATTGAATTTTTAACAGATATATTTAGCATCTTCATTTTAGTAAGCTCATAAAGAGATTATCATTTGCTAAGGAATTAAAAATGTTTCTGTTACCTTGCTGGTAAAAGTCTGCAGCTTTGAATTGGGCTTTTTCTTAGCTGGAATTTTTTGAGGGTGTCATTTTTTGTTCTTAGGATAATTTTTTTTTTTTTTTTTTAATGAGGAGTAAAATCAACACTTCTTTTGTGTAATGAACAAACTTTTTTGCTGAAGTGAAAATCTGTAAATATATGTAGTTGAGTTGTATTTAATTTTTTCAATTAACTGGATCCACTTTCCGGCAAAAAACTGAGAACCTTCTCAAAAGTTCCTTATTCAAAGGCGAGCATAACTATCTAGCAGTCCCGAGAGAGAAGTGCATTCACATGGAACCATGTCTCAATAGCAAGATTTCAAATGTCTCAAAAGCAAACAAGCAGTTATTTAAATAATAAAACAAACACCTGCTCCTTAAAAGCCAAAAGCATGAAAATCCAACCCCCCTGCAAAAGCCCAAATCCAGAAGTGTACTCTTTGGAAGAAAATGAGTTGGTGCCTTAGGAGTTTGCTGAAGTGAAAGATGATTCTAAGCTTACCAGTTGAACAATCAAGTCACGGTTATAGTGTTTGCTTTAAATAAATGTTCTTTGGCGAGTGCCTCCTTCACTGAACATGCTTTTTGTTGCTTTGAGTTTTTCTGTATCATCCTCTTCCTTTCATCTTCTAGATTTTGAATCCATTTTTGACAGTGTGATTCATGTTTGTTTAAAAAAAAAAAAAAAACACAGAAAAGAAAAGTAAGCTTTATGCAACTTGTATGTGGGACTTTTTTTAAACTAAGAAAGTTGTGAAGGATCTTGTCAAAGTTGACTTCTTTGTGTTGATCTCAAGAACTCAAGTTAAAAGCTTCTTCAAGTGTGTAGCAGCTGCGTCAGCAATTTATATGGATGGGAGATCAGAGCTATATAATAAATAGCTAGTTGCATATATATAACTTCTAAAAGCCTGCTATCTTGTCCATTAAATAACTTCTTTTTTTTTTTTTTTTTTTTAATTAAAAAAAGCCTCTAATTAACCATGTGGTAATATTGTGGTATCATTAAGGGAAGTTTAATTTGAACTAGAATTCATTTATTTGCCAACGTGAACACAGCTTGGCAACATACTATTTAACTCCATCTCTGAATCGAGCTTTCTACATCGTAGTAATATTATTCTAGTTTAATGATAGAGCTGCTGACTTAAAATTTCACTAGCATGCAATTACAAAGCTTCTTGAGCAGCCTGTTCTCATCCCCAGCTCTGCTGTTGGAGACTTCCATGGATGACTGCCCCAGAGCTGGCGGACGCTCTGTGGTCACGGTTCATTTCGGCATCCTACTGCAAAATATTTGGGGGACAGAGGCCCATGTTCCTGCATTATTTCTGGAGGGAAGGATTGAATATCCCACCCCTGCTCTACTGTACCAGGTTTTAATAGGGAACACTGAAGTTCTAAAACAGATCGCAGTGACATCTTCTCCACACCCTCCACTGTCGCCTCCTATGACTGTGTGCTCGGGCTTTGCTTTGCTTTCCTCCTGTGTAGCTTAGGGAAAGGGTATGCCTGTAGGATTGTTCCCCATCTAGGAATAGGCAGGTGATGAATGCAGTTTCATGCCCTGTGACCTGCCTCACCGGGCTCTCTCAGGTACCAGCTACCCAACGAGGTACTTCCAGTGAGGATGACAGGGTTGGGTTTCCTTCCTGCTTCACTTGCCCTGGGCCAGTGGAAGAAAGGAGCTGCACTGACTTACTAAAGCCCACTGGAGGTTAGTGTCTCATCAGAAGCAAGTGTCCAGTTGAGCCTGCTCCTGCTGGAGGCACCTTGGTGTTCCAGGCAGCTCATGCCCAGCCAGTACCAAAAATATTGAGGATGTGCTGCTAGGACAATGCCTCTGACTGATGTCTAGTAGTATATGCTGTTGAATGTGGTTATCTCAACTCATATTGAAACACAAGCTGATTTTGTGATAAAGCACCTATGTAGTAGACCTCTGAGCATCATCTGAAATTTAGAAGTCACAGAAATTCTCTTATAGTGTGTTTTGGGATTGGACTGATTGCTGCAGGATATGAGAGGGAACAAAATCCATTTGAACCTTCCTTCCAGAGAGTTTAATGCTAAACTTTAGTTTCCTAAACCATGATTAAGATAGTTGTCTTGAATACTCTCTTCATGTGAAAAATCTATGCAAAAGTAGTTAAGCATATGATCTCCAGTAACATATAGTATATATATCTTTCATTTGGCTGATGCTGATGGTGTTTTATCTATTGTCTGCAAATGAGGAAAGGTAACAAGATGGCAATCTTTCCTTCTTTTTTTTCTCAACAAAGAGGATAGCTTTTCCATATGTGTTTCACACTAAATATTTTAGGTCCCATGTCTCCTCTCATCAGTCCCACTTTTTTTGTACATCTGAAATAGACAGGATCTTTTGTTTGCAAGGAATGCAACTGGCTGTACAGAAGGGGTCAGAAAATGCCTTTCTGGCAAAAATGTCCTAGAAATTGGGCTTAAACCAGGAAAGTGCAGTTTTATATGCCTGTGTATATATATATTCAGTTATAATCAGTGAGGTATGTGTGCTTTGAAAGATCCGCTGTTTGATTTTGCAAGTATGTGATATGGTGGGTAGCTGGTGTGAGAGATGAACGTGGCCTCGCTGGCAGAGAGAGCTATGTTGGACGCTGGCAGGACGGGCCAGAGCCAGGTAAGCCAGTACTAACTGTGGCACTGAATTGTAACTTGCCCTGTTTAGATCAAAACTCAGCAATGAAAGTTTGGGACCGTATTTGCGTTTTTGCTGCTGAGTTTTTTTCTAAATGGTACTTCATATGCTTGCAGTAAAACAGAAAGGGAGCCTGTAAGTAGTATCAATTATCCCCAAATATGTTGCAGAGTGAGTGAGTTTGCTTTTTTGGAAGGCAATTCTGATGAGTTTTAGTATTCTGCATGTCCTGAAGACAGGTTTTATTGTTCTGCCAAACTGCCGGCACGTCTGATTGCTTGAATATGCTACTATTATCAGTTAACTTTCTGAACTCAGGCACGGAACAACACGAGATTGTTGTTACATTTTCTTTTTCTTTCTTGGCCAAATTGTTCTTCTGTCATATGACAGAATTGGGAAAAAGTTAGGGTTCAAATATATCCATTTTTCTTGACAGAACAACCTCAAATGTAGATATTAAGCATTCCATCTCATAACATGTTTATAGAATGCATAAGATTTTATAATATATTTTGGAGTATACCCTGAGGATATATAATTCATTAATAGAGCTACACAATGACAAATCTGTTTCCATTAAAGATGTCTTTTGATAGGTTTCTGATTAAAAGAAAGAAAGAAAAAAAAGCTCTCTCACAAAAGTGAAAACAGCTGAAATGCACGCAGCTCAGCATTATCAAATGCCTAATACCATGCAATTATTATTTTAGATACAAACCAGTTAATCTTTCAAAGGAATGGAGTTCTTGACATATCCAATTTCATGTACTGGCTGTGCTTCCTGGTGTCACAAAGCGAGGTGTGTGGCAGCACTTCTTCCAGATAAGCAGTTCTCCTGTTAAAACGTTTGGATTGTGGCATCCAGGAAGAAATCAATTAGAGGTGAATAGATCGTAGGTAGCAAAGTTGCAGACAACGTGTCAATCCAATTACCTGGGGGGGAATAAAAGAAGAAAATTAGTGTTTATGAAGTCCTTGTTTAACCTCCAGCACAGATTTTCCTCTCTTGCTTTCCACAGTTTCCATTAAATGTGCTTTCCTCCCAGTAAATTCAAGAAAACCCAAGCTGTTAACTAGCTTGTAGGATGGTGTTTGTAGCACGTTGGAGTTAGCCTCAAGCTAAACACAGGCTAAAATTTGGGAAGCAGGCTCACCTTAGAGACAAAATATACAGTACCATTAACTCCTAAGAAAATTAGGTTGATATTGTGGAAATTCTGCCTAGCTCTCAGTTACATCAGTGTGAACAGGACCATTTGATTTATGACTTCATGTATAACTGCAAAGGTGGAAGAACAAAGCAACATCTCCAGCTGCACGCACACTTCACTTTCGTTTTTGAGGGCTGGAGTTCTGCTGTGATAGAGATACAAAAGAAATCCTGGCTCTCAGTCTTTAGGGGCTTTTACTACAAAATTGCAGATAACAAAGGAGACTCTCTATTAATCCTGAATAGCTCTTCCTTCTTTCCCTGAATAAATTAACATAGTCTTGTTTTATTTCTGTTTTTTACATCTTTAAACTTGCATTGTGTCTTCTCTGTGCTGATATGGCAGTGACACATTTCTATATTTGCTCATCTTGATCTCATTCAAAATTCAAACACTTCCTGCATATTAGCCCTCCTCGCTTTACTCCTCATCCTTATTCTTCTGTGACCTGCTGTACTTGTCAGAGCAGCTGGTGCTGTGGTACTACCTTTTCACCCATCTGGGAGGCAGATGGGCTAATCCACAAAGAGCCACTATTTGCTCATGGATCAATTTTCAGAGAGTCTAAAGTGAACAACTGACAGCCTTCCCAGAGATGCTGAACATGTCCACACCTGGGAAATGTTCCACAGAACAAGAAAAGTCTTTCAAGACTCTTACGTAGTCCTCTAGATATAGGAATAGGAAGACAGACAGACCATGGTATTTTTTTTTTTTTTTTAAATTTTACCATGCAAAAAGATTGCTTTTTGCACCCCCTTATAGTAAGTGCCTCTTCATTTTTTTTTATTTCATTCTATTTTTTTAAGAGGGAAAATACTACAAAAGGAAGAAGGGAGGACTTAGTCTCCTCTCCTAGACAACAGCAACTGCAATAGTTAAAGTATTTTACAAATTCAGCAAGGATTGTGTCATGTCAGAAAACTACCGCTCCTTTGTATTGACCTATGATCTCTTAGATTTTTCAGTTTTCCTGCTGGCATCCTGCTCTTTATTTAAATATTTGGGCTTTGTTGCCTGGAGAGTCACTATATCCTTACTGTTTAAATATGATGTAAAACTATTTATCCTCTGTTTTCAGAAATTTTGGAAAAGTACAAGATGGGCTAGAAGTATACTTCGTCTTTCAGAGTTTAGTTAGCAGTGCGATGTATGCCATACTATGTCTGACATCATGTAACCTGCATATACGTTATCATAAGAAAATGTCCTCCAGCTCTGTTGGAGGACAACTTGTTACTTTATGAATTCTGTTTTTGTATCAATCGTAACAGATTGAAAAATAAGTGAATAATGGTTTAGGATGAGTTAAATGATGACGTTGTTTTATTTGTCTCCTCAGACCTTGAGTTTCCAGCCAAAAGCCAGGCAGTGAGATGCGTTACCCTTGACAGACAATTATGCCAGAGCAGTACCTCTATTGCAATCAGTGTTGTTTTCCTTTACAGAGAACTGTATCTCTTTTGTGAGCCCTGTGCACTGTCCCGGAGGGTGGGTAATACCTCAGAGAAGACGCGAGCAGAGAGTCTGTATCTGCTCTAAGTTGCTGGAAAGTGGCCCTGTAGGTGTGACAGTCCCATAAAGAAAACGATAACATTTTCACCTCACAACATAGGCTGTCACAAGAGTTGTAACACATTTTAATTGTGGGGTGGAACTGTTTTCCCCTATAAGCTGGCCCACGCCTATTGTGTGCTCTTCACCTTTGTTCACCATCTGTCCTTGCTGGAGCTGACGTCTGCCATCTGAGGGCTGCCTCCCTGATGCTTAATTCTCTGATTAGATGCTTATGGCACCCTCAAAAAAAAAAAAAAAAACCAAAAACAAAACAAAAAAAACCCAAAAAAAACCCCCAAAAACCCAGAAAACCAGACAATCGGGTGTCTTTGTACGGTACACACTTCCATATCCCCATGGCGCTTTTGTGCCTACACCCTTACGAACGGCCTTTTGTGTGTCCAGACCCCAGATGGCTGCCTGCAGTCACAGCCTTTAGTAGAAGAATCATATTCAGATTGTCTAATGGATAATAAACTGTACTGACTTTGCTTTTGATGTGAATGGATGTTTTCAAGTTGAAGAAACAAAAGATTTCCTGGGGAAAATTACTGAATATATGTATCATTGTAGATCTTGAAGGGGGGGGGAGAGTAAGCTGAATAAATTACAAGTATTTATTGAGTTTGCTGAGGAAACAAGCACTCAGAAGTTGAAGATTAAACCCCAGAAAATACGGTAGAATTAGTAGAATATCTCTTAAATCCTGTTGTCTAGATTATTGCTGCTAAGCAGCTGACACAGACTTTTTTGTATGTTCTGAATTCACACAAGCCATATTTGATACCTGGAATACTTAGCAGTTGAATTTTACTGAAACAAAATGCTTTCAAGAAGACTTTACAGTTGCTAGAGTATTCCCAGAAATTTGCAATGGCAATAACTGAAAACCCTTTGAGGGTCTCTCCCCTCCCCTCTGCCCTTCAAATCAGGGAACAGAAAAAATGTGACACATCCTGAGAGTTTCAGGTGGAGTTTCAGATATTGGTAATCAGTCTGAGCAAAAAACAGTCTTCACGGATGTTAATCAGGCTTAAGGGGTGTCTTTGAGTAAATATTCCAGGACTGGGGAAACAAAATTGTGGATTTTTTTTTTTTTTGGTTGGTTGGTTTGTTGCTTGGGTGATTGGTTTTTTTAACATGATGAAATATGTATTAATGTAATTTTTTTTTTTTTTTTTTAGCTTTCTGAGGCATGGTGCTAAAATATGTTTCTCTAACAAGTAGGTTTTTTAATCTTTTACTACTTTTAGTACTACTATTTTAGAAGTAGTAATTAGCGGTGGACTTTTTTTTTTTTTGACATAGAAGGTAAGATTATGAAACAGTAAAACTCTTAGCTATATCTAATATTCCTGGAATATTAGAGAGATATATAAAAAACCCTGTAAAACAAATGTGAATGTCTTGAAATATGCTGGATAATAGGGAGGATGTGAATGCATCCATCTTTGATACAGTTTCCACAAGTTTTGGGAAACATAGGATTTTTCTTCCAGAAGTAAGGTAGAATGCAGAGTAAAATCTGCCTTTTCAAAGAGAAGAATCTTTTTTGGACCTACCTGTTCATTTGTCTGGTAATTATATTTTGAAATCTCATGGAAATTATCCGCTAAGTAGTTTAGGAAAGCAATTCTGAAACAAAAATCAGTCTGTTGCAGTTAAAAAATTTCTGAGTGCTGTATATGAGAGATAAATTATTGCTTGTATTTCCAGAAATACATTGTGGGGAAATCTGGGTGACAGATCTACCCACATTAGCTCCTCATGACATGATTTGAAAGAACAGCTAACGTGCTATGGTTTTGCACACTCAACTTGCCTGTGAACCAAAGTATGCATCTTGTGGCTTTCCACAAGTAATTATTTTGGGATGTCATATTCACATTAAAAGAAAAAGGAGAGAAAGATCATTGCAGTCACTTCTTGCATACTATAAAGTCAAACCTTTTCCCGTGGGAGGCCGTAAAGACCTATTATCTCACTTGACTGGCTCAGTGAACAAGTACCAATAGTACCAAAAGCATCGATAATATCTAATCTGAGTTTCCTTCACATGTGTAGTAGCTGATGTAACAGAATGAATACACAGTGATCTAATGATCCAAGGGGCTGGATCAGTCGTGATGCAGACTAAATCAAGCTACAATGATATTGATGCATTGAGGAGACTTAAGTGAACTAATGAGGATCCACTTGCACCTCAAACTTACCAGTGTCACTGTACTTTTGCAAAACAAGCACATTGTGCCCTGAAAGGTCAGCAGTCCTGTATACTTGACTTGGTTTGAGGTGTGACAACCATCGTCCCAGACCCTGTATCCATCTCTTCCTACTGAAAATTTTGTGTGTGATTTCACTCCTGAAATGGACCTTCCTATAGTTGCATTTGATTGTTATAATGTACTCCGGGAATTGCCATGTAGTAATACTGCTTGAAAATTAAAGCAGTGCAAAATATGATTACATGCATTATTAGATTTCAAAGCAGAGACCACAATGCCAGAGTCTTGTGCTGTGAACTAGCTGCCAGTCAGGTTCTGAAGGGGTTTGTGGGATTGTAATGACTTGAAAGGGTCTAATGTAGTTTCAAAGCAAGTTCTAAGAAAATGCCTCTTTGTCCTGGACTGCAGCAGCCAGCGGAGGTACGGGCTTTCTGGGCTTCCCAAACAAGAACTACCTCCTCACAGATCGTTCTCAGACAGAGGTTTCTGTGTTGGAATTTAACCACTGGAATTTGCCCTTTAGATTGTGCAGAACCCAAAATAAGTAAGTAGACTGAGATTTGGATTATTTTCAGTGCTGTAATAACTATCTCCATTGTTTATCAATTGATTCTGTTGCTTCCTCTGAGCTGTCCCTACCTCGTTTACTGCTGGCACAGGCCAAGTAGTCATTACAGTGTTTTAAGAAAAAAACCCTTCCTTAAAAACCTTGGACTGTCTTGTTTCTGTGTTGGTGGACACTTATGGCTGCCCACATCTGGCTAAATTTTGCATGAAGGAAAGACTTGAATGCCAACTTCACAGGGCAGCCAGTTACTTCAGACAGTCCTTGAGACTGTGAGCTCTGATGATGATAATACATGAGCAAAATGAAAGGAGACTTGAGCTGCTTTCTTCTTACCTGAGAGTAGTGTGTGTGTATAGTCTGAGTATTTTTATTTTTTGTATCTGATGTGTTTGGGGGAGAGACTTGACTATGTTATAGGATATGAAGTATCTTTGGATAAGCTTTGGAAGTACATCTGAGAGTGTAGGTAGCTCTGCTTTTGGATAGGCAAGCTTTTGACATTTTCAAATAAGCTACTCTTGCAATGATAAGTATTTCTGAATGTCATCCTTATTTCTCAAATGGGGCATGCAGAATCTTTATCCTCTGCTTAGAAGCTTTGAACTAATGAAACATTAATGCAAGTGCTGATTTCCTAATCTCTATGGGTTTTCGTCATTGCGGTTACAGGGGGATGTACTCTAAGAAGGTAAATTCTAACTACTGCCCAGCAGCCTATGGGAGCAGATCTCAGTCTCAGTAGCAATTTGTCAATTCATTAAGAGATGTATGTATCCTAGTTTCCTGGTTAATAGCTTTGGTAGACTCTAAGTAGCAGTGGTAAAGCCGGAATTCACTGTTACAAGTACGTGGCTGGGTCAGAATGAAAACACCCGTGTAGAGAAGCTCTGTCACCAGGTGGTGCTTTGAATGGTTAGAGGAAGGTGTATCCTGCTGTGTTTCTCTGGATCTCTTGATACAAATGTCCAGCATTCATGGAAGCAGAGCTTTGGGACTGGAGTACTCTTAAGATTTAAACATCTTGTGTGGGAATTTTGTGAACTTCAGACAACTACAGCTAAGGTCATGTCTTTTCATGTGAAAACAATGAAATGCTTGAAATGCATGAAATGCATGAAAACAAAGATTTTCATCGTAAATCTCAGCTTTGGTTCCCCTGTAAGAATGATGGTTGCAGTATTGCTGTACTTAGGAGGGCTGTTAGAAATAACATAGAATCATAGAATCATAGAATCATCCAGGTTGGAAGAGACCCTTGGGATCATCGAGTCCAACCATCTACCCTACACTACAAAGTTCTTCCCTATATCATATCCCCCAACACCACATCTAAACGTCTCTTCACATGGGCTGCTTAAGCACCTTAAGTGGAAAACATGATGCAGTGAAACATAGTTCTTTACAATCCATAAATCTCAGTTGTGTATTTGTACTGTCTTGTGGACTTCAAGGTGGGCTGTGTCCATACTGTCCATTCTGCTGATAACCTTGTCTTTGTGGCCTCGCTTAACTCTCCCTTCTACCCTTATCGGGAGCTTGCACGAAACTCAGACCTGTATTCAGGACTGCATCCAAACAGGGAGAATTCCAGGGACGTAGATACACACATGGGATATAGAAGCAGTGCCTAAATGGTCTTTTGTTGCGAGCTGCTCCTGCCTGTGCTGCGAGGCAGCTCTGACCAGTGAGCTGGGCGGCTGCAGGGCAGGTGGCTGGGACTGTCAGCAGAGCCGCTGGTACTATCAACCAGAGTAGACATTGACACCCCGAAACCAAGCGGATAAAACAATAGTGATTGATTTGTTATTTAGATGGGTTGTAGGGTCAGGGCTCAATACTTCCTGCATGTATGTAGGAAATGTTTCCTAATTACTTTTGAGCAGAGCTGAGGGTGGATGAAGGTTCACCATGCAGTAAGCGTGGCTTGAAGGTGAGTGTGTCTGGGAAGAACAAATTTGGGCAGTTCATTCTTTTCAGTCTGTTTGCCAAGCTCAGATGCCACGATACAACTTCAAACTATGATTCTCATGTGTGATACAAGTAGAAAGCAGATTATTGCCTTCTCTCTTTTGATCTAAATCAACTTTCTTTGTCCTTGTCTTTTTTTTTCTTAACTGCCCTCGCTCTTGGAAGGGCAGCAGTGGGCAGCCTTTACTCTCAACTCTGCCCAGCAATTCCAAGCAGGTAGGAGAGGCAGACAATTTCTCACCTGCCCCTCACCACCTAATGGTGATGTTTCCAAGTCACTTAGAGAAACGTACATTATCCTTAAGATTTCCTTTCTGATGGTGATGTTTGTGAGGTGAATCAAACCACTGGAAGACCTGGGGAATCTGAGAAATGCACAATGCTTATAGCACAGCCTGGGTTCTGCCCTGTGTGGGGCGCAGCTCCAGGAACTGTACCAAATGGCTCAGTTTGTTGATTTTGTGTCACAGAGTTTATCCTGAAAGGTTTTGTAATGTTATACAAACGTGTGCCTCTTCCTCACCTCCCCAGCTATTGTATGAGATCAACTCAAAAGAACTGGCTGTATTTATACCGTGCTTGAAGTCTGTTTTTAAAATTGTGTTAATATTTTAAAATGCGATTGTTTCGTATTCTTTTAATGAGCCCTCATCTATGTACAAATAGCATGTTCTAGCCCTCATTAATCACAATGACATTTTCTACACCCTCAAGTGTTTTCACATTTGCACATGAAGTGTGTTCCCAAAACTCTGTGCTGCCTGATTGATCTTTGCATTGTTCAATTTTCAGACCTACATGTCTAAAGCTGGCTGAAAAGATACAAAAGTTGACTTCTAATGTGATTTCTTTAATCTTCTTTTGTAGAATTAGTCTTACAAACCATGTAGAAAGTCTTTCCAAGTTTGCTTTTTGCATCAAGCTTGGCACAGGCTTGAAGGACCACATCCCATCTTGCACTGGAAAACATACTCCTTACTGCCAAAAAAAGTGTTAGGAGACACTGCTGCTTTGGGAAAGTGTGTAAGAGAAAAAATTCTGTTAAAAACTGAGGAAAAGAAAGCAAAACATCCTCCAAGGCACAGGCTTGCCTCAGTTACTCTGTTCAAACGTTGCCCATTCTAGGGCTCCTCTCCCAAAGGAGTGCCATGGAACAGATATTAGCCAGTGCCCGCATCCAAGAGGAGGATTTAAATTCAGTAACTTGTCTGCTAGCAAAGAGCACAGACGACTACTCGTTTTAAGGCTTCCACGTGTGTATATATAAACCAGACAAAGACCGCCTGAGGGAATGGGAAGCAGCAGAAAGCCTTTTCTAGGCTTAAAGAACTGTGGAGCATATAGAAAACTCCCATTCATCCTTATTTATTTATTTATTGTACTTCTAGCAGTTATCCCAGAGGCTGGGGGACGGGTGTGTATGCAAGGCCTGGAGAGGCACTTGAGCTAAGTCTTCTTTTCTAAAATATTTCAGTAGGGTTCTGGAGTGTCTGACCCCTGGAGGCATCTTTACGGACCCACAGAAGGGGCGCTGCCATTATCTGACACTTTTCTGCCCACATCACATGGCCTGTGTGAGACACACGGCCAGTTTCACTGCAGCTTGTACGGAGGATTTCTTGACTGAAGACTCCCAAAGAATTTGCAGAATTTCCTCTTAATTTTTTTTTATGGTCTAAGCACGGGTATTTATCTTGTCTGGCTCAGTTCTTTGCTAAAAGCCTCTCTCAAGATTTTAGTAAAAGAAATAAAGTTAATGTAGAAATAATTAGCACCATGAAAGAGCTGGGGGGGGGGGGGGGAATCTTGCCCTCTCCCTCCCTAGAAGTATAAAGCAAAGGTAGAACAGCAGAATTTGAGTAATTTAAGTCCTTCACCTTTGTAAGTTTTTGTTGTCTCGTCTTGCAAGAGACAGTTATTTTATGTCATCTTTACAGACTGCTCTAAAGCCTCTGAGAGAGGTTACTGTGGTTTGGGGTGGGAAGTGCATAGACAGTGTGAGGAGAAGCAGCATCTGAGATGTCTGGAGCTCTGGCAACTGCTCTGTGTGTGAGAGGGAAAATGCAACATCTGTATAAAACTTTTCCGACGTTCCTGGTGGTGGTGGTGTTTAGAACCAGACATTATTTGGATTAGAAAACACTGATTTTCAGGTTGGTATTTACTGATATTAATGAGTAGCGACAGAAGGGCTCGCCTTTCGACTGTTTTATAACGTGCACTGGTTTGACAGGACTTGCCTTGCCTGTAGCCTTGTGGATGACCTGAAGCTTACCTAGAAGTGTGTGTTGGGTGTAATTAGAGCTTCACCTGCATGTGTACGGCCTAGAGAGATCACATAATGCAAAAAAACCCCCCAAACCCAAGAATATACATGCTTTGTTTATCCTCAGCCCACGTGTGATCTCTTCCCTGTCCCTGGCTGTGGCTCTCCCTTGCAGTCCAGGAGGTGCCAGCAGGAACCCGCTAGCAGGATTTTTGGCGTTTCTCTGTTGCTCCCTCTTCAGAGAGGAAAGCTGGAAGGCTGACCCGCGGGGTCGGATTTTCCCGGGGGTGCTCCACAGCCTCCCGGGTCGCGCAGCGCCGCGCACCTCGCCCGCTCCCTGTCGTCCCAAGGGCTTCAGGGGAGGGAGGGATGAATGGAGGGATGGAAGAGGGCGGCGGCACCGTTTAGTAAAAGTTTGTAGGTGCCCCAAGGCGAGTGCCACGCGGGGGCTGGCGGGTCCGCGCTGCGGGGAGCGGGCGGGGGCTGCCCGGTTGGGGGGCCGGGCCGTGGGGGCTTGGGGGTGGCTGGTGGGTGGTGGAAGGGGCGTCGCCATCTGTTGTTAATTCCCCGGTCATTGGATTAGTAACCCGCGGTGATGAGATCAGCGGGATCGGCTTTCGCGAGGGGGCACGGCGCTGGCCGCGCTCCCCAGCTGCGCCGGCTCTCGCATGAGGCGGCGGGCGGCCCGGGGGGAGGCAGCGCGCACAAAGCCCGGTAGCCGCCGCAGGCCGCCTCTCGCCTCCCCGCCGGCACCGGGCGGGGCTCCCGGGCGGCCCGGCCCAGCGGAGCCCAGCCGAGCAGAGCGGGGCAGCGCCGCCCCCAGCCCCGCAGCCCCCCGGGCGCGGCGCCCGCCTCGGTGCCGGGCCGCGGCGCCTCTCGGCTGCTCCCCGGGGCAGCGGCTGGCCCCGGCGCGGCGGCAGCGGCTGGAAGTCGGCGGCTGGGATCTGTCTCCCTCCCGGGGAGAGTACCGTGTGAAGGGGACGCTCCTGCAAGTCACGGCGGCTGGGTTTTTTTTTGTGTTTACTTGTGGTTCGCCTCTCTCCCTCTGGATTCTCTTGCTGCCGGCGTAGCGGATCGGCAGAGGGGCTTTGGTGGGTTTTTATGGTAAGTTTGCCACGGGTGGATTCTTCTGTACGTGGGAATTCTGTGTCTTGTTGCACACCATGTGAGACGAGGTGGTTTTCTTTTTAAACAGTGCTGGCTTTTAAGTCGCTGGTTAAAGAAAAGCACTTCTGAAACGTTTTCTGGTTTATAATGAAATGTCTCACAACAGAAATTAGTTTCCTGAGCTATAAAAGAGGATTATTTCTAGATGTTAGATAGCTAAAGATTTACGTTTCTTACAAACCGAGTTTATTTGACTTTGCGCTGGTGAAAGCAAAATCTCTTGCCTAACGATTGCCACAAGCTAATATTTCACAGTGGTTACTTGGTGCTTTTTCCGGCAGCAAAAGCCAGCGCTCAGCTCAGCCGTTTAGACAGATCTGAAATACTAAACTATCTTCTCAGCAAGGGTAAGAGGCGAGCCGAACCTTTCTCGAGCCAAGCCCGAATTTGTATGCAAGACTTGGGCTTCAACAAAGAAAGGTATTGACTGAATTTGCCCTCACGTTACTTCTGCAAAGTCCCGGCCGGGCGGCTGGGTTTGCCGTCGCTGGTGGGTGGCCGTTCCAGCAGAAGGGCCGGGGGCCGGGAGCCGAGCGCTGCCCTGCCGTCCCGGGCAGACCGGGAGAGAGAGAGGGCTTCGCTACGGGGGCAGCCGAGGAAGTTGCTGTGGCAGCGTCCATGCTGGCAGCAAATCGTTTTTCTTTGTGTTTAGGACTGAGTGCAGACCGCTACGGGGGGAAAGCGTCCTATATAGAGAGACGGCCAGCTACTACTTCAGTTGCTGATTCGATGGTGGCTACAGCCCTTCGGTGCTGAAGTCATAACTGATATTTTCACAGTGCTCCGTTTGCCTTCGGTGACAGAAGCAATCCCTGATAAGATGTCTCTACATTGTGAAGCTTATCCTCTGGGGAAAAAACAGCCCCAAAGAGTTACTCTTGATGCTTGTGGCTGAAACTGGCCTGGCTCACGCAGCGTATCTCAGAGGATGCTACATTTTTAATGTTGTTTCTGTAACTAAAGTAGCCCGTCGGGGACGTGAATATCAAATTGCTCTTAGGTTATTTGGTGCTGCTGACAGAGTAATACCAGATACAGTACATTCTCTTCTCTTAACAACAAACGGAAGTTTTATAACTGGCCGTGATAGTGGAAGCCTAGTTTTCTTGGTAGCTAATATGCCTGGGTGTCGTGCTGCTGACTCTGGATGTCCTTGGATGACCGTCCTGTGCCTCAGTGTCCCTGCCAGGGCTGAAGGCAGGCCCGGTACTTCCCTGCGTCACAAGGATGATAAAACTTGACAGCTCCGTGCCTTGCTGAGGCCCTCATGTGGGTGTTGCTCGGGAAGTACATACTGGCGCTGTTAGGCTTGGAGAGCCCTGTGCTCACGCTGATACCGTCCTACCGGTGTGCTCACTGGACTTCTGTTTGTCTTTGCAGATGTCACTTCAGGCAGCTTTGAAACACCAGGCTTCCTGTTCGACAGGCTTTGGGGCTTGGGAGTAATGAAGCAGTGCCACCTTTTTGCAAGGAGCTTTTCAGAGTTGAGAGATTTTTGTTTTTTCGCCTAGAAGCACAATCCTCCCCTAGTGAAGTACTAATCGAGTATTTTGCTTCTTGAAAGAACCAGAACTTCTGATTTTTGGTTTGACTAAATTGCGGTTATCTTTGACTCGCATTTGTGCAGTGTAGGAATTTCTGAATGACAGGCCATCTCTCCTGTGACTCCACAAGCAGCAGCTCATTAACTTGTCAGGCTTCATTGTTGCTGTGTAAACTTCTGAAATGGGTTTTCCCTTTACCAAGAAAAATCAAGAAAGCTATTTCTGTTGGGTTTTGTTTTTTTTTTTTTCCCTTCACAATCATTGTTTGCCCCCCCTCTGTGTGTAGGTCACTGTCCTTTTTTGTGAGGAAGGAAAATAATTTTCACAGTGGAACTCGATGCCATGTCGCAGGACTCCATGTGATGGTTACTTTGAGTTGGCTTTTCTTAATTCAAACAGCTGGAGACTTCCTTTGAGGAGCTGCTTTGCCTACATATTTGAGGCATGATAGTGGCAGTTGAGGAAGAAAGCAGAGCATGGTTTTCCGAGATGTTAATTGTTAAAAATACTTGGTTAAGGTGATTAGCAACATCATGTTAGATACCCAGCTGTCCCATCCTCATAATTCTTCTTGGTCCCGAGAAGATGAGGGTAGAAAGAGGGATGCCTTTACCAGATTCAGGTTCTGTAAGCTTCGCTGCCTTTTAACTCTCGTCTCTTTAGCCTGCTTGGTTGCTCCCTACTGCTGCATTCACATCCTTTACTCAGTTCTTTTTGTGCGGGGACAACATCACTTCAGTGCAAATTTGAGGCTTTCAGAGTGCTTCCAGGCATGGTAAATCCCAGCTTGAGTAATGGTAACGTAGAGCGGCCTTGATATTCGCATCCATTTCCACCCTCAGTTAGTGAGGATAAATGCACTCTTCTTAATAGAATATCTGCGTAAAGGAAATCTAGACGTCTTTTCATTTTAGCAGGTTTCCCAGGATAGAAGTTTGACGTAAATGTTGCTGGACTTTGTAAATCCTGGCTTAAGGTCAAGGCGAGACTGATGGCAGAGAGGAGCAGAGGGTTGTGTCGTGGGGGTGCCTGCCCTCCTGACGCCATCCAGGAAGCAAACCTGGACTCCTAAACCCAAAAACCCTGGGTTTTTGAACCTGAACCTGGCAAAACCCTGTTGAGATAGGCGCAGCTAATTTAGTGTTAATTGCGTTAATACACTACACAACTCGATGGTAATGGAGATATAAACCACACATGTTGTCCTGGGGTCTTAAAGTATTTATTACGCTATTTTTTTGTGATGAAGGCAATGCTTAAGGCTCTCTGTTGAACAGCTAACCAATTTTTTGAAATCTCAATGTGGGGTTGCCATGTGTAGCTAAATATTTGCTAATAATTCTGGAAGCTACTGTTGTTGGCCTTAACTGAAAATAAACATATGCTGTGGACTGAAACTCGCCAGACTAGATAGCTCCCTCACCCATGTGTGGCTTTCGGGGACTGTGTCCATGCTGGTGAATCTATGTCACTCCTGCAGCACCCGCAGCCTCCGGGGATGGCTTAAAGCTGGCTTTTTAACATGCATTTTAGGCGGCGGAGAACTCTCTTAGCTGATGTATGGTTGTGCTGTAGGATAAGGTGTTAATGCATCACCTGCTTCCTGGAAGAGTAATTTATGTCTTCAGACTTCTGTAACTCACGCCCAGGTTGTATGTGGGGGTTGGTTGGGGCGTTTTGCCAGTTTGCTTTGAAAAGGTGGGCGTGGGTCACTAGACCATATCCTACATATCCTGCGCCCCTCCAGAAGGGGCTGACTCCAGAGTTTACTAATACGGAACATTCAACTGTTGTCCTTTAATTTGAGAAGTTTACTTTGTTACGCTCTTGAAGATACTGTTGTTTGAAAGCAGCCCTGTACTGACCTGTGCTCTTTCCAGGGTAAGGGTGTTTGAAACGGTGGGTGCTGTCTGAACCCTGCTTTAAGATGATGTCGGGTATGATGTCAGGAAATGCCTTTGCCTCACCTCGGCTGCTTGCACTGCTTTGCAGCCCGCAGTCTTTTTAGATTGTATAGTGATAAAATTGGAGTTTGGGGTGTTTGTGTGTGTGTGTAAAGCTGACAGTATAATGGGTAGCATCCACGACCTAGCAAGGAAAAATCCTTGCCTTGAAGAGATTTAATTTTAAAGCAAAGCTTAAAGAAAAGCATGTGACTGAGTAGCCTTGGTGGCAGCAGTGCATCAGAGGAGAGGAAGAAAAATGTGGCTTATGTTTTGGGAGCAGTGCTGCGTAAGGGAGAGCAGTGTGGGTGGGGTGTCACGGCTTCGAGCTAAGAACTGCAGCTGCAATTTGACTGGCAATATTTGATTAAAACCTGATGGCTATATTTTGGTATCTTTGCTCTATTAAAGACTGGGGCTGTCCATGGGGAGCATTGGGTAGAGCTCACTTCTTTCCTTTGGTACCTTTTGGAACAAAAATGGAGTAATGACAGGTACTGGCCTATTTAGATATGTGTATGTATGTATGTTTGCTCTTTGGGTGCGTTTCGTGTGGTTTTTTTGTTGTTGTTGTTGTTTTTGTTTGTTTGTTTTGTTTTTTTTTTTTTAGGAATGTCATCTTTACGGTATGGGCCAATGCAGTGCAGCTCCTAATGTGTGTAGTGATTGAAATGCAGAAATTTAACACAATTTGTTGTGTTTTGTCCCTAGGAAAAAAAAAAAAAGAAGAAACACACAAGGGAGTTCGTATTTGTTTTTCTTCCTTGGTAAGAAGTGAAGTACCAGGGCTAAGCACGGGTGCTCAGGTTTGACCTAAATCTGTTCGTACTGAAGTCACTTGAACTTAGACCAATGCTGAGCAATATTTTGTTTAATTTTTCGCTTCTCTTTGCTTATTCTTTGTAAATTTGGGTTGAACATCAGTGGCTAATCCTGCTCTTGACTGGTGTCAGATGACAGGTTTTATTGTGTTGCACTGCAGAGCCCGGGTGACTTAGCAACTTTATCTTGGAGGATTTGTCAGAGGCTGAAGTGACAAGTATGATTTGGTGTGCAGCGCAAAGCGCGGCAATGTAGGAAATCCATCTTTGAGCTGATTGCAAACTAATTATTTCAGAGCTGTGCAGTGGACTCTTTAGTTGAGTTTGTTTTCTTGATTTAAATACATGCATTTCCAAAAGCTTGTTGTTCTTTTCTCATTTTACCCTGTCATCAAAGTCTGGCACGTACTTGTCTTCTGTTAGACTGGGTTGTCCCTTTCTACGTCAACAACTCCCAAAGAAGATCTCACAAAGGACTTCTGAGAGAGAGAGAGAAAAGATTGCCCATGTTTATACTGTTTCAGCAGAAGAATGAGGATTTTATAACTGCAGAAACCGGTCCATGCCCTGGAAGCTAAGCAAGCTCTGAACTGCAATAGCTCTGTCTCTCGAAACCTCCCCTTGGTGGGGTGGCTGCTGGTGACAGCCTGGGACAGCTGGGTCTCGAGGCTATGATAAAGGGCTACAGTAAGAACTGCTGACTTGCACTTTGCTATTGTATTTCTTTAGCGGTTTTTCTGCTTGGTACCTGAATGCAGCAAAGCTCTGCGTGAGGGGGAAGAGTGAGGCCAGTACCTACAGACCATTCAAGCTCCTACACCCAGCAGCAGCAGCTGCCTCATGTGACTTTCCGTTTTTCTTGTGATTAGACTGCAATATTCTGTAGTCTGAACAATGCTGTTTCCATTTCTTTTTAAATTCAGTAGCCTTTGTTAAAAGTGGTGTTTCTTGAATATTTAAAAATTGGCTTGTTTAGAAATGCTCTTTCAAGGGGGAATTGATCACGTGAGAGCACTTGCATAGCTTTAGGCATGGAAAAAGGTGCGATTTTTCAAAACTGCTGAAAGGTTTAGATTGCTCAATTGTCCTTTAATTTTTACTGTTTCTCCTACATCTCTTATTCAATGAATGCAGAAATAAATTCCCACCAGTGGAGGGCTACATTTTTCAGTAGATATTGGAGTTCATAATTTTAAAAGAAAGCCTTGTTGCACAAAGTATTTACGTCAGTGGTACATTTAATTCTGAGAACGTGCTGTCCACAGAAATCCCGAAGTGGTGACGTAGCTGTGGGCATGATCTATGAGTTTGTTTTTTTGTTTTTCTTAAAAAATATTCTGAATAATAGTTTAATTAGGGAGGTCCAGAAATGACTTGGAAGAAAGTTGGCTGTTATCTTTGAACACTGACCTGTTCCCCAAAATCTTGAGCTTATTTAATAATTAAACTATTTTTGATAAAAGCCACACAATGCACAATTGTGTCAATGAGGACTGTATTGCTTCAGAGGTGAGAAAATGCTGTGACAGTCACACCTATGCGTAGCCAAGGAAATAGTTGGATTAAGTGTTGGATGAAGAGCATTTTAAATTCGGAGCTTTAGCTATGTTGTAAGTTACTAGCTAAATTATAAAAGGTTTCTTGTTTTGAGAATTACTTTAAGGGTAGCTTGGACATATAGAACAATCTATGTTTTTTCAAGTTAAATGTTTCAGACTCTGTTTCCAGAATAAGCTCTGCTGTGTTCCTTGCCAAAGGTTGTCATGTGCTTTTGGCAGCAGAATCATTGTGGTGTTTTGAAGTGAATAGTTGCTTTAAAATAAAGTTCAAATATTAATTTGCTCATGCTAGTATTCCTTGCTCAATGATGTCATTACATGTAATTTTGTACTGTATCCTGTATTTGACTTCATTTATGCTGAGTTGTTGGCTCGAGTGAAAAATGATCCTAAAATGCAGTGTAGCTAATCTGGGGATTCAGGAGTTAAAATTGAAATGTGCTCTTTATGGCATTGTTTGTGTTGTATTATTTGCTTTTCTGGTGGAAAGAGACACTTAGTTGAGGTTAAAAAAAGCACATTAAAATTAAAATTTAACTACTCCATTTGTTTGGTTATCTTCAAAGTTTATCCTTATTTAACCTGTAAAAAGATTGACTTGTAGATATTTTTTCAGATGTGTGACGTATTTGCATAGGGAATTGAGTATCTGTTCCCCATGGTTTATCATTGGTCTACCTGGGCTTAAGCTGAGGACCTCACTGTGTGATACTTGCACTTGCTGAACTTTTTCAAGGCCCTGGGAATATTTTTGGGCTCCAGTTATTTCACTTCAGCAGGGTTAGTATTTTACCCTTTGCGTAGGAAAGAAGCAGCAGCACGCCCCTAGGTTGATAAATTAAATTCTGAGCTTTGATGGTTTCATCCCATGTTGTAGCAAAGTCCCTGCCTGTGGAGCACAGCAGCGAGGTGGTTATTTTGGGGGTGTGACCTCACAAGGAGGTTTAGTTGCATTATGTCTCCTTGGCTTTCATAAATTATGATGTAGCATAAAAAAGCCAAAATAAGATTTTTCCCTGTTGTCGTTGGAGACTGTTATCGAGCATGTCAGAGATGACAGAAGTTGTTCGAACTCAAGATGATGACACATAAAAGTGTATAAAAGACAGCAAACATTGCCATCCCCACCTCATTTTGACTGCATTGCTGCATGTTAGTGTGACACGGTTTGTGCCAGCTGTTGACTGTGTCCCTGAGATTTCAGTATTGTCAGTCTCTGATGTTGTTAACATCTGGGTAATTCTTACTGTGATATTCTCACTTCTAATTAAGAGAGTACTGATCATTCGCTAAATATTTACACAGTCCTTGGTTTTGATGTTGCAAGATAAAAAGGGTGTGTTTTCTATCATCTTTCGTATTCAAAGGCAAATAATGCATTGAAGCTGCTGATTATTTAAAGTGATTAAAACATGAAATAAAGAAGTTCCTTTGTACTTTGGTCAGTGCTGACGTAACTGTTTCCAGCAGTCTAGAAAATTTTACATGTAATTAGTTCATTGATGGCTTGTTTAGACTAAGATGCAGTGTTGTAAGTGCAATGATCTTCTACCAAAGATGTGAGAATGTGCTCAGGAAGGATTTGTTACAACATGTATCCTATCTCATCCTTTGAGGTTTAAATATAACCAGATACATTAAACAAGCATGAGCATGAGACCTGGAGTATGTACTGGTTGTTCTTAAGTTTCTTAATGTTCATATTAACGGTATGTGAAGGAAAACGTGTGGGTGGAGAGAAGGAAGGGCAGAGAGGCTTGCCTGTACAATAACTCTCTGGGTAGCTGCGTACTGTAGGATGGACATAGCGGGAGGAGGGAAGGAGAGGAACGTTCAACAGCACAACTTCTTGGAGGTGCACCTGGAGAAAAGGTGATTCATTTATCAAAGGGACTAAGCTTAAGTGTTCATCAGGATTTAAAAATGAAATGGGGAGTGAAAGTAGACTTTGTAGGCAGGGTGAGCTGTCAGAGTTGTTGCCAGATACTTCTGTGGTGCTCAAACTCCCGTGGGAAGTCAGCACTGACGTGATGTGGTAACATACCTTCCCTTGCCTCACTGAGCTGCAGTGGGATGGGAGAACGTGCATGAGGCTGCTGCCTTGAATTCATGTCTAGGGATACAGTGGTCCTGGTCCTTCAATTTGCCTTTTTTTTTTTTTTTTTTTTTTTCCCCAGTAAGCCACTTAGAGCATTGATAATTGGCTTGTGTTTCCTGCTCTTAGAGCCTGTAACAAGAATCAAGTTTGTTTTTACTCATCTGTACCTCTTTCTAGCAACGTTAAATGATAGTGCAAGAGAACAAAAAATCCATATGTGCCAGGCCATCTCAGTTTGACTGCTGGAAGAAGACACCCAGGGGAAATTCAAGCTGAAGTGTATCAACACTCCAGGGACGTGCGACTGACTGATGAGCTAGCTTTCACTGCTGTACTCCATCCGCATCCTGCTAATAGAAGATGTGTGAGCAGGAAGTCTTAATGAATACGGAAGCTAACCATCTCCCTTATTTTTAGACTTCATGTTTTCCCTGGTCTAAAATAGTTTGGAACTTGGGGGAGCTAAGCCTGAGGTTGGGCAGAAATGTGACTTAGTAGTGGATGCTGCCTGGTGTGCAACTCTTCAGGAGATGAGGGGGGAGACTATCTATCTCCCTTTAGCTAGAGGTTGCTGAGATTGATTGATTGTCAGTGTAATGTAATTCCAGAGTGTGGAAGCCTGATATCCTGTTTGCTTCTGCAAATGGATGAAGATAGTGAATTAATGCAGAAGTGTTTTTCTTTTCATTTTGGGTATTGGAAAGAGTGGGAAAACCACTGCCTAAATCTGGCATCTAAGTTTAGACTGAATTAGCAGTCTGAATTAGCAACGCAGGAAACATAGTAGTGAGTGTAGCAGGCAGCTCAGTTCCTTCAGAGCAATGCTGGCAGTATAGACAACTTGGGCACTAAACTCATTCAGGCACCTAAGCTGTGCAGAGCAGGCAGCTCTTGACACCAGTTGTGAAAAATGTGTGTGGGATGCTTCCTCTGGATATCCTCACACCAAGGCGGAACTGGTATTTTAGTACAGCTTTCAGCACAGAGTTCCCACTGAAGTGGTCTTCACAATGGATTTTCTGCTTGTGCTTTTTTTTGATCTGAATATTTGCATGTAGTGGTTTCTGCTTCCACAGCTGTTCTGTGTTTGGTTTCCTCAGTGGTAAGAAATGTGGTATGCTGAAATCAAAGCTGAGCCTCATAGGCTATTGTATAAATATAATGGTAAGGGAAAACTCAAGCAGTTGCTGTATTGCAGCAAAGATGTGTGGGTTGATGGTCATGTTAGGATTCAGTTCTTGTGTTTGGGTCTCTTATGGTGCAAGAAGAAATTTTTATTCCATGTAATAATTAGCTTTTGAAATAAAGGGGATTATCTTTCATTTTAATCACTCTGCCTTAATAGCAGGGAAGAAAAATCATCGTTTTGTAAGAGTCCCAACTCTGTCCTCAGTGTTTTCTAGAATGACATTTTAATTGAATTTTATATTTATGGGACTGATACTTAAAACTTGTCATTCTCGTGATTTCTTGCCCGTTCCCCTACTGTATATTAATCAGTTGTATTTTTAAAGAGTGTAAACTTCCTGCTCGTCTTGCCAAAGAAAAAATTCTGTAAACAGTGTTTTGTGAAGAGAATTATTACTTCTACTGGTCATAATATTCAGCTACGCTTCTCTTGTTAACATGAGGCATTATATAGTTGCTTCATATCCAGTACGTGAATAGCTTGTAAATAAATAACAAAAGTAGGTTTAAATTTCATGCCTGTACTTAGCAAAACTAATGGATGGTAATCAGCGTAATGACTGATGATAGATTGTGCTGTGCCAGCAGGGGAACTTGCGCCCAGAAAAAGTAACACAAGATCAGGAGTGGCGAGAGACTGGTTGGTGAATGTGTTCTTCTCCAGATGCTTTCTTAATTCCATCAATTAACTTGATTAAGCAGCTTAGCTGAAATAAGCAGACTTTGTGATTTGGAAGTTCTCCCATGTAGTATTTTCCCATTGCTTTAGGAATTAATCCCTTTAATATTTTGTCAGTGTAAAGCGGACAGCCTTGGTTGCTCCTGTGTCGTGCACAGACATGAGATGGTGTGTGCTTAGTATGAGGAACACACACAGGGGTGGGTTTTCTCCTCTCTGCAATTGGATCTAGGCAGAAGTCATAAATCATAGTGATTTCTGCACAGCACAATTGAATGGAGACTGACTACCTTATTTTTTTTTTTATTAGTATTGAAAGTTCCCCCCTGCTTAGATCACTATGAATCTTTCCTCTATAGAGAGGAGCAAGGCCTTTTCTTCCTTTTGCCTTTTACTCTACTTCAGAGCTGTGTTTCGTAGTGCAAGGTCAGCTCTCTGGATGCCGTCCTCTGGTACCTGAGCGAGACAGCTGGTGTTATCTATGGTAGAGTCTGGCCAAAACAGCAACTGAGAAGACTTTATACATGGGATTCTTTGTTCAAGAGCGCTGTTCCAGTTACAGCATTTGAAGGTGCATTTTCTCGTTGCTTTTGAGTGTCTGTGTTGGCTGCAGCTGTGGTACAGTTCACCGAATGTTTTTCCTTCTACAGTTGCCAAGTCAAGTGCCTGTTCTTGTATTCTTCAGACCACTATTTTAAGGCAGTGGTTCCCAGCCAAGGGAATTGCTCTGAGGGACCACTTTGGAGTGTATTTAAACTTCCTAGTAGTACCATCGGTGCCCACAGTGGGTAAACTGGTACATCCTCTTTCCCACCCACAGTGTTAGATAGGGAAGTTAGATGGTAGCACAGGGTTGCCATCCATCTCTCTCTGTTTGCTTTCCTGGAGGCTGTTTTCTCTCTTTCCAGTAAGAATGGTTATGTTATAGTGTCCTCTATTTTTCAGAGCACAGAAAAGTGGCCTGATGTGAAACCTGATGGTACCAGAGAGCTTGCTGGTTAGCAACTACTGCAGCACAAACCTAGGGTTGACTTCTGGCTATTGTAGCAGCCTGGAGCTCTGTGTGGCTCATCTTCCATGTTTTCAGCTGCTGGCCCAACAAGTTGTGGATTTCCAAATGATGGGTCTTTCCATTTGGTTCTGGCTTGCCCTTCCAGCAGGAACATGCCCTCAGTTCCACTGGAATGTAGCCACAGATTATTTTGAATAGTTTTCTGAATAAATAGAAGTATTTTTTCAGTCTTAGAAGTAGCAGTGTCTCACATAGATTGTCTCTAAATCCATGCAGTAGCTTTGGAAGTGGGAATCTGTATTTATAACTGGTTGGTGTTTTTTTTCTCTCAAGAATTTCAGAGAAAACCCTGTTACTACTGTTACCTTTTTATCCTCCCCTTGGTTATAATAATCAAAATTATGACATAAATAGTTTGATAATTACTGGTGAGTCTGTAGATTGGGATTGAACCAGGTATCTGCTACCTAATGAAAGGTGGTGGTTGAGTGTGCTTGTGTGACCTTTCTCTTCCCAGCATTGCCAGGTGGGCTGTACTAGCCTTCAGAACCTTTGCTGTGGAGTTGGAGGTAAATATCTTAAAAAGATACTAAAAAATGAAAAGAATGTCCGACTATTTTTTGGTGGCCTTATATATGCATTGGTTTCTCCCCCTTTCTCAGTGTTGATTGTGAGGGGAACATTAAATGATTTGTTATGTTGGTTCTGGAAATGAATGAGATTGATTCCTTTCTCTGTTTTCTCCTCTAATTGTGGAGAAGATGTACTTTTATGCCCATTGCAAAATGGGCATTTACAGGCATTAATTTTATCCCAGTGATGAGCTCATCTGCATCAGAGAATCTAAATTTAGTTAGGTGAATCCCACCTGTGGGGTCTGGTTAATATTTGCAGCTGATTTTTATAATTTGGAAACAAGTGATCTTTCAGGAATTGGAGTGGGCCAGTGCCTGTGGAGAAAATAGAAGCAGCATCCACGAGGGATTAGTTGTGATGAAGCCGCTGGAGGATGGTCAAGAAGACTCGCGTGGTAAAGAGCTCTGTCGGTGGGGGAAAGTCAAAGCCTTAATTCTTAAGGAGAAAACTCAACAGCGACACACAAATAAAGTCTTTCCTTCTGTTATGCAATGAGATGAGTTTGGTGTAGAATCTTATGTCTTGATGACTAAGGAAAGCCAGTTAGCCTTTATAAACCAGTCTTGCCTAATTGTAATTATTTTGGGTATGTTTCAGCTTTTTGTGAATAGTTGAATCCTAATATGAGAACAAATTTAAGTCCATTAGGAAGGCCGCATGATTAAGCAACAACATGTGGCTTCCCAGCACTAAAAAAGCTGACAGTGGGATGTGCAGGGAAGGGAGGACAGGAAGGGCTGGAAAGGAGAGGGAGACCGGAAAGACCAGGGTTGTAGCAGAAAGCTCTTTACCATAAATCTGTGATGGAGATGAAAATACCTGTTTCTCATTCCTTCCTTCACTGTGGGGGAGGATCACTGTTCATGAGAGAGATTCTTCAGGTAGTTAGAAGCAATCATAAACTTCTGCTTTTTAACACTCCATTTAACTTCCCTTCTGCATAAATTACTTTCTTAAAACTTGGCTTTGTTTTTGACCTGTCTTAACTGTAATAGAGTTAATAATAAATATAAAAATGCACAACTGCTGTTGATCCCTATTAGCAATTTCCATGTCTGCACAATGGTTCTGGGAAAAGCATATGTCAGTTTGTCTGTTGAAAGACTGGTTGAAACTTAAACCCCCTCATATTTCTAGTATCTTTAGATACTCTTTTTTCTTAACCTGTTGGCCACAGGGTTTGCTTTCCTTTACTGAAAGGAAGCCGTGTTTGTGCAGCATCCAGCGTGGTTTTGCATTTAACTGAGTGGGGTGGTTTGTATGTGACTTCCAAGTCTTTTGCAATAGTAAACCATAGTTTGCTTGATAAATGCAAATTTGCCTTTATGCGGATGTGAATACCTTGGTTAGATGTCGAATGATTCTGGAAGGCTGTTTGTAATAATTCAGTTCTATCCTGCTCTTCTTGAGGATGTGGTAAACAAAACCAAGTCTAGCTCTGATAAAGGTGAAAAAAGAATCATTTTACCAGGATTTGTTTGGGAATGTGGGCCATATTGAGTGTGTTATGGTTTTACAACTCAATGGGAAAATTATTATTATTATTACTTTGTTTCTTAGAGATAATCCCTTACTTTTAAAGACAATTCTAAATGTTATTTTTATTCTTTATTGTGCTGGTAATCAAGGTGGTCTGTGTATCTCAATGCAATCTAGGGTTTCACTTGTTTTTCTGGAATTAAGAACTCTGAACATTATTTGTTTTTATTTATTTATTTTTTATGTTATACCTGTTGTATTTACTAACGTGCTTTCTCTTTCTTTGTGTATAGTCCTGCTGATCCAAATTTAGACTGGACATATTTTTCTTCAGGGCAAAGCAGCAGCCTGCCCGAGTTATTGGACAATCAGTGTCTGGCAAATTCAGAGGGCGTCTTGAAGGTTCTTTGCAATAATACTGAATATGGGGGGGTTGTGCAAAGATTAATTGTAGCGTGTTCATTTTATGTAGCTTTCGCAAGACTTCCAGAATGTGATGCTAGTTATTTTATTTCAGTGACAGTACACCTAGAGATTGAGTACTAGTATCTTTTCAGTCCCCTCAAAACTTGCTTCCTGGTACAATTTTCTTCCAAATAACTTTCAATCTTTTTTTTGCCCCTTTTCCTCCAATGCATTAAAGAATTAAATATGATTAGTAATTAACTGTTACAAATAAAATTGCGCTTGAAAGAAGATTCTCTATGGAAGACTGCTTAGCAGTGGGAACTTCAGTGTGAAGTTATTTTGAGAAATGCAGAGCTGTGTTTGAGCTCAGAGATCGTAGTCTGTGTTGAGATTCCTGTAGCTATGCACAAAGCTGACTTATTTTTATCCGTAACTCTATTAGGAAGTCTGATGTGGATTTTTTAAAGCACTTTCCTGTGGTCAAAAATACCTGGAATTGTTGGCACTTGTAACATGAAATTCTTCTAGGACGTGCACTGTTAGGTCAGTAGTAAAGAGATGTAAATGCTACTCAGAGCAGCCACTTCTTTCACCGTGGCTTTTCCTAGTTGGAGGCCCTCTCTGATTTTAACACTGTGAAGAGTCTGGGATAGTTTTTCTCTGTAGAACAGTATTTGTTTGAAAAGGCAGCCTTTCCGCTTAGTCTGGCTCTAGGGCAATGAAAGATCCAGAAAGAAAACATTCCATGTAGCCTTCACCACTTCGAGACCCATCCTGGGTTCTCACCAAGGCTCCCTTGTGTCTTCAGGAGGAGCCACAGGCTCTTGATGTGGGGACATAACTGGCTGTAAATCTTCAACTCCGTAAGTCCCTGTGGCCTTTCCCAGCCTCTTCTACATTACCAAGTGCCCTATTTCCTAAATTAATAGCAAGCACAAACGAAAATACTACTCTGTAAAATGGGAAAGCTTTTATGTGCATAAGGAAAATCAATTTTGTCGCTTGGAGCTCAGGCGGTTTGTTTCTATGATATTACTTTCTCCATCATTCTCATTTGTCTGTGCAATTGTTTTCTACTGACAGATGGGCTTTAGCAGAGGCGTGTGTTTAAGACAGATGAAATTCATTGCTGTTGCTTAAAAAATGTGTTGAGGTTTTTTTGGGGAAACATTTATTTAACAGGAAGTTGGTTTGTCTTTTTGTTAGCACTCAAAAGCTGTGTGTAACTTCATTTGTCGCCTCACCTGGGAAATACAAAATCCTCTGTATTTGTGATGATGCTTCCTTAAGATAGATAAAGTCTGTTTACTTAATTTCTGTTCTTTAAAAGAAGTCACGTTAGAAACTGCAGGACTAATGAAGCATTGCTTCCTGGATTTGTGTCTTGTGACTGACTTAACTTGAAGCCTTTAGGACACTTTGCCTGCAGTTACAGTGTTGAAGTGAGCTCATTCTCTTCTGGGTTCTTTGACAAGATGTGAACTCGTAGCCCAGCCTGGTCTTCCATGGGGTCACTTCCACGATGTCTGTCCTCTCCCCAGCTGCCCCTGCTGTAGGAACATAGTTATCTTTGAGCTTGCTGCTGTGGTGTCAAATTTGGCTGATGTGGCTATTGACTGGAATAGTTAAGGGGGAAGGGTTAGGAGGGATGCAGATGGTGTGATTGTGTAAGCCTATTTTCCTATTAAACAAAAGAATAAGCTTTTGTTCAGGATCGAACTTGTTCTCGTGTATTCATCTTCTACATGTTTGTGCAAGCACAATGGCTGGGTTCCCTCCAGCCCTGCCCTCCCTCTCTCCCTACGCAATCCTGAACGGAGGGAATGGCCCCGAGCCCTGCGTGTGATTGTGGCTCCCCTGCAACAGATCACCCGCGGTTTGTCTGAGACAGCCTTTTTGGGCATCTTCTTCTTGTGAGTCTGTTCAACTTTCTGCGGGGGGGACAGTATCTTTAACTCGTCTGTTGTGTTTGACCAGAGGCACAATATGTTTTTTGTCACTGGAGTTTGGCAGCATCGTTGGGAGTATTAAAGCCACCCAGGTCAGATCAGGAGCTGTCTCTAATGGGCTGCTTCAGCTGGAGCATCGGATGGGTTTGCTTCTGGCCGACCAACGGTGAGAGAATCTGACAGGTACTGTTTGTATGCTGCCACTTCAATTCAACTGATAATTAAACGAAGTAAGGCTTAAAAGTACGGGAAGAGGACAAACGTATCTCGGCCATTCCAAGAGATTTTAAGCTGTTAGTGAATGTCTTTTTTAGACAAAAAGGTAGAGAGGGTGAGCACTTGACTCGTGCGCTGACTGCAGAATGTACAGACAGGCATTGTGAGAGCGGAGCCATCTCTTGCAGAGTCTGGTAAGTCCACAGCAGCCTCGTGATTAAAAAAGAAGAGCTGCTATTAGTGGGTGTTCCTCCTTTTCCCCATCCTCATCATGATACTGCCCCTAGAAAACCAGTTGTAGACTTAGGCTTCGTGATGAGTTACAAAGGCTCACCAGGCTTGGAATACATTAACATGTATAATACTATGACTGAACCTTGAACTAAGGGGCCAGATTTTCACTAGAGCATGTTATTACAGTTGCAATGAAGTTTTGGTGAACAATTGTGTTAAGCTGGAGGGGCTCTGGTCTGTGTGATTGCCACTTTCTATCATCTTTGGACCTCCCCTCAGTCTGCTCAGGGATCATCTCTGGCACATGCCCTGGGATTTGCTGCTGGCTAGAATAAGGGGTGATGCTTTCCAGGAGTCTTTCTCGTCTCTGATTTCTAGCTTTTCTGTCCTTTTGAAGGCCAACTGGCTCCATTGTACATTACAGCAAAAGAAAGGTAGTGGTACGGTATTCAGCCATCGTGGTCATCATTTAATGAATGTTCTGGCTTTGAAATTGAAGTTGTTATTGATCCTCTACAAAGCTGTAGAGCTACAAGTAAAATAATTTATCTAAAAAGTACTAGACTGGTGAAAAGTAGTAATGACTGGAGAGAAACTGCAATATTAAAACTTAATTATTCTTTGGGCTTGAAATCTCACGTGGTCTTACACCTACTGGTATTATAGGTGTTACTTATTTGGTGAAGCACAGCTGAATAGAAATGTAAAATGGCAAATGTTCCTGTAAAATGTGAAGTAGTGCTGAAAACATAATTCTCAATTTAGTGTTAAGCCTTTTTCATGTGTCGATTTGCCGTTTTAATATAACACTGACACGAATATTGGGAATGGCTACGTCAGACATTCAGGAAAGACAGGAAGGTATTTACTGTAACAGAGGGGTGGCAGAAGGATGAAAGATGCATCATTTCGTGCCAGAAGGGTGAGTAAGATGCAAGCAGAAGCTCATGACTGTACTGAATTTAGACATGAAGTTCAGCTGTGCCTTTTAGGGCAGCTTGAAGTGACTGTGGAAATTTGCTGCACAATTTGGGCTGCTGCTTAAATATCTGGTTCTGTCTTTCAGCTTATTTTTTTTTCTCTCCCTTTCCATATGACAAAGCAAGTATTTACATGACTGTTTGATGTGCCAGACCAGAGGGCTTATCCACCTGAAAATCACCAGGCAAAATAAAATACTAGATTTTACCCGCTTTAGTTTTCTGAGGCAAACCCGTCTCAAGGCCATTTGAATGCAGGTGGCTGCAAGATGAAAGGGCAGAACGAATAGGAAGGGGTGGTAGAAGGGATGTAGCAGCTTGAACATCTGTAAGTTCATGGTAATTGTGGAATCACATGTGTATTCCTGTTAAATACCCTCAAAAGAAAGTAAATGTTTCCTTTCAGTAACTATAGAACTGCAATGGAGCTGTTTTAAAAAGTACTTACAACAAAAATTACTTTTTAATACATATTAAGTTACTATATTTGTCTTTCAAGTTACGTTGCTGTATTCTGACTGAGAAGTCATTATGCAAAAAACCTGTTTACAGAATCAAAGTGGGGTTTTGTCATCTTTCATGTTTCTTCAGAATATAAAAGTTTGCATTTAAAATCGACTTTCAGTACCAGAGAGCCAAATTCCAGAAACACACGCAGAGAGATGGAAGGCATAAAACCAAACCAAAACCTCAAATCAGCTCAGTTCCAAACTACAGTAGATGGAAGCATTTTAAAGTATACATTCCGCTGTATTTGTAGCTACTCAAGATTCTTTCTGAATTCTTCATCATATGACTAAACTGCTTCTAACTCTGGTGGTACAGATGGTGTGGTATTTCAGATTATTCTAATTCCAAACAGCTAAATGCACAGTCTATTTTAATAACAAGCTTATCATGAATTTTGAAACAATTACATTTTTGTAACATTACAAAACAAGTTACCCTTTATGGAGGAATGTCCTTGGGATTTTCAGGATTTGCATTCCTTTCAGGAACTGAAGGAGTCATGACTTACTGCTGCATTGTTCATCCCACATGTTAAATGTCATTTGCTAAGTGTGCACGGAACATAAAATTTTATCTGTAGCACAGGGTAGTTTAAAGTATCCAAGCATTTTTGGCTGGTTGCATTGTTACTGTATATTCCCAGTTTGACAAAGAAAGCCAACATTGTTCAAAATGGGCAATAAATCAGCAATCTTGGATACCAGGATCTGTAGCTGAATCCAAGCTGGCCAATCTTTTTAGGGTGCCAAAAATGTGCTTAATTCATTGTTACCCCCCAAAACAGTGTTGTCATGGTTATGTAGCTGTTTGCACACTGGGAACATAGCTGATAGACACTGGGCCTCGTGCCTTTACGTTGTCTGGGTGGAGGTAAAAATCCTTGTTCTTGAACTTATAAACCCTTGCCCAGCACAGCAGAGCTGGTGTTTTTCTTCTCCCTGTTCCTCCCGTGGAGACGTTAGCATCAGGGTTAGATTGGGAGTACTCAAACACAGTGTATTGATTCTATTCAGGCATCTGGGGAACGAATAATTTTGGTGCCCACGGAGAAGAGACCTTGGTTCAGAGCCTCCTGTTGCAACTCTCTTAGCGATCAGGAGTCCCTGCTTGCTGGTGACAGAGCCCAGGACAGCAGGAGAGGTGGCAGTGAGGTCTGGCTGCAGGAAGGAAAAAACCCAGCAAGGGTCAATAGCAAAAAGAATGGGAAATGCTGGTAGAGGGATCGCCTTCCCCGCTTTTCCTGATAGAGGATTTCACAGATCAGTATCGTTAGTCGGGACTCACCTTGCTTCTCACTTCTTTACTAAGTGTCAATTTAGCAGAATTAACCTAAACCTTAACACGTTCTTACTGTAGTTTTGAATTGCATTATGTGGTGTTGTTTCTCACGCATGGTTTTTCAAGCTTTCTTCACATCTAGTTCCTGATAATCCAGAGGGAAATATAACTATGAACGCTGAAAGCTGACTTTGCAGAAAGCATATTTCTTTTATCAGCAGTTATGTTTTACTGATGCCGACATACTGAATTGTTAAAAAATGCACCCTATTTAATTACAGCAAAGTGATCTCCCAGCAAGCCTTTCTCTGGTAAGTATAACTTGTGTTTTTGTTGTGAAGAATTTCCCTAAATATTTTGGCAGTCTGCATGAGGACACTACTAAGTGACGTTGACACACTTTTCCTGTTTGGAGTTGGCTTACACAGCGTGTTTAATCTAATCGTCGTATCCTGACAAAGCATGGCATGAATGTGAAGCTGTGAGAAATAATTTAGGTTACAAAAACTAACAGGCTTCTTAACCAGAGATTTCCAGTTGCTACAGGAGTATACTAATGTGCGGTTCTTCTCTTCCTATGAAAACACTAACTTTCTTTTCCACAAAATACCTTTTATCACAGGGAAAACTCCTGAAATTTAGTGTTTCAGTTGTAGTCACTAAATGAGTCTAATGGAGAGGTCATTTATGTTAAGCCAGATTGAAATATTTTCTTATTTCCTAACTCCTGTAGTGGCTTGAAATTACTAGAAGACCAAAGTTTAGGAAAAAAAATCAAAGCAAAACTTTATAGTGAAAATCCACATTCTTTTAATTTCAGAATATTTATGTGTCTAGTGAGAAGGTACAGGCAAGGAAGTCTAAGTTTCTTTAAGTAGTACAAGATCACAAAAAGTCACAGGAGTTGAGTGCTGTGCTTTGGCAATTTTTTATTAATTAAGGAGAAGGTTTTACAACCAAGTATTTCTGTAAATGGATTGAATGGAATTTAAACTGAAATGAATAATCTTCCATCCTTTGAGGTCGGCCCACAGCTTTTACCATTGCTGTGTGGTGTAGCCAACCAGCCCTGCAGGCACAAGGCCGCTTTGGAGCACCTTTGCCAGATGGATGGGTAGTCGCTCTGCTCCCCTTGTGAGCCTCGTGCTTGGCTTTCCCAGCAGCCACCGGCGGGTGAGAATTGTGTAGCTCTGTGGGAAGAAGCTGCCTGGAGATCCTGACAGGGATGGTGTGAGCATGGGGTTTCTGAGGCTTCTGCGTTGGAAGAATGGAAGTAGGGAGGGGATGTTTGTCGGTGGAGATGGGCTCCTCCAACAGCAGCTTCTGGCAGGGTGAAGGACAAGGTTGTGCCTCTGGTTCCTCACCTCAGTGTGGGTCTCTGCCATCTGCTTGGTCTAAATGGACAGGGTACAGACAAGTAAAGAAGATTGATGGTCTTAGCTTTGAGTCAGGTTGCTCCTGCAAGCAACCAACAGGACCATCCTGAGCTGCCAGGAGGACTTCCTGCATGAGTGGCTCCCTGTGGAGCTCACGTTAATGTTGTGTGGGTTGGGAGCTGGAGGTGTGCGTTGCAACCCCTCGCTGCCTCCTCATACAAAGTTGTCATGTCAGCTGCTACTCAAGACCAGCAATCAGAGCTGTTGGATCACACGGGCTTACGCCTTTACTGATGTTCTTGTGCAAATGATTAAGTGGTGACTTTTTTTTTTGCACTTACTTGTTCAAGTCCACTGATACTTGAATGAGAAGAGCGTGGTTGTAGCTGGCCTTTTAGCAGAAGCTGAGAACACCTACCAGCTCCCCAGAACTAGGATGTAAGAGAGTGTAATATGTTACAGTGAGTGGGAGAAGGTGTTTGATGGAAGGTAGCTTTTGAGCTGCGCCGCTGCTTGGGAACTGCAGCATCTTGAGTGCATTGGTAACTGTAAAATTTTTACATTGTTGTTCAGTCCTATGTCCATACAAAGCTATTTAGCAAAATGTTATGTTATATAATTAAATTATATGGTAATGTCCATATATGAAGAAGGGCCTGATATTGTAACTTAGTTTCAAACCAAAGTACTTACTGAGCACATCCCAGAGTAAAGGCACAGTTGTGCATCTATCAAGGTACTTATAATGATGCATGTTACTTCTCTGAATTACTGGTCTATCTATTAGCAGCCTGTTTATGTTACACTTTGGGGCACATCAGGAAGAATGTTTGCCTGTGGCTTGCCAAGTGAGTCACTTTGGTGTTTATAATCTCTTGGTGATTTGCCAGGTAAACCTCTGTGCCAAGTTGAGTTTCTCATGTGATCAGGAAGCGATACAGGAGAATGCACTGAGGACTTCCCTGGCCGTCTCCCCTCAGCACCCTGACAGGAACATGGCAATTGTCTTGTGCTTTAAAGAGTACATTTTCAAAGGCCTGTAGAGTTAAATCACTGGGGGTTCCCTTTGAACATCTGACATTTTCCCTTTTCATATCCTTCTTTCAAGCTCAAATAATCAAGCACCTTTTTAAAAGGAATTACCCAATCCCTGAGCATGTGTCCTCCTAGGAAAGCTTGCTTACCTGATGACACTTATCCCTTTTGCCTCCCAATATATATATCAGCATCAGTATTTAATTTCCCCTGGGATTACTAGTGTGGAATCAAGTATTGAACTTGCTTCATTGGGCAAAATTTGCCATCACACCTTTGAAACAACCTATGAGTGCTTCTGCAATAGTGGAAATGGCAGGCGTCAAGTTAAATGTAATTACTGTTTAAACTTTCAGATTCTTTTTACATGGTTTGGAAAGAAGTAAGGGGGGATCGTTCAAGCTGATTTCACATGGAGTAATTTCCAAGTTGTGGTAGTGTTTCTGTGAGAAGCAGCTCTTCTGAATCATTCTGAATCCTCCTGTAAGTGTGGTGTGAGGGACTTGGGAGCTTTTGTTTGATTTTTATTTTAAAGATTAAAACTGGATGCCAAGAGGTGGTGGTTTGATGCTCGCGTGTACACATATATCCACGTGAGACCGGCCCCCAGAAAATAATATTTTTATATAGCAACTTAACTGTCACGTGAATTTGAAAATCAACTTTTAAAATTTCCATACTTAATTACATGCTATTGGCCATTGTAAATAGCATAAAGACTTTATTCACTTCTAAAACACGGTTGGACGGTAAACTTTAGGGGTGTTGTTTTCCTAGACTTATCTTTTTATTTCCTTTCATTTTGAGTGCATGTTTCTTATTCAACTTCTTTCAGAAATGATCTTTGCAATGGGACAGTATATCTGGAGTAGAAGTTCTTTAAAAGGAAGAACACTGACTTGTGACTTACCAAGTCAAGTCTTGCAAGATGTTTTTTGCAAGACATCTATGTCCCGTCTGCTGTTTGGTGCTTTATGAAACCCAGTTGTCACCTGAGCTCTTCAGGCTTTTAAGAGTCTGGTGATTTTTGCTGCTTCTTGAAATACTTCATCACTCTGTCAGTGGGTCTCCGCAGCTATGCTTGAGCATTCCTAGTCTTGGCACTTATTTTGCTAGAAGACGGGAGTATGTCTGCTGGTTGTCATGGTTTAACCCCAACCAGCAACTAGGACCGTGCAGCCTCTTGCTCACCCCCCATTCCTCCCTTGAAGGAAGAAAAGGAGGGGAAAGGAAAAAACAACTCATTGGTTGAGATAAAGACGGTTTAATAGAACATAGTAATTGTGAAAGAACATACAAGATACAAGTCGCTCTCACCGCTCGGAGAGCTGGTTGCCCAGCCTGAACCAAGCAGCGATTGCAGGCCCCCCCCTCCACTGGCCAACCCCTATTTACATATTGAAGATGACATCTATGGTACGGAATATTCCATTGGCCGTTCCATCGTTCTGTCTATGCTCCTTCTCAGCTTCTGTGGGAAGCCGAAAAAAGTCCTTGACTAATATAAATATCACTTAGCAACAACTAAAACAATATGCCTTATTGACATTCTTTTTGTACCAAATCTGATAACACAGAAACCACTAGAAAGAAAATTAACTCTCTCTCAGTTGAAATCAGGACACTGGTGCAGATACTTTATTTGCTCCCATGTCAGTTATCTACTTGAGTTTATAGGACTTTGTTTTCATTTTTATCCCTTTAGTACTTTCAGAGATTCTTGGCTTCCCTTTGTACTCTGCCTGAACTCTAAAAGGGAATGAATCTGACTTATCCTGCCTGCAAACAGTGTTTCCTGGGTGCTTTTGACTACTTCCAGCTATGTTAGAATGTTTGTCTATGGGAGCACAGAAAGAATAGATTTCAAAATCATGTATTCCCCTTAATTTATCCTGCTGTGTTTCACTCCTTTGCATAGGCCTAATACTGCAATACAGAAAATATGGAATAGCCTGCTTTTCAGTAGCATGAAGAAATACCCAGTTGTAGTAGCTGCCCATATAGAAAAATCTGCTGCAAAACTGAAATTGCTGTTCTTCATTTGTCCTTCCATGCCTCCTCTTCCCTCATTACCCCTCTCTATTTTTTTTTTTAGCTCCTTTATAAAAACAGTGAAGCTTGATGAATTCTTATTTTTTTTTCTTTTATTAAAGGACAGGGTGTGTTAAAAGCAAAGATTTAAAATTTGCAGCCATTTGCTGTTGACTGCATTTGTTTTAATAGCAGCACAGAAGCTGAAGCCCTGTGTCGCCAGGGCCCAGGGAGGAGAACAGCCAGAAATAAAAGGACATTCTGACATAGTGCGTATTTCCACGATTATGAAACAAAAGCACAAGTGAAAGTGAAGCTACCACTGAACATAAAGTTTATCACTGTTGCTGGGGAATAGTGTCTGCCTTCTTCAGGACCACTGTGAACTTGGCCAGACAAAATGGGTGGAAGGGCAGAAGGTGGGGAATGTCTGCATCCTATTATGAATTGGAGGAAATGACTGTCTGCGCTCTGGTGGGCTCAGAGTATCCTGCTGGCAGGCTGGTTAGCGCTGTAGGATACTGAACAAAAAGTGGAGAACTGTCAGCTTTGGTGTTTAAAATAACTACTAAGGGATGAGAAGAAGTTCTTTAAAACTGTGCTGTGGGTTTTCTGTTGGCTTTCTTAAACTAACTGGAAACTTTCTGCTTTCTTTCAGGAGTGTTTTTTCTCTGAAAGCATTGCTGCTAAAAAGCTCCAAACAGGAGAAGAAAATCCAGTCAGCTTGTCAGGTCACTGGCTCGGTGTAAAAGTGCTTTCATGAGGTAACGTTGGGCCAAAGTCAACTTCTCTTTCTCCGTTGTAAATCTGCAGCCAAGCAATGGGCCAGAAAATCTCAGGGAGCATAAAGTCTGTGGATGTGAGGGAGCCCCCTTATAGACCTGTTAAACGAGAGCTGAGAGGCCCGGATTTTTGCAAGCCAGCGCGACTGGACATGCTGTTGGATATGCCCCCTGCCAAGTTGGAGGTTCAGTATAAACATGCTTGGAACAATGAAGATCGCTCCTTAAATATATTTGTAAAGGAAGATGATAAACTGACTTTTCACAGACACCCCGTTGCCCAAAGCACGGATTGCATCCGGGGCAAAGTTGGCTACACAAGAGGCCTTCATGTCTGGCAAATCCACTGGCCCACGAGGCAACGGGGAACTCATGCCGTGGTGGGCGTCTCCACAGCCGAAGCTCCGCTGCACTCGGTGGGCTACACGTCGCTGGTTGGTAGCAATAGTGAGTCGTGGGGCTGGGATCTGGGACGCAACAAACTCTACCACAATTGTAAAAACCAGCCTGGGGTCACGTATCCTGTCTTTTTGGAACCGGATGAGTCTTTTGTACTCCCAGACTCCTTACTGGTGGTTTTGGATATGGATGAAGGGACGCTTAGCTTCATGGTAGATGGACAGTATCTTGGAGTGGCCTTCAGAGGACTAAAAGGGAAAAAACTTTACCCCATAGTCAGTGCAGTTTGGGGGCACTGTGAAATTACAATGAGATACATCAACGGACTTGACCGTAAGTGTTACCATATTTCCTTATTACACTGTCTTTCAACTCTTCTCATGTAGGATTTTTTTTCTTTATCCTTTTGCTGTGACCAGAGTGTGCTGGGGGGAGTGGGACTGTCCACTGTGAGCGGATTGCATCCCATAGATATTAGTTGTGGGTAGTAACTATCAGTTGTGTCTTGTTATCATAGTATGGGTTGTATCAAAATATTTTCCCTTTTGGCAAGCAGAGTGGCAAGAAATCTGTGTCTAAAGACAGTGAACAGACTGAGAAAAAAGATCTTGAGAAACTTCCTGGGTATATTTAACAGTAAAACTCTTGTTTACTGGAGGATATGTTTTAAATCTGTGGTTTTCAAATAGGATTTGTGGATCCTGTAAAAATTTCCTGTAGTAGTGGGAACTCTTACATGGTGTGCGTAAACATACTTGAATTCAGGCCTGTAGGCTTTCTTTCCATAGTTGCCTTTCCAGGACCCTCAGAAGCAGCTGTGGATCCCCAAGAATCTGGGAGCTCTGGTCAAATACTGCTTTCAGCAGTTTTTCTGAAAGAGAACCCTGTTCTTATTTCGCTTCAGAAGGTGCTCTCTCAGGGTATTTTCTTCTCCAGAAATACAGGGTTTGGGATGAGCATTAGCTATTTTTGATTTAAAGGGGTAATATCAAATTAAATCACTGCATAGTAAGGAGCAGCCTGTTGCTGCTGTGACCTTGAGGTAGTAGCCCACCAGAAGGTGAGTTGCAGACCTGGGTCTTGTCCAGTTGTCACTGCCCAGAAAGACGTGTGCTCTGCCAGATCCACACACAGCACAGCGTATGTTCGGTTGTGCCCAGTTATCTCCAGTCAGCTTATCGGCTGCTGTAAATTGGGAAATGGAAGGCTGAACGAGGTAGGAAGTGGAATTTTGTTCTTGTTTAAGACTGTTTTATCTTTGCCATAGGAGGAACCATGACTCTAAATACATAGATTTAACAAAAATAGATGATGACTGAACAAAATTTTCATGGTTTTTGGGCTTTATGAATGGAACTTGGTCTTGTAAAAAGAGAATAACAGCAAGTGTGCAACACCTGCCTTTCAATTAGTAATTTCTAAAGGAATTTACTGTTCTTTTCTATTAGGATGGGGTGGTCCCATTTTTTTTCCTGTCAAAAATTAATTCTCTGCTCATTAGCCTTTCATCTGACATACAAAGTAGAAACATAATTAAATAATTTGACCTTGTTTAAGATTGCCTTTTCATGAACATCTGTAATAAGCACAGGGGGAAAGAATCTTTATCCGCAGAAGCCCTGCAGGTTATTACAGACAGATGCTAAATGGCATCTTCCTGAATATCAGGGGAATATCGGAGGATTGTAAGTATTTTGCAATTATTCAGACATTGCAGAGTGGTGTGCTGATAGCTGCTTTTTTTGGGGGGGGGTGGTTTGTTTTTTTGGTTTTTTTTTTGAGGTTGATGAGGGGAGAGATACTTTGTGAACTGAATATTTGTGTGCAAAAGCAATTTTTATAATACCGGGAATATCTGCCAAACTACGCAAAGTACAGCTCGGCTTGGTCCACCATGTCCACACAAGGAATCGTTCTGCATTCCTTTTGTAGCCTTCACAGGGCTGCTCAAGGGAGCTCTAGAAAGATCAAAACACAGGAGGAGGATGTGAGTGAGTTTGGTAGAAATTATAAAATAAAAGGGGCTAAGTAGAGAAGGATAGCTGCGGTCTGTGAGATGGGAGAGAGAAAAATTCCCATCCGGTTTCTCGTGGGATAATTTTGCTGGAAGAGGCGGGATAACTTCCTAAACTATTCCTGAGAAAGTCAAAGTAGTAATTTTTTTTTTTAAAGTGTGAACTCATGGTTAAAAGTAAACTTGTAGACTAAGCTTTTATGTAGGCCTGAGTGTTAATCTGATCATGTGAAGAGGAAGTTGAAAGCCACTTCGCCGTGGGGCACTTTGACATCCTGGAATCACATCATCTGTCATCACATGTTCACTGATCCATTACTGTCCTGCAACAAAAACAGCATTCAGGAAACCAAAGTAGCTTGTTTAGCTGGTGTTCTAAAGCAAACACCTTCTCTTCTCTGCTAAAAGTGTTTCTATCCAGCCAGTGCTTGTGTGGCAGTGCAGGTTTGCTCGTGGCAATCTCCATGTTCACTCTGATAGCACTTAATGTTACCGCTTTTTATAACTGTTTGGTTTTGTGAAAATTGGAGTAGATATTGAAGAACAGCGAGATGTTCATGTTGCATTCCAAATTTAAATACATTTGAACATACATATGTGTGTGGGGAGGGTTTGTTGTTGTTTTCTTGCTTTTTGACCTTATATATTATCTCTTTTTTCTTTTTTTTTTTGCTTTTTTTCCTCCCCTTCCCTGGAAGCATCTCGTACCGCTGACTGCAGCTTTTAGCAGATCCGGCAATAGTTACTCAGCTGTTCCTGAAACTGTGCTGTCAAACAGGGACTTGTAACTTGCTATTTAGTGATTGATTGTTACTGCTCGGAATGTATACCCCAGCTTGCAATAGTTGTTTACTATTGGTGTCCTACAGAGCAAACGGAGAGCTTGACTGTAGGGCTTTCTAGTGTTTTCAGTGCTTGCTGTTCAAATGGAAGACCTCCGAATACTTTAAAGGCCTGTGTATTTCAGTTGCCTGGCAAAGAGTGAAAGGCTTGCAGGAATGGAATAGTGAAAGGGTGAAATGGTGGGCTTGTGCAGATGCAGTGGACTTAAACATATGTCCTAGTGGTATAGAGACGATGCAGACTTTTAAGTATGTTAACTACCACAGACATGGCAGAATCGTGGAAGGATACGGCTGCAGGTCAAAGACCGAGAACCTGTGTGCCCTCTGGACTCTGGGTATCGCTCCTAGAATAATGCTGTAGTTAAAATCAGTCATAGGTTCTTCCAGTTGCATCTGATACCTGGAGTATTCTGCTTTCAGAAGCTACTTTGAGCATCACATGATGATGTGCTGAGACTTTCAAATGTGAGTGAAAAACTGTTTTGTGAGTTGCAAATATTTGTCAGGGTTTGGGAAGGAAGGCAGGGGGACAGGATGGAGAGTGCTCATCGTAAGCATGCTGAGTTCTTCCCGGGACAAACTTCTTTGATCCAATGTTATCAGCATTTACCACACTGATTTGTGCCCAGTGCCTAAGTTTTACAGAATTTTACATCAGACTTCTGACTCATTGCCTATTGCAATAATTAAAAACCACAGATAACATAAATGCAGTTTATGTTATTTTTCAGATGCTGTTTTCATCAGGGTACGTGCATGTTTAAAAACAGGTAGGCTATTTATATCTGTTGTTTGAAGAGGAGTCCTGAAGATTGGAACAGAGAAATGGCAAAACACTTTTGAATAAATGTACATTGCAGATCATGACTGATACATTAGTACTTTTTTGTTTAAACAAAGTGGTGGGAGGACAATATAACAGTGCTGTGGTGGAAAACATCATCGTTGAGTAGGTGAGTTGAACGCAGTGATTTATTTTGATGCTTAAAAATACCTGACGGAATACTCAATATTTTGACTTCTGGAAGTCAAAATACTTTTTATAAGCATGCTTTACAGGTCTGGCTCTGCCCTGTTCTGAATTGATGTGGAAGAGCAAAGCAGATGGTCTGTATTCGGTATATAATAATAATAACAGTTGATCCATGAACATAGTTTTATAATGCAACTCATAGGCACAAAACTTAGAATTTTATATCTTCCTAGGTGGGGAGAAGGCAGAAGGAAGCTGGAAAAAGCTTTTCTAGCCATCTGTGTGGGTAGCGTAGAGTTTGTCTTGGGGACTGTCCCATGTGCATACGTCAGCACAGCACGCTCTCACTAGTGTCGTGACGTTACATCTGTAGGTGCGCATCAGCACTGGCCTTCTGGCCATCTCTGAAAATGCCTCCTGGTAGCACTTTCAAATTTCTTCATCCTGTAACAAGCGCTCTGGCTGAAAGTGCAGTTCTGGCTGCCACAGCTGCTGCCTTGGAGGTGAAGCATCTGCTTGGGATGTGTTGTGGGATGCATCCTAATTAGAGACACTGTCTCCATGTGATCGTGACAATTGTAAGAAAAGCTACAACTTGCCAAACTCTTGCCTAAAATCTTAACTGTTGTGCACTTGCATGAAGGAAAGTTCAGTCAATGTCTAAATGAGCTCTGAAAGCCTTGAAATTGCATGTGAAAGGAAAGAACTCGAGTTCTGTATTACGACATGTTGAGTAGACTATAATAACTGAACATTAAAAAGCTGCACCCCGCTACTGCCAATTTATATGTTTTTGGTTATAAATCCCAAAGCTATTTCTTAGAGATAAGTAAATTTCACAAGATTTTGGGGTAACACTGCCCAACCAACTCTTCAGTAATAAAGTCTGATGTCCAGCACAGCCATGTTTTACTCTTAGAATTTCTTTTGCCTTCTTAAGTTCCAAAAAGAGTAACTCTTGTTTTGGTTGAAAATGGACTGTAAGACTTCTTGAGATAAACAATAGCATCCCATTAGCTTCCTTATATTCTTCCATTCAGAATTTAGCCATCTTGCCTTCAACTGATGTTTTCTTGTATTTAAGAATTACATTTATGACACATTTGGGATGTTGGCTGATCTTTATGCCTGAATCTTCTCCTCCTAAAATCATGAATGTTGATTTCAAAACAGTAACTTTCAATTCCCTTTGTAGTACACTACAGTACAACTGTACAATACTTTCAAAATTACAACTACTACTTTGTAGTATTAACTACTACAACTTTGTAGTAGTTGTAGTACAACTGCTTTGAAATATTCTATAGCAGACTATTTATTTCCTTTTGTGTGGTATTTATGGTTCTTTTTGCCATTTAGGTGCGAAAGAATGCTTCTTGAGCTTGATATTGATAGCCCTTTGTGGTTCTTGTGCTAAACCTTGCATAGCCCTTACACAGTTTAGAAAATAAGTCTAATTGTCATGTTCAGGCAGTTCAAAAGAGAAGACAACTTTACTTACAAATGTAATTTGTATTCATATTTTAACCAACAGATCCTTCATGTAGTATTTGGTACTTGTGGACAAGGGTCCCTAGGCTCTCTGTCAGCTGTTGCTGACCACTGCCCTGCAGCATACACAGCCTTTTTTTAACACCTGTAACTATTTACAGCCCCAAATAAAACACAAGTATGTGCTTCAAACTTACCTACAATGAATGAATAGGTGAATTAAAGCAACCATCCAAACAGAAATTCTGGAGTCCTGTTTTTAGGTGCCAGCAGCCCATTGGCTGTGCCTGCAGTGGGCTGGTGCAAACATAAAGGTGAGGATGTTTAGAGAACGTTGGCTCAGTTCAAGGAGCCGTATCTGCTCCTGCATAGAGTCCCAGGAAAAGTAGTTCATTTTCTGGATCCTGCACTCCCTCTCCACCGCTGGATTGACTGGAGGAAGGGGGATCCTTTTGGCTCTCCGCGGTTTGGCCGCCACTGCTGCTGAGGCTGCTTGTGAACCTGCAGCCCAGTGGGAAGAGGCTGTGGAGTTGTTCCCCCCGCATCGCAGGTGTGGGGAAGAAGGGGGCTCAGTGCTCTGTACTCTGTTTGCTGGTACAGCTACAGAAGTTTTGGGGTCTGTTTTAACTTTTTGCTTTTAGCCTTGCAGAAGACCACAACTTAACCCCTGCATGGCTTTCAGACCTTAGGCTGCGTGCGTCTAGCATTGTGAAATAACGATGAAGTTTCTAAGCTGAAATAACAAATTTGGAGCTATGGAGCTAAGCACAACTTCTTTCCTCTTTCCTACTGTTCTCAGTTTATTTTAATTTGCATTGAGCTCTCTCTAACATACCACAAACGCTAATTGTAAATATAGACTTTTCCCTTTGGAGGCCTTTTTATCATAAAGAAAACTTAAGTCAAAATTGCAGAATTGTTAACTGCCAGGAGAAATATACAATCTCTCGTCAGACTCTCTGGGTTTTCCCCCAAATGATTTTCAATTAAAATTTGTAAATGAATTTTTGTTTGTTTGTTTGTTTATCTAAACCTGTTTGTTTTATATGATATTCTATAATACATTACTCTGGAGGTTGCAATGGAAATAATGTACTCTGAAAATCCAGTATTGTTAAACCTTAGGAAGAATTTTCCCTACAGGCGTGCAATCAGAGGATGAAGCGGTAGTAATTAAGCAGCTAATGCTGTGAAGAAGCAATCTTTAGCTTTTGAGATAATTTAACAGGAAGCAGCATTTTCAGTTCCTGTTTCAGGAATCAGATAGTTCATTGTTGGGGGTTTTTTGGTCTTCCTCCACATGCACCCCCCATCCCTGGTTTAAGTGCGTTTCTTGTCCTTTAATCCTAATTTGTTGACACTTTCTAATTCATTCTCAGTGTTTTCTCAACAGGTTTAATTTTTAATAATCTCTAATTAATTCTTGTTGCCATTAGAATATGCCACTGCTTTTTGCCCCAGCCACTTCCTGGTGGTCTCTGCATTGCATCTCTTTCCAAGATACTCTTCTTCTTTTTTTTTTTTTTTTTTTTTTTTTTTAATCCTTCCACTTCTTTCCTCTCTTCCCCCAGCTAAGTTTCTCTTCTTTTATGTTACCACGTGCTTGTTAATAATAAATTCTGACAAAACTTTTTTTTTCCTCATCCTTAACTTTCAGATAGGGCAGTTTTTGTTACTGCTAACAATAGGACATTAGGTGCAGTGTCACTCTTCCAGAGGAAGGACATACCAGATTTAAGGGTGTTACTTTAGCTGTAATGGTGAGTGGTCTTTGTAATGGTCTTTTTGGGTGAATGTTGAATATTTATATATTTTTTCATTTGTATAAATGAATTGTAATCATGCAGAGGTTCATCTGATTACCTCAGGTTGGTAGCAAATAGTTTCTTATGAAAGTACATAGCTGGAAAGAGCTTCTCAAGCTCCTATGCTTGTAAGATTAGTCTTGTCTTGTTTTATTCAACTTTGAACTATTAAGATCTCCAATGATACAGACTCCTCAGGCAATCTAAGGCAAGCATTAGCTTTACAGATAACAGGGTTTTTTCCCCTTACAGTTTAGTCTAGTTTGTTTATTTAGCAGGGAATCCAGTTATCATTGACCTAAACCATAAGCAAGTGCTGGCATACTTTATTTCAAGTTCAGTAGCTCCTAAGGCTAAGAACAAGCATCAGTCGTCCACAGCTGTGTTATGGGTTATTTGGGTACTTTTTCTTCCTGCTCTGGTTCATAAAGGTGCCACGGTGACTGCCAAATCGGACAGTTTTAAGGAAAAAACATGTGTGAGCGTGTTCCGATCATGTTTCCCCGATTTCCCATTTATCCTGTTTTTAAGAAGTTAAGAACGTTGAAGAGCAACAACTACACCTCTGTTCTCAAAATTGAAGTAAATGTTGTAATCTAAAGTTACGCTTTAATTATCGTATTTATTACTCTAAAATAGCAATTAGAAATTTGATAGCCTTGCTTAATTCTTTTATGAATTTGCTTGAGCTACGATGCTGGAATTGCTCAGCAATGTGAACTAATTCTCACAGGTTTGTGTTAGAAGTGGAAACTTGTAAAGGGTATTTATTTTTTTTTTTTTATTTGTTCTATCTGTATTGCTGTTGGGCATTGCACAGTGTAAATCCAAGCTGCAGCACAAATAATGATGCTTCTGCAATATGTTCTGTGATATATTTACTTTAATGCCAAAAATGCGTGTGCTTTGTCCATTTTGACTATGATTTCGTACAGGTTTCCTCATAAGTTATGTTTGTCCTTAAGACACTACTTTGTTTGTCTCTCTAGCTGTGGAAGTTTCTTCCCTTCTCTAATCACAAGCTCTTTCTGCAGATGGCCTCCTCTTCTTCCCTTAAAGACTGTGTAGCTTCTCTATGAAGAGAGGCAGATAGCAACCTCATTTCTAGTTCGGGCTCAGAGCAAATTCCACTTAAAAAAGATAAACGTGAGAAGTCCCTGATCTTCCTGGAGTATATTGTGGTGACTGGTAATTCATATACCAGTCTTCAGATTATAGCAAAACCCATGTCTTCATGGTAAATCTACAGGCAATGTGCCTGAAAACGAGCATGTCCAGAAATGCTGCTGTGTTCTGCAGGTGGTTCTGCAGCAAGTAGTGATGCTGCTGTCTACCTCCCTGTGGAAGTGAGAGGAAAGCTGCCCCAGCAGCACGGTGTTAAAACGCTGTGTTAAAAAAATGCTGAGGCTGTGAAGCCAAACACTCAGAAGCTGGCAAGTGGCAAAAACGGGATTTGCTTTTTGCAGCTGGAATTCTGAGCTCAGCAGCCTTTAACTGCGCTGTGTCCCGCTTTCTCCCAGTAAGTGTTTCACTCTGGTAAAAGGTGGTAAGTTCTGCTGCCAGTCGTCCTTTTGTGTTCCTCTTCTGCCAGCATTTTTCCCTTGAATCTTTTCTCCTCAGCTCTCTGTGTCTGTGCACTGGCATATTTTGTAGTTTCCCTGGGATAGCCAGTGGGGAAACCTGACGGAGCATGACAGTCCCTGTGTTCTCAGGTTTGCTTTGTGTTGCCCTTTGAAGATAACAAATGACAAACCCTGCTAGTGAGGACAGGACTGGATCAAAGCTTCCCCTTGTCTTGTTTGATTCGTGCACGTACAGAGAATTTAAATAACTCCTAGTCTTTCACTTTAAACTGTTTTGGGGTGGGACTGATGATCAGATCTGTCTTCAGGCCTGTTGTCAAACCTGACTTTTGCTGAAAAACCTCCATCACTAGAAGTGTGAGATGGGGCATTTCGGTCTTCAGTGCTGAAACTCAGGGTTGAGGCAGAGATGATGTTAGAAGTTACTGACACACCTGAACTTCATGTACAAGAACTATGAGGATCCTTTCAGTTTAAACATTATCTTCAAATGTCAGTTGGTAATGAAATACAGAAGATAAAATGATGATGCTCTGAAGAGGATTTCTGTTGGTAATTTGAAACAAACTGAGCATTTCTTATAGCCTTCTGCACACTGGCCAGGATTCTGCATGACTGGTTTGAAGTTGCACATCTTCAGTGTTGGTGTTGAGTCTCCGGTGCAATGGGAAGATTATTCACTAGGAGCATTGGATAAAATACTTCTGGCAATGCTTGTTCAGAGTGGACTTAGCAGGCAGTAACTGAGGGAGGTAGGTGTCCAGTGTTCCCTCAGCACACTTACTCAAAGCTATACCTGTATTTTCCATGGACATGCCTAAGAAAACACAAATACATATCAAACTCATATGATGAATAGCAGTATAAGAGTATCTCGCTGCCTTATGTGAACATTTCTTCCAGACCTGGCATCTTTGGGCTGGTGGGGTTTTTTTTGTTTTGTTTTGTTTTTTTAAAAAAAAAAGCGAGGAGATTGTTTGTTAGCTTTGTCTCTGCCAGTTTCTTATCACTGGTTGGCTAAACATATTGTCTTACTCCAAAAAAGTGATTTGTATGAAACCAAAGTGTACTTTGAGCAAGGAAGTAGGTAACATTAAAAAAGGATAATTTTTGTTTGAGATTCACGGTTGTGTTTTCTCACAACAAGCATTTTTATTTCTGCTGCATGCTGTATCTCTATTGCAAATGGAAATTCATGTCTGCATCTATTGTTTGCACATGAAATTTAAAGATGACGTGCTTCTGCTTTTTCAATAAAAAGTAACTATAAATGTTTAATAATATTCTTCTTGTGTCGGCCACTGAATAGCCCACAAAGCCTTGATACAGTATCTTGAAGCTAAAAAAAAATTGCTTCCTCTTCTCTGTGATTTCAGCAAGCTTGACAGCTACTCCATATTTAACCAAGACAAAGTGATTAGTTTCTTTTAGATTCTGGTGCTTTTCCTTATTTCTTGTAGTGTTTGCCTTTTAATTTATTGGCATTTTCTTAATCGGAGAGCCTGTAATGGCTCTCTGTCCATCAAAACAAAACAGAATGTGGGGTTATGTTGGTACCCCATTCACACTGTCAAAATTGAAATGCTTTATGTTTCTGAAAATGCCTCATTTCCAAGTAATTCTTATTATGTGAAATATGCTGTTTGGAGAGGCTTTTAAAAAGATCTTTGCTCTAAAGGTTAAAATAATTTTTAAAGGCTAGGAATTAGGGTTTTTTAAGCACTTAATGATTTTTTTTAAATAGCAAAGTTTAGTTTTAAAGCTGGCATAAGTATTATGAAAATAATGTCTTTTTACTGAACAAAGAACTTCCCCCAGTAAGTTGCCTCTGGTGAAACACATCACCCAGCCACAGGCACCGTAACAGAACCTGGTGCTCAACGAGGGCAGCCCAGCAGCGGGAATGTGCTTGGAGTTTGAGTGACTTCAGTGACAGCTTCTCTTCCGGCCTCGCTGCAGAACTCTTATGTTCTTTGCAGTATGAACTGCCACGGTGCTGAATTAGCGCTTGCACTTAAAAATTTGTAAAATTCTGATGCTGAAGATGTCAAAGGCTGTCACTTATGAAACAAGCGCTGTTACATTGAGTGACTTGGGTTAGACTGGACTGGACCGTGTGTGTTGGCTTCTGAAGAAATGCTCATAAATTTCTTAGTTCGTCCTGAGTTTCATTGCGCTGGAAGGTCTCCTCATCAGGTCTGTGGAGTGGCTGTATCTTTGTTATTTTAACCAAAGCAATTGCTTTAATGTGCTGTGTATGGTTGTCGCCATGACTACACTACTGCTCCATGCCTGCTTGCCATATGTGTAAACAATTTGCTGATTTTAGTGGTATGACCTCTTGGCCTCTGCCTGTATAAACAAATGAAGGCCAAAGTTCAGAGGGATCAGAGGGGGAACTTTAAACATCCTGCAAAATCTGCAGTCCATTAAGTGTAGGTTGGTATTTGGTTACAGCCAATCCTTTTGTACTTCTAAATAATTTGTTCATGACACCTTTGGGAAAGGGGGATAGCTTCACCTGGAGCATGGAGACTTCAGGGAACTAATTGCCTTGGGTTTATGTTAAGAAACCAGCTTCAGTGGTATTTTCGTGTCTCAGGAAGGGAAGTAATGCTTAACACATGCTTTACTTTTCATTTAGATTGAGCTTTAAATGTCAAAGTTGTGGGGACAGGCCACTGGAAAAAGGGCTGTAGCGTGCAAAGAATGAACAATATCATGAGGGATGGGTCACCCCCAGGCAACAGAACGAAATGTGTGTCAAGGGAGGAGGACAAGTAAGAACTGAGATGTGCCAGCAAGAACTAGGAAGATATATTTGAAAGAGCAAATGTGAAGAAGGCTCTTGTGCTTAAGAGGAAGAAAGAAGGCAGAGAAGCATGGTGAGAGGGTTAAAAAAGGAAAGTTGCTGAGATTCTGACAGAAGGAAATAAGCCTTGATGTAGTTAGCCAAGTAGCACACAGAAAAGAAAGTTCAGGACTCTCCAAGCTCCTGAATTGACCAAACATCCCTACTTTACTTTCATCAGCAGTTTTTCTGGCTGGAGCACAGGAGCTCAGATTCCAACCCCAGCTGTATGGTAGGGAGTGAAGATTCACCTGGCTGCTCCTGGTGTTAAGCACAGCCCTGCTGGGCTTTCCTGACCCCTGGTATCTGCTTGGGTTTCCAAGTAAACTAACGGCCCGTGTAAGTCAAAGAAGTTGACAAATGTTTGCTGTGTTTTCAGTATGAACTTTACGGGAGTTGCTGTGATGCTATTGGCGTCTCACAGGGTCTTGTAATTCGTAACTTTACAACTGAGCTTCTCGATTTGATTAGAAATGAGTAAATGGTTAATGTTTCTCGATCAGAGAGGCTGAATTAGCCCTGGAGATTCTTCTCACTTGAAATATTCTTAATTAATTGTGATCAACTTTTATGTTCGAAAAGTTTTTCTTAATTTTCTGAAGACTTACTGAAAAAACCTCAAGCCTGTTATTTCTACATAGCAGATCCTGTATCCTTCGAAAGAGTTTTATTAACTTCCAGGTAAAACTGATCACCAGGAAGAAGTTTTTAAGGCATTTTATGATTTCATTGACCAAGAGTAAAGCAGAAGCTAAATCGTCTATGATGCAAATGTTTTCAAAATCCAGCGTGTAACTTGATATAATTGAAATACTGGAGCTGTAGCCTTTTATTGTCATCCTGGGCAACATTTTGGAAATGAATCTGATAAATTGGCAGCATGAAGAACGCTAGCATCTGTATGAATCCTCAGGAAGCTGCTGCTTGCAATTTTTTTCCTAAATCACTTGTGTAGAGGAACTTCCAGGCTTCCTCTGGCCCATTTTTCCAAACACCTTTAATACATAATGCATATATAAGTTATAATTTTAAAATATTAATGAAAATAAGTTTGTCTTTAAAACAAAATGGAGATGGAACAAACCAAAAGATGGTTTGGGCTTTGTACCAAAGAGGGTTATGCCTCCAGCAGCTTCTCTGGCTGTGGAGCAGCAGCAGTTCTGTACTTCTGCTTCTTATTGACATGATGCTTCTCTGGTTCTCCAGATGTCCTCTGGTGTGATGTTGAGATACTGGATGTGGGAACGTACCTGGTTGGGGGGTATGTAAGAGATGCTGCACACATGAGTAGTTAGCGGGTGAGAGCTCACTGCTGAGGAGGAGTTGCAGTAGAAAATGGCTAGAGATTGGCTATTTCCAAAGCTGTCTAAAAAAGCGTGCCTTTTGGGGCAGGAGGATGTCTGTCTTAGGCCTTAGAGAGGCCTCCCCTGCAATGTTTTGCTGCTGTTGTTAGAGATTTTCTGTTGGGGAATACAACCTTGTGGAAGTGGCCCATCATTTCGTTTTCAGTGCCACTTTCATAGCAAGAAAACCCATTACGCTCTTGTGGCGGACGAGTTTCCCAGCAACCCACTTGGACGTGCCGGTCAACAAATCCCAGAGCTCTAAGTAACTTCTCGTCAGCCTAGTCGGCTGGAACCACCATCTGCTTTCTGTTCCCCAGATTTCTGCGTTGATAGAAACTTCCTTAAAATGAAAGTATCAAGAAACATTTTGTGTATGAAACATAAGCGAGCATAAAATCTGGAAGTCACTTATTCCCCATTATTCTGAATTATTGTCATTTTGGTTGAACAGAAATTCACTTTTTAAACATAAATTCACTGTAAGTGTACCTGTTTAATTTATAAGACATCTTAATAAACCGTTACGGTAAGCATGTTATGTTAAATAGTGAAAAGGTTTGCTGTCCTAGGTAGAACATAACAAAATACTATATATGGTAATAATGTCAGTTCTCCTTCCTATACTCTAAAGAAAACAACTTAAAAATGTAAATATTCAGAACTCAGTAGGAGCTCTACCATAAGTGATGTTTACACGTGTGCATTTTATATTCACAGACCCTAGCGGACCCACAGATAGCTTTCTGACTTTAAGGATTTTTGGTAGAGTCATGAAGTCCTTTCCAGGTGGAGGAAGACTACTATATGAAAATAGAAAAAGCATGCTAATAATCATTAGGCAGGAGGGAGTTGAATTAACATTTTGTACAATTGTTTGGTCTTCCAACGTTGACAACTACTTGCAATAACAAATGTCATTATTTGCTTTTTTTCCCTCGCTGTTGTATGTCTGGTCCCCTTTATCAACAGGATAAGCTGTAGATTCAAACCCCATTAATTTTAAAGTCTTCCAGCTATGTTCTCTGCCTTTGTGGTGTTAACTTTTAAAAATGAGGTTAGGCTTTTTAACTAGAGCTTTTGGCTAGCTCTACAAGGGAAGTATTTGTAGTAATACCTGAAAGTAGGTGTTTGAAAGGAACTGACCCGCTCTTAGAGCAGGTGAAAATGGTAATAATGGCATGTTCTGCCTACTTGGGAAGCTGCTCAGTACTAAGAGAAGAAGAAACCCACATTTATATAACCAATATGGGAACACACACTAAGTGTGAAAACCAAACCAAGACAAAAGCCACTTTTGTTTTTCAAGCTTTTAGGATTAAGATTTTGGGCCAAGAAGGCAGATGGTAAATCCATTTCCCAATGCTAATCTGACAGTAATGTTCTGATCCTCTGTGGAGCTCAGTAATGCTGTGTGCTTGTCTGAAACCCACAGGCTGCCGGTAAATGGTATCTCCTTGTGCAAAAAGTCTTCTCTGTTGATTTAGCTGGTGATGGAGGAGTGCCTCCTGCTAGTGAACAGATATGGGTAAGGCTGTTTCTCTAGCTTCTCTGCAGTGAGTGTTATAAAATACCGTTTTTTCAGGAGGCAGGGGAGTGCTACGTTGTCCTTTTCTGAGTTGGCAGCTGTAAGCCATCTTTTACTTTTTCTTTTTTTTCCTTCTTTAATCTGCAAATGATACTGTCTCTATTCCTACAGATTTGGAAAATAGGCTCTGTTCATCCGATTCTGCCAGCTGTTTTGCAGAAACAGTATTTAAAAGTAGTCTTTTGAGGTAAAAAGTGAGGAGTGACCTTTGAAGAAATTGGAGTAAGCCAAGTGAGTGAGTCATCAGAACGCAGTTGTGCAAAGCTGTCTTGAACACATCTAAATTTGTTTTCATCCTCTGAATAACTCTAAATTTTTTTTTTTAAAGAACAATTTTCTTTGACTGCCTAGAAGCCATTAGTTTTGTTTAATGTAATTGAAAAATAATGATAAAAAGGATTCAGTTGTTGAGCACTCCTTTACCTTTTACCTTGCAGAATATACGAAGCTGCCAAAGAGATGGATTTTCAGCTGGTAGGTTGGGGAGGCACTGACTAAAAGCCCTTCTGTACCTTTTTGCTCCTGATGCTGGGAAGGGCCTGTTTTGTTTCTGTTTCTATGTTAAAGTCGATCTCCATCACAGGGTTTCTTAAGGGCTCTGACTTGGTTTGGAACCTTCTTTTCTGTTTCACCTGGACTGCGATAAATTGGTAAGCAAATGGAGCGTTTTTCACATCAGGGCTGATGTTTGGCATTACATGACACTTTCAAAGAATGAAATGTTCTAAATTAAGCAGGATTAGACCTGTAATATTTCCAGATCTTTATCTGTTTTTTAGGTAACGACTTCCACATTTGGCTGCGTTGTAATTTTACAAATAAGCTTCTGCAGATTGAGCCAAAGTCCCCATGCCCTCTATGGGCCATCCAAGATGAACTAATACATATATTTCACATTTTAGGGCCTATCTTAAAATTCTCATAGAAAGCATTCAGTTATTTTTGAAAAAGTGAAAGCAACCAACTGCTTCATTAAACCCAAAATGGTGTGGTGCAAACAGCAGCCTCTGAAGATGTTACTGTCCTTTTTGCTTGGTAATTGTGTGAGGAGTTTAATGCCCTCTGGGGCACTTCTGCTGTCAGTCTCTGGTTGTTTCCTGCCTCACAGGAAAAAAAACAGCGAACAGTAAATGATTTCTGGTTTTAATTAGGCTGACAAAGATGCGTGCCCTGAAGTACATTAGAAGGTGTAGTCATTAAGTGTAGTGTCCCTGTAGGCATTTCCTGGATGTCCCTTACAGTGGCGTGTGTCCAGGGATTTGCTGTTCAACAGGCGGTGAGGAGCACACGTGCTTTTGACTTGTTTCTCGATCTTGTGCGAAACCGCCATCTCCAGGGGTCTCTATTGCCCAGTGCTGGCCGTCGCTCCGGTTGCCGGCCCTCCCGGCACGCCACCGGCTGGGTGGCCCCTGGCCTCCGCTCCTCCTTGCTGTTGGGGCGCAGCCAGCCGAGCCTCCGAATTCAGCACGGCCCCGGGAAAGCGGTGAGTGTGTGAGTGTGCGAGTGTGCGACACACAGCTCCATCAGGCTGCGGGGTGCGAGGCCGTGTTGGCAGCGCCCTGCTGGTGGTCCTCAAAGCAGTGTTAAACTGACCTCCTTTTGGCTATTGAGAGACCAGGGATGTGGTTTTATTGCCCGTTTGCTGCTAAAATTGGAACTCAAATGATAGTTTTGAGCAAAATAACAGGCGGCAGTGGTGGTTTTAATGAGTGCTTATTTAGACTCTTCATATAGAGGGATTTAGGTGTCTCTTCAACCCTTGCAACTTGAGTTCAGTGCCTTTTTAATAATAAGTGTATGAAACTAGAAGTTCCACCACTGGAATGGTGACTCTGCAGCGCTTCAACTGGCGCTTTTGTGCTCAGACTACAGAAATTTTCACATTGCTCCCATTGAGGCCCCAGATCAACTTCTGCAGTGCTTTTCCATTTATCTAGATGTTCCAGTTGAGAAAACAAGTATATTTTCAATTATCTAGTCAATGTTATGTACAATAGATTGCATGGCAGAGGGAAAGTCACATAGGTTTTGCTTCTCATTTATCTAGGCTGTAGATCTAGTGTTCAGATGAAGATTAAATTAAAAATTTAAGAAGAATTGGGGCTTCTGCTATTAGAAACTGTAATAAAGAATAGAATTATTAGGTGGGTGAATATATGTGATGATAATTGTGATCATTTTATGGAAGGGAGTTAGCGTAATGCTTTCCAGAGTTCTTTGAAGGTGGTAGAACACGTGGGAGTAAGGGCAATCCACTAGGTTTTGAGGTTTCAGATACTTCAGGGAACCAGACAAAAGCATCCCTTCTAAGAAACTTGTACATTGTTAAAGTTGGACAGTTCTTTAGGAGACTTTTTTAAAAGACAGGTAACCAGATAGAAGCAAATAGTTTTTAAGTTGGAAGGTTATTATTAGTAAGATCTCTGCTGGGATCTACTTTGCTCAGTACGTTAATGATGAGCTGGAAAATAAGGTGAGGTAATAATTTACACAAAATTTTTCAAGGTGGATAGATCTAAATTGGACTCCAAGAAGAGTTGTAGTAGAGTCCTGCAGTACTTAACAAGCGGACGATAACATGGTAGGTGAAATTCAGCAATGGTATGTGCCCAGTAACGCATAGTGGAGGACAGGGACGAGGGGAGCAAGTCTGCCCTGTGCGTAGTGTGTGAAGAGTTCCTGGGCACAATGAACTGTTGCCACCTGGAAAGAGATCCTGGAGCCATTGGGAATAATATTATGAAAATATCAATGATGAGGGATCCAAAGGGTGAATATGATGTTGTGAATTGGAGCAGAACAGGAAACCTGGTTCTGTTTACTGTGCCCAGCTTGTATCTTGAGTAGCGTGTGCTCTTGATGCCCGTGCCTGTCCTCCTCTACCCCTTCTGCCCGATGTAAAAATAAGTAAATACTAAACTAAATAAATACTAAAATTTAATAGGCTGGATAAGAAGGAAAATATGGCTTCTGCACAAGGAAAGAATAAATAAATCTGGATCTGACCGATTGTCCACCTAGCTCAGTATCCAGTGTTCAGTAATGACAATGAATAGCTGGCTAAGGGAGAGTATGGGAACTGGGTAAGCTTATAGGCTGATCCCTATTCTTTCCTTGATTCCAGTGAAGCTTATTTCGTCTGGGTGATCCCTTAGCCTCTAATCATCTGGATTTCAGTGACTTACTTAGCCAGATGTGTATGTGTTTAGTAATCCTTAATAGTTAGTTTCCTAAACTCTCTAGTCTCCTTTTGTGGAGCTGTGCAAGCTTTTTGCATTCAGAGCACGTTGTGACAGCTTACATATGTGTTATGTGACAAACCACCTCCTTTGGTTTGTTTTGGCTTAACTCTTCAGCCTGAAAATGAAATAACTGCAGAGAATATTAAAAAAAATGCCTATGCATTCATAAATGACACAGAAAAAGGGACTATGGAAGGTCTCGTGTCAAAATCTGATGACTGAGGTGTTTCAGTGAAATATCAGGTGCCTTATTTAAAAAAAAATAGTTCATATGTTGAAAGAATCAGTCCTGTGAATCATTGCAGTGAGATTATGTGGAAATCAAAAGTATAAATGGGTTCGAAAAGGGATTAAATATATTAATCAAGGATCTACTGATACTGGTTGAATGTGGCAGTCCAGTTACATCCTTCAGTATGGGAAATGTCAGAAAATGGAAAACAAAATAGCATTAGGTAAACTATAATAAAATTATCTGCTCATAAAAAAAAGTTGAAATTTCACATGGTGCTTCCCTGTACGTTAAAATAAATACAAGATTCTGCTATATGTTTATTAAAACTAAAATGCCAAAAAGTAACAGAAGTGAGTGATCTATGATAGGAGAGAGAGCATAACTTGTATTTAGTAAAATGTCAAATAATTTTTAAGAGCACTAAAGCTGTTATATGAGTTGCAACAGGGATTACAGGACTAGCTTGTCTGGTCACATAAGGTGAATTTTATTTCCACTTCACCTCTATGAATAAGATCAAAATAAAGTATGGAAATACTACTGTTAGAATTATTTGATATTCTGTTTCTCACATGTGTTTTCCATTACCAACTAAATGCTTAAAATAGTTCCAGGAGTCTAAAAACAAGTTTTTGTCAGACACAGTTTATAAAACAGTTTCAACAACTTAAAATGGAAACAGCTTAAAACGGATTATTATAGGTAAGCCTAAAAATTGCCCTCAATAAAGATTAGACCATGGCAGAATTCCTGCTGTTGCTCGATAGTAGAGTTAATTCCACCTTTTTTTCTTGAGCTGAATGTAGGCATCTGTTCATATTTAGGTAACCTTTAAACCTGAAAGGAAGCTGTACGTGTTGTTTGCAGGTATCCTTATAGCCACTCACCGATCCTTCATTCAGAACTGGTCATCACACACACGTTGTAAATGTAAAACCTTCCCTGCTGAGGAAAAGAAGCAATTATTTTGCCTTCTCTCTTTCTCTAGAAAGTAGATGCAGCCCAACCTGTAAAGAAGGAAAATGTTCTGTTTAGAATGAAGAACCTTATTTGGTCTGATGTAAAAATCCAGCTGTTGCTCAAACCCATGCCCAGTGCTTCAGGACTGTAAGGGAGACAAATGCTGCCTCCTGACTAGTTTCATATCTGCTTGATTAGACACAGGTTTATGAGAGTTATGTTAGCAGGTTAGCACTAATCAAAGAACTGGTACGGTATCTGAAATAGGAGTTGTATTCAGAAAATGGATAAAAACAGATATTGCTGAAATTGCTATTACGTACCCTTGAAATGGTTCACTCTAAGTGACTTTTATCTGAATTTATGGCAAATTTGCCTTATGTGGTTTGCTTTTGCTATATGTATATATATCTGTAGATCAATTCCTTCTAAAGATTGTGTATTTACATCCTAAATGTTTGGCAACCAGCCTGCTCTGTCTTGTTTCTGCTTACGTTTGGAGCTTGATGCTCTGTAATATATCCTTACAGCATTATGCAGCACGTGACAAAAGCTGCCTCTGGCCTCGTAGTGGTGTTGCACGCTGTTGCTGGCAGTGTTGGTGCAAGTTTGGTCTTGGTGGGCTGGTCGTGGAACATAATTGCTATTGAAGCTGAAGGCAGGGAGTGAAGCATCAGGATACCTTTTTGGCAGACGGTGCGGTTGGTGTGACTCTTTGTTGCAAATCTTCACCTCCCCAAAACATCACTAACAAATACATCACCAAAATAGTGTCCCAGTCAAGCTATTAGCAACACTTTGCTATCTAAAAAAGATGGGCTATAAGAAGAAAAAAGCATTCATTTGTAACTTCTCTTTTTTTTTTTAACCCTGAGAAGCTTATTAAAAAAGTTATTGAGTTTTAAGAAAAACTAGTTATGGATACCTTGAATCATTGAATGACCTTGGAGTAGTTCATTTGCAGATTGATTTATCTGCCAGCGAGCATAATCTATTTGACATGCATTGATCCAGTCCATTAAAGAAGGTCACTCTCTCATTATTCCCTGAATTGGAGCTTAAGGTCCCAAACTGCCCAGCTCTGGCATGGTCTTAAAGTAGGTAACCAAGTCTTCTCCCAGCCCAGAGTGACACCACAACCTTCTGCCTTGTTTTTTCCATGTTTTATCCTTCAATAGCACCAGATGTCCAACGAGCTTATGTTTTCAGCAAACCTCCTGGGCCTGTTTATTGTTGGACAGTCGCACTGGAGAGTGTTGGGGAGGTCAGAAGTTGACCTGTTTGGAAAAAAAAGAAAAAAAAAAAAAAAGAAAAGTAATTGATCTCAGAGGAAAATGAAATGTCTTAAGTGACATGTGAAAGCAGTGTGCGTTTTTAATGTTTAATTTTGTGTGAGAGAGTGAGTGAACCAGGGCTGCTTTGTTGTTGGCACCTAGTGATAAGTTCTTAAAAAAAACCCCCAAAACAATAAACCAAAAAAGCCCCCGAACCTGTAGCTTTTAATTCACTGAGCAGGAAAACTTTGTAGCTGCTTTTACATAATGGTTTAAAACCATACCAGAAGCTTGGTATTTTTAATTTATTTTTTTTTTTAATTCAGTACTCTGTTCACTCTCATGCAGGAGTTTTTTTGTATCTGAGCTACAGATGTGGTGAGCCACCCCCTCAGTTGCTGTAAATCAGCGCGGTGCCAACGCAGACAGTGCATGGGGCCAGCCTGTGTGTTGGGTGAGAATTTGAGCAGCTGCCTGTGCTCGCTGAGTAGTTTCTCTGTTTGTTGAGGTTTGCAGAGCGTTACACAGGCCAGTGCGTCAAGACAAATTCTGTTTGGTATCTGCTTCAGCCTTCTGGCTTTTCCACTCCTAAACTTGTAATTTCAGCATTGAGATCTATTTTGGAGCTAAGTGTGTGTTCTTCTAAAGGAGGTACCTGAACTCTGCACCTTTTCTACATTATTACTTTTGTGTCTCGTAGATGCTCTTTTTTTCCAAGTGTTACTTTAAACGTGGAGTGTAATCTGACAATATGGGCTGCGCAATCCTCCCTGTAGGCTCCCTGCTGCTGTTTTATTGAGAGAAATCGACCTCTTCAAAAAATTGTAACTTAACAGTGCTGTGATGATGGTAGGGCTTTGAAACACTTCATGTTCTTTCCTGATATTAAGTTCCCATTAAAGTGCCATAAATACCTAGGAAGGGAATTGATAACACGTTGTGCACATCACACAAAGGACTTGTCTGTGGAAAATGTTGCTTTTCTTTTAATGTTGATGGTTTGGTTTGTTGTCATCTTTTGTAGTCTTGGTTGATAAGCTCCGGAGGGGCTGCATTTGAAGAAAATAGTGGTCTTCCTCTTTTTTTTCCCTTTTCCCACGCTCACCTCATCTGTGCCACATGTACTGTGGGGTCAGTTTTGGTGCTGTAGCCATAGTTTGTGTTTTTCATCCTTCACAAGCATAGAATTTGCTTTCCCTTGGGAAAATGAAAATATTGAAAGTAGGCAAACTTTGACTGCAGTCGCAAGATAATGAGAGACTTACTGGGTCAGTGTTGTCCAAGGACATTTAATACTTGACTAGATTGCTTACAGGGCAGAAGAGCTAAGTTTAGTTACTGATGCTGTGTTGAGCGCACTGAGTTAAGCTTCAAGGGGGAAGAAGAGCCTGTAAAATCACACAGCGTAATTCTTTGCCTTATTTATAAAGCTCTTGTTCTGAAGTATCTGGGTAGTGGGGTGTATAATGTTTTATTAAAACTGTAACGAACCCTGGACTTAAAGGAAGGGAGGGTAACTTGAGAGTGTGGTCATTTTTGGGTATGTGGGATGATTTAGGGGATAGACTTATTAAATTTGATTTTATTAAGAAAAGTATTTGAGCTTCATATTGGGATTGACTCCCATGCAAATGGACATCAGCATATTTAAAAAAATAAGTCCTATAAGAAATATGGAAAATGAACATAACAAGCTTTTGTATAAGAATCAGTTTTATCAGATGCTTGTTTTGGTTGGTGTGCATTCATGTACTTTTTTTTTAATTTTTGAAGCATTTATTTGTTGCATAAGCTCTTAGTGCAAATTTTTATTTGCTCTTAAATTTTATTACAAGAATCTTTCGACTAGAGTACTACTGTATTAGAAACACAGACTCTATTATTTCACTTCCTGCTTGATGTTGCTTTATTACAAAGAAACTTTTTGTGGAGAAAATGGTTCTGTCTGTCTTGCTTTAGGTAGCTGCCGTTACTGTGGAGTTAACGTGGCCGTGTGCTCCTAGAAAGTTCATAAGGCAAGGAAAAAAGCTTGGCACTTCAGGTAAAAAGCTTGTGTTGGGATGAGGCCAAACCAAACACCACTACCTCGCTGGGGTTATGATTTGCATCTCTCTCTTCAGCTGTCGGGGTTCCTTGGGGTTGGTGTCGTTGCTCAGGGTCTGCCTGCCGGCCCTATGGATCCCATTGTCATCTAGAACAAATAGATGGAGTGCACCTGGGCAGAAATAACATTTCTATTCTTTGACTTTTTAAGTCAAAGAGAAATTTTACTGCATCTCCCTCGACAAGCGGTTCCTGTAGGTGAGTGATTACTGTTTTCCGTGAGGGGAAATGTTGAAAAATGTGTGGGTGAATCCACATGTTTTTCCATTACAGTTTAAATGTGTGCCTTCAATGTTAGATTTTAAAAGCATGTGTAAACCAACCAGCAAACCATAAATCCTCATTAAAAGTTACTGAAATTATTGCAATGTGTATTTTTCTTAAAATCACACTCAGGCCTTGTTTATTTGTTTTTGTTTAGAAAAGTTCAGAAATGTTTGTTTTTCAGAAAACTCCACATCAGCTCGTATATCAGATTTTTCCATCTCTCCATACATCTACACATCTATATAGACATACATAAATAAAAAAAAAAGCAACGTTCTTAAGCTTGGAAGAACCGTCTTCCGTCTTTGTCCATCAGGGGCGAGGTTGCCCTCCGTAGCACAGCTTTCAGCGGCCTCACTCCCTTCCCTGCACGGTTCCCTTCTCCTCGCCCAGTGCTCCTTCAGCCAGGGACCGCTTCACGGCTCAGGAGTTTGTGTTCAAGGAGAAAACCCATGAGAAAGGGCTCTTTCAGTTCACATGCTCAGAGCCCAGAAGGATCTGCTGGTTAGAAGGAAAATATGAACTGGAAATAAGTTGCATGTTCTAGTAGTGAGGGATAATTGGAACACCTTGTACAGCAGAGGACTACAAAGATGATGAGGGGCCTGGCGCATCTCATTTACAAGGAAAGGCTGAGGGACTTGGGTCTTTTTAGTCTGGAGAAGAGAAGGCTGAGGGGTGATCTGATCAATGCCTATAAATACTTACAAGGGTGGGTGTCAAGAGGATGGGGCCAGTCTTTTTCAGTGGTGCCCAGTGACAGGACAAGAGGTAACAGGCACAAACTTGAACATAGGAAGTTCCTTCTGAACATGAGGAAAAACTTTTTTACTTTGAGGGTGGCAGAGCACTGGAACAGGCTGCCCAGAGAGGTGGTGGAGTCTCTGTCTCTGGAGACATTCAAAACCCACCTGGACGTGTTCCTGTGCAACCTGCTCTCGGTGTACCTGTTTTGGCAGGGGGGTTGGACTAGATGATCTCCAGAGGTCTCTTCCAACCCCATATCATTCTGTGATTTTGCGATCTGCAGTAAATTCCCCTAGTTGTGGGATATTTTTTTTTTAATTTTAAGTTCAACTGTCTTGATAAAACTGTATTCTGCTTATTGGATCTGAAGGGGGGGGTCACAGGGTGAGACTGTGGCTGTCACTATCCGGGGTTAAAGTTGGGTGACGTTGTTTCCTCTGGCTGAACAGTGGCCCCTGAGGTTCATTCAGCTTCAGCAGAGTCAGAAACTCAGCAAATGCTGATTTGGCTTTGTTCTGCTGTAGCCAGGGCAGCTCCACACTTGATTTTTCAGTGGAAGTGCAGCCAAGTACCTCTGAAGTGCCACCCGTGGTCGCTTGCGCAGTTTGTAGCTATGGCAGCCAAGGTGACTCGCCTGTTGCTACTCGGAGCAGGTTTATAACTCTGACAACGTCATGTGGGTATTGCGTTCCCGCGGTTAGAAATGGAAAATGAGCGGAGGCTGGTGTTCCTTCGGGTCGTGGGCACAGGGAGGCTGCCACTAGTCTTTCTCTCTCTCTGAGACTGGGAAGTGAAAGGTTTTCGGGAACATATGTTGCAAAGTAACCTCTGATACTGGGTGATTTACATGGTTGGCTGGATAAGTTGCAAAAGATGTGACAGTTTTTTCGTCTGCAAAGCCTAGAGGCCCTGAATAATACATGGCTGGGCGACCGACAGCTGGTCCCAGAGACTCCCTGCCAGGAATAGGGGATGGCTGTTGTGAGCGGGGTCACCCCCGAGAGTGGCACCACGGGATTCTTGTCCTTTTGTCATTAAATATCATGTACTTCCTAACATTTCTTTTAGACAGCAGCTAATGGAATTATGGATATTTTATGTCATCTCTACATCAATAATGCAATATGGGCCACAAGGAATTGATTTTTTTTTGTTGTTTTTTTTTTTGTTTGGGGAGGGAAGTGGAAAGATAATTTAACTCTTGGCAGTAAGAGATTTCTTTGAGGAATTCCAGTTTGATGTAGATACTAGTTGTGACCTTGAAGTCTCATCTAGAAGCGAGGAAGCTAATTAGCAAAATTTTATAATTACTTTGGATGACTCCCTAAAATATAGACATGCAATAAAATCAATATCCCCTGGAGCAAAGCAAGTTTTACTGCAAAGACAGGTTAGTGCTTAGGACTATACTGGTTGTATTGCTATGCTAAATGGGTTGCAATATCAGTATTTTATTGTGTCTGGAAACTAGGCTGTTGGTTGTGTGTTTTGTTGCTTGTTATTTTGTTGGTTTTTTCTCCTCCATGGGGTAGCCTGTGAGAAGAACTGTTAATTCTTCAGTGTTCTATTTCCACGCCTGTTCTCCTTCAGTCAGAGAAAATCTGCACTTTTGTCTGCTGGTGCCAAGTTTGCTGTGTCCTTTGGGAGGATCAGTGGAGTCCTCTAAGCTGCTTTCAGAAAGGAGGAATAACTTCGGTTTGCCTGCTCCTTTGCAGGTGGCAAGGAAATGCTGTGATTTAGCAGAAATGATCCAAGTCAAGAGTATGTTCAAAAGGAGACAGTAATTCCATGGTGCTGTAGAAAGCATTTGGGAATGTTTGCCACTTGCAGATAAGCAAGGAATGGACTTCATAAGCTGCAGTATTGGTTGACAAAACTTCCCCGGAAGGCTGAGAGTAAGCATTTAATTCAGTGTTCAAAATTTCCGAAGTCTGGACACCTGCTTGGTTTTGTTTACCGTGGGTATTAAGTATTGAAAACCCAGTATTGATGTGTTTATTTGTATAATTTGTTTTTTGTTTTCTTTTGCACACTGTAGACAAATATTCAAACATTTGTAGCAAACATGCATTTCGGAAGATGATGTGCAAGAACTGGAGTTTCTAACATACTATTGCTTTTTTTTTATAAAAGAGAAAAAGATTTCAGCTTAAGCTTTTGCTCATCTCTATGGTACTAGAAGCTTTTTGTTCGAAATGCAGGATTCCTATGTAGCAAGTACTTCAGAAGTGTTACTGCCATTACTGTTAATCCACAGTTCTAATACAGATTAATCTGGATGTTGATTTTCCTAACATACATGATGGTCCTTACCTGAAACTGCCAAAGGGAAGCCCTTTGGATACTCATTCTCTTCAATTTGTGAATTTATTTATTTTTTTTTCTTCCCCTTAGGCTCAAGCTTAACCTCTTTTTTTTTCCTTAGCCGCTTTGGTTCCATACACTACGAAGGAAAGTAATGCATTTATGAAATCTTCTTTTATTTTAGGCTTTTAGGCTGACTGAGGCAATGTTCATTTATCGAATCTGTACCCATCACATAGTGGGATTCCTACCACTGATGAAATATGAGCGTAGCTTTGTCAAGGGATAATTAGTTGGGAAAAAGTTTGAGCATGTCATTCTACCGAGATGGTCATTGTGAAGGTGAATGGTCATATGAAAGAAGGTGAGATGGCTAAATATGTGTTTAAACTCCCATTTTGTTGATGGAAGGTATGCTTCAGGTAGCATTTCCAGATTAAATACCTTGCTGCTTTCTTTGTTTTATATGGCAAGGTGTTAAAGATAAGCGAGAGTTCTCTTCCATGCTGTTTTCTAGTGGTTTCTGAGTAATTCCTTGAACTAAGAAATGATGAAAGCCCTTTTGGTGCTGAAAATCCACCCCATATGTCATTCTTTCAAGAGAAGTTGTTTTGGTAGGCTAAATCTTGTGTCTTGATGGAGTAGCTTAGCAGCTCTGTTTTGACTGCAGACAAAGGTTTAAACCGTAAAAAAGCAAACTTTGTAACTGAAGAACCCTGCAATCAATACGAATGTGTTGGATGCCTTTTACATAGCACGCGATGTTGTATTTTATTCAGTATGAAAGTTTCTAGTTCCATGTTACACTACAAATCATTCCAGGGCTTCCTTGTATTGCTCAAGAAGTTCATACAGCAACTATTCCTAGGTTTGCCCAGAAGCCATTCACCCAGTGCTTATGGGCACCAGGATAGTACAGAAGTCACCCATCGGCGTCCTGGTGTTTACTTCAGCAAAGGCATGTTTGGATAATGAGAAGAGCTGAAAGCGCTAACGCCAAAGCTGTGGACTGAGCACCAGCCCCAGTTCAGGGCATTTGCTATTTAGAAAATTCTTCAAATGTGTACCTAAATGCACTAGAAGTCAGTGGCGTGTAGGCACATGCTTCACTGTACTTGATGGCTTCCTGGTGCCTGGCCCAAATCTGTAGAAAGAGACCAACCTACTGGTGGCAGAAGTTGATTACAGGCGTCTTACTGAGCCCGCTGATTCATTCGTGCTGACGGAGCTTATGAAAGACTCGCTCATCTGTTGGTACACCATACATTAAGATAATCAGCTGCAATTATAAACTGACTTATCCGGTTTTAAAAAAAAACCTAACCAACTCACAAACTCTTTTCAGTCTTTCATCAAATAGTATTTTGCTGATGCTGACAGAAATGAGGCAGGCATGCTATGAATAAATACACTTGCCCTCTTTTAAATTTGTCTGTGAAAATGAAAACTCACATCCTCCCCCATTGACACAAAGAAGAGACGTGCCTTTTGCCCGCGGGCTTGCTGAGTGGACAGTCTCTGTCACTCGGACTGTGCTATCAGCCCATCATCATCTGGTCATATTTTTATTCTGCTGGCAAATCTGCACCATCTAAGATGCAGGTGATGGAAATAGTCCGGTTTTTGTTCCTACTGACATTTTGTCTTCTTGCGATATATTTAAGTTTATGATAATTGATTTTTAATTTCTTGTATTCTGTTTTATGTGCGCGACAAGGGGGCGCGCACTCGTGGTGTTGGGGTATTAGCCTTTGCAAGCACACAGGTACTGGAAGTTGGAAATAAACACCCATTTATCGCTGGGTTTACGTGTACTGAGATTTTAAAAATGATACATTTTCTAGGATTATTTTTTGTCATTGCATAAGCAGGTAAAGACTTACGTCGTGATGTATTTTAAACACAGAGCAAGATCTTTGCAGCTCCCCTCTCCCCGTGCAGGAGTCTCCCATGGCTGGGGAAAGCTGGGGCAGGGAGGGGGGAGCCTGGCACTCTGCCTCCATCCTACTTCTAGTGACTTCAGCTGAGGGGGGGAAAAAGGATGAGTCATCCATCAGCTTACTGTAGGACAGTGTAGACAGCTGTAAATATATCCTGTCTGGAGATTTGATTCCAGTAATCAGCACAAAATAACCGTTGACATCACACAGGGTGACTCTGAGCCCGTCTCACTGGAAAAAAGCTGGGGGGGGGGGGGGGGGCAGGAAGGGATTAATGGTGCCGAAATAGCAGAGAGTAATAGTCCTTCTTGTGTAGACTGCGTGTGTGTTACTGTGGTGTTTGTTGCCTTCACAAACTACGTTGAAATAACTAACTTGTAGACTGTTGCTCTAGGCTAGTATCTCAATACAGCTTGCTTTTAAATAATAATAATAAAAATCTAAACATGAGGGTACAGCAGCTTCTGTGCCTGGGGCTACACTTGTGGCATAGGGAATGGGTTTCTCATATTAAGTTTCTAAATGGTAGAAAACTCGAGTTGAAATCTTGAATTTAGCTTGCAGAAATATTTGAGAAGGATGTGGCTGAAATAGGATGCGTATTGATTTTTCATGAGCATGGCTTTTGTATTTCTGTGGTTAAAGGCTTAGGAATTACATGTCTCCATTTGAACTTTGAAATAAGTGGAAGCGTATGAAGTGAACCAGTTTCCCCTACATACCTTGGGTTTGTTTATTTGAAGTGCTTAAATCTACCAAGGCATTAAGGCAATACAGCTGCTTCCAAAGGCAGATTAGACACATGGCCGAAAGCAAGGAATAGAATAAAGGTTTGACATCATCTTCTGTCTGGCTGCACAACAGCCATACAGACAACAAATACCCAGGTCAGACTGAGTGAGGAAGAGCTTTCACTGTCTCAGTGTACCTGGGGCCAGCTGTAGCTTCCCTTCAGGAATAGTATTTTAGCAATATGAGTGTTTTTAAAGCCCCTTTTTCTTCCTGAAACTGCTCATGTGGTTAGGATCACTCCGTAACAACCCTGTCCAAAACAGCAGTTACAATTGATATATTTTCTTTTCTGCAATATTTTGAATTTCATAATCTGTTAAATGTGTGCACAGAGTAAATTAGGGATTTTGCATTCATTTGAAAAAGGCTAATTTGTAATGCCTCATGCAAATCAATTCTTTAGCAAAAAGCCCCAGGGAGCATATGTATTACTTTGTTTTCATGCCTTTATCAAGTGGATCTGTAGGTTGGAAGCTTTCACAGTACGAACAGAAGAAGCAGGTTACTGCTCTGCTTGGTATATGGAAATGAGATTTAAGAAATCATTCAAATAGCAATGTCTAGATTTGCTGCTTTGAAATGGAAATTGGTTGCAAAACAAAGATGTTGCTTTTATAAGGGTTTCTGATAGCAGCTAGTGCTGCTACAGGAGGCAGGAATGAAGTGTAAAATATTAAAATAACAAAACCACCAAATCCTCTTTTTTCCTTTCAACTAGCTGTATGTAGTCCACGTTCAAAGAGTTGTTCCTTCTGTCAAAAACTTTTCAAATTAACATAAAGTCTATAATTCTGCTAAACAGATGTTTGAAATGTTCACATCAAACGTACTCGCAGTAGGATCCGCACCTGTGGGTCTGGAAGTGAGATAGCCTGAAAATCCTGACTGGCTTGTGGCTCCCAAGGCTCCTGTACGTCCCCAAGTCCCTGGATTCAGTGTATGGGGACTGGCAGTCCTGGGCCCCAAGTGCTGTGTGTGTATATATGAGTTAATTAGTGCTACTATGTTAGGTGTGTGGGGGTTTCTCCTCCTTGTTTTTGTCCAAGGTTTTGGAACCTAATATTATAAAATGTAATTTTAGGTCTCTTAGCATGTGCATTCCCCCGTGAAGCAGGAGCAGGTATGCAGCAGCTCTGCCGTACAAGCTGTTGCTGGGGGCAAAGTCCAGGTGACTGCAGCCAACCCAGCCTGTTAATAAAGAACAGGACTCAAACCAGTCAGAGCATCAGTCCTCTCTCATGCGTAAAGTACAGATAATGAAAAGTTTCCTCTTCTGACTCGTGACTGAATATTTTTCATGCATTAAAAATCTGAAAATCAGAGGAGGATGGTGATTTTTGTGTGGTCTGAGGAAAGAGATTCACCAGTTTAATACTGAAAGACGCGTGTTAACTGCTGAATCATCCTCTTGGGGATGCTTTGAACTTTAATGTAGCTGAAAAGAAGTGAACATACTTTTTTCTGTGCAGTGTAGCATCAATGTGGTATCTTTCTCTAAGGGCTTAGTATTTAACATGAATTCTGTTATTTGCTTTTAAAAATTTATTTAGAAGTTTATAAATAAGTAGCACCTACCGGTTAATTGTTGGAATTAGCATGTGAAAAATGCATGCTCTTTCCCAGAGGGAATTCTGGATGAACACTTTGAAGTTTATTCTTTGTTGCAGATACCTCAGGTTTGGTTTGGTTTTTTTGGTTGTTTTTTTTTTTTCTGGATGACTTGAAAGGCTGCCAGCCTCTCTGCTGATTCAGAACAAGCTGATAGTGTTCTCACCCTCTGCCGCAGAGATATCTGTGTCTTTGGTGACTGGCCTGAATGAATTAATGCAATGTTTATGGGGTAGAGTCCATGAAGCCAGTGCAGAATAGTTTTTGGAGAGCAGTTGTCTCTCTTCTCATGTAAAATCAAACAAATGAAATATTACGAGTATATGTCATATACTTAGGAAATTTCAGTGGGGTGTGTGGTGAGCGTTACTGCTGAGAAAGGTGGAGATCAGGAGCTTACCATTTCTGTGTCTTTTCCAGTAATTCATACATCAGCTTGAGCTGTCAGCACAACAAGTCGTGGTGTTGCATGTGCTCCTTATGGCTGTTGATAGAATTGGTATTCGTATATCAATGTCTTGTTTTCTTTTGGAAAAAGCTTTGACTTGAATGCTGTTAAGTTTATTGAAGGTAATGGAGAATACGCAAGAAGTTACTGTAAACAATCATATGCAATTTGGAACATTCAGTTCTCTTTTATTTGTCTTTTTCTGGGCTGAGGTAACTGTTTTACTGTATTGTGGTCTACTTATTGTTTTAAAAACCTGGGTATGAGTTGCAGTCAAAAGCAGAGCAAAATTTGTGTGGTTTTGATTCCTAGTGGTGTAACATGGGAGGTAATCGTGCTCTCGCTGGGGTCGGTAGGATTTGCAGTAAGTGCTGTGGTCTTGTTTGAAAGCTGCTTCCATTAGTTATTTCACTGGCTCTGGGCCTGGCATCTTCTCTTCCCTGAGGGGCACATTGCCCTTTTTCTTAATGTTTCCAACCCTTCCATCTTTCAGTTTCAGCTGAAGTACGGTAGCTCCATGTATTTGGAGCACTGGTTATACTCCAGCTCTCCAGGTGTGTTGCCATAACTATGGGTAACTTTCATCCTTCTCATAACTAAGGAAACATGGTTGGAAACTTGAAATTTTATCACCATGCAACTTAATATGATAATTTTTCCTTTTTAGGATTTACAGGAAGTTTTTGAACCACATTCCTTTCCACTTTATTTCTCCTTTATTAAAAACCAGTGTTATCGCCATAAGATTTTTATTGATAACTTTGCATTTAGTTGCTGTAGGTTTTGAAGTTTGTGATCAGGCTGCTTGCATTAAAACGTATGGTGTTTCATTTGACGTCAGTGTGCAATTGTGTGCGTGCAATATAGGTGGTATATTTAGTACTGCATTTGGATTTTTAGTATTGCAAAATAACGTTTGATTCAACAGTAGAGCTATGCCCTACAAAATGCTTTTGTATAGATACGTGATAGAATAGAATCATAGAATCGTCCAGGTTGGAAGAGACCCTTGGGATCATCGAGTCCAAACATCTACCCTCCACTACAAAGTTCTTCCCTATATCATATCCCCCAACACCACATCTGAACGGCTCTTAAACACATCCAGGGATGGTGACTCAACCACCTCCCTGGGCAGCCTATTCCAATGCCCGACCACTCTTTCTGTGAAAAATTCTTTCCTAATGTTCAGTCTAAACCTACCCTGTTGGAGCTTGAAGCCATTCCCTCTTGTTCTGTCGTTAATTACCTGTGCGAAGAGACCAGCACCAACCTCACCTGATGCAGGGTGATAGAGGTTTTGCAAAATTTGTGTTCCTCTTTTTTCTATTAAAATGCAGCCCTTAACCTTGTATCGACATAGACTGCTCGTGATTCAGGATGCTTTTGCAGCAAGTTTGAGGAAAGAAATAAAGACAGTGAAATGCAACAGATGAAGAAGCAGGTGCAGTCTGTGCAGGGAAGATGTGCTGACTTCCAGGGAGAGTGGTGATCTTGGAGACTGGGCCCATCCCTGGGTAGTTGTGATTCAAGCTGGTGAAAGCCCATTGGCATATGGTTACAGACTACCAGATTTTTTTCTAAAAAACCTGGGAATGAGAGTATGAGGAGGAGTCCAATCCAGACCGCATGTGTATCTATGGATACTGGTCCTCAGGAAGACAGCTTCAGAGGATAAATCTGGTTTTCATGAAGGAGCACCTGTTGCTTTTCATGGAAGCGATAATCCTGGAGCAGCTGCTGGTGAGGACTAGTGGTATCAGCTCTCAGGCCCCACTGTTAGCATAATGTGTTTAAGACCCCGTGTGTGGACTCGCTGATCCGCTTTATCATAAACACAGGCGGCACTTGGATGGCAGGGACCAACAAATGGAAAATTACAGAAGGCTCCTTGTTGCAGCTCAGCATAAGTTTCTTTGCCCTCTTCAAGAGGCACCATTAATCATCTGCAAGTGTTGATGCCACGGGTCCCTGCCTGCTTTTCCTTGGCGCTGCAGGGTGTAGCAGCTCTCCCACACTGCCCTAGACACTGCCTCCTTCTGTCCTTCCTTTCACGCCTCTCTAGAGTACAAAAAGCCCTACAGTCTTTTAAAGTTAATAAACGTGTATATTTCTGTTTCTTGAATCTGATTTAAAAATACCACAGCATAAAAAATTGCCAAATTGTGAAAGGCTTCGTACAGTTTGTTGCATGTTGCGCCGCCCTCATGGGCTGAACTGCCACTGGCGGGAAGACAGGACTTCAGAAAGTCCTGATTTAACACGGGGCTTGAAAGCCTGGTGGTACCGCTAAGACCTTTAAAACCTATTTTTAGACTAGAAATACTGAGGAAAGACCAATACTGTACTCTTTTGAGGTCAGTCTTTTCCCATCTTTCTCTTTATACCAGCCCAGTGACTATTTTGTTTGCAGAACGATTGCATAAAATGGGGACACCCCTGCCCCTCCCCAAACCAACAAGATAAGCTTTTATAAATTCTAATAAAAGCAAGGAGTTATTTCTGTGTAATCATGGGGAGCATGCTTCTGAAACAAGTCACTTTTTTTTCCTGTATGATTTTTTTTTTTCCGCTTCTGAAAGCGCCTGAAGATGATGTTCTGGAGGTGCAATTGCCCTTACAAGGGATGTGCAACTTACTGTTAATGTCATTTTTATAAACTCCTGTGGCTGCTATCTTTTGGTTATTTTATCTGAAAGAATTAGACTGATAAGTCCCAGGTGTTAGCTGTGCCAGGCTGCACAGGGGGATCCACCACCTGGAATTGGCCCTGCTCAGCTTCTCGTGGTCACCGCTCCTTAGCAAAATGCAGTGGGGGAAAGAGGCAGCAGGCAGCCAGGTCGCTGCTGCCACAGGTTGCCTGGGTTTCCCAGGAGCTGGTACTTGGCCACTTCTGGGAAACTACTTCTGGGATGCTGGTTTTATAACCACAGCAAGATGGTCTCTCTCTCTTCCGTTCCTGTACCTGTGTAGAGGTCTAAAATTGTGTGCATGGCATATGCAAGCAGGCATGTGTATTTCTTTATAAGCAGAAGATCAAAGGATACCACTTCATAACTGATCAATGCCTTTTTCTTCAACAGGCACATAAAAAAACTTAGATATGTACTTATTCTCTGTGTGTATATCCATATATATATATATGTGTATATATGTATATGCACACCCTCTCAATATCTCAATATCAAAATAGTTTTGGAAGACATAAAACTTTAGCAGAGAGATCCCACAGTGCCTCTAGAAGAGACACTTTATTCTTGGAAAGGTCTTCCCGGCCCTGGTGGAGCTCACAAGGAAGCAGTTGTTAGTGGTAACAGGGCTGTGGCTTTCTCAGTCATCTAAAGATCACAAAGCTCGTCAGTGTCATGTGAAAGAAGAGATGAAAAATCCCTTTCCCCCCTCCTTCTCTCCCCACTATCTCTACTTCTCTTTTTTTGTCTGTTCCAGGGTATGTCCGTGTAACCAAGAGCTATTTAAATTTTTTGAGGGGTGGGGGGTTGGTTTTTTTAATCAGTCAGGGTATTCCTTTAATGTATTAGAAATCACCTTTGTAATCTACCTTTATTGCAGTGTTTCTTGGAAGCTGTGAGGGAGAAAAGACAAGGGGAACAGGATTTGCCTGTTGCGTGGTTACAGCCTATAGTATGCAACTGAATCTTGAAATCACCTAACACCTATTCATGCTTCAACTTTTTTCTGTTTAAAATACAGAAAGCAAGTTTTAAAATTCTTTTGGTTCTGGCTTTTGTGCTGCTGTTGTTGTTAAGGTATCACTTGTCAAGGTCAAGCAAGCGTGGTCAGTCCGTTGGCAGAGGCTTGCGCTGGGCTGCTGTGCCATCCCCGCAGCCTCTGGGCCCTGGGCCCAGGCCAGGCCTGTGGCCAACCCCCAGGAGCTGATAAACCTTGGTAACGCAATGGACAGTGGATCAACTTTCTGTATTTGTTAAGGCATTAAATATGTTTATAGCAAAGAATGTAATTACAGTATTCTCAGGGACGTAATACATGCTACCAGTTGTATTAATTTTCTTACAATGCTGCGATTACTCATTTGGGGTTTTATTTGGAAACTGTCAAAAGAAATCATGCTAGGTTGCACAGCCGTGTAAATGGGGTTTTCAGAGTGTGATCTAAAATTGATGTGTGTCTAAATTCCCGATACTGCTTTGAAAATTGGGTGATCGACAATCTGTTCATGGATTTGGTTAGCAAGTGTCAGGAATCATAAGTAAAACTGTATAAATGCTATTTAGATAGCTAAGGAATACGTAGCAGCTCCAGAAATAAATACACTTCACTCATATTTTCAAGTGTCAGTTTTGGTTTAGTTAGGTTTTATGTGATGAGCTTCTGACATGCAGACGTATGGCTCAGAGGAGGATCACTTATTGATCCTCAGTGTTTAGTGAACGTTGTGACTGTTCCACTGCAAGAACTGGGATCAGCGTCCAAAAAAACACCAGAGCAACATGTGGCTTTCCTACAGACTGCATGGAGGTGTTTCCTTCAATGCTGGAACATGTCAGTGATGTTGACTTGAAAGGCTCCTCTTTTTGAAAAAAGTGAGCAGAAAGCTTTTCCTTGCCCAGGTCTATCCCAAAGGATGGGTTGTGTCCTAACAGAGCTCAGCTAGGACTCTGGAAGGACTCAGTAGGCTCTGGAATAGTCTTTACTGCTGATGTATCCCGAGGTGAAGAGTGTTTTCTGTGGGGTTTTTCTTTTGTCCAAGGTCAGGGATTACTCTGAAGCGTAAGCAGAAGGTATCTAAGTACTGTTAGAAATAAATACGCTGTTTCTTCAGTCTAGGTTAGATGGAATTCCTCATGTGGAGGCTTTCCATTATTCCCCCTTTCAGAAGTTCTGGTGAACCTCAGTGTTTCTGTAACTTGGGATATAGCATATTTGTTAGTTTTTCAAGATAAAACATTCATCACAGTATTGTTAGCCCCAAACACTGATTGAAACAATATGCTTTGGAATGTGCATAGATGGGTCATTGTAAGCGATGCTCAGGTTATATCAGCAGAAAATAAAGTAAGATTCGTAGTACTGAAAATGGAGTACCCATTACACGGTACACGGTCTTTCAGGAGCAATTGTGTCTTGTACTGCCCAGAACACCTGGCCTTGACAGAGAGGACATCTCTTGTTGGATGGAGCAAGGTAAGCTGGTGGATGCAGCTCCTGAGCCTAAGAAGTGATAGGAAAATGAGGCCACTTTTCAGACAGGTTTTTGTTTTGGGCATTCTGGATGTTCGCCTGCAAGGGATAAGCCCTTGTCAGTAAGCATCTACTGTCATGAAATGCAGCGATGTTTTTCTGCTGACTTCAATAGCAGCAGATCAAGCCCTGTTCAGTTCGTAACAGCTGAGGCACCGTTTTCTGCCTCTCTTCCCAGCCTGGCAGCATCTGGTGAGCATCTGTGGGCTTTGGGTTGGAGCCCAACAATGAGGCTTTTGTTGCATTGAGTATTTTGGGAGAGGAGAAGGCTGTGCAAAAATTAGTTTTGGGTAGTAGCTCATCTCTGTTAGCGTGATTCCCATCACCCTTTGGTTGATGCTGCTGATGCAGTGATATCTTGCCTGGTAAGGAAAACAAGAGCAACTTTTTCACAGTGGAAATGAAAGTGTAGAGGAAATAATTCTCTGGAGCTCTTTGTGGTCTCCTTAATGAGTGGGAGCTCGGACTTGGGCAAACTATAGAAATAGGGCTGATGAAGTGGAACTCTTCCTGCCTCTCATCTCTGGTAGCTTATGATGTCTTTTGCATTCAGTTATCTCATTTGGTCTCCCACTGCAGCCAGGTTTGGAGACACATGCTGATTAAATTATTTAGTAGTAATAGGTCTGAAGCACTCACATATAAATTTATGAGAATAGTAAGTCGTCAGGTAGGAAATAATATGTTGAATAGATGATTCATAATAACATGAGCTCTTAAAACTTTCTCAGAGTTGGGGGAGGTCATTTGGAAGCACAAACTCTAAATGTCAAGTTTATTGCTTGTTGTTGTTAATATCTATATATTATTGATAGTAATGTGTCCTATAACTGTGGAGCCAAGTTCTTTTCTTCCAGTTAAGGAAAAGGATTTAGTATCTGTAAGTATCAAAAAACAGGGCACAAACAAACCATTAAAACAAACCATTAAAAGCCTGTGGGTTTGCTCTCAGCCTGTTCCTTATTACAGAGATGGCCCAAAGCTGTCATGGTACCTGTTTGGGGGGGGTAGGGGTGGGGGACATGACAGGTTAGGTGTTTCTTTTTGTTGTTCTTGTTGTTGCTTTTTCCAGATCTTACAGTGGAAGTGTCTTATGACTCAGAGCGGGGACTCCTGGCACTGGATTGGGGTCACACTGCTGTCCACGTCCTCCGTGTCCTTGTAGGCGTTAGGGGAGTGGGCACAGTCTGTCTCTACCTGATCTCCTCCTCGTCCAGTGCTTACTTACTGATTTCTTTTTTTCATGCATGTTGAAACTTGACTCTACTCTCATTTAGCTTTTAAGCAGTCAATAAGAATTCTACATTTAAATGTTTTTAACAAAGTCAGAGCAGACAAATATTGATTTTTATGGTGAAGGCTGAGCAAATTCTACCAAAAGTTAAGAAGGTATGATGGGTGATAAGACTGCTTAATGCATTTATTCCCTATTTACTGAATGTTAACAAATGTGGGGTTTTTTTAAGAAAGGGAGTGACTGGGCAGCCAGCGTGAGGACTGTTTTCTTTGATCCTGGGGTTGCTCCCTGCTATCAGGTGGGACCCCGAGGAGGAATGGAGTGATGGTTCCTTCCTCAAAAGCAGCCCCGTCTGCTCAGCCAGGGCAGTGGAAGGTGGCCGGAGACACAAGCCCAGAGGTGAGTTCAGGTGGCTGCTGGGAGGAGCAGGAAGCCAGTCGATGGCCAAGGTCTGTGCCTCCGAGGTAATGGAAGAAATAGCTTCTCTGTTTGTTCCAACCCAGAAAACTGCCCAGTTGATTAGCAAAAGGTGAGCCTGAAGGAAGGGACCTCCTCTGCCAGACCATGGCAGGAGGTTTCTTTATAAACCTTTTAACTTGAATTGTTTTTACCTATGGCGGCCAAATTTCTTTCTTTGACATTACCTTATTCTAGTTTGTTCTGATGAAACGAGGCTTTGAGAATGAGCTTTTCTGTGGCGTTTCTGGGGAGCTTACTTTAGGGTAAGGATTTGGGAAGATTTTTCCCAAAACGTTTGCAGACTTGCCACATGCTTTTCTGTGGGTGACCCTGCCTATTCTAGTGTACCTGTCCAAGGGTTTTGTCCATCTAGTTTTGAAGTTAATGTTCCTAGTGGAGGGGGAACTTCATCCAGGCACTTTTCAGATAGAACCCAGAAGTCCTCATACTGTTAAGCTCTGTGAGAGTTATCTTGGGGCTATAATTTGTCCCCTTGTTTTGCTTTTTTTTTTTAATAAGACTTCTTTCTCTCACGCTGATATTTTACTGCATTCTCATGCAACCCAGTACTGTGCAAGTGCCTTTTCCTGAGATAAACTGGAGAATTGTTTTCTTAGAATTTTTTTTTTCTACATAGTAGTGGAAGATGAACTGTCCATGTGAGATAATCATGGATATTACCATTCAGTTTAGAATATGCTATATTGCTTTCCGCTCCTTTGAACATTGCATCAGTTGAGACTACAACAGGCATCCAAGAGAAAAACTTGAGAAATTAGCAGTAAGACGTGAGGGCGTGGTTGTATTTTTTGTAGTTCTTACAGAAAGGATGAGGATATACTGCCTGCAGAGCTACACAATATGTGGCTATTAAGTGTTATCCGAAGGTAAAGAGGAGGTACCCATAGTTAATTTTACTCCATTTTACAATTTGGCTCCATTGCTGCGTCTGTGGGACCATGCTAGCACATAGTATTTATCATGTGATAAAAGCAGAGCTTAAAAAAATAAATGAAGGCGGCTTTAAAAATATTTCACAATAAGTAAAGAATGAAGCTTAAGAATGACTGGTGTTTCTACTTCTGTTCTTATGACAGTAGTTACTTTTGAGAGAAAAGTTTCTAATGAGGAGCCATTTAGTCATTCCTCAAAAAATAGAGGGTTTTTTTCAAGCTGGTTGCCAATATTTAGGCATCAGGTATTACTCACAGTCTATATGGAACATATTCTTCCCTTAATGATCCTAAGCTCTAAGCATTAAGGAACGGGTAATTTTTTTTTAAACTAGAATGCAATTGGAAAAACAATGCTTTTGTAAGCGTCACCAACCGTAGCAACTTCTTTTTTCATATTTAAACTGTTATTTCCATAAATAGAATAACAAGCCAAAGATAAAGAATTTACTCCAAATGTTTGACATCTGCAGAACTGGTGTGTGTATGTGGTGAAGTTGGCTACAGGTGGTTTACGGTGAATATTACAGAAGATACTGCAAGCATCAAGGTATTTGACTGAGGTCACGCTCGCTAATGAGTTCAAAGCAGAGCTTTGTCATGGGATTTAATGTCTGTATCATCCAGAGAGGAGGGTAGGGATTTGTGAAAAGAAAGTAGGCTGCCCAGAGCAGTGAAAAGGTCTGTGGTGCTGCTGTGATGAAGCAGTAATTCATCATCCTGGTGGCCAGGAAAGAGAGAAGGTGTGGGGGGAAAACTCTTGGCTGAAATAATATTTGATGGATGATAAGTGCAGCTCTTCCATACATTTGGAGAATAATAGAAAAATTTTACTTGAAAACTAGCTCTCTGCCTTTATAGTCGTAGTTAACCTCTCATTGTGGCAGATCTGTCTGCAAGGGCCAAGTACGTTGCACTTCTCTGTCCCCATCTCTGCGCTGTGAGGGGTTAGGGGGACGCTCTCCTCACTTGCCCTGCCTTTCCTACAGTAAAGGAAAGGATTCAGTGGGGCAAAGTGTGGCTAAACGTCTTGTAAACAGTGGAACTACAAATACCTCTGTCTTTGTCATGAGGTTCTGGATGTTAAAGCCGTACCTGGGCCTGGCAAGCAGCAGCTGGGGCTGGTTGCTGGCCGTGTTGTGCCTTAGCGTGGCTGTGCTGCGCGGGATGGTGTGTGGGGCTGGAGCTGTGGGGAGCACGTAGCACCCTGGCAGCCCTTTGTAGCAGGAGGAGAAAGGAGCTGTGATGGACAGAAAGGTGGAACAAGCGAAGAGGTTTGGACAGTCTCAGTGAGCATTAAATATTTTCTTTGTGCAAAGGGATTGGGCTCGTAGTTTTTGTGTTTTAAGGAATCGGAGAAATCACTTGGGAGTTTATTTGCAGACCACAGTAAATAATACCATTCACTTACAAAACAAGCAAGAACTGGATGATATTTTCTCTGGCACACGTGAGTTGTGGCAAATCCCCTCAGAAAGCAGGGAGGATCCTCTTCATGTTGAGCTGTGTGGAAGGGGTGAGGAGGATGGAGTGAGCAGGGGTAGCTCTCCCACCTCGCCCCGCTGGCAGCATCGCCCCCGGGGTGATAGGGTGGTTTTCATGGTTGCAGGATCTGGCCTCGTGGAAGGCTGGAGGTGACAGGTACACACTGCAGCAGCTCCAGTGTTGCAGTAGGACAACGGACAGTGGGGTGGAGAACCAGCTCCTTTGCAACACTCTTCCATTGCTGAGCATAGCTCAACATGCGATCCTGTATTTCTGACTTGAGAGTTTTGCTGTGGGATACCCATAGAATCATAGAATGGTTAGAGTTGGAAGAGACCTTAAAGATCATCACGGGACAGACCAGCAGCTACTCGGATACAGAAAGGCATGGCTGAAATGGAAGAAGGATGAGCTTGTGCCTTGCCTAAAGCTGTACAGAAAAGGAGATTAAGACAGCAGAGGAAGGGAATGCACAGCCAAAGCTGAAAATGGGGGAAGGAGGAAAGAATCAATAGTTCATTAGATTTGTCAAGTAGGAAAAGGAGATAAAAGATCAATAGTTCATCAGATCTGGAGACCCAGGTTGTGAGATGTGGTTGGTTAATCCAAGAATATTTTAGTGGAATCATTGTTCATGTTCCATGTTTTAACTAGTGCACATCGCGTAACAGCTTATATCAGTATATGTAAAAGAATAAAAGACAAGTAGTAGAAATTAAGGGTAATCAGCTTGCAAAGCCTAGTTTAGTGGAAGGCACCCCCTTATAGACAGCTTGTTGACAAACATGAAATAATTCTTTGAGGTTCTTTGGCCGTCCTTCGCCAGCACTGTCTTTGCAATGAACAGCATTGCTCAAAATTCTGCAGTTTCCAATTAGGATTTCAGTGAATGTGAGTTTTGTCTGCAAGACTTGGTGTTGTGGTTTTAATAGTTTACAGCCCAGGTGAAAAGTAAATACTGTATTATAATGGACAGATTTCAGACATGGGTGTGAAATTTTGTACAAAATGAGCTCACTTATATAACACATATGGGCTAGAAGTAATGTTGTCATGCAGTTTCCATGATTATGCTGTAGAGAAATAATAGCTACTGTACTATAAAGGTGTATTTTTAGAAAAAAGGTTGCAAACATGCAATATTAGTTTGGGCTGGCACTTCATAGTGGATGTAAATAGTTTAAGTGAAAAGGGCTACTTTTAGTACAAAGCAGCTATTCTCTGTGGTTTTATTAATTTAAAAGATTTTGTATTGGCTGGCATTAAACGCTGATGGTCTCATCAGGCCCTATGAAAGCATGCTGTATAATAGCCACATGCTCTGACATCTTCTAGTAACACAAAATTCTTTCTTGCATTCAGGAATATCAGTTGGCTTTAAATATTCCTCCACGTTCCCTTGCTGTGTCCACAGGGGAACAGTGAAGTTCTCCTGTTAGCTCTGCAACAGGAGCTCCAGCCGTGTCTGCGAGAACTGGAAGCAATCCTTTTGCCTACATGTGGCTCTGTAAGAATGGCTGCAGTCAGCTATCATTTGCTTTCAGATAAAATAATGCAGCTTGCCTTTTTAATGGCTACAAATTATGAGAGCTTCAGAGTTCCCTATAGCCCTCTAAGCTGGTGAGAGCACTCCTGTCCTCCACGCATGAATAATGCATGACCTTGCTAGCTTCAGTAAGATACAGTTAATTCTCTTGGCCTTTAAGGGCTTTAAGGTTTTTTTCTCCCCCTATTATTACTTACCTGCCATGCTGCTAGAAGGGAATGAATTAACTGCTAGTCCACAAACACTGGTGAATTTAGGAGACAATTACATTATATGGATGAAGCAGCTCCAGTGTTCAAATTCTTCAGCAGAGATCTGTCTCCATAGACTTACTAAACGCCTCTCTTGTGCCATGGACATCATTAGGATACTGATATTCAGATAATTTTGTCTGTAGAGCTTTATTAGATCTCAGTGAAACCCTCCAGGCGTTGCCGTACGAGGGAGGGGAGGACCCGGTACAGTAGTCAGGGCAGAGACTGGAAGGTGACACTTTGGGGCAGATGACATCTTGGGAAACATCTGCAGCTGGTTCCGCCTGGGCTCCTACTCAGGCCTGACCCTGCCCGTTGTGTGGCACAGAGGTACAGGCAGGGTTGCTGCTTGCAGTCCTCTTTGTCTTTGCATTTTGTATGTTTGATACCATCTGTGAAGATCGAAAGACTGTGTTGAAACACTGATGCACCCTTCCTGGGATGGCGAGGAAATAGAGACTTGCCTTTCCATCTCTGATTATCAGGACGGAATATCCTTTTGAATGCCGTAATGAAAGCTTAAATCTGTTCTTCTCAGCTTTACTCAGCACAGCTGTGGAGAGATTTTTGGCGTGCTCTGTTAATTTTAGCAACATATTCTCTCGATGTTGAGTAGGTAAGGCAAAACTTGAAAATGGCAGGGATTGACAATGCACCTGCTAAAACAGACTGCTCTTTATAATCCCTAATTTAAATGTTTATTTTAAAAGGAAATACTTTGGTTGGCATGTTATGAAGTGTGTGATGATAGCTGAGTAAGCCTAAGCCTACCTGCATAGCAGGAGGTAGAAGCGGGTTGTGATAGGTTGTGCTTTTTCTCAAGGTGCTATATTCACAATTTTTCAGCTAGTTAACTTGATTTGCTGACCCGCGTAAAGAATAACTGAACCCTATCAAAATGATTTTTGATTCATGAAAAGCTGTAGCTGGACTGGAACATTAAAATTCTTTTGTAGTATCCAGTGACATTTACATACAGTCCTAAAATAGTTGAGAATAGGTGAGATTTATTGGCGTAACATGCTAACAGCTCAGTGCTGGATCTTAGTTTTGATTCATTATATACTATATTGCATTGATTTATTGTTATTACTGTTATTGTCAGGCCGGAGATGGAGGCTGGATTCTCTGCTGGTGTGCACAGCTTTGGCTTGATCACATTGCTCCAACAAATGCTTAGGCAGTGAAACTAAGGAGTTCGTGCCACGTAGTCTGACCCTCTCTGTTGCATCCAATGATCCGAATAGTTTTCTTCCTAAGAAATTGTTCCACCTGCACCGCTGCTGCTTTCCCTTCCACTGCAGCGTTTCCATTACCTCCAAAATCAAATAGCTTATTTCCACTGTTTGCTCTGAAGCTGAGAAGTATTTATAGACGTTGCTTCATGCAGAAAGGCTGTATAACATCAGGAGTGCATGCAGGATTTTATTAAGAGCACTGGATGGGGTGAATTGGCATTGAGGGGTGCTGTGCTGCCTAAACTGCCCTTACCTGTGTGGTGCCAGGGTCTGGGCAGGCAGAAAGCCCTGCAGAAAGCAGATACGGTAACCAGTTGAAATGGGACTCCTTAGTTGTTGTTTTTCAGGCTGGAAACAGTCATGCTTCTTCCAGGCTCATTTCATAGAATTAAGGAATAGTTTGGGTTGGAAGGGACCTTTAAAGGTCATCTAGTTCAACCCCCCTGCAATGAGCAGGTACATCTTCAACTAGATCAGGTTGCTCAGAGCCCCGTCTAACCTGACCTTGAACGTTCCCAGGGACGGGGCATCTGCCGCCTCTCTGGGCAACCTGTGCCAGTGTTTCACCACCCTCATTGTAAAGCATTTCTTCCTTATGTCCAATCTAATTCTATGCTCTCTTAGTTTAAAACCATTACACCTTGTCCCTAACACAACAGACCCTGCTAAAAAGTTTGCCCCTTTTTCTTATAAGCTCCCTTTTAAGTACTGGAAGGCTGCTATAAGTTCTCCGCTAAGCCTTGTCTTCTCCAGGATGAACAACCCCTACAGTCTCAGCCTGTCCTCATAGGAAATCTTCATTTCATGTTAAGCTTCAAAAATATTTATTATCTGTTTCTGTCTTGGAAGCTGAGAACCATCCAGGCATTTGTATGTTTTCCTGTATATACATATACATACATGTGTATATATTTATTTCAATTACAGTTATCAAAGTAAGTTTGTAAATGTGGTATATAATTCAGTCACTTTGTAATATTCATCACTATCATGCTAAAAGCATGTAAATGGCAAGAAATTATGGCACCAGGTAATTTAATAGTGTACAGTTGGTTTATTCTTTGAATATCTGGCTCACTTCACTTTATTAAGCATTGCCATAGATAAAATGAGAAAGGGAGGCCACTTATGTTATTTCATAGCACAGGAGAAACATTGGAGAAAGGCATTTGGTGGTAGTAGAAGCAGTAATTTAGGATGACAAAATTGTGTGTTATTTGCTATGCTTAACTTAATTGATATTTTCTTACAGAAGAAAAGTGGTAGTGTTAGGATAATAAATCTACAGGTGCTGCATGTTACATGCTATATTTGTCTGGTTTAAATTTTTGTAAGTTTTAACAATTGCTTAATTGTGGTGCATAAATTACTTACATTGCTTGTTCTTCTCCCTGATGATGATCCACTGAATTTTGTAAAGACTAATTACTGTGGTCCCCAGTAGAGCTGCTCTTTTACATCAATAATCATTCACAACTTGCTAGATGCCTGCAGCTACAAATCAGTCATTTAAGCAACCCTGGGAAGTGTTTTGTAATTTATTTTTCACATTATACAGCCCATCTGGTAATGGAGAAAGTTAATAGTTATAAGCATATTATCAACTTGAAATCAAGCCATTTCTGAAACATTGTAATTACCAGTTACTTGAGCCACTGAGACGCCTGGGAGCGCGCACAGGTGTGGGCTGGAGAGAGTCCAGCGGAGGGCTATGAAGATGGCCAAGGGACTGGAGCATCTCTCCTATGAGGAAAGGCTGGGAGGCCTGGGTCTGTTTAGCCTGCAGAAGACTGAGAAGGGATCTCATCAATGCTTTCTGAATTTCTGAAAGGATTTAAAGGTTCCCAAGAAAAACAGTTTATACCTTGAGACCTGCATTCTTTGAACGACATTTCTTCCTGGACCAGGGTAGTGGCAAGTTTTGATTTGGGAGGCAGTCACTTATCCATAAGCTTAAGTGTCCAGGGAGGGGGGCATGGAGCTGACTTCCAGGAGCAGGATTCGGATCTGGCTGGGAAGAGGAGCCGCCTCTGCGGGAAGGCCTGTGTCGACCACCGTGCTCTGCCCTCACTCCTACCTCCACTTGGGTGCTGCAAACCACCACAAATACAACATGAAACCTGCTTTAAAGGCATGTTTTGCATTGGTCCATGGTAATAACAGGTACATCTTACAGCAGGAATAAAGTTAAAAGAAAAAGAATAAAAAGGTGTGTATTGTTAGGTTCCACTGTTCTGCAGCGATCTTCTCAAAACCAGTTTAATTTAAATGGACTTTGAATAGAAACCAACCAGAAGTTTACTGCAGAAATGCAGAGTCACTTTTCTGTAGGTCAGAACAATATTTCTCTTTAGATTATAGCTGTGTATTTGGTGTTTCATTTTCTGGTGCGTGTTTGAGTAATAAAAGGTTAGAATATAAAAATTTTTGTTTATCCCTTTTCCTTAGGTTTCTCCAATCTAATTATAGATGTTAGGGTTGACCCTTTGCTACTCTTTCTAATACTTGTTACAAGGGAAGGAACCTTTGGCTGCTCTAAGATAAGGCTCAATCAGTTAATGAAATAGTCTATATTGTGTTATTTACAGAAGCAAGATAGTAAACTCGGGGACCCCATTTTATTTTTTTTTTTTTTTCCCCTCTTTAAATGGTTTCCATTCAGCTGCCAGAAGACTTAGTTGTTCTGGACTGAATGTTTTTAGCATCTTTCCCCCACACACCCTTCCTATTCTACCAGTATCAAATGATGAAACTCCCACATGCTGGCTCAGGAGGTTATTCCACAGCTCGTTTCTGATATTCATCTCAGACCAGTTTTGTTTCCAAAGCTGTATGATTTCCTAAGCAGTTGTTCTTCATGCTGAGAGCTGTGACATTTGATTTTTGTCTGTCCCATCATCTCCCCATTACTGCTTTCATTTTTACAAGTTCTGTGGTATAAATTCTTTTAATCTCTCCTTCCAAGTTAAATTTAGTCAATCTTAAATCAGGCTTAAATGTTGAATTATTGCATACAAATGTTAGAACGTTAGAAGTGCACTAATGTAATCTGTTCATATAGCATATACTACAATTTAATGGTTCTGCACCAGGAAACGGGATTAGGGGTTTCATTTTACACTAAATCTGAGAAATTGAAGGCTGTTTTCTCTTCTTGATACAAACTGGAAGGAGCTTGGGGTATGGCTGAGCTTTGCCTTTGACTCGTGCTTCATAATTCACTGCTGAAAGACACCTTCTGTGTCCATCCCCTTGACATGTTTTGCTGCCTGTTTTCAGAACAGACCATCTGTTATGCTCTCAGTATATTTCACAGTCGCTTTTATTCAAATATGCTGAAAGCTGCTGAAGGAAGAGATTTTTTTCAGGCACTTAAGTCTGACTAAGTGGAATGAGTGATGTCTAGCTTTGCTCCTCAAGACTAAATAGTTTAATAATGGAATTAGGCTGGGCACATCCAAACTGGAGTGTTCTGATGTCGTTCCTGCCTGCATGAACAGCCACTATGATTCTTTCCAGTTTGTCATGATAAACCAAACTAAGGAGACGGTATTCATCATACGAGAAATTAATTTGACAGGCATTTTTACTACGAAGTCAGCACTAAAAAATTTGCCAGCAGTACTCAGGCTAGCTCTTGGTGCTGGGAAGTGAGTAACCTCATCTCTGGGCTTATTTGCAGGAGCTGCTGGCACTTAGGTGAGCCTTATTAGAATCATAGTCTGGTTAGAGTTGGAAGGGACTTTAAAGATGATCGAGTTCCAACCCCCCTGCCATGAGCAGGGACACCTCCCACCAGACCAGGTTGCTCAGAGCCCCATCCAACCTGGCTCTGAACACTTCCAAGGATGGGGCAACGTGTTCCAGTGTCTCACTACCCTCACAGTAAAGAATTTCTTCCTAATATCTAATCTAAGTCTACCTTCTTTCAGCTTAAAACCATTACTCCTCGTCCTATCACTCCACTCCCTGACAAAGAGTCCCTCCCCATCTCTCCTGTTAGGCCCCCTTTAGCTACTGGAAGGTGCTCCAAGGTCTCCCTGGAGCCTTCTCTTCTCCAGGCTGAACAACCCCAGCTCTTTCAGCCTGTCTTCATAGGAGAGGTTTCTTTTAATCTACTTCAGAAGAATGCTCCAAAGGCAGTCTTTTTTTTTTTTTTTCTTGTTTCTTTTTTGTTTGTTTGTTTTTAATTTGATGGTTGTGCTTTAAAGGCAGGGATGCTGACAGCAATGGAGTGCTGTTGGTAAATAATTTAGGCTGTGGTAGCCACTGGCTTTTTGAATACTGTCTTCATAGTTTACCTTTTATGAGCAGTGATTGAGTGTGAGTTAAAGTGAAGCTTTATTTTAGATTAGAGAGAATTGCAGTGAGTCAAGCTGGGGTGGTTTGTAGTTGCTGATCCCAGCGTTCCTTCACCACTCTGCAGCAGGATGGGCAGGAAGGGCACGTGTGTCGCTGGAGGAGGGGGGGAAACAGCACGTTCCTGAAGTCCTCGCTCCCTCCCTCTGTGCAGAATGAGGTGGTTCCACCACCTTGCCATGGTGGGCATGTCACTTTTGTCCCCATAATGTGTGTTGTGTGTAAGCCACGGGAACAGCCCACAGGATAAACATAGTAAACTCCATAGCTCTTCATGAAGCAATCAGATGTTACGGTTCATTTATCCAGCTTAGATATCACAGCATCTCTTCTGTATTCTTGAAAAATAAAGAAGTATTTGTCTCAATCACTCATTTTTATTGGTAAAAAGAAACAAGCAAGCATGTGATTTAATGCATTAAGTGCCTCACTCCGCATTTCTCCTGAGTGGCACAGCTGGTTTCTTGTCAGAATTTCCTTCCTTTGTATTGTTTTTAAGTGACCAAACTTTGTTTCGTGGAGGAGGCACTGCAAGCGCTCGGTTGGTTAATATCTTTAGAGATTTTCCTCACTGTGTGAAAACTGCTGTTAATGGAAGCTGGTCTGGCAGAAAGGTCACCTCCTCTTAATTACTTGCTTTTTACTTTCCTTTCTCAGTAATAGCAATAGGAGAACCTAAAAGTCTTTGGATATTGGTCTTTAATATATGTGTTTTGGGAAGGAAATTTCTTTTTCTAATGAGGAAGGCAGATAATGGCAATGCGTTGTCAAGTGGACAGAGGTCCACTCCAGGCTGTGCTAGTTTCCTGCCAGAATCTGTTCTACTGCATTGCTGTACCACAGTGTGAATTTTCTGCAAAACACACACAACCCTCTAACATTGAAAGTACAAGATTAATTCATTAAAATGTGGCTTTGTGAAGTAAAAATTGTGCTAAAACCAAAGTCGGGGGTGTAAAGACTAGTACACCTCTCACGTTGCCATCTGATGGTCTCTTCACCATTTATCAGCAAAAGGAGCTGCACAGAGCCCCTGGGAGGCCGAAGGGGCTTGTGGTGTTGGCATGTGGCTGTTGGCTTGTCTGTGGTTGCCAATGCTAAAGGCAAATACCCATTTCCCTTTGGATAGGAGTGGCTTCTCTGGTGCATGTGTTGGCTGAAAGATCCTCCAAACTCCTTGCGTGGTTCCATGTGGGTGTTTGCTTCTGGACAAGGCTCTGGACCCTATTTCATGTCAGTTGTGTTCATTGGGGAAATACATCCTCGTGGTCTTTCCTTCCCACTGGGGGATTTCTCAACTCTTCAGGCCTGTATTATACACATACAGTATCTGCCAGGGTTGTCTGCCAGTTAGTACCACATCTCATGTTCGGCACATTCTGAGCACAAGACAAACGTTGCTCCTAGCTCAGCCTCTCAAGCTGGATCTTTGCTGCTTCAGCAGTTGCACCAGAGGCCATAGACACAAGCCTGCCTCTAAATATTCTCTTACAAAACGCTTTTAACGCACAGCAAAGTGATGTAGCACTCCTCTAAATTCCAAAGCAGAAGGCCCCCCAGGGTCGTGTCAGGTCTAAGTGCAACACAAATACGTCAGTTCAGAAATGGCTGGACTTTGCTGTGCAGCGCGATGAGCACAGCTCCTCTCCTGACATACGTGCAGTAGAGCCAACTCGGTCACAGCGACCCAGGTGGTTTGGCCAGCATCACATAGGGGATGTGTCAGCCAGGAATAAGTGCTCTCTGACTGCCACGTTTTCCCATGTGCAATGGTTTGGTATATACAAAGCCTCCAGATTCCTCCAAAACACTGTGGTTCTTTTTACAGTGTTGAAATTACGACTTTTGTAGTGTTTTGTAGGCCCTGGCTAACCAACCCTGACGTGCATTTTCATCAGATACCCACAATCTTAAGGTGATGCAAGATGATAATATCTTTCTCTGATGTTGGTTTTTATTAGTTAAATGCATAGTTTTAAGTTGATGACACTGTATTTTTTTCTCCCTACAGATGTGAGCAGTTACTTCTCAGTGCTATTTCATTATACATCTAATATCCGACATTAGATACCTGAAAATTTCCCAAAGTGCAGATAAAACGATCGCTGGACCTGAGTGAACGTGGGGCGCTCTGTCCTGTGCCTTTCATGTTGTTTCCGTAATTTCTGTCACCACTTACAGGAAACTGAAATGCCACTTGGATGTGTAAATTGTCCTTTATTGGTAAACAAAACCAGCCCATCAGTTGCTGCCAGGTGAAAGCATTTACTGCTGGCCCACACTTCTGTTTGTTAGCATCTCTGCTGGTTCAGGAGCTCTGCTCCCAGGCTGATGTCCTGCCAAAATGCTCAGCTTCTGTGGAAACTTCCATTAGTGATGCACAATCTCAGATGCGCTTAAGCTATTCCTTCCTTTCTACAACATTTTTCTATAAATACTTTGAAAGCATTTAAATGCATTATTCTTAACCTCCAATGACCTTCCTGGAACAAAAGATTTGGTTAGGAGATCGTTAATAAAGGAATGAATAGTCACAGGCCAAAACTGGAGGATGTATGTGTAGGAGAAGCTCTTGCGGGGGAGAAACTGTACCTGCTGTCGTGTACCAGAGCTCCAGCGTTTTGAGAGGTACTGCCTGTTGTCTGACCACAAGTCAGATGCTCTTATAGTCAAATTAAAAAAAAAATAAATATTTTGCTGTTATTTGACAAGCCATTTTGGAGCCAAGTGAACTAATCTTTACATAGCATTTTGATGCATTCCCCAAAGCTTTGTTCAACCCTTGTGATATTTGTTCAGTTTCAGATATAGCAGTCTTCCATAATAAGAGCTTGTTTAGCTGTTACTATGGCCGTTAATCCGCGTAACGTATAATTAATATAGAAAAAGCAATATTTAATTTGCTTCTGCAGATAGACCACACTATTTTATTTTAAAGTGTCTAGTAAAACTTGACGGTTTACTACTTAGGAACATAACTTTAAACGTTCAGAGTCCATGGTATTTCCCCAGAGTAATTTATAATACAGCAAGAAATGGAAAGCTTAAGACAAGGGAGGAGGGTTTGGATGGGAACACTTAAAATTTCTTGGCAGACGCTTACAGCTAGGGAGGCTTAGTTTTTTCCTCTTTCCTTCTGGGAATGAGAGATTTCAAGGAGGAAATGGCTGATCTGGGGTCCTGAGAGGGCTTTCTGAAGGTGAGCTCAGAGAGCAACTTCATTTCCATCACAGACCACATCCCTGTGAAGAATGTAACGTGTGCCTGTAACCTGCTGAGAGGGGCCGGCGCTTTCAGAAGCGGAGCCACAAGCTGCCTGAGATGGGCTCCCGGCACTGCTGACTCACTGGCGCTGCCGGCCCTGCATAGAGCTCCCAGGTGAGCAATAATAAATAGCCTTTTCTCTGGGAGAGAATGGAGTCACATAGGTGCAACGACAAACTTGTGTTCTTGGTTCTCAATGCCAAGGTTAAAGACTCGCATAAGATTTAAAATATTCTGGCATTGCATGAACAGTGCTATTTTGCTCTTATCAGATGAACTGCAGGTTTTTGAAGTGATATTTTAAATTCTTGCAAGTGGTAGATGCAGAGGGGCAACATAGTTGTTACATTTAAAAAAAAAAATACTGAATTTCCAGCATTATGAATTGATTATGGCACTTGGGGGAATCAGTGTTATTTGAATTTCTGATAACAGCTCTAAATTTCACCTTCTTTTGAGCAGACCTTCCCAAAGACCTGGTTTAATGCTGTGGTAGGTAGAGCTTTGCTGAGGCTCTGCAGGATTGAGATCATACATGGCATTATGTCTCTGGGGAGCAACTTGCACAGAGCGAGAGGCAGTTTCCAGGGATCCTGAAGAGTCAGAGGCTTCAGAGAGCTGCTGGTTTGCTTACCTTTTCTATTCTGTGTCATTCCTTCAACTTCCCTGCCTTGAGGGCTGTACATAACTTTGCATACAAATACAATTAGTTTGGTCATCAATATTAAAGTTTTAGTGATGGATTGGAAACATTACGGACGTGTTCCATCTGTATGGCAATGGGTTTAGCTGTATGGTAGCACTGCATTTGTGGCCCTCATTGTTGTAATTTTTGTATGTCTAATGTACCATGTTGCCCAGGAGGAGTGTTTTGGAAAAATAGAGAAGCCAAAGCGTGGCAGGTGTCAATGTGGCTACCCTTCAACCAATAACAAATCTGACATTGCCCTCCTAAGGACTTTCCGTGTGGGGAATGTTTGCCTTCATTTTCTCTGAAGCTCAGCTTTGGCTTGGATAGGCAATGGAAAAGAAATGCCAAAACCCAGAACTTTGACTCTGAAATGAGTTTTCAGGAACGAGAAAAGCAGTAGCTATTTGGAAGAACAGCACTGAAACACAGAAGTCTGTTGAGAGCCATCAGCACTTGAGGGTCACTATGTGTTGGGAACTTACAGAAGATAGAAATGCATGTAGGCTTGCTCTAAAGTCCTGTTTTTCTAAATGTTTTGTTGCTACTGATAAATCCCCTATTGTCCCTCTCCCTTCCCCCTCTTTCTCTTGTGGTGCCTCTATCCTAAGAGAAACCACAAGTCCTGGACTTGGTCCAAATTCTGGTGGGAAGTGCTATGGTTTAACTCCAGTAGCTCAGGGAGGAACTGCGTCACTACTGCCAAGAGCATGGTGAAACCTGGAACAAGGCAAAAGTCCATGCAGATTAGTATCTTAGTGTGAACAATTGGAAATACCTTGCTATTACGAGGCAAATAAATATTTTTAAAAGTCGGGTGAATAGCTTTTAGACCAGAATTTGCAGAGACAAAATTTCAGAGCAGGCCTTGAAAAGAGATACGGTAGTAACCAGAGGGTGGCAGTTGTATGTGAAGACGACTTTGGTGTGTCCTATGTTCTTCTTTCACGATGAACAGGCAACTTTTGAACTTCCTAGGTATGTGCGGTTTTTTAATCCATGCGCTACTCTTTGGGAATCTGTTCTCATTTCAGGACTCCTTGAAAATGGCTTTCTGTTAACACAATTCTGTAACCAGGATGTCTTCATAAACTGCTTCCCAAAAGTAAGAGTGTTTTCATTCAAACATTCTAAATAGTCTCAAAGGAAATTGTTTTTTTTTTTTTTTTTGGTGAGACATCCATGTTTGAATGGACTAAACTGAGTCTTTCATCAAAAATGCATATAAAATTAATTGAGCTTTATGTATTGGAAAGCAAGGATGCTTTATGTCTGTGCTGCCTGCTGGGACTACTGAGCACAGAAGAGGAACAGACAATTTTGGCAAAACAGGCAAAATGTTGTAACCTTTTCTGTCAATGGTAATTGCCACATCCATATTGATCATCCCAAGCATGAATTTGATGAAATGAGAAGTATTGTGCACATCTGGCTTCTAAAAAAAAAAAAAAAAAAAAAGTGATGTATCTAAGAAACAAGTAGATGAAACCTTTTTATGGGGAATGTCTTCACGCTGTGCTGGAAGGTTACAAACGCAGTGTGCTGAGTCCCAGTCCGTACTGGAAATCCGAATGCAAGGGCTGGAGTCTGCTTTCGCTGCAGGGTGACTTTTGCTCTTCTGTGAGATCTTCACGTGATGACACAAGTTGCTCTCCATGAAGTTTGCTTTTGCTCACGCGTAGAAGTTCTTGTTCAAAGCTGTATGGGAGAGAGGTCTCATAAGTTTTGAATGATTGTCATCTGGTTTTGAAGTTTTAAAGGGAAGAATGTCCCGGAAGGTCAGTTTTAATTGATGCTACCTAAGAAGGGAAAGGCAGTAATGAATAATACATAGTCCTGCTTTTGTCTTTGGAAGGTTTATCAATAAAGCAAATCATATGAAAACATTTGCCCTTTTTTACTAAGCTGGAAAGTTACCTTAGAGACAGTGAAATGCTTTCATCGATCGGTACCAGGATCCTGAATATACAAACTCCAGAATTCTAATTTTGCATCAGTAAATAAAATTAAAGTATATAGTACAAAAATACTTCATTCCGAATATGAAATGCATGACATCAACATACAAATGTTGTTAATAGCAGAGATGAAGTAAAGCTTAAGGTTTGTATTGAAAACAATACACTAAACCATAACAGAAAAAGGAAAGAAGCCATTATTTTTATTTTGTTCATTTTCATGTTTCCACTGATCTCGGTGCTTTGCTTACCACTCCAAGTTCCTTTTGTCTTTGTCAATTAGTAACATTTTCTGTAGTCCCCTGACCTCCCAGTTGTCCCAGGTGGGGGGATCTGCAGGAGGGACCATGCACTGCCTCCCTCCCTGCCTGCAGTCCTGGCAGTGTTGCACGGGAAACCAGGAGGTGCAGGTGACGGAGGGCTCCAGTCTTTTGGAGACCCTTGCAGCACGGGTGCACCGAGTAAGCAGCACGCTCAAGTGCTGCACTTTGGAGTTCCTGGGGGACTACTCCGAGTGGTCACTGCCCCTCTCTCCTCGATGACTCTTGAGCTGGGAGACTCTTGGAAGGACAAAGTCAGTCCGTTTCTCATTGCTGTGATGCCCCGGGTCTTCATGTCTCTGCTTTGGTATTGTTTGCTTCTGTCTGAGAACTCTGAAGGAAAGCATCTTCCTTGATTTATTTCACTGAATTTCACTGAATTTTTTTAGAGTTAGAAGGGACCATAGAGATCATCTAGTCCAACTAGACTATTAACCCTGCTTTTTGAAGAAGGTTTTCTGATTTTTGAAAGGACAAGAAGGAGATGCAAAACAAGCATCGGCACTTTGGGAAATGGGATAGATGAGCGGGTCAGGTTACCATAAACTCTTGAGTTTTCTTGCCCCTGGTGCTTGACCACAGGCTTCTTTGGGGTTGCGGTTTTGATTCTATGTATGGCTGAATAAGATTTAAAACAAGCACAAGGTCTTGATCTCTCCTCCTGGACAGGGGAGTAATCGCATAACCAAAGTAAATGAGTAGCTGATGTGATGGGTTTAGAGGATGGGTTAAATTGAACTGGGCTGGGTGGCTGTTCCCACCCTTAGGAAGGATGATTTTGGAAAGCTTTGTTGTAGCTTTTTACTCAGTAATTGTTTATGTGATTAACTTAATTAGTTAAGAAATATCTAAGACATCAAAATGACATTGGCATATTTTTATGCCCAAGGGGTCAGTGTTGATCTCAAAACTGTGAGTACTTGGAAAAATAATAATCCGCTTCATTTTACAGGCAGATTGACATCAGAAATTACTTGGCAACAGGGTAAAATAAAAGGAAAATATCTACGGATGGTGGACCCCATTTAGCAGTATTTACCCTGGCAAAATTCCCTTTGGCTTTGCTGACAATGCTGGTGGAGTGAAAAGGGCTGAGTCGACAGGGAGCAGAAGGAATTTGGTGGGAAGCATTCTTTTGTGCTGTGTGTAATTCTGAATGTGCTTTTAATATCTTGGAGGTTTGTACTTTGGATTAAGTACTGAGTTAAGAATTTGTTTTGATAATTTAGCATTTCATCTGTTGCACCAGTATCACCTAGATTTTAGATTTAAAAAAGCAAAATATTACTGTGCCTGATGTTTACAGACCCACAGGTAGGAGGGCTTTTCATTTTTAAACACCAGTTCACCGAGTGGCACTGTTTGCTTTGAGAGTAGGAGCATGGAAGAAAGGGAAGGAGATGGCTGATAAGAGGAGAAAATAAGACTTACTTAAATGGTTTAATATGTCAGAACATTTGGTTGCAAAGAAAGCAGTCATAGTGAAGTTTTATATTTATATAAATAAAAATAATATATATGTTTATACATGCCACACAAGCGTGAAATGGGATTGTTTGTCTCTCACCTTTCTTCTTTTTCTTTTTGTAATCACATTAGAAAAAGATAAAAATTAGTGTTCAAAATAGGAGGCTGATAGTAAAGGAGTCTGTCTAGGATCTATTAAAACATGATGGAAATTTAGCATCAAAGTGATATTCCACTAATTAAAAAAAAAAAACAACAAACCAAACAGAAACCCAAACAACAAAAACCCACAGTTCTTCGCATTAAAGAACCTTATATGTAGTTTTGAAATTGTCATATCCCAAACTATAAATAAAATATCAAAGAAAATGTTGACAGAAAATGCCATCTCTTTTTTGGGGCTGGAAATGGCCTTATTGCCTTCACTAAGCTCTGCTGCCTGCTTGACGCTGTAATGAGTCAAGTCATTTATTGTGGTATCTAAGTGTGGGCTTGCATAAACTCGCTTATTCTTGAAAACCTTAACCTGCGTATTTACCAGTGCCCAGATAAGAAAATGTATCCTTTCTTGTCCCTAAAATCACGTTGAAATTAGTTTATATTTTGTACTAAGAAATTACTGTACATCTGTCAAAACTGTAGAATTCTAGAACTATTTTTTCAGTGCTATTAAGCACATTGTCCTTAATATAAGTAGAAAAATATTAATTCCTGCTCATAGCTTTATTTCTTGTCTATTTCCTTTTGTCTAAAATCCAACAGTAATAGCTCTTTTGTGTTACTAAACTCCGTGGTATGTTACTGCCACTAAAATAAGTGAAATATGTTTTTAGGAAGGAGAGGGTGGTTCAAATGTTTCCCTCATATTCATACCTTTTTATGTTCTTGTCTCTGTGTGTATATATGTATGTGCTTTATATATGTATATGTGTATATACATGCATACATATAGGAGTGAGCTGAGTGTCTCAAGCTACTACCTGAATCTCTTCAGGAATCTGAAAATACAAACGTAGAAATTCTTGTAAGGATTCTAATACATATTCAGTTTCTTTCATTCTAGCCTTTTATTTGAAATCAGCTGTATTAGTGAGTTGATGGGATTCCCTTTCCTACAGGAGTAAGGCCTGCAAGCACATTAAAGAGCAGGGTGAACTGCTCAGCTTTGCTTTGTTGTTCCCAGATGCAATTTTTTAATTGCCAGCCCTACAGATTGACTTTGGTATCTGAAAATCTAGATAAATCTTTGTTTATAATAACTTTTCTGCAGGCCAAGTGATGCTTTCATTTACACCTGTGCAACTGCATTAGCCAGCTGGCTGCTGGGGATGGAGGGAGCTGGAAGAGCTGGTTATGGACAAAGACTGTTTGATAATGGATCAGTAAGAAGCAATAAACCCAGCCCCTCCGTGGTGTTTTATAGCTCCTTCCAGAGTGTGGCCACGCTCGGTGGTTCAGCTGCACTTGGGTTTCTCCTCATCTCGTTTGACATCAATGACATCCTGTGCAGATGGTGGTCATGCAACCACGAGTGGATAACATAAAGCATGAGGACAGAAGGACCAAGAGTGAAGCTGGGAGGCACGTGAGGAGGAGAGGGCTGGGGTGAAAGCCCCCCTGGTCGCTTCTTGCTATCCTCTTTGTGTCTGAGTTCATTGGAACAGAAAGTGAGCGTCACTGGGGGAAGAGTCATTGTGTGGAGTTTGAGAGGCCTAGAGAAATGCGTTAGCTGGATCTGGAGGGCTGGAGGAGGACAGGGAAGAAGCCATGACTGGTATGCTGCTGCAGCCTAGTTCTCCAAATATATTAAGCAGTGTCGTGAGGAGTAGGGTGACCGATAAATGGAGACTGGCAGCAGGTTCCACTACAACTGCCACCTCCCTTTCAGCCATTTAGGCTAGAGAAGACAGTTCAGAGAGGGCTCCTTCTCTCCTTTTATCCAGCAGTACCAAGTACAGGAAAGTTTTGCCCGGTGATGCTGCTCTGGAGGTGAAAAAGTTCGGTGTGAGCAAAGCTCAAGTTAGCTATCAGATTCTAGTAATACCATGTGAAATTCCAGATTTTTCATTTGTGAGTTTTAATGTTTATCATCATGTTGGATCCCCACACGCGCCCAGGAACAGGAGAAGTCACTTTAGAGGCAAACCACTCTCCCTAGCCCACCTACCCCTCACCTCTCCCCTCCCGTCAGTGGGTTTTACACTTGGTGCTTACACTCCGGGGTATGATGTACCTCATGTACAATGGGTGCAGGAAAGCATAATATGAAAATCATCTTTGCACACTCTATTTCTCACAAAATGACCAGGCCATTTGTAAGACAACATTGCAGGAGTGCCGGTCCTAGGCAGTGGCACAGCAGTGTGAAATTTCAGTCAGAGCTTTGCCGAGGCTGAAAGATGGTAACAGGAGCTTGTGATGAGAAGAACTGAGCAATGGTGAGTAAAGGCAGCCCTGTGTGCTCTACCTGTGATACAAGAGTGCATTTGTGTTCAAAATGAAGGCTTTAGAAATGTCTTCAGAGAGCGTCAGCTGTGTTTGCGTACCAGGAACGATGATGAATCCTAAATTCAGTATGAAAATAATTCAGATCGTCTCCAGTACCCATTTTCTGCTGATAAAGATTATGGCACTTAAAAAAAATCACTTTCAAGAAATTGAAAATACAAATGGTACTAAACTAACGGAATCAAATTCATTATATTGAACCTAATTGCTCCTTGATTGCTCTAGATTTATTCCAGTGTAATTCTATTAATATAAAAACTAGAGTAACAAAGTGATGAGTCAGGTCTGATGTTTGTGGATCTCCCCTAGAGATCATTAGCTTGTATACAATTGCATTAAAATTTAAATGACACGCTACAGCCATTTTTTTCGCTTAGTTTGAGGAAATCTGCATATGTTGGAGCCTCCGGGTAATTTAAATTGAAGCAGTTGAGAAAATGTCATGTAACAATGATATGAGGAATGTAGTCAAATATTTATTGTTTTAAAGAGCTCAGCGCAATTTGTATTAATTTAAGCAGGGAGTCATCAGTTCTGTTGCCCTGTCAATATGGTAAAATTTTGAAGAAAGCTCCAGTGTGGTGCAATGTGATGTAGAAGATGCTTTGAATCAATTTAATTGCTAACTAGAGTAAATAACTTTATTTAGTGTGATACTAAACACCCATACAGAAAACTACTGTGATAGGTTCCAGCTGAGAACTTATGAGTTGTAAGCAATGGAAATCTTGAATGAGCATGTGTTATTTTAGTCGTCCCACACAATAAATATGTCATACAAAATACACCAGGTAGGTACAATAGGTTAGTGGGAGAAGGGCAGATGGGGCTGTCAGGCAACCAGGTACCCATCTGGATCAGCATGAAGTTCCAGCATTTTCTCTTCTTGCGTGCATCTCGTTTCATTCTCTCTCTCTCATGTACTTGATTAGCTTAACCCAAAATAAAAAATGTTCTTAAGAACAGCTGTGAAACTTACAATTTTGAATTTTAGAATATTTAAATCAGTACGATTAGGTTTCCCAACAAGAAATCTCATCATCTGCTGTAATACTATTCAGGCAGAAATGTGCCAATGAATTGAGGGACAGGAAAAGATTTACTTAAAATCTCTTTCTAATTTCCCCCTCCCAACAATAAAGACTTGTTCACAGCCATAAAGGTTGTCACAGGTGTGTGCTTGACATGGGTGTTTTATTTGCCCATTTCCGAAGCACATTTTATGAAGAGATAAAACACAAGAAATTGTTTCACAATATTTCAGTCGTCATGTTGCATATTGTTTGCGGTGTGTGATCTCCTGTTGCAATAGTTGTCTGCAGTGGTTCTTCCTTGAAACCTGAACTTTCCTTCAACTTCCTCAGTTATTACTTTGCCTATAAATCTGTCCATAACCCCCGAACAACATTGTCTTTGAACTCCCATGCATCTACTCAGTGAAATTCTCATCCAAGCTTTAATCTTTGCTCACCTTGATATATTTTAACTTCCTACTATATGGCCTGGCACACAAGCTGAATTTAATGGTGATAAATGTGTTTCTAAGAGTAAAAGCTATAAAGTTTACATTAGAGATTAGTCTAAACCAAATCCTTGTTCCCAACATGTTAAACTTGGGGAAGTTTAAGCTAGGAGGAACTAAGGAGCTGATGGTTGTAGCTTAGGCTCATCTCTAACGTCAGGCACTTCATTTTGTTTGTTAGTTGGTTTTAAAGAGCATGTATTTATGTTAGGTGTCTCTTCTACTACAAAACATTTAGATCATCACTGAAGTAACTGTCTCAATTTACCTTCCTACTGCATTCAGGAACAAAGAGAAGAGTTGTTTTGTGGAAGTATTTGAGGGGAGGAGAACAACAAACAAATCATGGGCAGAAAGCAAATCTCTCCAGCTCACCCTTCCTATTTGCATTTTCCCGATGTGCAGAGGGAGTGAAATCATACGTGCGCTTCCTCTTGCAGAAGGGAAGTGGCGGCCGTTCTTGCTCTCTGGCAGCATGGACATCTGTCAAGCTGTAATGAACACAGTGTGTTAACAGACCTTTGCTCCTTTTTAAAAAAGCCGCTCGTTTGCTGGTAAAATTCATTACCTGACTCTGTTTTGCAGCTTCTGAATTCTGTAGGGCAGTACAATTTAGTAATCTGTAGATTGAAGAAATAGTGTGTTAAAATGTTTTCAAATATGAATCATACCCGTGCCTATTTTTTTGTTCCTGGAAATTGAATTATTATAATGCATATGTACATTTAAATTAGTAATTCAGAAAATTAAGGTTTTCAGGGAAGTTTCCACAGTGAAGTTTGCTTGTAGATGTGGCCTGGGCCAGACTTTGTATTGCTCCTGTTCTACTTATTAAATGTGCTTGATCTAGAGGCCTTTTTAGGTGGATCCATAAACCCACCTAGAGGGTAAGAGCTGTAGAGCACACTGAGCCTCTTGGATAAGGGTTTCTACATGTGTGTATATATATATATGTGTATATATATATATGTATATATCTGACTCTATGTACAAATTTACACAGACAAATTACTTTTCTAGGAAGAGCACTCCTATAAACCAAAATGATTCAAAAAACATGCTTAGGCATGTGCTGAAGTCTACTAAATTGAAATCTGTAAGAATAAATTTTAAGCCTGTGTCGAATTCATTGGATTTAGGCACATGCTCTGGTGCTGATGAGCCAGGACCAGTTGTCCAAGTCTTGTGTCGTCTTCATAGGAGATTGCAAACAATGGCATGCAAAAAGGAAACTGTAAGGAGAGACATACTTGTGCTCAAATGAGAGATTCTTTATTGAACCCCTAACAGGAGGCCACTGGCTTTTGGGATTGGTTTTGGTTTGTTTTCATTGTGTTCTGCTTTTCAACTCTTTTCCTCTCAAGAAAGCACAGCTGGAGAGCATTAACTGAAAACAAATGATACTGCAGAATATGTGCTTGTTCATTGCTGCTTTTTCAGCTTAATTCTGCTAAATGATGCCCGGTTGAAGTTTTAAACTATGCTTAACTGCATTTAACACCTAAAAGCCAACGGTATCTGTAAAACAATCCCCCTGCCCAGCACAAGAGATGCGGAGGAGGAGGAGGGAGGTTTACCCCCGAGTCTTTCCCTTTCCTCAAGCTTTCTTGCCTTCCCTTCTCCCTTTAACATTCTTAACTTCAAGCACCAAATTTTTGTGGGATGTGGGTTAGCTCACATACAGGGGGGTGTTTGTGTTATTTCTGTGTTTTTACTTCCCCACCCTGTCTGCTAAAAGCAAGGTGCTGATGTGGTACTCCATAAAGCTTTATTTGTCCTAGTGGACGACTGCTGGAGACAGCAGCTGTTTATCAGCCTTGACTGATAACAGAAACCCCTCGCCATCTGCCCCCGGTATGCTTTTGAAGAAGCCAGGGCGATGGCTTCCAGCTGTATGTGAAGGAGCTGCCGGGGTGGGAGGGCGATGGCAGGGGGGGCTGAAGGAGGGTAACACCATCCCCTGCTCCTGGGGAGCGCGGGGCGGCATAGCACCCCGCTTTTGCAGAGCCAGCATCAGTCTGGTGGTAGTCTGGGTTTATCCACCCATGCTCTCGGGTGGATAAACACGGGAGTTAGGGAAAATGCTCTTAGGACAAACCAGGGTGTTCCCTCTTGAACGGCAGAATTCATTTAGAGTGGTGATTCCTCTGGATCACTTGAGCTGTAATTAAGATGTGGTGATCTAAGGTGCTTCATTTGCACGGTTTGCTGGGTTAGGCTGCAGGACTTAAAGACATCTGTGGGAAAAATAGACAAGTGATTTCTTTTATCCTGTTATCCTTTGACTGAATTTTCATTGCTGTTAGGAGATTTATTAGCATTTTTTATGACTGGTCATAGCCTGTGTTCTTTAATATATTATTTGCAATTTCCTTTCTCAAGATTGTGCCATTTAAGGAACATGACTCAAATTTTCCATCAGTTGCATCAGGGAAGCCATAAATATGTCACGGGGGGTGTATTTATGTACCGTATTATGTGGGGGGGAAAGAATTTGGCCTGTACTGCTAAACTTAAAACAATCATTAAGCTTTGGCAGAAAGGTTGGAAGGAAAACTCCTGGCTTACATATGTTTGTTTATTGTATGTGATAATTAAATGGTAGTTACAAATTTATATATACCCTAAATCACCCTAATGGAAACACTTAGGCCATGTTACTCCTTAGCAGGTGTTCTAATACCTGAAAGAAGGGGGAAAATTCAAGAAAAAGGATTAAAAAAGTGTGCTGTAGTCTGGAGTATGGTGGGCACTCAAGTGTCCTGATGGGGGACAGAGGATTGTCCGTTGGAACAGGTGGGCATCAGAGAGGAGAGTGGTGATGAGCTGTGGAGAGAGCTTTCCTGTCCCACCTGGTTTATGGGGGCAATCTAAGAATGTCATCTCATGTCCATGTTGGATCCCCTTTCCATTACTCTTAGGGACATCATCCCTCTAAGGATGATGATGATTGTTGATCTTGGCCAAGTATGAGATTAAAATTGAGAAGTGAAAAGCAGTGCAGGGCAGGAACCTGGGTGATGATGACTTACTGGTGGCAAAGAGGGCAGGAAGGGGGACTGGGCAATAGCCACCGAGTACGTAACGTGGATAGAAAACCTTATGCCCAATTAGGATACAAACAGAATCATCATGCATTTTCCTACTTCTCAAGACTCCTGTGTGCACCAGGCAGGCATTACTTTTGCAAGAGGTGACTTTCCCATTGTTGAGGCCATGCTGCTTCACCTCCCTCCTTGGCCAGGTGATGGGAATTCTGGGAAAGAAAGGCTGTGCTGCCCCTGCCTCATTAATGAGCTGGCTCTTGCCTTGTGGTCCTATGGTTAGCAGAGCAAAGTTAGGACTGGGGAGATGTCGTCCACTTATTTCATGATGTGTGATTGCATCTCTGTCTCCTGACACTGTATTTTTTCTTATTCTTTTTTTTTTTTTTAAACCTGACTTTAAAGCTGCCTTAAAGCAGTTGGAAACAGTAATATTAATCACTGAATGTAAGTGCTTTTTAATAAGTTTAAGGCTAAAAATATCAAAATAGAAGATAATTTGGTATCTTACATAGACCTATAAGATAACTAAAAAAAAGTTCTTAATTTTTGGTGATGATGATTCTCACAAAAACTTCCTTTGTTTTTCAACCAGCTTTAATTTTGCTTTGGTTGTGGGGTTTTTTCCCTCAGACAACTCTGATTTTATAAAATGAGATAAAAGTATATTCTTCATAGATTTATGAAAGCCGTGAACATTATCTGCTGTTAGAGCTTTAAAAAATGAGTATTTGGCAAATAACTGCTGTGTGCTAAAAGCTGCTCTTTTGTATGAGCCTTATGTAACATTGCAGTTAATAACATTTAGTGTTATTGGATGCTAAATGACTATAGTATCTCAACTATAAAAGCCTGTTTACAAAGATGAGGCAGCCTTGTTGGAGTGCCAGATTGTTAAGTAACTACAGGTTGCCAAAACTAAATGAACTTTTCAGCTGGTAATGATGTGCAAATTGCTATCGCAGATGCATATTTATTGGAGAAATCCTCTCAAGCACATAGTTGTTTCTAGTTACAAACCTTTCTTTGCCTTTGTCCTTAAACTGTCAGTGATACCATTAGAACAAATACATCTAGATACATAAACACAGCCTTTTTGTGTTATTAATAGCTAGATAGCTACGAAATAGCTCTTTTTATTTATTCAATGTAATTCAAGTTATTGAACAGCTTATTTAAGCTATTTTTAAGCTATTTTTAAGCTATTAGCTATTATATTAAATCACTACTTAAGCTATTTCATACACCACTTGGTGAAATGCAGCTCTGCGTGAGAGGAGTGGCTGTTGTTTTGCCCGGCTCCCGGGTGTTCAGGTGGGTCTGTTGCAGATACACTTCTGAGAACGAGTAGAAGCAAAGGGCTGTTTCTTAGCTGTTGGGTTTTTGTGTTTGGTTTTTTGGTTGGTTTTTTTGTTTTGTTTTGTTTTTTTTTAATGGGCCTTCTTGCAAACTACTGGTACAAAATTGGGAGACATGGGAATTAAACTGATACATAAATTAAGCAGTATTATTTTTTCACTCTTTTTTTTTTCCTCTTGAAAAATAGTTTTCTGTAATGTGTCAGTTATGAGGAGCTACCTTTGGGCGAAGAGGTTTCACAGTAAGCTTTAAATGAGAAGATGATGCCTTATAGTCCATTGAGGAAGGTGAGGGGAGCTGGCCCGGGGCTCAGAGGTGTGTTACCCAACAAGCTGTAGCTGTACTTTTCTCTGGGAGTTCTGCCGGAGCCTGAGAGGAAGCGCTGGGTTTCCTGTGCAAAGCTTGCTCCCTTGCCCTGGAGTGTCTGGCTTTGAATTTCTTAGCCTGGTTGGGAATTTAATACAAAGAGCCATTCTTGTGAATTGTGTTTTCTTTACAATTTTGCATTCCAGCTCAGCAATTCATTCCTCCTTTTTCTAATGGCGAGACCATTACTGGAGTTCATGTAACTTTGGCAAAATGTCTGGTTTGTGTTCTTCTGGGGGGCTTGAATGCTCCAGTTCCATTCCGTTGTGGGTTATTCTAAAAATATAACACTTAGAGTGCATATTAGGTATACTAAGTAGTGAGATGATCTGACATTCAGTTAATATCCCTGAATTTAGAAAGTTTTCAAAAATATATATTTAATGTTGTGAAAGGCGCTGTCAGTAGCCAACCTTACAGCTAACCATGTGGCTTCAGAACATTCATATTCCCATCTCTTGCATTATTAGAATATTCTCTTCTCAGCATTATTTGTATGATCTCAAATGGAAATAGCATTTTGGAAATACTGTTTTGAACGTTTGAATGTGCTGCCGAGTGTTTCGGATACATCAAGCCTGTGTGTGTGTTTTAGGCGGGGTGCATGCAGTATATACTCAGGATGGTTGAACTTTTCCGTTCCTTCCCAAAAGGACCAAGTTTTGACTGAATTTCTTTGAAAACCTGAAGTGATTTTGGTGTTTGCATGTGTGTGAAAGAGGCGTTTCAGCCATTACAGCAGACGATGAGCAGCCTCTTTGCAGCGGTCCCTTTTCTCGCCGGCGTGCTGTGCCGTGCTCACATCATCCCAGTTCCCTCTCCCTGAGCTCCAGCATAAGAAATGCCTCGCAACTGGTGAATTGTTGGAGCGGCAATGGGGGCATGGCAGAGCCTGGGCTTGGCACCACTGTATGCCAGATACTGGCACCTGGCGAATGTTAAAGCATCTCTGAAATTACCACTTCCTCATGTCTAGCCTGCAGGGCAGCGGCACGCTGGCTGCCTTTGCTCTGCCGGTTCCCAAGGCAAGGGACCTGCTGGGGCACGTGATGGCACCCGCCTGGCCCAGGGCCTGGTGTGCTGGAGAAGGGGGCACGGCTGAGGCTGTCTTCTCAGCTTCAGGGCAGGGATGCACCCGGGTGCCAGAGCTGAAAGCTCTTCCAGCTGCCACAGGGTGTGGGAGCAAAGGTCTGCACAGCCTTTATGCAAGCCTTCTTTGGCCTCTTCCCCATGGTCACACAAATGCCTCCCCCGAGAACTCACACACTTTTCAGAATCAAACTCGTGCTGCTTAAAACCCAAACTTTTTTCCAAGTTATCCTCCTTTGTGAAATACATAGTAAAAATGTGAGATGTGGTGGATGGGAGGGTACATATCAAATGTTTAATAATGGTTCTTTTGAGTTAGGCTGCCCCAAAATTGTCGGTCTTTAAATTTAAACAGTATTATGTTTATTCCATAGACTATTTTGACAAACCAAGATTATTTCTTTTCCTGAACTAAATTTTTGATAATTTAGGACTATTCACAGCTGTAAAAAGTTTCTACTTAAGATGCTATTATTACAATTTTTCCTTAAGTTCTTACAGCCAGCACCCCAGAAAACATAACATTTATTTAGTATTGTAGGACAAACCTGTTCTAATGTTGTTGTAGATTTGAACTGCTGTTGAATAGAAAGGAGAATAAAAAGAACATAGTTAAATTTTCAAGTTTCAAAACCACATTCAGTATGTATAATTTAGCAGCTGTTTCAAACACTTGGGGGCTTTTTCTGTAGCATTTGAAAATTCCCTGTAGAAGTGAGACAGGAGACATTCATTTAGCATTTCAAGCTTGAAAAATATTTTAACCTTTCTGTAAATTGCGTTTTGAAGTTTAGCATTAGCTTTGTGCCTGGCTGCACAGATGGCTACGTTTTACGTATTCCTTTGTCTGGGGGAAAAAAAAAGAGACCACACGGTCAGTTAATGGCTTTAAACACGCTTAGTCTTTATTTTACATCTTCTTAATGGGACCTCAGGGATTCTGGAAAGATACTCAGAAAATTGTTGTTTACGGTGTAAGACTTGTGAGATGTGTTGTGTTCTGTGTCCTGGAACTCAGGAGCTATTTTTGCTCCTACATATTAATCCTGGTTAATGAATTTTATGGCTTCATCCCATAAGGTTTAACGTTCATGATTCTGGTATGTAAAAATGATACCTAACATCACCAATGTATAGAAAATGTTACTTTATTACTGGAATGTGGTGGCTCTTATTTTTTTAATCTTTTAATAGCCAAAGTTATAGATTAAGAGGATTTTTAAGGAGAAGTAGACTCTATATCTGAGTCAATGAAGTGGTTATAAAGTTAAATAAGCTTTTTAGTCTTTCAGCGTACAACAGAATGCTTTCTAAGCTTTTTCCCTAGACGCTTGGGAAGCCCCATAGTGAACTGTGGACTATCCAAATAAAATATGATGCTAGTATTAATGATGGAAAATCCATTAAGTCAGTCTGTCACCAGAGCAGACAATTATAGCATATAAAACCAATCCTTAAGTTGGGTATTTTGTATATTATTTGCTTTGTAATGATTTTTTTCAAGTAGGTTTTAAAACAGTATCAGCTAAAAGATTGGTAGATTAACATAGTTTGTGTAAATCTACATGTGGCACATAAAAGAACTCTTGATAAAACCAGAGAGTGCTGTATAGTGTTGAGTACTTGTAAATAATCTGTCAAGTTTATAAAAGGTTATTGCTATAATATAAGCACGTGACATTTGTTTTTCTCCATTTGAAAGTACTAGTAAGGTTTTAAAGGCTACTACTGTTTTATAACACAAAGAGGCAGAGTTTCCTGTAGTCTTTTAAACTCTTACCCTTATAAACCAACATGTGCAACCAAATCCATCTGGTTAAAGTTGTTCTTCAAGATAGCTGTAACTGGTTAAAGACTACTCCGGGTTTTAGTTTTACTCTTACTGCAGAAAGATTTCCATTGCAAACTCTGCAATCACAGAGGTTGTTCATGCTACTATTAGATGGAAGTTGTTCCTGCAGTTCTGTGCGAGTCTTGCAGGGGTGAGATGGTTTGAGATGCTGCAGATCACTGTGCTTCAGCCTCCCATCTTAAGTGCTATCAGCTAAGCATTTCTGACAGTTACTTAATTCACTTCTATTAAATTAAACTAAGGGCATCTACAGATGTTTTTTGCATATTTTGATGGTGTTTGTGTATATATGCATGAGAACACACACCCTGTCTTCTAGTCAGCTGAATCCTCCTCCCCTAATTTATTCATGGAGGAAAAGGTTAAATTTCCTCTAGATTTTTGAAGGTGTTTTGTTTAGTTTTTTTTCTTCCGATGAACTTCCTAGAAAGAAAGGCTAAGAGAGTGTGGCAGGAAAAGCAGTGTTTGCTCAGAAGTTTGGTTACCCTTAAGTACCATTTCGAGTTCCTAAGATGCAGAAGGAACTGGTGTGTAAAGGTCAGAAGTTGTCAGTGTAGTCCACGTTAACATGGCATGAGAAATAACGTGTCATAAACAGAGTAGGAGCTTTTTGTCCTGTTAGAAATCTTGTTAGAAATAATAACTTCTTATGCTGCAACTTGATAAACCTGAAGAGTGTTTTTGGATTATTACATTAAGCCTTACAGATAAGGAAGCTCAGTCTGAAAATTTGCAGTCACTTATTATGGGTGAAATGCACAGAATTCTGTCTTTGCTTCTATTGATTATCTTAATTGCCTTCTGGTTGTCAGGTTTTTCACAATACCATTGCTATCTTTATGACTGTTTACAGTATGACTTTATGACTCTTTATGACTGATTACAGTACAGAATCTATGTTAATAAATAAAACATTGTAAATGGAGATGCTGAAAAATTAACTCTTTATTTTCTTCTATTTTTTCAGCTGAACCCCTGCCTTTAATGGACTTGTGCCGAAGATCAATTCGTTTTGCTCTTGGCAGAGACCGCCTGCATGACATAGAAATTCTACCTTTGCCTCTGTCTCTGAAAAATTATTTACAGTACCAATAAGACATCTAGAAACCTCTGGCCTCACATTGGACTACATCAATGCAAATGGCAGAAAATTGTTTACAGCAAAATATAAATCTTTGTGATGGACACTTAAGTGTTATTTAATTTTTAATATATATTTTTTTCTGAACCAGTGAAAGCAGATCACTGTGGGGGACTACTAAAGAATGTGAAAACATTGATTTGATCGAGATTTGTGTTATTTGTTGCCTGTTGTGTTTACAGTCCTGAAGGCCATTATTCTCATCTCTCATGTATGGGTTTATCTTTGTTGCCTCTAGTAAATGCCAATAGAAAATCTGAACTGCAAGATCCAGTCATGCAGGGCAGAGCGTTCTTCAATAATGTGATTTTTAAAAATGTCTTTTTTCTCTTCTACGCCTCATCCCAATAGATAAAAATAAATTAGCAAAGGAAAAATCTTGACGATAACTTTGAAAAATATTTAAACCTTGCTTTTGGTATCCAGAGTTGTTGAGAGCTTTGAGTGTTCAGCACTCAACATAATCAGGCCTATAGTATCTAAAAGTTCTAACATTTAAAAAAGCAGATCATTGTCTAGAAGAAGAGTATGTAATTTAAAAACACAAGAGGAAAAAACCTGGTATACGTTGTCAGAAAGATCCATTTTTGGTCACGGTAACAGTAAGATGCAGTCCATTGTTTTCAAGACCAAATCTAGTCCCTCCAAAGTTCTGCAGTTTATAACAAAGTGTTCACTATCCCAAGAATTTAGGATATTTGTATTTTAGAAAGCTTGTCACTTTTTTATTTGAACAAATTTATAATTTTTATGTGGTATGAACTCTAAGTACTTGGTTCTCTTTTTAATGTATGTGTGGTTATAATGTTTATTTATCTGTTTAGAGTCTGTGGAGTTCTCATTTTACTGTTTCCCATCTTGGGGTGACTGATTTTGGTTTTTTCCCCAACTCCACCTGAAATGTATTAATTTTTCAGGCTCGTCCCATTTTTTAAGATGCTGCTTTCTATTTGCATTTCTTACGTGTTTCAAGTTATCTGCCTGATCAGTTATCTAGTTTTTAAACTGGAAGTTGTTGTTATGGCAGGATGTCAAATGTTTAGACTGAGCTGCCTTCAGCATATTTTAATGTGAATTTACTGACGAATGAGGAGAAAATTTCTAATAAAGTCTACTGTCCAAAATAAAACTCATGTCTCCTTTGATGAAGTGCTAAATAACATAGCACTGTGTACAGAGTTGAAGTTCAGTTCCTCCTGCAGCTTTGCAAATGTTCCTGTTCAGCATTTTGGAATTGCTGCTCTGGGCTCACATGCGAGAGACACCACCGGCAATGTCATGTCCTGTTCCTCATTTATCCCTCTCACTCTGGATGTAACCGTACTCCTGCTTTTAACACAATTCTGGCCAGATTCCTCTAAACAAAACCTCAGTTTTGTGCAAAGTTGCACTTTGAGACTCCGTGCTTTTGAGGTAGGTTGAAGTTTGACCGCCGTCCACTGATGATACAGGCAAACCCACCCAACCGCAGGTGGTTGCCCTTCTCTCAGTCACCCCAAGGAACAGAATTACAGTTTCAGTTGGAAAAGAGAAACATGAGATAGACACGATACAACAGCAGAAGCAAGAGTGGAAGCAACAAGGGGAAGGTGACACAGGGATGTCAAAAATTTAAATTACAAGTATTTCCTTCTCTGGGCTTAACTGTGTAAGTTGATGCTTCTTCAGCATCAACTTACTTTTGGACTTGCTTTCACTTAAGGGGAGAGGTACGTACTGTGTTCCTTACCTTAGTCTTGCAAAGGGGAAGAAATTACAGCTGTGATCTGTATCTCTTACTTATCCCACTTGCTTTGTTTAATTTAAACCATTTTTCTCAATAGGTACATAGGAAGAAGGAGGTATAAAGGTATAATAACTCATCTGAAAGGAAAATTATAGCTGTCAAGTGATCTTTCATAAGCAGGGCAAGCAGCTGTTCGGGAGCGGCATAGTAATCCTGGTAGACCTTGTTTTTCCACCGCTGAAGTCCATGTTAGGTAAGCATTTCCTAAAATCAGTGTTTCAGTCTGTGTTACTAGACTTCATGTTCTTTGAATAACTCCAGTGACACAACTGTTAAGTGTTGTCTTCTCTGTTCTTTAACTTGACCCCAGCGGACAGCTTTTTAAATTGAGAGTAAAGTGGGAACTGATACCATGAGACAAATTAATGGTGCCTCTGTATGTTAATTAACCTAATTATTTTACAGTTGGATTGAAATTTCAGTTGGTGCCCCTTCTGTCATGGTTCTTCTAAACTAAACGTCCTTATTCTAACTTTCAAACATTTTTTCTAATACTTAGCTGTCTTCCAGGAGTGCTAGTTTTACAGGAATGATAGTTTTATTATTGTACTGTTCCCAAATTGTGTGTTGTGATGCTGTGGATGGTAGATACGCCCCGTCATGTGGGATTAGGGCCCAGTTTTCAGGGGTCAAGGTCTTTTTGATATAGTTTTCTTGGTCCACAGAAGTCTTGTAAGAGGGCTTATAGGGAAACCAGAGTGCCTGTCTGTATTGCTAAGAATGAGTCAAGCATTGAGACTCAGCAAGTAGTCTGAGCATCACCTCACAAAATGTACCAAAGAGTCTCCTCCCTGTTGCTGAACTCCAGCCTGGGTGGTACGTTCCTCACATCGATTCTTAAGGCTCACTTTACAGAATTGCAAACATTGTTTACTGTTTGCTTTAGGAGTGAATTGAGCAATAATGTATAAGGTGGCGATGCATTGGCTTTTGCCCAAAAGAGAGGTCAAACACTACGTTACGATCATTCTTCAAACAGTGCAGCTGAAACTTCTCAGCCTCTCTGTCCTGGAAATCTAATTGCAGGAAGGTACCTACCCAGAAGTCCACTCCCAGGCATATCTAATGGAGAGGATGGTTGCTTACTACAAAGCTGTACTACTACGTGATTTGCAGTAAGATCTCTCTTGCATCTGTATTTTTAAATACCAGACACTTCTGGCTTTCATCACACGAAGAAACATAGACAATAGATGTGATGGTTTTGAGCTTTTGTGTCCCTGTGTCTGAGAAAAAGACAGCTTTTCCCTGTGTCTGAGAAAAAGACAGCTTTTCTGTAAAAGACAGCTTTTTCTATAGTTTTTCTAGACACCATCTGGAGGTGTTCCCATGGCTGGTAAACTAAGGCTAATAGAAGCTCCTTCAAGCAAAACACGAGTCTTTATTGTAGCATTTAAAGGAAAAGGGCACATGCCTGGGAGCTGCAACCACAGTGCAACCTTTGTGATGGGTGCGTGCTAATTAGTTGCAATAGGAAGTGTTTCACCTACTGTTTGGGATTTGGATTTCTAATGTAGCTTCAACCTTCTGCAACTCTTGTGAGGGAAGGTCTTGATTTGTCCACCTAGAGGTGCTGCTGTTGTCATCACGATTTGCAAGTGCTGTAACCTCAGTGGCATTCTTAGCCATTTTATAACACCTAAATTTGGGGTCAAATTTGCAAAGCCATTTTCCTTTGGTATAGCCACACACACGTCCCTACTACTGGGCTGACAAAGACAGTGCTATGAAGGCTTTATTTCTGCTTCAGATTGGACGAAGGGAAACATACTGAAGCATCTGCATTCTCATCCAGAGATAACGTAATACAATCTGTAAAGAAATTGTGAAATCTTATTTTAGGCTTCACGTGTAGTCTTTCTGGTGTTCAGGTTTTTATCTCAACAGATTGACTCAAACTGTTCCTGTTGAGGTGGAATCTAACTTTGCAAGTTTCTCAGTGTTCACTTGAAGCTGGGAAAAACTGTTACAGAAGTAGATATGTGCGAATCATTTGAGTGTTTCTCATAGTTGTAAAAGAGCAGCGAGCCAGAAATGCTATAAAATTTCCTTCTCATCTCCATTACAGTTGGTATTGTTAAACTATAACCATATGTTCTCACGTCAGTCGGCGGCAATCGCTACGCAGCAAGCTTTGTATCGGATCCAGCAGTCCTCATTCAGGTACAATTCCCACTGACATCAGCGGGAGATCTGCCTGAGTCAGCACCGCTGCTTTCGGTTCCCATGTAAAGTTCTCCAAACATTTCCAATACATTGTATTGAGCGATACTTTATTCTATGTAAGCAATGTCAAGCAGATGGTTTCTGCAGCAGTTTTTCTAATTTGGCAAAACATGCTGGCAAGTGTAGTTAGGTAAATGTTGTGAGAAAGTTGAACGAAAAAATGCGTCTAGTTGAGGCTCAGAGTGATATTCAAAGGGGAAGCTAGACTTTTTGGCTCCTTGATGGTGACTTTCAAAAGCTTTTTAGTTTATACACCTTTAAAATCTCACAGTGCTTTTTATTCTGTATACTTAAAGGAATGTAGGGTCTTTATTCATTCCTGTTTATCTCACAAAAGAATGTCTGGTGATCATGAAGTGGAAATCCTTTGTTTGCTTGATTGAAAAAGACACCAAAAAGCCTCCTTCCTCCTTGGGAAATGTTCTCTATAGACATAGAGCCATGAGAAACATACAATACACATCAGCCTGAATGACCCCCATCCTTTTTTTTTTTTAAAATGAGATTGTAACTGTTCCTTCAGAGAAGAATTGTAGTGTGTTCTGCAGGCACTGTCTAACATGAAGTTTTGAAGCATCTGCTACAAAGCAGAACACCTTACTGAAGGTATATTAAAGCAAATATGAAGGTACTGTGGTGGGGGCAGAGAACAAAGGACCACAGCTCTAGGGAGCAGCATTTCCCTAAGGGTTTACCTTCTTTTCTTTTTTTAGCCCCGCTATAGAGTACAAGTAAATTCAAGGGGAAAGAAAAAAAAATCAAAAGTTGTTCATGCTGCCACCGCCACCAGGTGTTTAGTGTTGATATTTAAGCAGTAGCATCTTTTTCACCCCTAAACTCTTGTTGCAAAGCCTTAACATCCCAAAGATCTGTGCCTGACCACGTGTCCTTCAAAAGCCTCTGAAGGACTTTGGGCTCTGCTGTGGTATGGAGCAGGACCCTTTTCCACATATTGTCCCATTGGAACTTAATTCATTAACCTCTAGGCAAAGAGCACAGATGCTCTGTCATTATTGCTATGACTGTAGTAACATGTGGGGGTACCCAAACTAGCCAAATAGAAGCCCAGTAATTGGTAGAACAGAGTTCAGTAGGGGGTACTTTCCCGTGCCAAGCAGCGGTGAGACAGCTGTGCCAGCGTATCTGAAGCGATTAATAAATGGCTGGGCTTAAAATGTAGACATTTCAATTTGGAGACGTCTTTGCAAATCCTCTTTAAAATAGGTGTCAGGATCAGATACTTCTAGTTTAATTTGTGTAGCTATGAACATTTGTAAGTTATATGGCCTCTAATCTCTCAGGGTGACAGTAGAGGTAAAAGTAGAGCTCATGTTTTTAATAAATTTAACATATTAGGGGTTACTTACAGTTGAGACAGTTATGTTCTTGGATTTTAATATATTGTTTCTCTAGCTTTTGAAAGCTACAGCACAAAAGGACAGGTGTCTTCAGACTTCTAAGGGAAAGCAAACAAAACACAAAAATGAGCTGATGTTTCTGGCAGCCCTCATGTACAACAAATTCTACTGACAGTTTCAAATACTAGTCATAAGCCATCATTACAGAGACACCGAGTTGAAGTCAGCATCTGTTCAGTAGTGCCTGGATCAGTTTCCTCCATATTTATTTATTTTTTTAAAAGAAAAAGGTATTAAATAAGGTTATTCAAATTGCAAGCTCCACTTGAAAATGCGGTCTTTTCATGAATAGAACGTTCATATTAACTTAAGACTTTATTAACAAAGACACAAGTAACTGCTGCACACATACCTGGGAAACTAACGCATGTTTTTTAACAGCAAAATACTGCAGCCTTTTTTCTTTTCACTAAGAAAATCAGTTTGGCAAATGCATTGCTTCTCATGTAACAAAATGTGAAGTGCTCTAAGGCATGGGGTCAGACTTTCAAAATACACATTTGGAAATGACTGGTAGAGCACAGTAAAGGTGCCTGTGGCATTATTTTGGGGACTGGAATTTTACCATATCATTTTTGCATATCATTCTCAGCAATTAATAGGATATGGATCCTCCTGAGCTAAGTATTCTATCGGGGCTTGTTCAGGTATGGAACAAACCAAAACCAAACTCCCCCACAAATTAAGCTACCTGGATAAACATAACCTGGCATCAGGTGCTGCTGCTATTAAAATGTTTCCCAAGTCCTACCATCTAATTGCATAAATAAACCTCCATTGGAAAAAGCCCTCTAAAAAAGGAAAGGATGTTTTGAGTATTAAACTGGCCTCCAGAAGATACAAGTTGAAATCCAGGTTTAGCCAGAAACTCTATCACCTCGTTGATTTGACATTTTGGGGTTTTCTGTGTTTGGTTTAGGTTTTTTTTCCTTCATTTCCTTGTGTACATCCAAAACAGCAGTCTTTTTTCTTCCATCTTTTATAGCTAGTGTCTCTACAGCTTCTAATTCCTTTGTAGGACTGTTGTTTTATATCTATTGTTTTATATCTAATGCTCTAAGCCCTTCTGTGGTGCTGCTGTGATGCAGATATGCATTGTGGAGAACATCTCCAGTTGCATAGTCCCTGGTACCAAATAGCTACAAACGTGTTGGTTTATTTGTGGCTGGTGTGGCAGAACAAGGACTTCTCTTTCCATGGAAGTTGTTACTTAGGAGCAGGCTCACTGCTAGTCTTGTCTAACTTAAGAACTGTTTAAACTTGATTCTGCTACCCCAAAATTTTAGAGTCAATAAATATACTGGTTCTGTGCCCTATTATAATTTTTTACACTCCTAAACCACCAGCAATTTCTCTGTTCTCTGACAAACCTGCCTTTCCCCTCTCTAAGAGGAACTCATGTCTTACTGGTTTCTCCTTTTTAATATTCTTCCCCCTCTGTGGTTGCAGGTACAAACTTCTTTGATGATGTCATTGATTAACTTGCATGAGTTAAACTTGTCTCACTAGTTTCAAGATGTATTTTCCTTTGAGGATCAAAGCTTCAGCCTGCATATCCTGAAAGCTGGTCTAGTTTTTAGAGTATAGCATTAGTCTTATTAAAGATATGATCTTTGTCTGTAAATTCACTGCTCTTTATATCCTGCAGTAATCCTGCCTACATTCACACCATCACTTCTACAGAGAAGATAATGAAAAAGAGCAGATGTCATATATTTAATCAAGATCTTTCCCTTTTATGATTTTCCTGTTTAGAAAAAACAAAGATAAATGAGTTCTGAGAATTTCAATTCTCTGCTGTTTGCTCAGAGCTCCCTTTGAATGTTTTCCTAGGCCTACACATACTCTTCTCTCATGGAAAAACATGGTAGGAGCTTGCTATGAATTTCTATAATGGAGTAAAAAGAAGAAAAAAGATTTCCAAAGCTCTCTCTGAAATACAGTAGAGAGGAGGAAAAAGCAGACAATGCGAAATTGCTCTTCTTCTGTTTTTACCAGTTAGAAGGCTAATAGTGAACTTACAATCTGAGTGCAGTAGTTGTATTTTCTATTCTACCAGCCATCCCATCCAAACACTTCCAGTCTGCTTGTCACACAGCTCCCTGGTTTGCCCGCAGGCTTAAAAACACTCGGCTAAAGGCACTTTTCTACATAGCAGTTAGTCTTGTTCCTGCTAAAGCACAGTCTGAGCCCTTGGCTTCCCTTGGCCTGCGCAGGCCAACACCATCAGCCTGTGACTGTATTACTTGGCTGAAAGCTCTCTGTTGGACTGTAATGGAAATGGGAGCCCTGTGCCTATACGTCCTTGTGAGTAGAGGCAATTTCTAACTCTACGAAGTCTCTAGAACCTGTTCCAGAAGTCCATCTGGTAAGTACTTCTAGATTTATGGTTGTTCATTAGAACATGCAACGCTGAAAGCAGCCTTTCCATGAGTTTAGCAAGGGCTTTTAAAAAGTTACTCCTCACTTTGTGTAGCACAAAAGTGCTATCGAGACAGATAAAAGAAACAAAAACTTAAGTTTGTTTCCAGGCCTTACTTTCCTTCCCACCATGAACTATGAAGAGGTTTGTGGGGTTTTTTAGTTTAGTTTTTAGTTTAGGCTGGAGTGTTTAAGATGCCCTGACACTTACTTATCAAAGCTTTTATTTCAAATTGCAGATTTTTTTTTCACTTTTCTTAATTCAACATCTTAGCTTTTAGTCAGAAACTGTGTCTCCTGACACAGAAGTATGCCCTCTGTGTTCCTCTCTTATTCTGTCAGTTCCTGGAATTTATAATTTATTTCACAATGATTTGTTTTCTTTTGTTCTAGAGAAACGCCTTTGCTCTAATCCTCTTCTGCAAGAAAGCAGTACAAAACTGTAGCCTCCAGGCTTATCGGAAAGTGCTACTCCCTCTATTAGCAGTCATGTGGAATGGTAAGGAGAATGCAAATAAAACAAAATTTATAAATTGCAGAGATGGTTTCTTCAAAACACAAAACCTACATGTCTTGGCAGACAACGTTGGATCAAAAGTCCAATTTCACCCTTAATAGGAATTGCTAAGCAATGCATGGGAAAAACAGCTCCAGCACACGTCTCTGAGTTCCTCTGTCAAACTCAAAGCAGATTTTCGGCTGTCAGTGGTTCCTAACTCGAGAAATTCTAGGCAAGTGAAGCTGCTCTTGGCCACCTGTGGCTCTCCCAAGGTCCCTATGCCAGATGTTTGCTCTGTCTCTGTGCACAAGCAGAGCAAGGAGGTCCCAGAACATCATTATCTGCAATACACATTAAGCAATGCAAAGAAAATTTGTGCTTCTTTGGCAAGCTGTTAAAAGCTGTGCTGCTTGCCCTTGCTGGTAAAGGGAGGGAAAATGATGAAGGAAGATTTTCTTGAGAATGGGCGTTTTTTCCATAGCACCCACATAGGAATAGAAGAGGGAAAGAAATCAGATGTTTCCACAGCTTTTTAAGTCTAGAAGAAATTGTATCTTGTTTAATCTAATAGTTTTATAACGAAGTTCATAACATCTCACTTCAGCAAGTCCAAACCCTTCTGTTGGACTATGATGCTTAGCTAGAAGACAATAAATGTGTTTCTCATTCACCATTTCTTATTATAGTTTGTTCCGCTTGTGTATAACAACAACAATTACTGCTGAGAATTACATTGCTTTCCCCCACCTAAAATTACCTTGAGCTGCTAGCCAGTGGTGGTCCTTTTTGTATGAAATTAAAGAATGATGTAGCAATCAGTGTTGTCTTTGCAGGCTCATACATATGAGCCACAACTCGATCATCTTTTGGTGATCTAACCATACATTTAAATCTTAAATTGTAAACTAACATCTCTAACTTCTGATAAAGGACACATCTCTTTCTATGTGCCAGATTCTACCTTCTTTTGAAACGGGTTTTGTCAGTCAGTGGTCTACAGCCAGGTAAAAATGTTTTTTCTCTCCCTGTCCCCCCACTTGATTATTGATGTGAGGAAGAGATTATCTTTCCCGCTTTCTTTCCTTCTTTGTTTCGTTTGCCACAGCACTGCTTTGAAAACTCCTATTTTAGCTGCATGTCTATTGTGACCCTGATGTTTTTAAGCTGCTACTTCCTCCAGTAGTCTCTCCCCTCATAATTAAAACCTGATGTCTTGTTCTTTGATACTTAACTTTGTTTGGCTTTTCATCAGTATTGTGTTTGAATGGGTCTAATCCTTCAAGTGATCCAGATTTTTCTGTACAACTGTGCTGTTCTCCCATCATCTATTACCCCATCAGTTCTTTTGTAGTCTGTAAATTTGATAAACTTATGATAGTTGCAACCAAATCACCAAGGAAACTTCAAACAGCACCGAACTCAACTGGAAATACTTTTCAGTAATGATCGCCTGTGGATAACCTCTTTGGGAGTTGTCAGCCAGCCAGTGCTTATCCACTCAATGTGCACTTTGCTGAGGGTGCTGTCATTTTCTAAAATAAGGCATCAGGTACTAGGTCAAATTATTCACCAAAGTAAAAGTAGTGCTTTCTCTTTTGCAGCTTAAAATGAAGCTCAAAAGAAGTATGTGAGGGAGAGGTGGAGAAGACTGGCAAACAAAAGCATGTAGTTGAGGAAGGCAGTACCAGAAGAGAGAAAGTACTGGGGGGGAAGAAAAAGAGAAGAGGAGATTGTTACCAAGTAGAAGTATAGTAAAGTCTTCTGCTGACCCAATGATTTAATGCAGTCATTATTACAATCTCTGAAAAATATTGAGCAGGTTCCTCAGGGCTAAATGGCAAATTTAAAATGCTGGTTTCCTATCAGTTTTTTACATATTTTCTTTTTATTTCAATCACAATGCGCTGTTACTGTGTACTCTCCAGTTGTCGATTGCATTGATTTATTTCTATTCCTGTGTGTGGTTTCTGACTAAAACATTGAGGCATTGTCAATTCACTTCCATTTGACTATATTTCGTGACTATATTACAAGCACTACATCAGAAAGCTAATACTAGTAGTCTAATTTTGTCCCATCTTTCTTGTGTCTTGTATTACCAAATCTGTAAAGGGTGCTGCAGGTTGGAATGATCACTGTAAAGACTTAAAGCTTTACAAGCAGTTGTTTCAAAAGACAGAGTGCTAAACTGAAGAGCAGTTCCTGCAATGCATGGCACAGAGAAAACATAATTGCTTGCTGAAAATACAATGAAGCAAGTTCACTTTCTAGTTTTGCTATAGACTTTTTGTACTTTGCTCAAGCCTGTACCTTGGCCGTCCTGCTTTTAGGGGTGTTTATATGCTGGCACTATTTCCAAGGAATTAATAGGTGAAAATACTTTTTCTAAAGGTGTACCAACCTTTGGTGCCCGAAAAGTACTTTGAAAGATAAAAGAATGGCTGGTGAACATGATAATGAGGTACTTGAAGTTACAAAGCGGTGCTGGGGTAGCCTCCATTAAGCATCAGTTTCTTGTTCCTACAGAGGCTGATCCTACCATACTAATGGATTTATAGTAATGACACTTTATCATGATACTATATGAGTTTACTGGTAGGATGCTATGACTGACTTCTGTGCACACAGGTTCTCAGGAGATACCTAGTTCTTCCAGCTTGGCAGCCTATTCAGGAAGCAAGGTTGGTTATACGGTTTAGCACCTTGGCATGGTTACCTGGTGCTTTGTTAGCAGCACAAATTGAAAATATGCTTGGCCAGATGAAGGTTGGCTCGGCACAGGCGATGAGGGAAGGCTCAGGGAGTAATGCTCTGTGAATCACTGCATACCAGCTGGCCACAAGCTCAGTGGCGACCACTCATTCCTGCCTGCCACAGTGGGAGGGCTCGTGATCACACGCCTCTCACAGCAGCCACAAGCGCAGCTTGCCTCTGAAGGATCCTGATTGCCCCCTGCCCTCCTGTGTTAGCACTCTCATGTTATGATTTAATTTCTTTCCCGTCAGATATAACTACTGTCTAAAACAGATAAAGAAAATGCAAAAACCAAACAAAACCTGGTATTATCCTTACTTCCTCTTAAACAGTCTGTTCTTCAACTCCTTGGGGATAAACTTAAAAAGTATGTCTGCCTTTCTGTCTAAGTTTCTGCTTAGTTCTGCATTTTATATTTTGTTTCTTTCACTTGATGATAGCAAAAAATCACTGAAGTGTGGCAGGTCACTAGGTAAAACCCTCAGCGATCATGGCACCATCCCACAAAATTACAGAGTGCCACCTCTGGTGAATTTTTGGTTTCTGCCTCCATGCCATATAGCAAAATGCTATTCCACGAAGACTGAAAACTGTGCTTGTTTCAAAGCTTACGAAATGCATTCATATTCAGTCTACGCTCTCTTTGTTTCTAGGCCCGAGAGTGACTGTTCTTCTGTGTCATTTGTCCACGGTATGGTTACAGACAGCAGCCCCCATCCCCTGTCCCGGCCACTGTTCTCCCCTCAGGCCATGATGTTCTGGCACCTTCCCTGAGCCGGGGCCTCTTCCCCTCACGGCCCTTTCTTGGGCACTGGCAGCCGCAGCTGAGGATCGGGCTCTGGGTGAAGTCCCGTGAGGGCTCAATACAACTCCATTTCTAGGTCTGTTTTTAGATTTTATTTGCTTTATTCACAGATCTGTTCTGCTGGCAACCCATGATCACATAGGTGAGCTGTTCCTTGCACCCTTTTCCCCTTGGGTCTATTCCTAGCCTACAAAATGCAGAGTCAAGGACTATTCCTTAGCTCTAAGGCAGAGCGACCCTGACTGGCCAAGATCGAACTGTACAGCACCTGTGTCTATGTGGGCCTTTCAGTAGAAAATGTGTGAAACGATGAGGAGAAGCCATAGCTTGACATAGCTGGGGGTGGTGGTGTGGGGCAATGCGGTCTGGAGGACACAGAGCCACAGCAGCCTCGTCCCCTGCCTGCTGGAGTCCATCTGTGGGGCAGCTGCCTGGAAACTTCCTAACAAGTAACTCCTGGTCTCCAGAGGTATTAGTGAGGGGGAGGTCTGTGGCAGTGACCAGATCACAAAGGATTTTAGTGCCGCAGCAGGGGCAAAGATAATCAAGGGACCCAAGCATCTCTCTTATGAGGCAAAGCTGGGAGACCAGGGTGTGTTGAGCCTGGAGAAGGGAAGCCTGAGAGGGGATCTCATTAGTGCTTATCAATAGAGGGCGGGTGTGAAGAGGACGGGGCCAGACTCTTTTGGTGGTGCCACAGGACAAGAGACCACGGGCACAGACTGGAACACAGGAAATTCCTTCTGAACATGAGGAAAAACTTCTTTACTTTGAGGGTGAGAGACGCTGGAACAGGCTGCCCAGAGAGGCTGTGGAGTCTCCTTGCCTGGAGATACTCAAAACCCGCCTGGATGTGCTCCTGTCCAGCCTGCTTTGGCAGGGATATTGGAGTAGGCGATCTCAGCAGGTCCCTTCCAACCCTCACCATTCTATGGTTCTGTGAAGGTAGGCCGTATAGATTCAGTGTGTCGATGCTCAGATTTAGGAAAGGGAGTTAAATGGGTTCCCCCCACCCGCCGGCGCAGCCCCCCCCGGCTGCCCGCTGGGGGGGGGGGGCACTGGCGCTTCCCCACACGGCCTGCTGGGCCGGTAATGGCGGGCACCAGAGCCCGCAGGGTGGACGCCTTTGTGGGGCAGTGGGCCGCAGGCCGGGGCTCAAATGCGCTTTGTCCTTGCTTTAGGGGCCGTTGTTTTTCCTCCAGAGGAGGAAAAGCTGGTGGAGGTGGAAGGCGGGGTGTGTGTGTGGAATTGCTTCAGTTGTGTCTGCATGGGGGGACGGGGAAAGGCAGCCCAGACAGAGGTGGAAAAGAAGTTGGGCCTGAATCTTGCAAAACACAAATCCGCAGCTGGGGGCAGCCCCCCCGAAGTACCAAATGGCACCAGAGCGGCAGTGCGAGTGGAACACACGCAGCTTTAAGGTGGAGCAGCTTTTAAGGTGGAGAAGTCCGTGTTTTCCCAATGAAGAGTAGCGCAGCAGACACTCCTGAGGTAGGAATGGGCTGGGATTCTCCTCAGGGGAGATGGTGGTGGTGCCAGTGAGGTGAGAGGCCTCTTCTCGGATCCGAAAGGGCGAGCTGGGGGAACACAGACACCCCCATAACCTGCCTCGTGATGTTTGGCCCCCCCGGGTAACTGTGTGAGTTTGACCCTAAACCACATGAAGCGCTTGGCTGAGCAATGGCTCAAGCAGCATAAACTGCGTTTGTAATTTGTCCCTTAGCCTGGTCACCCTTGTCAGATGTAAGTCAAAACCAAAGGGGAAATTCAAAAGCCATTCTGTACCCCTCAGCTCAGTCAAGACACAGTTTTCATCTGTCTTTTTCCACAGCTGTATTTAGCTTCTCTGCTCAGCTTCTTTTGGCCTTAACTGCAATGTAGGGGAGTGGGAAATGGGGTAACTTTTTTGTATACTTATACTGTTATTGCTGTATTTTTCTGGCGTGTCTGTAGGTGCATATATAAAGTCAGGAATCCAGCTTGGATTGTGGCCAGTGGCCTTGTCTTCAGACTTTTTTTCCTGAGTGAAATCATGAGTTTCTGTTAAATAATTCAAACCTTATTCAAATGAATCCATTTTAGTGTACAAGACCTAAAGAGATCGTACGATATGGCAAGGGGCCATGAGCTCATCAGTTACTACAGAGGGGACATACCCAGTGTTGGCGCACAGCATCAGCTGTCAGCAATTCTAATAACCCAGCACAGCCCACTCAGGCACACTGACAAATATTTGGGGCTTTCTTCTTTTTTTTGTTCTTTTTTTTCTTACAATGTCGTTTTTGAATCTCACTTAAGAGGTTATGCTATGATAATTGTGTTACTAACTTTTGCCCAAACACATCAGTATTCTGTATTTGACTTCATGTATTGCAACACTCTATTCATAAATTCATTGCGATTCATGTCCTGTTATGCCTGTTGCTTAATTAACTCCAAAGAGTGAAATATAGCATATATTTCGCACTTTTTGCACAGAAAGCATGTGAATGGACCGAGCTGCCTGTCTTGGAAGACTGCCTCCTGGTGCTAGGTGGCTTGTCGTGTGCTTCATTGCAGCTCTTCTAGCTGGGTGTTTCAGGTTTCTCATAATTCAGAGTAATAGGAAAGATTAGAAAAATGTGGTTATTCTATGATCTTACTTTCTAGGTTTACTGTCATAAATCACCCTGTAGCTGCTGCTGAAAAGGGCAATCCAATCTTTTCCTCTCATCCACAGAGATTATCGTGCATGGCTTTCCCTGTGTTGGTGCTAGCAGTTGTGTGGCCATGCAGGCAGCAGAAGGGGAAGAAAACAGATGAACTTTCAGCTGTATCAGCAAGTTGATCTGAGTTGCCACGTACCAATGATGGCTGGTGGTGACACAAAAAAGAGCAGGAGACATGAGTGTGGATTCAGAAGGGTTTAAGTGGAAGATGAAACCACATCTTAAGAAGCTGCATAAGGGGAGGAAGCATTCATTCATCTTTTGTGCAGATACACTGTCTCTTGAAAGAGAATTCTGTGTTGCTTTCATCTTTCTAGCCTATGGACTATTGCACCCAGGCATCTGTTACCACCTTTCTGCGTGCAGTGCAGTACAATGCAACATCTTTTCCTCACTTTCCCATTTTACTTTTTTCCCCAAACTAGCTATTTGCAAATAAGAAACATTTTCTCAGTTTTCTTGTGCAATGTTTAAAGCTTCCTCTAGTGTTGCTTATCCTATATTCCTCAAAACAGTGGAGTACGTACTGAGCAGAGGGAAGTGCACTAGCCGAGGAATTAGGAAATTGTATGAGATCCTCATGGTAATACTAGTATATCATCCTAGCATGTCTTTGTTTTCTTCTGTTGGTCTTAAAAAGCAGGTAGACAGCTGTAACTGGATTATGAATGGTAGCCCATTATGTCTTTTTCATGCTTTCATGAATCAATCTTAATGCAAGTGCTTACTTACATATCAGCTTGGTTGAAGTTTTCTTTTAACTTTTTTTTTTTCTTTTAACTTGAAGCTTGCTGTGTGTTTCAGGTATCTGTAGAGTTCTTTCTTATTTTGGTTATATTTCTCTATGTTCTCTTATATTTTGGTTCCCACCACCACCACCACCAGTGTTATTGGAAAGCAAGTCAAGGTTACTGTTTTAAGCAATTTTTCTTATTAGAGCTGTGTAGGTCACAGTACATTGTGTAGGTTTTCCTCAATTCCAGACCCTTCTTCAGGAAGGTTTTATTTTAATTATTTTCTGAATATTCACTTGATATTGAATGCAGTGGGTTTTTGTGGTTTTTTGTTTGGGATTTTTTGTTTGATTGATTGTTTTTTGTTGTTTTAACAATATCCATCTTACTGACAAATTGATTTATAGTCCTGCTTTTAGGGCAAAGTCCTATATAATCTAACAGAAAACCACACCCTTTCTCTGAATTTTCTTAAAGAAGCCTAAGGATTTTTAATCCTCTCTTAAACACGGTACGTATTTGAGATACAGATGCAGAATCCTTACTAACTGCTTCATATATGAAATACTGTAAAGAGCTAACATGGTGAGGGTGCAGTACGGTACATCAGCGAGTGTTCTCTGATAAAATGTCTCTCTCCTGATGGGGATATTTTGCTTGAATGTTCAGGTAGTGTCTGTGATTATATGGATTCAGGGAAAGACCACGTGGATTTTCATGTTTATTTTTGGGTTTGTTTTCCTTACACTGCCACTCAGCGGTCAGTAACGTTGTGTCATCTGGAGATTCTATCTTCTGATAGCTGAAAAATTGCTATCCCAAATGTTCAGCTCTTTGTTTTGAGAGTTCTTATTTCACGGTGGGATCACACTAGAACTAAATCTCAGGGTTCAGAGTAAACCTTGCTACATCGCCAGATGAAATCTTGTTTAAGCACAAAGTTTTCAAGCAATGCAGTTGAATCCAGTGCCAAGAACTTGCTGTTCTGCCACAGAGAAACAAGATTGCACTTCCATTTAGAGAAGTGAGAATCATGTAAAAGCAAAAAGTTTTCCTTAATTTTTTTAAATTATCTTCCTATTGATGCTGTATATGGGTCTTGGGATCTTGTCTAACTTAGATAATTAATCTCTCCAAAGGCCAGTAAAGAAATGGGAACATCTCAAGGGCAACTCATCCTAGCCTGAAATCATTCCAGTGAAATGAAAAAGAAAGGTGTTTGGGAGGGGAAATGAAACATTTTTAATGTCCAAAAATATAGTCATGTATTATAAATTGTGATATTTTAAAATTTAAAAGAATTCTAATTACATTTAGAGAATTGAATACATTTAAATGCAAAGTATTGTTTTACAGATAAACTAATTTGTTCAATTGTAATGCTTTCTTAATTGTTTTAATTTTTTTATTAAACGGATTGCAAAAATGGTGAATGGTTTTGATCAGGTAACTATCTGGAAAATTTTCCTCCCTTTGTTTTCCAGAACCATTTCATCGTTTATGTGCATCTGGTATGCAGCAGACTCTTTCACAGGATGCTGTGAAACAGGCATAGCAATTCAGTTTTAAGGGAAAAATCATAAATGAGGCCCTGCTCATCTTTTTCTGGGAATGAGAGGTTAGTGGGACCTTTCTGTGATCAGTTTTTGAGCTGAACATACCTGTGTCTTCTCTAGTACTTTTCTGTGATTATTTTTCAAGCTCTAAGCTTATTGAGAGCTGCATTTTGTCGTTTGAATGCCCGTTCTTTGGTTATCTACATCTCATGAAATCATTTCCCAGTCTGTGATTGCATAATAGTGGCATCTTCCAGCATATAAATTATTAGGTAGATAACTTGGATATCAAACATATGTCCTGCAGTTAAAGATGCTTGTGAAAATAAGCACTTGTAAGTGCAGGGAGCTCATCAGACTGGCACAAGAGTAGGGCATACAGCATGCGTAGTCACCACTGAATTGTGCCAGGACCTAAATTTTGCCAGTATTTTTCAATTAGGAAAATTTACAGATGCTTGCAGATGAGAAAGCTTAATTTCTTTATGAGAAAAGGTGCAGGAATGTCAAAACTGTTCTCTCCAGAGCTAAAGAGGCAGTTTGAATGCTTCCTTCTCACTACACGTTCTTCACCGGACGCGTTTTGCCGATGGAGTTTGCAGGGTAGGGGTGTGAAAGGCTCAATAAACAGATATTTGGGGTGAAATCAGAAGGTGACTTTCTGCCAGTGTCCTGACAGCTAGAAGCATCTGAGGCAAGGAAAGCAGCACAAAATTAAGGTAAATTTGTCTCCTTTCTAAAAGGAGAGAAGTGTTTGGGAAAGCATAATAAAAGTGATGGACATGAAAAACAACAGTGAATGCTGACTCTGCCGTGGAAGAGAATACAGTTTGTTATAGAAAAATTTGGTGTTATTAGCCTTATTTATGGGGTCATCAGTAGAAAGGTGCATAAAAGGAAGAAGAAATGATGGTACATTGAATTATGCTGGCAGAGATGCAGAGTATGGAATAGAGGAGGCAGCACTTCGCAATAGTATGTGCTAGTTTGAGCTGCTTTGGGCTGCTGCCACGCAGTGCAGACTGACTCACAACAGGAAGGATATTATCAGTGAGAGGCTGTGGTGTTCAGCAGTTAGGATGAAACCCAGTCCCAAGACATCAAGTTAAAGGAATGTTTAAAAGAAATGCTTCTTTTTTTATCCCCTGCTAGACAATATTCCTTGGGGATAAACTGAAGGTTTATTTGGAAGGAGGGGACAAAGCAGGTGGAAGCAGATGGCTTATGGTGGTTACCAATAGAAATGTGAGAGCCGGAGTTGAATAAAAGGCTTGGACTACATATTTCTGTGTCGAAATAAATGAACTGAATAAGGCTGCAATTCAGCAAAAGCTTTTCAAAACTATCTCCAAATCTAGCCTTATTCAGCAACAGCATAATTTTTCAAAAATTCCAACCTGCAAGTGAGCAACACTTAGTCTGCAAAATTACTTGAGTGCTCTTGAAAATGTCACACCATAGGTGAAGGTACTGATTCAGGAAGACATCCCTAGTGAGGAAAGAGTTTAAACACAAGGGGTTATGGTCATTTCTGAATTAGCACTGTTAATGTTGCTTCCGTGACAAACTGATTTTCACAAAGCTTAAGAACATGTTTAGCTTTAAAGACAATTAAACAGTCTCTTGAATTAGGGCCTAGCTTAGCAGAAGGAAACAGCTGAAGGAAGTATGATAAAGTAATTTTAAACATCTAGAAATTGTTTTGGGAGGAATGTGAGTGACAATGAGGATAAGCTGAAAAGGATTGTGATATCAAGAAAATGTGTTAATTCAAGCTCATGAACTTAAAAAAAGCCCAATTTTGCACCTATGAGATAGGAAATGCACAGGTTCTGAAGACAATGAGCAGCAGTTCCTTGGAAAATAGGCTTTCTGAGGCAGGAATAAGTAACGGAGATGAGTGAGTAAGAGAGTGGTGGTGTTTAGTGTCTTACAATGCTGGTGGTGCTCTCCATTTAAAACTTTCTTGCCTATTAATCATCCAAATTAGTACAAGCTATCTTCTCTCAAATTTTAAGCTTTCACAGTTCACGAAAATGTGAAGTTAGTCAAGCAAAATAATTCTGTCACCACTCTGTAACAAATCTTTAAGGTTTATTGAAAACATTTGAAAATAGTCCAGGAGAACAGCTGCATAGGATTAATCATTCTCAGGGCAAAAGCTGAATTTTCCAGACCTTTGCATACACTTCCCTGTCTCTTTTTCTCAGATGAAAAGCCTGGTCCTATTAAAGATCTGAAACAAACAAATGAACAATTAATTTTAACGAATTTGTCTTCTAGACAAAACAACTAACAAAAATCTCTGGCAACAAGCAGCAAAATTATGACCCTTTTGAGTGTGGGCTTTCATTAAATTAAGCCCCATCAGAGAGCTTTCTGATGGCTGTTCAGTCCTTGTGTGAAATTAGGTCTTTGTGTGGCAGTTGGCATCTCCAAGCCTGCGCGACTGGCTCTTTGTGTCCTACTTGGTGGTAACCCCAGGTCTGAAGTGTGTGGGGACTGAAAGGGTCCCTGAAGCGCTCTGGAGCGTCGTTTCATGGGGCTGTGTAAAAAGCATATGTTGTCACTGGTTACCTTATATCAACTGTATGAATTTAACAGATGTCTGCTGTCTGCCTCCTGGGTTACCAGTTGAGTATTTCTAAGTTCATAGACATGCCAAAAATAACATAAGTTACAATTTATTTTTATTTCATCTGTTTTTGTTTTCTTTAAGCTAAGGGAAGCAAATATAGAGTTTGTTTATGACAGAAGGAAATAATTTGTTTGCAAAAATGCCACAGTCCAAATTACCCTCTGGCTTTACCATGTCCACTCCAGGAGGAGGGTTTTCTGTCGGCTCTTGTCTTGCCTCTAGCTGTATCAGTGCTAGTCAATAGGAACACTGAAGTCTGTGGGGCAAGAGCTGTTATGTAAAGAAAGGTTTCTTTAATGAAACAGCAGCCTTTGCTTTGTGGAAGCGTTTTTGTAAGTCGACGATTTCTCCCTATGTATAACATGGATTTTAGTTTCCATTTAAAATCTAGAAAATCCATTACGTTTTCTTCTTGTAAGAATGAAGCTTTTAATTCCGATCTTGCATGTGCCACTGATTTTGTGGGAATGACTCCAGAACTAAACAGTATGAGATCAGGCTGAGAACCCAGAGTGCCCTTGTACCATAGTTAACTTGGTCTGCAACAATTTGTATTTTTGCAGATAGCTGATCTCTGAAGAAGCACAAAGGTCACCACTTGGCAAGCTACTCTACTGATTTTTGTGTCAATAAAGATGAACAGGTTTTGGTTTTTTTCCTGAGAAACTCATAATGGGTGTGGTGTACCCATAAGTAGAGATGGCACAGGTACATCAAACTTTTCTGATATTTGAGCTTTCTACCTGCATGAATTCTAATGTTTATTTAATGGAAGCATATTCTTTTTGGAATATATTCATGAAGGCTATCTATTGAGGTACACTGAATTTTCAGCGGGTATGAGCTAGCAGTTTGGTGATGAGCAGAATGAGCAAGCATTCGGTGAGACATATTTTACTTGCAGTTTCTCTTCAGGAAGCTGAAGTATCTGATGAACCTGAAAGCACAGTGATTCCAGTTAAGAACCGGTTGGCTCTTGCTAGACAAACACTTTTTGGTGTTTGCTGTAAATAAAGAGCTAAGGTACCAGAACAAAACACTGTGATCACCTACTGGTGGTGTGATCTATTATTGTATACTGTAATTAATTTTACAGATATTCAAGATATTAAAGCTAGAAAAGGGTTTGGTTATTTTTTTTTTTTCTTTTTGAGTACAGGCCATAAGCCTGCAGTTCTTAAAAACAGGCTCTGTTTTTAATTGTTAATAATTGGATGTGATGGATTTTTCCAGCTTATTTCAAAGACCAGCAAAGAGAAAGATATTTAAGTAAGAAAGCAGTATGTGAGCATTGCTCAAACAAGCCTGCTAGACTTTTCCAACCGGAATCCAAGAACAGCTAGAGATCACATTAGAATAATTAAACGTCCTGCATGCCATCCCAGTGATTCTGGGATTCAGTAACCACAGTGCACCTGGCGCCAGACAGTGTCTGCATTTTCAGAGTGTTTCTCTGGATAAGAATGATCCAGCTGTCAAACACTGAGTCTGGAGAACTAAAAGATGAGCATGATACAGATGTACAAAACTCTCTTGTTAGATTATGTTTCTGAAAGAGCACAGTTTAAAAGGAATTCATCAAAAAAACCCACTAATTTTTCAGGACAAAAATAAACATAATCATTTGGGGGATAGGTCAAATACTACACGGGAGACAAATGCATATTTTTAGGAGTAAGGAACTGAGCTAAAACAGGGTTGCATGGAGCCACATGCAAACACATAAATTATTAAAATGTGTTGCTACTATTACTCAGATGCTCAGTAGGATGAATTAAAACTTGCCTGCAAGGAATTAGGCAGGAATTCTTTAGCCCTACTACTGCTGTGTATAAGCTGTGCTCAGTGCTTATGGCTTATATGTCTGGAAAAGGGATAGAGTGGGAGCTGCTCCATGAAATTTGCTTTGACAAGAAGTTGTTTAAAGGAATGAAAACAAATGATGCCACTGTAGTTGTTCTTTTTAAATTATTTACTCCAATGTTTTACTTTCCAGCATCAAGCCCTTTGTAGCCTGAATCATGAGTAGTAGTATTCCATTATTATATACTCTGCAGTCCACCATCAAAATGGTGGACGTAAAGAGTAAGTATCTTTCAGACAGGTCGATTCATGTGAAGGACTGACAAATCCTAATGTTCATTCTGATGTAGTAATTTTTTGTTTGTGGAGCTGAAAGTACTTTTCAAGGCAGTTACATTTATATTATGTGGTTGGGGATATTGAGGCTACTCGGCTTCCCTAGAGTCACAGAAGCAAGGCCAACACAAAACCCAAAATCTCTTGATAGATAGCTGTTTCCATGCTGTACTTACCGCTGCACAGGGCACAGATCTCTATGCCTGAAAGGGGTGTTTCGTGAACAACTGAGCATATTCGTGTTCTTTTCAAAAAATATTTTATAGCCGTAGCAGTAAGACGAGACCAAGAACTCTAACATAAGGTAGTTGATAAGCTGGTTTAAGTTAATTTCCATTGCTCACTTGTCATTTATTTAAATAAAATCCTTGGCATTTAAAATGAGTGAGAGCTGGAAAAACTGCACTCAGAAGCAAATTGAAGTAAATTTCATATAAAAGAGCACAGAACAAAACATTTTTAAAGGCTGTGCAGATAGGCAAACTATGCATTAATTTAAAGTTGTAATACATACTAATAAGTTTTAAATGTTCATGACTCAGAGAGAGATTGCCTTAAATAATTTAGACTAGTGTTTGCTAATGGCTGTGCCAACCAGAATATAAATATATACAAAATTTGATGCAGCTATAGTAACCTTCTTGTCTTACGATAAATCTATTTACATATTTATATTTATGAGTTGTGGTGTTCGTAGTGTGCCTATAGAATAAATACTCAATACAAGGAGTGAAATAGCAGTGGCAGTATGAAATAGCAGATTTTTGTGTTAACATTTCATAGGTGGTATATATATCTCTGTATAGTGGAGCCCTTAGTCATCTATTTATAGTTCTATTCCTTCACAAAAAGGTGTTGAATCTCTTTGCCTTGTTAGTTTGAGAGTGCTGCCTATTTGTGAAAAACTGAAAGTATGAATATCCCCACCAGGATGATCAGCAGCCTCACTTTGGCTCTCCAAAATAGTCATCTACTCAGTCTGAGTCCTCTTGGCTCCTCTTTAATCACTGGAAAAAGAAAGATAGTCTAAATCATGACATCTTTCACATATCCTAGATAGCTATCTTAAAATATTAATGTTAGATTATTTTGCATTGTCTTATCCATATTAACGGACCATAGAGCGAAATGGTCATTGTTGTTAAGTAGTTTGTAGTTAAGTGAGTAGTAAGATTAAAATATGTTGCAGGATAGTTCCAATGAGCAGTATTTAGGTCTAGGTGCTGAGCTTCTCACCCTTGAATTATGCATTTAAATATTTGACTGCAGTCTAAGATTGAGCCTTTGCAATTTTAAGGATTCCTGTTGTGTCATTCAAGTTAATAGGAATTTCTTACCATCTTGTGTGACACCTGGAGCAGATCCTTAATGGCCTAAGTCTAAAGGTATGGTGCTTTTGCAAATATCCTGCCACATGTTTGTGATGTGTGGGCTCTATTTAAATATATATAATACATATATTTTTTTAATATAAATATTTGATGGGCTTAAAGGTGGGGTTTTTTGCTTTTTTATGTGTTTAGAGCTAAATATATTTACTTTGTTTGTCACAGTAATGCCTCTGATATGACAGAGCAAGTTTCTAATACAGATTTCAGTAGGTGTATAGTATATTCTGTTTGTGTAAGTTGTCCTGTGTAGATTCTTTATGCACATGATTTGGTGGAAGAAGTTGGAAGTAGAAAGCTTATGTGATCCCATGTTTCTGTATAAATTAATTGTTGCCACTTTTCCCTTTTTTTCTTTTTGCACCTGGACTGTTTGAATCCTTGGCTTATGGTAGTTTTTGTTTTCAGAGAGACAAGTGACATTTAGATGGCAAAGCTGGATTCATGATACCCAGCTTCAATTTCTCATTTTACCAAAGGTCTTCAATGCAACCTTGAGTGAAGTACATCTCAGATGTCCAAAGGTAGTTCTGAGCACAAGCAAATTAAGATCAGTCATGTTCTACTTCACTTCCCTGTCTTTTCCATTTATTCCAAGGAGGTTCTGAAGCTAAATAAACAAAATAAAGGCTTTGTGGTGCTTAGATATTACTGTGAGGGGAATTATAAGAGTACTTGAGACAGTAAAATTATAAGGCCTTGATGCAGTCCTCAACAGTCCCCGTCACAGTGTCAGTGTGTAGCTAATGAGGCTTCTGTAATGCAGAGCAGTCTACTTCATTTTTTAAAATTTAGGGACATCCTTCAGCTGTAGCAGCATCACAAGCCATTCAAACTCTTATCAGCATTAGCAAAATGCCACTTTTCTCACATCACTATTAGCAACAGCTAGCCCACCTGCCAATGGATTTAGTGCATCATCTACACAAGTCACTCACTACATCTCAACGGGATGATACACCACTGCAGAGATGACATCCAAAAAAATGGTATCCTTTACCCAAGCTGTCAAGTAGAGGCTGGGTATTTCTTACTGAGTAAGAGGGGATGTGCTTATTTTTCTACCGCATTCCTGAGTAAATTCTATGAATGAATTTGAACGATGGCTCAAATGTTACCTCAAGCAAGCGCTCTCTTCTATGTCAAAGAATGTTGTAAACCAAACCAGGTGTAAAGATTCAAGAGCTCTTGAGAGTACTATACAACTGGTACAAAATAGAGTAGCAGTAAGTAGGTACTCTTTACTGCAAATGTTTTCTGGGGCCAGCAAATTCGTGATTACTTTGAAGTGAACACTGAATTGAATTAAGCAAAACTCTGTCTATTAAAGTTACATTTAACAGTGTGGTTGTTGGTGCAAATCAACAAGAGTTGAAGGAGGTAGAAAGTATTAATAATTTTTTTTAATTTCTCCTTCCTTCATTTCATTACTTCCACTTCCCTATCATTACTATTTTCATCTAATGTGGTAACAATTATCTGAGGGTATCTGAGACTCATACTCATGAGGTTTTGGTAATATGTTAATTTCCACAGTAATGCGCTTCGTTTTTCTTTCTATATTACAGAATTAAGTTTCTGGCGGTCTCTGGAGGAACTTCAGAAATGGAAGTTGGAAATGAATCAACACTGCCTCAGTCACGTTTTATGCTCTTGCCATGAGAATAAAGCAGTTGTGGACCAATGCTTTAGGTACTTGTCTTAATGCATGTAGTTAAATCATGTCAGTGTAATATGGTTGCATGAGAACATGAAGTCAAGCACCTTAATTTAAGTGCCTGAGATCACTGATGTATTTGCAGGAAATGTCAAAAACGTTAGCTGCTCTAAGGTTTTGTTTCTAAAAGTGACAGGTTAGCTAAAACATGATTTCTGTCCCTTGCCTTAGGTGCATTATATTTTTTTCTAACTAGTGAAAAGACTACTATGTTGACTGCGAAGCACCGCTGTTTGGTAGCGTTACTCAATCAGATCTATCACCACTATTGCATCTTTCCTCATGCTAGACTTTGCTGCTGTCAGACTAATATGCTGCACATTTAAATCTTCCTGGATCACACCAATGTTGTGTAGGCTCAACTCTTTATGGAAGCAAAAAGTTCTTGTTTGTAATGAGCTCCTGTGCAGCCAAACTTTCTCTCCTGTGAGTTGGTCTGTGAGAGACTCCCATTTATGCTTACATCTGTTGTCTGTGATGACTGAACTGCTTGCTATCAGATTTGCTATTTTACCTTTTGATGATACAGATGAGTTCACAGATGTGTGACGTACGTGTGATTTTTCCAAACAGCAAACATAGCACTTCATTATGTAATAAATCATAAGGAGCATAAAATTTGGTGAAAATGGGCACAACAGCAGCTGCTATACAATTCTAACATTTACTTTCAAAGTGGTACACAGATTTTGCACCACTAATGATGTGTTCAAACGTACAATGGAGACATCCTGGGAATAGCTATAAAGAGCTCAGTAGAAACGTCATCTCACCACCCTCATCTGCAGTGGTGCTGGGGAAAAGAAATAGAGTTTTTAACAGAAAATGTTGTATTTGTGCAGCATTACAAAAGGAAAGGAGGATAACAGTAAGTATTATGAAGCCATTATACAAATGAGAGGTATGTGCTTTTCAGAAATACAGTGTTTACTCTTGGTTTGCACCTTCTTTTTTTTTTTTTTCAGCTACTTTAAAGTTGCAGTTAGGAATTTTCCTTATATGAGGCTGTAATCCACCACAGTCCTGGTGAATAGCTAAAAACGTGAATAAGAGTCGTAGTAGTTTGTGTGCCTTTCTCTGCACTTGTAAGTTCCCGCCTCCTTTCTTCCTATAGTATATTTATGCAACAAGTTGCTGTTGTCCTTACAAAACTATTCTCCTACTTTTTACTTTTTACTAAAAGTTACTGTCATAACTTTTTCAAAACCCAAGGAAAAGCTTTGACATGTTGAGATAAGGGCACCTTGTCAGAAATAAAATCAATGCACTAGAAAAGGTTTCATAGAGAAATTTAATGTACAAAATAATCAGTTTGTCCAATCGTGTAGTCCAGTAGCACAATGTATGTCTGTGAAAAGGGGGAAGTGCTAATGAACAGGTGTATTTTCTCATGTCAGTGAATGAACGCAGTATAACTGTTGTCTCAGCAGAGCAGTAAAGTAAAAAGAATTACTAACTCAAACCCTCATTTTTATTTTTCTGGAATGGACACAGTGGACTATCTCAATGTATAGTACGGTTGATATCATATTAGATTTCACATTTGAGAAACTGGGAAAGTATGGCTCAAAGCCATAGGAAGCAAACTCCATGAATTTCCTCTGTAGGAGATCCCAAATTGCCAGTCTGAAGTTGGTGTGTATTTTCAGATATGATATCTTTTACAGCTGCAAATTCATAGCATAAAACCAAAACTGACCTAGTTAATAGTGGGAATATTTTTTAATAGGGATTAGTTTATGTACTTGCACACCTTGCTGACTTTAAGATAGGGCAGTTGTGAAGACCCCTGTCCTTCCCACCTGCTAGGGAAAGATATAATTTACCATGTTGTTCCCTTAGCAATTCCACATCACATCTGTGTTCAGCGTCATCTTTTAAGTATGATTTCTTGGAAGTAACAGCCTAGTTGGGGCTGAAATTTGTTGTGCCACGAAGGACTTACCACAGCCAAATGAGGCTGTACTGCTCTGGCTGAAACGTATTAGCTGCCACGTTTAAGGAAATGGATGTGGGAAAGGAGGTTGAGCAGCAATCGGTTTGGTCAGGCCTTGCTATTTGTTCAAGAATTCAGTATATGTATGCTTTACTGAATGCTCATGCAGTCTATGTCTGTTGTAATCAACTAGTTTGGGGTTTTTAAATGTATGTTTAAAGGCAGATAATGGAGATAGTAAATAAGAATGTTGAGTTGATGGTTTCTCTGTTCTTGGTCTCATAGGGAGACTTGTTGCATGGTCTATGCAGGACAGTCAGTGTTGCCATTCATTATCCCCACTTCAAACTCAGGAAAAGCCAGTCTATGACTCTGCTGCTTCTGCACCTGCACTGGTAGATAGCGGCATAAAGTATTTGCTTGTGGAAAATCAGTAATTAGTAGAAAATCATCATGAAAAGTGTAGGAAAGAAACTATGTGCATGCGAAATGATGGGTAGAGCTTGCTTGTGTGTCAAGAAGCACAGACCTGGCCTTACACCCAATGGAATCAGAGTTTGATTCCTATTCTGCTCATCTGGATGCTCAGAATAAGAGAAAATAATTTTTTTATGTTACTATTCTAAACCCCTTGATGACTATATAGCTAATTCTTGGCTTAGTCTTCCGTATAAATTTAACCTTTTCTGTTTGTATGCTGTGTCTGCAGATGACGGTCCAACTCCTATGCTCTAGCTAGGAAATGCTTACTGACCTTGACTAATAAAGGTATGCCATGAACTAGCTGTGGTGCTCCTTTACAGAACCTGTAATGAATCTGGGGCATGGATTTTCTCCCACAAGTAATCAAGCCAAGTAGGTTAGTGAGATTGAGAAGTACTTTGGAAGTAGAAGAAAACTAAAAATAGAAACCTGCAGTTGTATGATGGGGGTATTCAGACTTTAAATTTCAGGGAGCAACATGAGTATGTGTGAAAACTGGGAAGGCATTTATCCCTTCCTAAAAGTGTACCCAGTTTTTTTGATTGTTAAAATAGATTGGAAGGAGGCATGAGATTGCAACAGAGGGTTTTTTAATGAGTGCTAGAAAGCCCAAATTAAAAAAAAAAAAAAGTGCAGTTCCTTAATTTGAACTGTTTGTATGATGGCATTTATAATCTGCTAATTATCTCTGCTGAAGAGAACTTGTTCTTTCTTTGTAAAAGTACCCAGATTATTCTTATTGCCTTCAGAACAAGCAAGTTGCTAGCTCAAAACAAACCATCTATCTGATCTAATACAGGTCCTGTGTGCTGCAGAGAAATAATTTCAGTTGTGTACCCTGGACAGGAAAGGAGTGAAAGTGTCAGCCACAGGGTGGGGCCACGGTGATCGAACAAATCTCATGCCTACAGTTCCCCGTACAGGCAGGTCATTAAGCTCTCTCCTCTCCCAGTCACGCTAGGCTGTTGAGGACTGGGGGGCACTGTCCCTGGCTCCCAGACTTGGGTGTTGTTCAGTAAAAGTAGTGTTTGTCACTACTGCCTGCAGGAGCTGTGGTCTAGTACGGCTTTCTCCATTTGAGGGATGAACTGATAATTTCAAGGTAATGCTTCGGACAAGCATACTCCGGGGAGCTGGGGGAAGTGTGTTGCTGTGCCAGTAGTGTCCCTGCTTGGGGTGAGTCTTTGAGGTGGCCTGCTTTGGTGAAAGTGGCAATCCTCTGACTGATTAGTCCTCCTTGTACATTTATGTTGTCTGGACTAGTCATTCAGCTCTGGTTTTTGCAGTTCTTTCTATGTATGCTGGAGGGTTTTTTTGTTGCTGTTTTGATAATTACAGAATGTATATTTTGCAAAGGTTTCCAGCTGCTGCTGCCATCTGTCCTCAACCACACCACATAAAACATTTTTTTTATTCAGCACTTGGTCTCTGCGGCCACAGGAGCTGGTGTGATGCAGATTCAGTACTGCTAGGGGTAGCAGCCCAGCAATGGGTAGAATGAAGGCTTTTTAATGATTCTTGTGGGGTTGGATTTGGAATGTGGAATACGTCTTTGTCAACCTTAAATTGGGTTCCTCTGAATCAGAGATCTGGAATGGACTATTGGTCATACAGGAGCACACTTGAGTGAGCCTGGGAGCTGGACATTCATTGTTAGAAATAAATGGCGTTTGACATTCTCTGTAAAGAGAGAGAGTCCTACTTAAGCTGTACTTCCTCTTGTTCTAAGGGGCCCCATCTGTACACATCATTGCCTTTTACAATGCTAAACTTAATTCACACCATCCTAAAAGTGTCCCTGGAAACAGTTGTCCCTGATGACTCCTTGCCCCCAGCGACCTCTACATCTGTCATTAAATTTATTTTTCTCTTCAGTACTTTTAATCTTTAGTATTTAGAGTGAAACAGAAATGAATGCTTTAGAGCACACAAGAAGATAAAAATCTGCTAGATCAAGTGGGATAGTCCATCAAGTCACTATACCCAATAGATAAGTATGGTGTGGATTTATCAGATCTCTCTTCACTTTATTTTGAGTCATAGCTTCTTTTTTTTTTTTGAACTTTCATGAGAATAGCACTGTCCACTACTAACCCCAGGTGCAGATCATGGGCTTCCTGATACAGCAGTTTCCAAACAGATGGTTGATTTCTTTCTATGCTTGAATGCAATTTCTTTTCATTTTTCATCAATATTGTAGCATAAGGGAGATCTCTACTGAAAGTTGATAAAAGTCTCCTTGACTTCTACTGCTATAATAACCTAAGGAGTCACTTTGTCATTTCCAGCACTATTCCTTTGGGTTTTCTACTGTCTTAGCCAAATTCTCCACCACAAAGCTGTCTTGCAGCTATGCTCTTAACTGAAATACATTGCTCTGAATTAACTTGTTTTAAAAGTATTCAGTCATTACAGTCCACTGTGGCTCATTACTCTCAGTTGTTATGTATATTGCCACTGATTCCAGCTTGTTTCAGAATCAGAAAACCCTGATTCCAAGATAAAAAATATCCTTTCAAGAGGATAAAAGATAAATCAAATTCTACAAAAGAGATTTGAAAAGTAGTGAGTGAGATGTGCATACTCTTGTTGAATGTTACCTTGATTTAACTAAATCTAAGAATAATAGGGCTCTGGCTGGTTTAATTTCCCTTAAATTAATAGAACAGAGACTATAAAGAAAAAAAGAATAAATCCTACGTCAATCTTGAACTCAGCTGCTCCATATCAAAAGCTTGCAGTGAGCCATTGAGAAGGAAGAGGTGGAAGTGTGAACTGCAGATTTACATGATCATTATTAAAACCTAATTATATTTGGAGATAGAAATAATTAAATAGGGAGGGATGGAGAAATAGTCTAACTCCTTTAACGTTATAATATAAAGATTTCCTAAAAATTTCCACTACAATTCACATTGCTAGGCAGCTGGGCTAAGCATGTAGCTGGGGAGCAGAAGGGATGAAAGGAGCGTGTCTTGGAATCTCATGGGGACTGCACGAAACCTATCAATCCTGTGGATTGTTGAAAAAGGACTTAACAAATCAATCTATGTTTTTACCCCCCTGCCAACCAACAGAGCCTCCATTTAGGATGTTTCCAAAGCAGCTTTTCAGGTTTATAAGAGGGATAGAAGCGGTCGTGCTGTAAAGCCACTGATTCCCCTTTCTTTGCCCAGTAGTGATTTCACCTCTCCTAGAGGGGCACTCGGTCTTAGAAACTATTTCTTTAATGTTTCTACTTCTACCCATATTTTTAACAGATGTGTAAAGCTGCAGCTACTCTGAAGGGTGAATGAGACCACGACTGTTGGCTGGTTAGGCTTTTTATGTATTACATATGGAATTAAGAAAAACATTTAAACAACAGTATTTTAGTGCTGACACTGGTGTCAAGAAGAGCTTAGCTAGCAAGAAGAGCAGGAATGGTCTGTATGAACTCCTTGGAGGCTTGCAGTTCTGTCCTCATGAAAAGCAAAGGAAACAAATAAAAACCTTTTGAAGAAAAATAACTTTGCTGTATTTGTCATTTCGTTAGTTCTGTTGTGCACAAGCTGAAGAACGTGAGGAAGTGGGGACATAATGGGTTAAGACAGATTTGGGAGATAAGTGGCAAAGAGTTGACTATAGTCTTACTTCAATCCTATCATATTTTCCATTGTCACTGTAATGGTCATGGCTCTGGCACCTTGTACCTCTGTCACCTCAGGTATGCAGCCTGCCAGCCAAAAAAGGGCAAGAGGACTGGACAGTGAAAGGAAGGAGATGAGTTTTCTGTGTAAGACATGAGATTGGAAAAAGAAGAAAATCAGACAATATGGCTAGGTCAAGTGTTTTTCCCAAGCCTAAAGTTTTATTACAGTCTTTACAGTTCAAGTGTACAACCAAACTCAGTCACAGCTGAATTTTTATTTCAGAAGCTACTCTATTGTTTCACCTGAATCACTGAGAATCACTGTTACATGGTACATGTTCATGTGGATGTTTGGTAAGGTGAAGTGACCTTTCACATTCACTGATGCTTAAGGGAATTATTACTTATCAAGATTTATATTTATTTATTATTCTGGATCATAATGTTCATGATGTTTCTCTGACACATTTGATTTATGTGACCTAAGATGGAAGGAGAAGGCTGAATTATTTCTATGCAGTGTTATTTTCTTCTGTCTTCGAGTTGGCTAGGTATAGGACTGCACCGCTTTATTCAGAACCTGCTGTAAATTACACATTTCACACTTTGTTCTCAAATCCCTGTATTATTTACTTGATATGTTGCCACTTCTGATTTATACCAGTATAAATGAAATGAGAATCAGGTGTCTGTCCACACTTTAGGCCCCAAACTACAGGCCTGTCAGTCTGACCTCGGTACCAAGAAAGATCATGGAGAGGATCATCTTGAGTGAGCTCTCATGGCAAGTGCAGGGCAGCTGAGGGATCAGGGCCAGCCAGCATGGGTTTATGAAAGGGAGGTCCTGCTTAACCAACTTGATCTCTCTCTATGACCATGTGACCCACCTTCTGGATGTGGGGAAGGCTGTGGACGTTGTCTACCTGGACTTTGGTAAGGCCTTTGACACCATCCCCCACAGCGTTCTCCTGGAGAAGCTGGCGAATCGTGGCATAGGCAAGTGTACTCTTCACTGGGTAAAAAACTGGCTGGATGGCCATGCCCAGAGAGTTGTAATTAATGGGGTGAAATCCAGTTGGCAGCCGATCACCAGTGGTGTCCCTCAGGGCTCAGTTTTGGGGCCCATCTTGTTTAATATCTTTATTGATGGTCTAGATAAGGGGATTGAGTGCGCCCTCAGTAAGTTTGCAGATGACACCAAGCTAGGTGGGAGTGTTGATCTGCTTGAGGGTCGGAAGGCTCTACAGAGGGACCTGGACAGGTTGGATCAATGGGCCAAGGCCAATGGGATGAGGTTTAATAAGGCCACATGTCGGGTCCTGCATTTCGGTCACAACAACCCCAGGCAACGCTACAGGCTTGGGGAGGAGTGGCTGGAAAGCTGCCCAGCAGAAAAGGACCTGGGGGTGTTGGTGGACAGCCGGCTTAACATGAGCCAGCAGTGTGCCCAGGTGGCCAAGAAGGCCAACGGCATCCTGGCCTGTATCAGGAATAGCGTGGCCAGCAGGAGCAGGGCAGTGATGGTGCCTCTGTACTTGGCACTGGTGAGGCCTCACCTCGAGTGCTGTGTGCAGTTCTGGGCCCCTCGCTACAGGAAGGACATTGAGCTGCTGGAGCGTGTCCAGAGGAGAGCCACCAAGCTGGTGAGGGGTCTAGAGAACAAATCATATGAGGAGAGGCTGAGGGAACTGGGCATGTTTAGTTTGGAGAAGAGGAGGCTGAGGGGGACCTCATTGCCCTCTACAACTACCTGAAAGGAGGTTGTAGAGAGGTGGGTGTTGGCCTCTTCTCCCAAGGGAATAATGACAGGACCAGAGGAAACAGTCGGAAGTTGTGGCAGGGGAGGTTTAGATTAGATATTAGGAAGAATGACTTTACTGAGAGAGTGGTCAGGCACTGGAACAGCCTGCCCAGGGAGGTGGTGGAGTCGCCATCCCTGGAGGTATTTAAGGAACGTGTAGACATGGCACTTCAGGGCATGCTCTAGTGCCTGAGATTGCTGGTTTGTGTCTGTTTGTGGGTGGGTGTGGTGTGGGGTTGTGGGTGTTTGTTTTGGTTTGGTTTTGGTGTTGTGGTTTTGTTTTGTTTTGTTGTTGTTGTTTTTTGGTTTTTGTTTTGTTTTGTTTTTTGTTTGTTTGGTTTTTTTTTGTTGGTTGGACTCGATGATCTCAAAGGTCCCTTCCAACCAAGAAAATTCTGTGATTTTTCCTTCTCCTTTGGAGAAGGTGTTGCTGGGGAAGCCCAGCTCTTTCAGAGGTTCTCAAGTATTCTGTATCCAATTAGTTTACATGTATGGATAGATAAAGTTCTCTTTAATTTTCCCATGCTCAATTTTAATGTTATTAGATAAAATACTAAAATTTGATTTTGTCTTTCTTTTTCTGTCTCTACAGGTGAAGGGAGGTCAAATCAGTTTAAATAGTTGCATGTTCTGTGTTACTTTAGTACTTTCCTTTTGTTAGATTGCTTTTTTTGGTGGCCTAACTGAAGAATTTTGATTCCAAAGAGTATTTTAATATTTATCCTCAGTCAATTTATGATTAAAATAAGTAATCGGTAGTTTGCTAAAATCAACACATATTTTTAAAATTTTCTATCAATAGTGAGATGTTGGAGGGATTCTCAGCATAACAAAACAGCTGTGCTTGACATCAGCCTGTGTTGATACGGGCTACTGCAGTGTTATTTTGAAGCGTCATATCCACACGTACTTTTGTGGGTAGGGTCACAGGATGTCATAGCAGGGATACTGTCTGGAGCTCATCTGGAAAATGAAGTCTGTGATGAGTCCTGGGACATGTATTCTAGTCAGGAACCTCTAGCTCTGGTGCAAGTGGAAACCAGAAATATTTTGGCTTCTTTGGTGAATATTGACTCTTGTTGAAATGATCCAAAGTAGTCTTTGGTTTGAATGCAACAAATAAAAATATTTCAGAACGGGTTCACGTGACCTAAAGAGAATGACTGTCTTCTCATCAGGACAAAATAAAAAAAAAAAAAAACTTCTTTTGATGAAATCAAAACTTCACTGTACAAAGAAAGTGTCAGTTTGGGAGAAACTGCAGTGAAACTTGGTAGAATTGTACTCTAGAAATGCTCCTTTTCTGCAGCTTTTTCTTACAGAAAACTCTCCTATTTTACATTGCCCAGACTTTGAGTTTAGTGATTAAAAAGAATGCTTTTTTTTTTTCTGTCATTCTTTGGAAAGTGGAAGGAATTTTTCCCATATGGGGAACGGGAGGCAGAGTCCACGTAGTCTCTGGAGAAGGGTCCTACGTGGATGTATTATGCCATCTTCCAAAGCAGCAAGCGTTTCACCCCCAAAGCTCCCTGAAGGTATTTTGCCTCATGAACATTAGCCTTTATGATTTCTAATCCAAGGTGTAATGTAAGAATATAATTAACTAACATGATTTAATTAATCAGCAAATTTCCTTCCCACTACTTCACAGTTCAGTTCTGTCATCCTTTTTTGTGCCGTGCCTTGCCACACAGGCATTCCTGCGAAGGAGCAGAGCTTCGTACATCAAAGAGAGTACTCTGCCTTAGCAAGGGTGACAGGCCTCCTGTGAGCTTACTTCAGTCACAACTGTGAAATAAACTGTTATTTAATTAACTGTTTCCCTGTTAAATAAACTTGTCCATGGGAATCAGACCTTTCAGCAGTGCCTCAGTTCCTCCAGAGAGCAGAGTTTAATGCTTTCAGTGGGAAGGTCACCCACTGTATGTCCCCAAGTGCGTACATCAGCTGGTTGTGACAGTAACATATCTTTGTTAGTGATTGTCCTCCTTGCAGGTTTAGCTATTACATAGAGCTCAGCTTGTTCTTCAATTTGATGAAATTAGTTCATGTTCATTCTATGTCCAGTTCATTAGTTTGTTAGCTTAAAGCACCAATTCATTAAAGTCATAATCGGTCATCATATTTATTTAACTACTAAGTTATTTTCCTTACTGAGTGAAGATACTTGGCTACTATTGGGATAGGATTTGTTAGTCTAATTAAAAATGATACACATATGAGGCTTATAGACTTATTAGGAATGCATAAGAGGTGAAACATAAGCTCTTTTAAAGCAGCATACTGTTAACCTTGATCACAGTGTCTTTCCTACAGTGTGATGTCTTTTTGACCAAATCAAAATGTCAAAACAGAATGTATCCACAGAGCAGGGGCCACTGGTCTGGGCAAACTACAGCTAAATTCATTTTAACATTGGTAAGAAAATTTTTAAAAAATATTTTACCTCAGCATTTCCAGCAAACTGTTTATCCCTGCTTTTAATTTATAAGAATAGTATTTTCCCTATTTGTCATGTAGTATCAGAATTTACCGTCACTTACCATGAAGAAGGATTATTTTATTTATTAATATTGAGTATGAGTACTTTATATATAAACATAATATATATACTTAGTTAAATAAAACCTTAAATATCTATATGTGTAGAAATAAAATATCTTAGGCATGTCATGTATGACTACAATCACTATTTTGATGTGTTTAATATGCTCTAAATGTGTTGACTTTGTAACACTGGAGTTTCATATAGTAAAAAAGCATTTGGGAACTTAATTTTATTCTGCAGTTTACACTTGAATGATTCTGTAATGAGTTTGCTCTCCTTATAAATAAAGCCAGTTTTGGAAATTTGATGGCATGGCTCTTCAAAGCCTGCCTTAATTGCAATGCTCATTTCATTTTGTTCCAGTTCTGCAGCAGGAGAATGTTTTAAAGAAAAAGGGGCTTAGGGTTTTCTCATCAGAAAGCACCATCTAGTGTTAGTTTCTAAAACTGTGGCCAAAAATATAAAGAACAATGAAAAAAAGAAAATATAAAAATCTCAGGACTTCACTGTAAAATAAGTGAAAAGTCTCAAAAGGAGACTGCACAAGTCACAGTGTTGGCTCATGGGACTAGTATAGTTAAAAGATTTCCTTGGCACTCTGAGTAGTAAGTTCACTCTAGGGTCTTTCCAAAATGCTTTGAATCATCTCTCACTGTCATGTATTTTTGATTTCTTGCATTCTAACTTAAGATACAGGGCAGAAACATTTCCTTGTGACCTAGATGCTTGTAAAATGGCTATATTTCATACAGGACATAAGAGAGAAATTACTTTATTCGGCAGGCAGGATGCTGTAGTAAAATACGATTTTTTTTTTTTCCTAAGTGTGATTATTTTTGTCACAATGTTAAACCTGTTTTTTTCTTCTAGTCTATGCATTTTGTTGTTTAGGCTTGACTGTAAATCCATTCACCTGTCGTGCAGCACTCAGCAGAGTGACTATGTTTACACCAAGCCTCTAGGGCAGCCTGGCTTCTGTGGCAACAACAAACCTCAGATGATTAGCGCCCCTAACTCACATGATTCAGGAGAAAGCCCAAGTTTTGGTGGGATGAAAATGAGCAGGACTATCTGCAGAAAGAGGATGCTTCTTTTCTGACAGGTCATGTGCTTGTGATTTGGACTGCACAAAGGGATACTTGGGCTCTCTCCACGACCCCAATGAACATTTTATATGTGGTCCAACAAAGCATTTAATACAGAGTATAAGAGTTTCAGCAGAGACTGAAAGACTTGCCATTGTATTCCCTCTAGCCCAGGGGTTAGAATAGCCTCACTGATGTGGGTGAAAACTGTTTATCATATTATCATGTTTTAGCAAGTAAGGAAAGCCGCCAGCTTTCTGCTGACAGGACCAGTAGATTGTGTGAATGATTCTTGAAGTTGCAGAATACTCAGGGCCCTCTTATCTCAATAGAAGCTCGAGATGTAAAATCTCTCCATGAATTGCTAATATATAATAAGTTCATACCGGTGACTGCTGTAAGGAAAGTGTCTTAGAAATAGTACAGCAAACGTGACATACAGTTATCTCCTCTGGGAAAATGACAGAATTAAATTTGAGGTGTAGCTGGGAGAAGGATGGAGCAGTATTTAGTTTGCCTGACATCTTTTGAATCTATAAAGTTTAATAAGTAGCAGAATTTTAAATTTCAGTCCCTGGAGACCAAACACATGCGTAAATAATTATCAAGAATTTGATCTAAACCCCACTGGAGTCTAGGAAATATTTTCAGTAACTCCACTGAGAATTTTTGGTCTGTCCAGAACTAATCTGTTTGATTAATCAAGTAAAGCATGTTCTGAAGAAATCAAAGGCTCATAAATAAAGAACTGGCTAATAGCTAGGGCAGTGTTAGCAGAATTCCTCAGTGAATGAGTATCTTTTAAAGTTGAAATAAGCTCTAAAGTTTTAGAGGACCGCTTTTCGTATATGGCAAGATTTTGGTTCTGGAGAAAAAGGGTGAAACAAAATGACTGTTGTCCTATGAGTCCTTAAAATAATTCCAACAAAATAAACAAGGGCTAGGAGGAAATGAAATACAATGGTTTGAGAACTGGAGGCAGGAGAGGTGCTATAGAAACCATCTGAATCATGGCAAAAAGTCTGTACAGTGACTTAAGCTTGGGATTTAATGAGAGCAGTGAAATTCAAATTTGCTACAGGCCCTGGTGGTAGATCAATTGCTATTGTTACCTTTACTGTGATAGCTATTGCTTTAGAATAATGTACTTTTTACTCTAGGGCAAACCTGGGGAAAAACATTAAGCATGTAAAAAAATGGCTGGAAAAACATGTGAAAGCAACTTACATTGTTTTAAAGCAAACCAAAACTGAATCATGAACATAATGTTTCAGAATATTTGGGTTTTTTACAGTGAAATATTATCTTTTGGGGAAGAGGTGAAAAAGGAGGAATGTTCTTTTTCAGGAAAGCCTTGTTATTTATCCAAATAAGGACAATGAAAGTAGGTGGAGAGGGAGGACACTGAAAGGAACTGCTTGCCAAAGACAGACAGCTTGGATGCCAGAAAGGGCAGAAGTAGGTTAAAGTATTCTCAAGTCAGACTGCCTTTGCAAACAAACAAATACAAAGGGAGGGTTCACAGACAGAGCCGGGTTTCTGCATGAGCAGAAACTTACCATTTGGTAGTTGACAGAGATGTGATTCATGGACCTCTGTTGTCCCTTCCATTCCTGCTAATATAACGACAAGGAAAAAGGTCAGAGTAAATTATAATGCAATAAAATACTCTCTGATCCTTACTCTAACATGCTTCCTAAGGACAGGAGAAGCATGGATTGAATGCCAAAGAAAAAAGAATGGTTGAAATTTGGGATGTCACCTAATTATAAAAAAATAATCTGCACTAATACATAGATTTTTTTAAGTTGAAAGATTCATTAAATACCTCAGTTTTTGCAGCAGTTCCTAAAACATTAAACTTGAGAAATACAACACGGCTGCTTACAAAATTGATGAGTCCAGCTTTCCCAATACAAACCAACTTTCTTCATGGTTCAGCATCATAAATCAACAGTTTATATCAGAATCATAGATGTCTTTTTGAAATTTACGTTGTTTTCAAGGTAGTAGAAAGACCTTAAAAAACCATGGACTTTCATATATTTAGAACTTGGAAGATATCTGAAATACATGCCAAAACATCTCATTATATTTAAGACAGTTGAATGATTCTTGTTGCTGGATTAATGTTACTGGAATACGGTGGGGGGTGTGTGTGCAAAGGAAAATAGAAGAAATAGTCTGTGTTACACCTTGTTTTCTGGTTGTGTGGAAGCCTCATTCTTGGTTTTTATCTTGAGGCTGCAGGTGAATTTTAGATATATAGTGACTTACTGCACATATACACACAGTATGCGTATGTATATGTCACTATATATATGCATATGGATATGTATATAGTGATTATCAGCGTTCTTTGATGTTTTGACCTGTAACATTTTCCCAGAGGAATGTACCACTGAACTGAAAATGTAAGTCTGCTGAGAGAGAATGTAGTTTATAGTTAGATTTTGCAGTCCTCCTAGAAATAGTCCATGGACCTACAGACACTTGGGAGCTTGGCTTGAGAATACGGTTTTAAATATAAATACATGCAGTTACACGATATGAGCACCAGATGGCAACAGAAGGACATTGGAAACGTTTCAGTGCTATTGTGCTTTTCATTCAGCGTAATGAGAAAATGAAGGACGATAAAACTGCCTTGACCCTGTTGTTTGAAAATGTTGATTAGTAGGAATAGATATTCTGCCCAACGAAGCATGATTTTCTATTGAGGAAAGCCCAGAATTTCATGGACAGGAGGTTTTGAGAATAGATCAATTTGAAATTGCCTCAGATTTGCCTCAGATAGTAATTTTCCTTTTATCCTGAAGATGCAAAAATAAACTTTGTAATGCATTAGTAGCTGTATTAATATTAATGTTAATTTCTTGTTATTCACAGTCTCAGAAAAACATGAAACAACAGCAAACACTTCCTCTGAGTTGGTGCCTTAGCTGGTGCTTCCCACGCTGTGCAAGAAAAACAGCGCAGCATGTAAAAGGGCACCTCTGATCAGTTGTGGAAGCAGCAGATATCAGGGTGGGAGCATCACTAATTTCACCAGTACGTTGCTGGTTGCATAGTTTAGGTGTGCCCAGCGGTGAGGAAATTTAGTTGTCTCATCAGCCCAAGATATGACTGTGTTTTGCAGAGGTGCTCATGCAAGGGCTCTTGCAATACAGGAAGCATGGGCATACCTGTCTCTGGCATTAGTCAGGCTGCGATCCTAACCTGGAAGAGTTTGGTGTCTAGAAAGAGTATTAAGTGTGAACTGGCTAATGACCACAGAAGTTAAAATCACTGTTGGTAGATATCATTAATAGAAGGTACGTTTGTAACTGAGATTTGGTTTAACTCTGCAGTTCTGAGTGAATGTGACCTGTCATCTGGAGCCTTATCGAATTTTATATTCAAAGTGGCATGGAGTTACAGAGATAAGAGGTGGTGGCTCCAGCAGTGAGCATATAGTTCTGAAAGTGGGACTCCAAGTGCAACTGTTTTTATCCCGTTTGAGGCTTCTCCCCAGAATAGCCTCAGAGTTAGTTTTCACAAGAACATCTATTTATAGCCATTCCGTCAGATAAAGTGCTGATTGTTGTTTTGTTTTAAACCAGTAGAAAAGAGATTAACTCTACTGCGTTGGCTTTTACAGGAGAATTTTTTTGTGTGCTTATGCTAGGGGAGTCTGGAGATTCTTGCAGCCATCTGAAAGAATTGGTTTCATCTTCAGTCAGCAAGATGCTTTCTGCCTGTGAAAGTCTCAAAAAGCCACAGTGACACTTGGCAAATTATTCTCACCATGGAGTTGAAAACCATTTTCTCATTCAATATTGTTCTTTACATTTTTTCTTGCAAGGAGAACTTTCTTGTGTTACTTAAAGAAGTGTAAAAGTGGTTGACAACCTCATTTAATTTTTGTCTGGGCTAAAATGATTCTCCCCACCCCCCCAGAGACCTGTGGGGGATCTCAAACGGAGAGTGAAGACGTGTGAAGTTTTTCAGTTTGTCAATATGTGTTGCAGCTGCAAGTTTTAATCACAGCCAGGCTAAAGATTAGCCTGCTATTGCATTCAATATTGGACAAGTAAGCAGATAGCTCCCAGGCCCTTTGGCTAAGAGCATAATGGAGGTTTCAATCACCCTGAATTTTGACCACGAATCAGTACAATATTTTTCAACATACATAGGTATATGCTGATGTGTGTGTTTGTATGCATGGGAAGAAACGCACCCATTCACATCTCCATGTGGACGGTAATGATATATTAGTAAGTAATGTGAAAAAGTTTGCAGTCTGCAATGTGTTAAAATAGAACTGGTAGCAACTTAATCAGTAACATCTTTCAAAGGAGACATCTGGGTGCAGTAGAAAGTTACCTTGAATCTATAGCAGCATTTAAGATCTCTGGTTTAGTTAACAGATGGCAGATAGGAAACTGTAAAAGAGTAAGACTGAATTAAAATGCCTATAACCCATTTTGTTTCCTCTAATAATCTGGAAGACCTTGGTAGAGGTCTGAAAGCTCATTTGATTGCAATAAGACTAGGTGATATATTCTCTAAGGTACAATAGGGCAGACATTATTCAGTATGTCGCAACACTGATATTAAGCAGCAAATGACAAGGCAAACTCTGAATTTAGCTACTGGTGAACAGTTTATGTATGACACTCTCCAATTTTCACAAAGCTCTTTTTCTGGACTAACCTCATACTGTCGGGAATTGAATCTCTCATTTACTGCTAGTAATGTACTACTACTTAACTGCATTGACAAAGTGAGAAAGTGAAATCCTTTTCCTTCCGTTCCATTTTACTGAATGTCCTGTTTACCTAGAGGAGGGAAGCACCTGACTTCTGATCTCCAGTGAGCCATTCCTTCTTGATGATTTAGTTTTCTTGTTAAACAGTCATTTTTAGTGTGTAAGGAATATGAAAAACTAGAGAGGAAGAAACTCTTAGCTTTTTTTAAATCAAGTGCTCCTTGTTAGTTTTGCGTGAAAACTGATCTATGTTCGTTGTTCTTAATTTTGTTCCTGACATTAATTTTTCTAGATTATTCTGGCAAGTGAGCTGCATCAGCATGTAAACTGCACTTTCAGCTTACACACTAATGGATTTTCTTTCCTTAGCCATAATAAAATTGTACCAAAAAGTGGATCAGCAGTGTTTCTAACTGAAAAGTATATATGTGATCTGCTCTTGTCCCTTAGAAAAAACAAACTATAGAAAATCCATTTGGCCCCAGTGGATTTGACGTTGAGGCATATCTAGACTGAATGGGGAGAGGGAGGAGGGTCAGATTTGCTGCTCAATTCTCTGTTTCCGTTTTGATTTATCACATCATTTTTGCTCTTTCTTGTACAGGCAAAGCTGGGCCTATAGGTTGTTATGGTCAAAGGCTTCTTATTTTTTGACTCTGCTGTTACTAGAAACATCTATCATCTTTGTGGCATTCTGAAAAATGTATGCTATAGATTTTTGGTAACCTTTACTAAATGTGATAAGCTGACTTCAATTAGAAGAGCAGAAAGGGAATCCCATTGTTATGGGATTATTCCACGGCTAGTGCTACTGCCTGAACAGTTAGAGAAGTTGTGCTGCTGTTTAGGAAATACCATTTTACTTTAAAAAGAAGGAAGCAAATCTTCTCTTTTGCCAAAATAGGCCTATTCCCACAGTGCTCTACTCAACAGCTTCCCAAATTCACGGCTCTCATCACTGCCTCTTGTCATCTTTCATTATCTTCATTGTATATAGATAATCTGGAACAATAAGGGTGATTTTTCTGCCTTGTCTGTATTTTTATTCTCTGTTTCATATTCTGAGTTCTGCATTAACATGTTTACAGTTTCATGGACCTGGTAGATGATAAGAAAGGACATTAACACAGAAGAGTCATAACAAATAAGACAATTCAGTATAAAGCCCAATGAGAAGAAGAAACAGAGATTGAAAAATAATTATTTCATGTAACAGGATTATGTACAGTGTGGCTTCAGATTGACCTTCTCTCTGGTCTGCTTTTGAGTTTGTTTAGCTCCAGGTTATATCTGGATCTGCATGATCCACTCTCAGCCTTGTTAGTCTAACAGTTTTAAGTAAGATGTTCTTTGCGTAACTGCATTTGGGGAAAGTATCTAAAAGCAAAGTTGTAAAGGGATATAAAACATATAGGATATATTCGAGCTAGTCATCAATGAAAAAGAAAGCTAAAAAGAAACCCTATTTATTTTCTTCAAGTCCTTGAAGAGAGCTTTATTACTGCTTAACCAGGTAAAATGAATATTTATTTTGCAAAATGTAAGGGTATTATATTAACAGAACATATGTTCAGTGTTCAAAGTAGATAATCACAGATCCATATAAGGTGTGAAAATTCCAATTACTTGCCTCTGAAGCAGCACAGCTTACCAGACAAATAGGTGAAGGGAGATTAACCTTTTGATATCTGGAAAAACTCCAGGTTTTCCTCAATATTTTTCTTGCTGGTTTCTCTATTTGCATTTAGAACGTGTTAGTTAAGAACAATTCTGGGTTGTAATACTCAAATATGTGCTTATTTATACACTACCAAAGTAGTATCACAAAGAAAAATGTGATTAACATTTCCTTCAACCTCCCACCTTGTTAAGGCTCTTTAAGCCACTGCTCTAAGTTAAGGTGAGAGTATTGACCTGTGAGGGCGTATTATAGGAATATAGAGACTATACAGGAGTATTGGCTTCAGGTAACAGAAAAAACAAGATGATGGTGTTGATGAGGATGGTGAATTGTGGTGAAACATGAATTTAGGCTACAGTGCTTTCTTAGACATAGCAAATCAAAATAGAGCAAGGTGGACAGGCATATTTCAGTGGAACTTAAGGTCTTTGTAGCCCCTTGCGAAGTTGGGTAGGGTAAAAGCTGGAGCAGACCTTTATAGAGGAATTCCTCCTAATAAGCAGAGGCCAGTGTCTCTTTTGCAAGGAGAGAGTGACTGAGATGTACCCTTTGATCCTCAGCAATGCCTGAAGCGTCACAATGAAATGCAGCCTGAGGTTAACTCTGCACTTGAGAGATACACTTTGAATTTTCTGCTAGAGGGGCAAGTCATAGCAGATCTTTCTTGTGAAACTGTGTATTCCTCTTTTTAACCTCTTTTCATGCCTTAGCATGGCAAGGGGCTCCAATTGTGCAATGTTTTAAAAATCAGCTCTCCCTATATGTAGTAGTATAATTTTTTTTTTTTGGGTGGGGGGTTGTTAGTCATAAACATACTGGTTTCCTGATACTAAGTCAGTCTTAGATGCGTGACACATTTCTGCCAAGCTCAGTTAAAAATGGAGTGTATTTAGAGCCTTGGGCAGGGAACCAGGTATTGTTACCAACTGGAATGGATCAAAAATGGCTTGGAAAGATGTTTTTGCATCTGTTTGCATTAAAGTCTGAAAACATGAGAATTATGCATCATCTCCATTATAGAAATACATGGAGTGTGCATATATATCTTTACTGTGTTAAGGAGAGTAAGATAATCAAACACTTTTGAATGATGGAAGGTGAAAGGGCTACTCTAGCTGTTGTGACTTGTATTTTTTGAGATTTCAGCCCGTATACCTGGGGAAACTGATCCTGAATTTTCTAAGTGTCCCTGTCATTCTTTGCTGATAAATGAAGGAAATGTGGACAGGTTGTTCTGGGTGTTTGATTTTAGTTTTCATCAGATGTTTTTCATTCCAGAGGTTTCCTGGTCTAATATCTACCTTCCCTTGGGAACTCTGAGGTGTTCAGAAAGGAAATAACAAGTCTTGCAATTTCTGAGTGAAACGTTTTTATAGAGAATGCTAAATGTCTGATAAACTGAGCAACATTTTCAGTTTTCAAGTGTTAATATGATGATGTGACGAGTGGTGTTCCTCAGGGGTCAGTACTGGGACCGGTGCTGTTCAACATCTTTGTTGGAGACATGGACAGTGGGATTGAGTGCACCCTCAGCAAGTTTGCCGACGACACCAAGCTCGGTGGTATGCTCGACACGCTGGAGGGAAGGGATGCCATCCAGAGGGACCTGGACAGGCTTGAGAGGTGGGCTCGTGCAAATCGCATGAAGTTCAACAAGGCCAAGCGCAGGGTCCTGCACCTGGGACGTGGCAATCCCAGGCACAAATACAGGTTGGGCGGAGAATGGCTGGAGAGCAGACCTGAGGAGAAGGACTTGGGGGTGTTGGTGGAAGAGAAGCTCAACATGAGCCGGCAATGTGCACTGGCAGCCCAGAAAGCCAACCACATCCTGGGCTGCATCAAGAGAAGTGTGGCCAGCAGGGCAAGGGAGGTGATTCTACCCATCTACTCTGCGCTCATGAGACCCCACCTGGAATACTGCGTCCAGCTTTGGAGTCCTCAGCACAGGAAGGACATGGACCTGTTGGAGCGGGTCCAGTGGAGGGCCACGAAGATGATCAGAGGGATGGAGCACCTCTCCTATGAAGACAGGCTGAGAGAGCTGGGGTTGTTCAGCCTGGAGAAGAGAAGGCTCCGGGGAGACCTCATAGCAGCCTTCCAATATCTGAAAGGAGCCTACAGGAGAGCCGGAGAGGGACTCTTTGTCAGGAAATGTAGTGACAGGACAAGGGGTAATGGTTTTAAATTGGAAGAGGGGAGATTTAGATTAGATATTAGGAGGAAATTCTTTACTGTGAGGGTGGTGAGGCACTGGAACAGGTTGCCCAGGGAAGCTGTGGATGCCCCATCCCTGGACATGTTCAAGGCCAGGCTGGATGGGGCTTTGAGCAACCTGGTCCAGTGGAGGTGTCCCTGCCCATGGCAGGGGAGTTGGAACTCGATGATCTTTAAGGTCCCTTCCAACTCTAACCATTCTATGATTCTATGATCATTCTCATTGTATTACACAATCAATGACATCACACCACACACAACAATGAAATTAATTTGCAGTCTTCATTGATATTTTCTAACCTAGCTTTTTCTTTGACCGGGACTATTGTAGAAAGGAGGAAAAATATCCCATAATAAATTCTGCATTTTGTAGCCACTGCCTTTTATGTGTACCATAGGATTAACTCTACAGTTAGATGAAAAAGCAAATTGAAAAATGAGTAAGAATATATTAAGAAACAGTCAGGATAATGTATCCTGGAGCTAAATTTACAGTGTAAAACAAATACTGTACATTGATAGCACCTGAGAGTAATGCATGTGCTAGAGAAAATTATATTGCAATATGCCTTGATTACCATCTGCTTGATTTTAATTAATTTCCTTAATTGGAGAACAATGCATTTTCTAATTACACATGAAAACAGCACTAGCTATTGCGGAATCTTTATCTACTGCACAAACTCTCCTGGTAGACCCACTGCCTGTCTAATTTATAAAGCCTCATCTCAGTGAACACGGGCTGTTTGGCAGACTCTTGACAATTACTCAAATTAATCACATGTGAAGGAACATTCCAAACTTGTAATTTAGGTGCAGTAAAATTCTATCTGTGAATAACTCAGCTCATACAGATAGAGGGGGGAAACCTCTACCAAATGTAATTAGAAAACAATACAGTTGAAGCTTGAATCAAATTTAAAGTGAAATGTACCATCTGAATAAATGCTTTGGGGATAATGGCTTTGACCACAAGAATGGAAATTAGTCTCCTTACTTCAGACCAAAAAGGTAGTGTAATATAAAATTAACTTATCAGCTAAATAATAAAATATTTAAGCCACACAATGAAAACATCAGTCCCAGAGGACAGATTTATTCTACTTGTAGGTCTATTGAGATCTAACTTGGCTTCAGCCAAAATAAAATTGGCTCAGTGATTTAAACTAGAATTTCTTCAAATTAATGACCCTCTTTTTTGCAGACTAATGGAATAAAGCCATCAAGGTATCCTATCTTGTGACTTAATCTTTTGGATACAGTCCATCACAGTTCAGCAAGGTACACTTTCACATATTTCTCTAGCTGAGACTTGAGAGTGTCCTAAATAAGAGTAAGGAAGCTTGGCTCTTAGGTAACTTACCACCCACCTCGTTTTTGCAAGATTAATTCTATGCCAGCTATTTGAGTTTTTATAAAATGGGATCACATTTAGCTTTATTACTTGAGCCTGTCTTCAGGGGCAAACTGTAAAAACTGGACAGTGCTCAGTTGGGGACGAGGAAGCAGCGATTCAAAGGCAAAGAACTACAAGGGTTTCCTCTTCACCTTGGAGGAAACTAGTTTGCAACACCGCAGCAAAATACTGCCCTTATTCCCACATGCTGTCTTGTTACTCATTCTGACATATCCTCTATGTGTTCTTGGAGATCGAATTTGCCAACACATTTTTTTTAAGTTTGAAATGTGCAAAACAAAAAAACCCCACGTTTTTAGTGTCCTTGTTTTTAGTTTGCAGAGTAGAATATCTGTGCTATGTGATTAAAAAGGTCAGTCTGGCAAAGAACCCAACAAACCTTTTTAGTGCATTTGACCAATACTTTAGTGGTCATGAGATCAAATTTCCGTGTGTGATTTTGATGAACCAATTTCTTTTAGTTCTTAATAAAATACGGAGTGTGATTTTTTACATCCAGGCATTGTCAATTTCTGATGCTGAAAAACACACCTGTATTTTTACATCAGGCTTTGCCTCAAGTCAATAGAGCTGTGCTTCTAGGGATCATGGACCCTTCCTTCTTTAATACTATGATGAGATTAACAAAAGTTGCACAGAATAAGGTAAACTCGGGTAAGAAATAGAGGAAAATAGGTCAAGTTGTGGCATATGCAAGGGCTGGGAGAAGTATCAGACAAGCAAAATCAGGAAAATAGTTAGCCAAAGGGCATCTAAACAGGGCTTAATTTCTAAGGAGAGTTTAAACAAGGAACTTGGGAGGAACTGCAGAACTGGCGGATGCTTGTCACACACCAAGAGAGGGGGAGACTTGATTACTTTGCTCTGCAGTTGTGTCCCTGGCTGAGATGGGAATTGTTGAAAGAGATGACCTGTTACGTGGCTGCAATGTTTAAACAGCAAAGCATGTACCAAGTTGGGTTTTTTCTGACAAATGTTTGTCTGTTATTAAAAGAAAAAAAATATACATCAGAACAAAATTCTCTCCAATGCATTTTGAGGATCACAATCTATTATTGCTTGGGTCCAATGTGTTTGGAGCTTTCTGTCTAATTCCTGTGCAGGTTTGAATTTCTCTGCAGGTATTCTATTGTCTTCTTTTTATGAGGTCTATTAATTTATTTGAAAGCAAGTTTTAGTCAAAGAACAGTGACACTGATTCTTGATGTGCTTTTTAAACTACTTTCAGACTGTAAAACATTTCATTAGTCTGCTGTGCATCTGTTTGCTGGTGGCGCTAGTCACCGAGTGTAACTTTTTAGGACCTTGAATGGAGCTCTTTGAATGTGTCAAAATGTTTTTAATAACTCAGTATCAGGAAAGCTTCAAGGATATAGGAAATTGATCTTTGGAAACGATTTATCTGAATCAGGGAGAAGAACCGATTTGTCTCAGAAATAGCTGTCCAGGTTGGGGTTTGTGATGTTCTCTGATAATGCAGTTACACAATTTGGCAGTCCTGTTTGTGATGTCATTAATTTATTTAACCTCTGTTGTCATGCTTAAATGCCAAGGCTGAGCTTGGACCTCCAGCTAAGAGAACTATTGTGACCTGAGGCAAAAGAACAAGGTCAGCCAGGGAATAGGTATTGTAAAGGGACAGTGGTGGCACGTATTATTTCTCTCTTTACCGAAGAAGATGAGATCACTTTGCTGAATTTAGCTCCATGTAATCATCTTGCTGTAATTCCTGCATGAGAGTTTTGTCACGTGTAGATCGCATGTCCAGGAGCACTGGGAACAACACATAGATAGAGCATGGAAGAAGGTGATGTAAATTGTATGAACCTGTCTGACCACGTGTAAAAACAGATTCTGATATGCTAATGAGCTTGCTGAGAAGACTTAACATCTAGACATAATGATGGAATGAATTTTTTGCATAGCTTTTAAAATTAAAAAAATTACATTTGTTTTCAAGAAATGTCTTCATGAAAATAATCCAGTGTCTCTTGTGCCTTCATTTTCCAGGATAATACTGACACTTGCTAAAGCAGTATTTTGTTTGATTCACAATCAAACAGGAAATTTTAAAATGTGTAAACATATGCAATAAATAATTCAGGCATCGTTTCAGTAGCAGATACTAGAATAGGCTGCGGGACTCTGACTTGTAGCCAAGGTCAGACCTGCAGCTGGGAAGATTTGCTCCAGTATCTGGCAGACCAGGTTCTGCTAATCTGAGCTTGGTCAGGAGGGCGGGCAGGGTAACAGGGTTGTGTCGTACCCACGAGTGTGCTGTTATCTTGCATATCTAAGGTAGAAAACATCTTGTGGCCTGTTGTATCAACTCTCAGGTTAATAACGTAGTCACAGCCAAACCTTGTGCATAATAGGATATCCATTCTTGTGCTGGTATAAATACTGTGCAGTAGTAATGTCGTCTTTGAATAGCTGTGCCTCATTTTGACTTTTTAAGGGAAATATACAGGGCTTTGGCCCGTATGTTAACACTTCCCAGCGGAGAATTGCAGTCAACATAAACATCTTACCTGAAGATGCAAAGATGGAAATAAGGCTATTGGAAGATTACGTAACGTTGATAAACTTCATGGTTCTGAGAAAAGTTGCTAGTTAAATAACATGCAATAACTTTCATTAAATATATAATAGCACATCTAGTTGCAGTGTTTATTTTCTCTCATTAAAACCAAATAGATCAATAGCCATGTTTTTCAGTTTCTTAGCTGCACAGGAAGATATGAATCTGAAATGTGGCAGCACTAAATGCATTTCATTAACCATTAACACTTACTTTTTAAAAAATCCTAATCACATCACAAACTCTAGCAGAAATCCTTTTTAGAGGCACCAGACTGGGTTTACTCCGTGTTTCTGCTGGTCTCATTACTGAACCTAATGAAGTTGCCTAATATCAACGTGAGTATTGTGTTACAGCTGCGTTGTAAAGTGTGTCCAGGTTTTCCCTTTGTGGCTGTTCACCAAAGATGTACTTGAAGACTTACTGGCAAATTGTCACTTCTTTTTATGTGAACTTTTTTGGTTTTAGTTAGTGACTAGAAACTAGTTACATACTTCCAGGGTTCTCTGGCAGCTGTTACCATCCCTCCTTATTCTCCTTCCATCCCATAAATGTTCTATTGTAACACTATTGTTCACATAAATAATGGTGACTTTTTTTTTTTAAAGTGAGAGACCTAACTCCCTATTAGAAATGCTTACAGTGGTCAAACAATGATAATAAAATCTCTTTTATGTAGTTCTTCTGTATCTGAAGTACAGAAAATGAGTCAGGAAAATTTTATTATCCTGGTTTTAATCATGTGTCTCATATACTACCACCAAGAAAGAACTAGGAAGATATTCAATCTCTCTTCTTCTATATTGACTACGAAGGTTGCAGCCCAGATGTGTTATGTACAGATTTCAGGAGGGCTTTACTGGGACTCTTAGCTGATTTAAATATTTCAGTCACAGTAAATATCACATTTTATCTGACTACTACTGATAATATAACTGCCAATTATTTGATAACATTTGAACAAAAATTTAAAATATTTGAGAAACGGATCATTCCTCAAGTTATTCTCAAACAGTCCATCTCCTCCACATGGAGCAGAGCTTCTTGGGATGTTCCCTGTCATTCTCTGATCATGTACTTTGGCAGATTCGCAGCTTCTGAACCCCCACGTCACGGCAACTACTGGCCATAGGTGGGAGTTCTGCCTTCCATGTTGCCTGTGTTTTGCCACTCTTGGTAGGCACTGAGATTCTCCAGTTCTGTCATCGGAGGGTGTTGGAGCTCTTCTACTCCAGTTCCCTTACAGGTTCTGCACCTCCTGAGCCTACGCTGCACAGCTGAGTGAGTGCTTGATGACATTGTGTCTGGCACCAGTAGTCAGAGACTCACAGTCTCCTACGTTGGTGTGGTATCCTATATATGTAGGAACAGAAGGAAAGTTTTTACCTTACCTAGACTACATTTGTTAGCAGAAACCTTTCCTCCAACTACTGAGGTAATTCTGTGCTGTGAATAAGTGCCAAGCCTGCATTCCACATCAAGAAAAGAGTTTTCTCTCGGAAGACAGGGAAACCTCAATGGATGTTTTATACAGTCTGTGATCAGATTTCTGTCCTGAGGCATTCTTACACTTGTTTTATCAGTGTGTTGTGAGGACTTATTTCATGTAACTTTCAAACCAAAGCAACCTATACTGAACTATAAATAAAACTGGCAGAAAGTTATGCTTTTTATGTGGGAATACACATAGAAGTATTCATAAGAAAAATGGGAATAATGGAATTTAAGGGAATGGAGTTTTGTTTAAGGTATTTTAGGTTAGCATGCTGGGTGTAAGTTGATATTATCTCTGCTTCCAGTCTACTAATTTTTAGTTTAGAAATGTAGCCAGTGAACATGCTGTATCTGACAAACTAGTCAAGTCCTTGCTATGTTAGGAATAAATACTCAGATTGAGACTGGGCACTTTTCTGGAGCTAAAGAAGGAGGTAGGCAACAGAATCCAACAATGGCAATGTTTATCATGCAGGAAATTGCTTTAATGTCTTCTCAGGGAATTTACATGTAGGTACATGGTGTACCAATGCAAGGTAAAATTAGGGAATTTATTTAACATCTGTACCTAAGATTAAATCTCTGGAAGAATATTTGAGGACTGCCCTTCTCCATGGGACATTTTTGACAGTATTTGATGGAATATGCAAATTTTTTACCTTTAGGTGGCAATTGTCTTGCTGCGTTTTTGACAGAATCGTGCTACTCTTTTGCTAACGACTAGGAGGACGCCAGTTAGGTGTACTACAGCAGGAGGCTTGTGATGACCTGTTTGCTGGGAGGTCCCGAAGCAACAATCTGCAAGTCAGAGCACTGCTGTTCAGAGCCATTATACGTTCAATGGTCTGTGGTCTATGGTGGGTGAATTTCTTGTCAGATGGGTTTGCACAATTACCAAAACCATGCTAACTTTGACATAAAAGTTATAAATAAATGTCTCTACGCTCTTCTTTTGATATGTGCGTATAAAGCTTGCCAGCAGTAATGATGCAGTAATGCAGACTTACCAATTCATCTTCAGGAGAACCAATCCTATGAGATTTAAACTGAAGAGGATGATTACAGAGTTGGCTGTATTTTAAATGGCATAATTCTAAATTATCTTCCAGCAGCTTTTCAGGAGTGGTTTTGCAACAATCAGAATATTGTCTATTCAGTTTTTTCTCTGATAGTGCCTTGGGTTTTGTTTCTAAGGTCAGTGTCTTTCAAAGATTTGCTATTAAACTTTCTGACTCATTTCTTTCTGAAGGAACAAAAGATAAAATTCAAGGGTAGACTGTAGAAGGGCTAAATTTCCGTAGGGCAAAGAGTAATGATGAATTGTGTGCAAAATGGCACTTGTACTCCTGCACCTTTCCCTTGGCAATTTCATTCAACTGTCTGGAGGTTACTTCAGTTGCCTGAAACTATCCCAATATCGAAAATGAGGAAACCTGTCCAGCCTGGAGGTATATGATATTTCATGTCAACAATAGAAGAAAATGAATTGACATGATTAGCTACATTTTGTATCCAGAAAGTGTTTGCCAGGAAGATAAAGAATGTTATTGATGACCAATTAATCTTTTCTTTTTGAAAGCCTAGGATGGGAAAAGTCTTTTTAGGGTTGATTTGCAGGAACATATAGGCACTAAATCTTCTTTTAGATGCAGTGTTTAGATGTCACTAGCATTCACAAAAATCTCTACTCAGGTCTTGACTGATCATGGAGGCAGCTGTCTCTCAGCAATGAAGTTTTTGGTTGGTGAAGTTGGTGAAGCCCCTATAAATTTTCTTTTGCTGGATATATGTGTAATTACTTGATGACACTGCTGCAGCCCATACCTGAGACATGGCAGGATTCACCAACAACCTTGTATCCGTATCCAGAGGCTTTTTAAAATGGTGTTGCAATTCCCACCTCATATACAGTAGTGCATTTGGAAAACAGATGAGAACAGTCCTGCCTTAGACTAATTTGGAGTGGGGATTTAAGTGTGGATCTTCCACTTCTTCTGACAGTTTCTAATGTCTGATACAGAGAATGTTCTGGAAATAATCCCAGTTCTCAGTCCTTTCCCTTGTTCCAGTTTCTGTATAAAATTAAATATTTCTTAGAGCGTGCTTCCAGATGAAGTAATCATCGAATTGCAGTTAGTCTCAATTTGCCATTGGCCCAAAACGTAATTGGGAAAGACAGATAAAAGCCGTAACTTTCAACCGTACAGACTGGGTGTGGTCAACCTGTCACATCACTGCTTTTGACAAAGAAATTCAGAGACATAAATAACAATTTGGTGTCCATCTGCTATTGAGCCAATTTAGTTGGACTTGGATTTAAGGGTTTACTGTGTTCTGTAAGAAGGGGACTGATTTTCCCTAAAAGCAAAGCTGAATGAGAAACAGAAATACAATGTGATTAGAAGTGGCAAAACACTGACATTGTTTCCAATTTACTTATCCCAAACAAGCTCATTTTTAACAACTTTTTCCATTTCTAAATAATTTAAAGAAAGTTGCATAATATGATAGAAAACAGTAAAACAATGTAAATGATGTTTGAATTTTCACTGTTGCGAAAAATCTGTATTTACATGTGAAAACATTTTGTTTAGCTCTAAAGACTGATATGAGCAATGTATGTCCACAGGTTATGATGGAGCATACTTGTGCTTCCAGATTATGGCTGGAATTGATGAACTATTCAAGAGAAAATTGAGGCTAAGACACAAACCTTGTGTCTTGAGCTATGACTCAAGGAAAGGGTCCTAAGACTTGTATCTGATACCAGTGCTGTCACTGAGAAAGAACCACTGTGGTAGCTCATACAAATACTGTTATTTTTCTGGCTAAGTACTCTGGCCTATAATTGAAAGTAGATTTACGTGTGCCTTTCTACTTACATCATTTTGAAGTCAGATATTTGAATAGATGGTGGTTTGGGGGTTTTTTTGGATGGTAAGTCTTACGGCATAGAAGAAAACACCCTCTTCAGCTGCTGCCTTCAGTATACTGATTTTTTATAACTCTAAACTCATATTTTTCACAGGGACAGTCTGTATGGCACAAAGCCTCTTCCTCTTTGTGAAAAAACACGCTTGCATTAACAAGTTGTGGTTGAGTTAAAGATGCAGTGGAAATTGTAACTTTTTAAGAAACCTCATTTGTTCTATGTATTTATGAACAAGAATTTTAAGAAAAAATAATTTCTGTAATTAAAAGGTAGTAAAGTGCACAAAAGGATTTGTATGTAAGACTTACATATTTCAAGTATAGTTCCTTTCAGTCTATCCTATTACTCTTAGAGGCTTCTCCAAGAGTGTTTTTATCTTCTGGGAGTGATTTTGAAACAAATAGTTTAATTGTTTAATATAGTCATTGCTTCTAACGGCATTCCTTCCAAAAAGACAGAAATGTGCAGAAGTTGCAGTACTGCATGAAGGAGAAGATAAGAATCTCCAATCTGAAGGTTAGTGCTATTGGTAAAATATTATGCTTTAGTACTCTGTGATGCAAATTTAAGCAAAAGATTAGGCTTTACTTATCTCTCACTAATGTTTCATGTTTTACTGTAAAAAAATGCATTTCCTTTACGAGAAGTACAGATGGCAGTGTTGAATAAATTACTAGAGCTGTGTCATCACAGAATAAGTGACCATTTAGCTTGCTTGAAGTATAATCTAAAGCTCAGTGACTGTCTCTCTCATTATTCAGCCAGGTCAGTGACCACCTCATTGTATTACCTTAAATAATTAAGAGGGTAAAGCTTCTGCTAATACTGGAGAACAGCGTGGATTTTGTACCCGGTATAAATGGAGCATGAGTGAAGTGCTTGCCAGGTAGTTAATCAAAGAAAAGGGCTGCATTTTGAATCTAGCTTAGTTGATCTATAATGGTGTAGTTCTCTTGAATGGATTGAAATTATGCAAATTACATCAGCTGGGCATTCATATTTTGGATTTCTTCCTCAAATGGAATTCTCTTCTCTTTTTAAACTGAGTTATTTCATAATTAGTTATTACTTGAGTTTAAAGCCACTTAAGGCACTTGCTAGCTTCCCAGATAGTTAAAACTAGGGGGTGACACTGCAATTCTGTGTGCTATAGGCACGAGCAGTGTCATTGGCTCTGGGGATGGAGTAGACTGCATGTGAGAGTAACAGTTCATCTATATGATGGTTGTAGCACAATTTGCAGTAGCTATGGCCGCCGAGAGCACTGCAGAATTATGGGATGAGTCCTACTGAAGGTTCTGCTCCAGGTTCAAAAGGTGTTATCAATGCTGCAGAGGACTCAGATTATATTTTTTGAGCTGTGAAAGAGGGAGCCTGATTTCTTCTGGATTTGTGCGTTGTAGCTGACTGCCTGTCATGTTAAAGAAGGCCTGACTGAAGTCTGTGCCAGGGTAAAGATATACATGAAGAGCTTTCTTTTGTGTGGGTTCTCTGGCGTCTAGCATGGAATATTTTTAAGTCTTCTACCATGTGGTTGAGTTTCAGGGAAACTGGCCAATGAATTTATAAGCCGCAGGCTGACAAGTTTTCGTACACACAGTAGGAAAGACCCAGTTTCCAAAGAAGGAAACTGAGTGTATGTGGGTGAAGAGGAATGCTTGGAGTATGAGAGGGATCAGAGCTGTAACAGGGTCTGCGTGCCTTTTGCTTTGGCGGTAACAATCAGAGGTATAAGAAGTCTAGAGGAGGGACAGACAAGCTTTAAAACAAACATCCTCACAGAAAGGCTGTCTTACCTTCAGGTGGTCATGAATTGTCATATATGTCATCACTAGTACATTTTCTGCTATGTAGCATCATTCTCTGGAAATTCCTTCTTGTGTATTTTGTCTCTCTTTGTGTCACATACACACAAACACATAGACAAGAGGCCATGTAAACTAGCCAATAGGGAATGCCACAAGTACATTAATTACCTCTTTTCTTATTTCTGTGCGCTTTGTTCAGTACGACAGAGATGCCTGCACTTCATTTATTTTTCGCAGCTCCAAATACTTGCCCTTCTTCATGAACCAAGGGAACTTTGGGCCTTTCCCTTAAAAATATGTGGTGCTATGGTGTTCTCCTTTACCCAGTGGCTCAGTACTTAGTACATAAAACTTTGCTTATTTCTGGGATATTGATGTCAGAAAGAAGGCAGCAAACAAGAGCAAGCATGACATTCCTAGGAGGAGGTCCACCAGGGTTTCAGTGAGTTCCAGTGCATTTTCTGTATTAAACAAGGGCGAACTGATCAGAAATTTTTAAGAGCTATTTTTTTTTTTTTGCTTATGTCCCAAATTGTGTCATAAATCTAGGGCTAAATCTCTTTAAGCTTACCTGGATTTTGGAGTTGCCAGTGTTGTCCTTTCCATCTTTTCATGACAGGAGTGAAATGGATATTAAAGCTCTTTTGGGATCAGATGCATGCAAAAAATTAACCAACCATAATTTCTATGAAAGCTCGTTGTTTGATGAAAAAACATTACCCAGGTTGTGTGTAAAATTTTTTCCGCAATAATGGCATTTTTTCATTCCCAGCATGGTCTGTTTAGATTTTCCTTCTAGACCTGTTTTGACAAAATGTACTTCACACAGTAATAAAGTCCATTAAAACTGGAGGTGTAACACTGCCCCGTTAGTTGAAAGTATATGGTATCTCTGTTTTTTTTCTGCAGAATGTGTCTTCTCAACATATGATGTTAAAGTCCTAATCAGTTTATTTTGTGCCACTCTTTACCCTAGCATCTACATTTATACAAGCACTGTAGAATTTTCTTTTCCCGGAAAGTAGATTCCATTATTACCTCATTTATGCAAAGAGATGTCTGAAAACATTAAGATCAAAAGTGTGTATTATTTTTAGTGTCAAGAAAAAGAACACAGAACTGAAAACACCTGCTCCTTAGCAGTGTATGGAACAGCTCCCCTTGGCCTCAGTTGCAGTGCTGAGTACCCAGTTCTTCTCCTGTACCTCATGTCACTTATTCAGAAAACTAGGATTGCATCTCAGGGCTACCAGTCTACTCCTAGATGTTGTCTTTCCCTGGCTCCTTGCCCTTTCCCTGCCACGTAATCTCCCAGGGAGACATGGTGTCTGGGAGTATGCTGCATGTCTTCTCTAATAGTAGGTAAGAGAACAGAAAAAGTAATTAGTAACTTAGCTTCTTTCATTGCATATTTAAGTTTGTCTGTGTGGGCACATTCCATTCTTGCTGACTGAAAATGGATTGTCTGAAAATTTATCTACCAGCTTTTTTGGTTATGTTCAAATTCATAGGTTTGTTTGGTTTTTTTTTTTTTTTTTTTTTTTTTTTTTTTTAATAAAATTTATGCTAGTCATATGGAAGTAGCTTTCTGGAAGAAAATGAGAAGTATTGTCCTTATCCAAAGGTGATACTTCAATTCCAAATTGATACTTCTATGCTGAATTTGAATCCTTCTTTCAAAGCCTCAATTATTATGAGAGAAAATTTTTCAACGTAAGCAAAACAATATAGTTTATTTTTTTTCTGAAAATTTGGCTGAACCAGTTATGCTGAGGTATTGCCAAATTATTAATTTTGAAATGGAGACAATTTATCTGAGAAGTTAATGGAGGAAAATAGCGGTTGACTTTTAACATAAACAAAACTATTTGCATGTTTGAGAAATGAATCTAGGCATTTTAAAAAGAAAAACTGTATCAGTTAAAGGAAACACACTTCAGAAATGTCAAATCCTGAACTCCTGTGGATCAAGGGTTTTATCCTGTGAAATCCACAGTCAGACTGGAAGTACGTTAACGCTAGCAGAAGTGTAATACTCTAGCTTCTGTTCTTCATTTCATTTATCTCCTCTCACTTCTCAGCCTGTTCTTATCTAAAGTGCCTGGTGAATTGTGCTGGAGTGTCTCATCCACAGATGAAGTCAAGGAAAAGCACATAATCCCATCTCTTTGTCAGGATGTGCTGAGTTCATTGTACTCACTTTGCACTTCCAAGGAAAAGAGAAGGAAAATGAGCAAAGGCAGCAGAGTTATGAAAGAAGCATTTGGCTGTTATTTCTCCTGTTATATGGAAGGTAAACAGACAGGACAAAGAAAGGCTGAGTATTTTCTGTTTACGTGAGGCACTACTGGTAAGACATAAGCCTTTAGATTACTTATCTGTGTCCTGTGGAGTACCTGATGACTGGGGAGACACATAGAAGATCAAAATGCTGTGATTTTTACATGCAATATTTTCCTAGGCAAAGTTCTTGTTTTCCTTTATAATTGCATTTATTGGATAACAGTCATGAGTGTGCTGGCTCACCTGCAAATCACTGCAATCATTGTCACTATCACAGTTATATAAAAAGCAAAGGGCTTTATTCACATCTATGTCAAAGATTCCTTAGTTGTCTTTGCTGTTTTAAAGTTGCAATAAATAGTCTTCAAGTCTCTTTACACTGTCATAATGGGATAAAAAGGCCTTGTTGCATATAAGAATCTGGCTGATAGTGTCCCCTCAAATGCTCACACCTGGGGACAAGTCACATTATGCAGAGCAAGACAGTGTAACGTAATAAGGACAGTATTTTGCTTGTCTATACATTGATGATCTTTACATTCATTTTTATATCTAAATGCTACCTCTTTCTCTCAACTCCACAGAGAGTAAATTTTGGGGGTTTTTTGGTTGGTTTTTTTTTTTTTAGTCCTAAGCCATTGCAACAGAAAGAAATCTGTAGACTGGCTTGTGAAAAATCTGTCATTTCAGAGGTCATTCTCTGTGTAAGTGGCAGCTTGGCTGAAGGGAAGGCATGCATGCATGAGGAGCTGACAAATGGGCAGATGAAGCTAGAAGCTGTGCCCTTAACAGTACGCTAGAAAAGATGCACATGTTCAAGGAGGTGCTCTGGGAACTGTGAGTGTGTACTGCTTCATTTATTCCTGGAAATTAAAATGGAGAAGAAGATGCCATGAGCAGCCCAATACGATTATGATTTGTGATATGCTGTAGGACTTAAAATCGCTTGTGGCTGTGGCCTTAATTGCTAACGAGTAAATGCTTCCCTTGGTTACACCTGGGCTGCCCCACTGACTCCATGGGTCTGTTATGGCAAACTGGGACTGAAACTGGAATAAAGCACTTAAAATTCACTGCTTTAATGGAAATGCTGATCACAACAGTAAGCATTTTTGGAGAAGAAATTGTAAGAAACCTGCACCTATGTTTTATTTGTATTGCTGCTTAACCATGTGTTTTTCTTTCTCCTGGGAATAAACTGTAAAACTATCAAACATAGGCTGGATCTTAAAAAAATCATTTGCGAACTAAATATAGTCAATTTTGTTCCTTTCTCAAAAGATTCAAATGAGAAGATGCAAGTACTGCTCTTCTATATGCATCCATTTGTGTACAGACAGGAAATGTGTGTACTCTTGACCACACTGAGATCATACTTTGGCTCAGAAGCTCACATTATGGGATTTGAAATATTTGAAGCTGAGGCTATGGCAGTTTCCTGCATTAACGTGGCTTTATGAGTTATAGCTGTACAAAGTCCTGTTTAATCTTGATTTCTTTCAAGAAGCCCTTGTTAAAATTCTTGCCAGCTCTGACAGTAAGAAAGACGCACTTTAGTGAATGGCATCTTTTAAATAAAACATTTTTGCTTACATCAATTAATGGCAAGCTTTATGCCTAGTTATTCCATCTTCTATATATCTTCTGTGTATTTGGTTTTTCTTAAGAGTCATTCTCGTCACCTGAGGTCAGAGACATTTGCAAACCTTCTGCCTTAAACCACTCCAATGAATTGTCAGAGAATAAGCATTGCAGTAACTGAGCTATGTGACTGATGAGCTATCAGCTCTTTCAGAGGAATAACACTCAGTCACTGGGACTGCTAAATTAAGGGGACTGCTAAATTAAGGCAGACATGTAAGAAGAAGCTATTTTAATTGTGGTGTTATAATAATTCACAAAATGCCCTGTATACCATGATTGGTATGCACATGTGGGGACTGGACATCTTGAGATACTGACAATAATATTCCACACAGTTTACACAGCTGAATTTACCCCAGTTTAGAAATAGCTGAAGTTGTTTGATATCTGCTCCTTGGTCTCTGCAGTATGAATAAGATGTTTTCCAGAGCTAAATGTCCAAAAATCTTGGTCATTAGTCAAAACCACTGTGGTAGCAGTAAGGTTGTTGTAACAAGTTAATAAGAAATAAGGTGATAATGAGACTGTCATATTTCATTAGATATGAATTAGTGTGGTGGATAGAAAGCTATTCCTGGCCCTGGAAGCAGCCATTCCAGATCCGGACAGAAGCACAGCAGTACGCAGGATCTGCTGTTCCTCTTTGCTGTTCTGCTGGTAAAAGAGGGACTTGGATTCCAATATCTCCAGTCTGGCACTTTTCACAAGAATGAACAAAACAAATTTGGTACAAAGGATGTGGCATGTTGAAAGGAGTTCCTTGTATAATGCATTTTAGGCAGTCAGCCTTGTGTTGATAAGAGAGTTACTTGCTGAGTTAATGCACTGTGCACCTATCCTGGATTACTGCTAAATCCATTTGATCTTCTATATCCCCTTATCAGATAATTCCTCACTGAATCAAGTACATTTGTGTCAAATCCTAGCTTTGAGATAATTAATCAAAGTTGGTTACAGTTAAATGTATCCTGATTAGATCAAATGGTTTGATGGGCAGTGTAATTTTTTGATAGATGCATTATTTATAGTGTAAAACACATCTGTTTGTGACACTTTGGCTGTTTCCATCTGGGATAAGTGCCAAGGGGACTAATTTTCCCTAGGCAGGAAAGCTGAGCTGCCTGAGGTTATGGACTCTCATCTACTCTGGGCATCACTACCGCATTTACATTTGCTGTGCTACTCTTTGGTGAAAGATGCAGGAGCTGAACCCATTTCTGAGAAAAAGTGTGTGGAAACAAGAATTGCTCTAGAATTCCATTTCTGAAACTTGTGTGGGCAAATTTTGATAAAGAAGTAATGCTGCGTTTCCTGACCTTAGATGCTCCACCATATTTGCAGCTCTAGCCCAAGCTGTCTCAGCATAGGAGTTTTAAACACAGGTATCTCTGTGACAGGCAGATTGTTGCAATTGAAATTCCCAGAGGTTTATTTCAACGTGTTGTTCTGCAGCAGCAGGAGCCTCTAGTGCAGGTGCAAGATGCAGTAACCACCTTGTGTAAGGTGTAGTAAGGATCTTGTGCAAAGCGGCGTATGAAGAGCTTTCCTGAGTTCTGCAGGCAGCAGAGGGATTGTTCAGCTGCAGAAATCTTCCAAGGACATAGTCAAAGGAATACAAAGGGAGTCAGTCAAGTACTGTGACCGAGGCTGTCAAGTTTCCTTGGACAGAGTAATAATAACTACTGATTCCAACTTTTTAAAATCCTTTATGTTTTTAAAATGCTTATTAAAAAAAATACAGGTAGCAGGCAAGATTCTCAAAGCTTCTCTAATAAACTCAGTGCTCAGTTGTCATTAGCAAAGACCAGGCTTCCATCTGCAATCTGTTCTTCGTAAGATTTTTTTCACAGCAACATATTGAAAAACAATTATGCAGAAAATACACTAGAAAGCTAAGAATCTTTAACCATCACATTATTTTATAACACTTGACCAAGGATTATAGTGAGTGATCGAAGATGGTAAGCACACTATAAACAAGATTTTTAGTATGACTTGAAGTTTCTATAGTACCGTTTGCCCACTGACATGGTTTGTCAGGAACTCATCAGTGCTTGTATTTCACTTCCATTTCTGTCTCACTTCCCATAGAAATAATATCCTGTGTGAAATTAATTGTCTGAAATTTAACTGTTTGTCCCCACAGTAAGAATGCTATTTTACTGTTGATGATTAAATAAGTTTGCCAAAGATGAATTGATAAATTGACATTGCTCTGAAATGCTCAAATATTTTCTTTACAAAGTTCTTGTTGGGTAGAAGTTTATTACTTCTGAATTGAAGAATTTTGTTTTATATATATATAATTTCATTTTATAGCTAGAACATCTTGAATGCATGTTAATTGGGCTATATCAAATGAGCCATGGATTTCCATGAATGTGTTAAACTAAAAATATATTCAAGAAATAAAATGCCTTATGTCCCTCTACCTCTGTCATAATGTCTGCAATTCCCTAATATATTATCATTGTTTCAGCAAAATTTTCCAAAATTACTATAGATAACGCTGGTGATAAAAGACAGCTTCTTTCAGTACCTTTTTCTAAGCACCTGGGATGGTAGTTTATTTGAGCCTAAACTACACAGTTTTAGCATGTGAAAGAGAACTAAGTTATCTTCCTGTATTCCCATCACTTCTACACTTTCCTGATCAAAATTTAAATTCATGTGATGATTAGTACCCTGGTATTTGGACTGAAATATTAAATTGATCTAACCTGGAAACCACAGCAGACATGACATTGAAATTAGCATCAGCTCACAGAATTCTGAGACAGGGACAGATGAGCTTCTTGTGAATGAGAGATACTGGGACCAGTCGGGCAAAATACAGTGAAAGTCTTGCCATGTGCTTTGTCATCTCACTGATGTGAGGTATTTCATTTTCCTTCTCTAGGATGTTTGTTGTAACTGGAGTGAGGAGAAAAGCATGATCAAGTCTCTTGCTCCTAGCTGATAGCTTGAGGACACTTAAGACAAGGGTGGAATAGATGGTGGAATCAAGAAGAACTAGGTCAGTGATATTTTTAGGATGTTTTTAAATCTATATCTTTCTGGTTGCTTTAAGTCCCCTGAGGCTATATCCACACACAACAAAAAGCTGGCTGAACATCCTTTAAACAAGGGGATTTCGGTAAAGGGTACGGTATGTCTTTTTTATTGTGGTATTATATAACTTTTACAATATATTGTGAAGTGTAAGCAGCTTCAAAGACCCTGCTCCAACGGGGTCTACCCAGATTGCAGCTACTTCAGGGAATACCCCCTGTCCTGGGGACTCTCCATGGGCTGTGGGGGAATCTCTGCTCTGGCACCTGGAGCACCCCTTCTTCCTCCTTCTCCTCTCAACCATGTGTTCATACTGGTGTTTCTCACACTTTTTGCCTCACTCCTCTCTGGAATTTTTGCCCTTTCTTCAATAGGTTTTCCCAGAGGCACCACAGGCTCCACTAAGGGGACTGGCTGTGCCCTGTGGTGGTGACGCCACAGCAGAACCATCCAGAAACAGCCCCTCCTCACAGAAGCTGTACCTGGGCACAAGCACCCCAAACAAAAGCATAGAAATGACCTCTGAGTTATCTCATAAAGTGTAGGGGCAAAGGATATTGCATATGATAAACCTGGATCTGCCCATAGGTGACTTCCCAAGAGCTCCCCTGTGTTTTGAAACCAACCACAGTTTGGGGGCACAGTAGGGGCATGGCTTCATCTTGTCTGGATTTCTGGAAATTTAATCTTTTTACCCACTACTGAAGGTTAGTTTTGTGGGACATCCTCCTGCACCCGTGGTTGTTTTCTGATCCCTTCCAGACAGGACGGGAGCACATCTTGTCCCCTCAGAAGACAACCAAAAGGCCAGTCAGCTCCTTAAAATAGCTCGTGCCATAACAGAAATTGTAGCATTTCTCTGTGGAAGAGGAACCTTTCCTTGCTTGCAGGAGAAACCTTTGAAGTGCTCCAGTGCAGGGGGAGCACCCAACACAGATGTTCAGGTTCTCAGGTACCAACTGTGATGTTTTAAGATGAATTGGGATCCACTTTCTATGAAGAATAATGTATTATGGGTCATGGGTGTATATCTCATCAGTCTGGGGAGAGGGTGTAGTATACCTGAAAAATCTCTAATGGCAATAAGATACTTTTTTATCCTGAGTTTCCTGTTTCAATGCATGTGTTCTCAGGAGAGCACAGGGTAAGAAAAATTACTTCTCTAAGCCTTTGACAAAGCATAATTTATTGTATAACTGTTTAATTTTCATTTTTTTACAGTATACTAAAAATTAGCTTTGAGACAGTATTGTTAGGAATATCAGTGTTTGCTTAGATATTAAAGAGATCAACAAGTGCCTTCAAATTCAATTTTAGACTTTTTTTTTTGTTATGAATAGAGAGGATTCCTGTATATGCTTAAGTTTTATACCATTTTAACATGTGATGGCCCTACTTAGATGTTAATAATCTTTGTCTTTAATGCAATTAGTCACAGTGGTGGTTTTTTAGATGGGGTAGGGTGAACCATTTTGTTAAAGTGCATAATTCCACCTTTTTCTAAGGAAAATATAAACATTTCAATATGACCAAAAATCCCAAACTGACAGACTTCAGGAGGGGAAAGTGTGCATTGATCAGATTTTTGAGAAATGCTGAGGAAGAAAGAGCAGAAATATAGTTGTTATTTAAATTTTTGGTGTAAAGCTGAATGAAGCAGTGCTGTATTTAGAAACATAATTGGTTTTTGTGCCAACATGGCCAAAAGGATATGTGAGGGATTCTATGGAATAAGAAGTGAAATCACTGAGAAGAACTACTGTACTCTGTTTTTCATGCAGTCATTGCATTTAGTATTTCACCTTCTTTGGCATTTTTGCTGATGGTGGCAGGATGGAATGGATATTTATACCAGCTAGACTACTGATTAGGACTGTGGAAGAGAGAGGTATGTTTTGTCAGGGTGTTAATGCAGCTCAAGGTCTCCTGTCACAAGTGTTTATGATGATGAGACAAATACAGAGCAATTACCATTTACTGGGTAATAATTTGGCAACATATAGGAAGTGGTAAACAGAAGTGACTGGAGTAATATATGAGTTGGGGCAACATCCCAAAAATCTATCGACACTAATTACAGATTTGATGCACCAGGTGATCATTCAGCAAACATTTGCAACTCCTATGCGTTTTTTGTTTGCCTGTTTCCATGAGGTGCAGTCCTCAGCATGGGACCACAGCTCTTCCCTGCCAGTCACACTGCCTTTTGCACGTGGATTTGTCTTGGAATGACAAAATATTTGAGAATTGTCTGGGCATATAAAAAGACAGTTTCATCTCATCAGCAATTTTTCAAGGATGAAAATGGTTCTGTTAATAATTGATATACATGTTTGTGTTTCTAATAAGGACAATAAGGAATGGTTTTAATAGGGAATTGTACACAAGACAATTGGGATCTGTTCTCTGCTCTGCCAGACTTTCTGTGTCAATATTAGTTAGTCTGTTCATGATTACATCTCCCCCTTTTAAAGAGGAAGAATATTACTGTGTGAGGGCAGTGAATGTGCTTGTGACTGAAGCCAGATACCTCATTATTAAGGTGCTTATAAATACCTAGAACAGGTGTGACATTTTCAGACCATACTCATCATGGTTGTGCTTAAGGACTGGTTTATTTGTAAAATCAGTAGACCATCATACATAAATACACAGACGTAAATATATCCTTAATAAACAACTGCAGGAGGGGAAGGAACCCCAACAAAACATAAAAAACACAAACAAACTCCTCCACTAAGAATCCAAAGAAAAACTAAACTAAAAAAAAATACACTAAGATACTGATTATGGCAGTTCTTACATTAAACCTCTAAAACAAAAGTGTCCAGAGGACTGAACAATCTTACTTTCAGCTGATTGTTCGCATCTTCTCCCATCCAGAAAAACTCTTTCATGCACAGGTAAGTTTTAGCACACCAGCAGTCCCACTGAATTTGCTGAGCATCTGTATCCTGAAGTGGGGAGATAATTAGTAAAACTTGTGTTTGTTTTTTTCTCCTGGATTCCTGGCATTTGAAAACCCCATCTAAGTTGGGGCAGTGCCAAACACAAATACAGGTTGGGTGGAGAATTAATTAAGAGCAGCCCTGCAGAGAAGGACTTGGGATGTTCATTGATAAGAAGCTCAACATGAGCCAGCAATGTGCACTCACAGCCCACAAAGCCAACCACATCCTGGGCAGCATCAAAAGAAGCGTGGTCAGCAGGTCAAGGAAGGTGATTCTGCCCCTCTACTCTGCTCTCATCAGACCCCACCTGGAGTACTGTGTCCAGCTTTGGAGTCCTCAACACAGAAAGGACATGGACCTGTTGGAACGGGTCCAGCAGAGGGCCACGAAGATGATCGGAGGGCTGGAGCACCTCTCCTATGAGGACAGGCTGAGACAGTTGGGGTTGTTCAGCCTGGAGAAGAGAAGGCTCCAGGGAGACCTTATAACAGCCTTCCAGTACGGCTAAAGGCAGCCTTTGTCAGGTTGTGTAGTGATAGGATGAGGGGTAACAGTTTTAAACCGAAAGAGGGGAGATTTAGATTAGATGTTACGAGGAAGTTCTTTACTGTGAGGGTGGTGAGACACTGGAACAGGTTGCCCAGAGAGGCTGTGGATGCCCCATCCTGGGAAGTGTTCAGCACCAGTCTGGATGGGGCTTTGAGCAACCTGGTCTAGTGGGAGGTGGCCGTGTCCATGGCGGGGAGATGGGTTGGAACTCGATGATCTTTAAGGTCCCTTCCAGCCTAAACCATTCTATGATTTTTACATGGCATTCATTCCTCTGTGAAATAGGGAGTAAGGTGGCAATATTATTACTACTTCAGGTTTATATTCTTACATGTGATTTTAATACAGAGAGGAGCTTTCAAAGGGAGGAAGAGATGCACTGTAAGCTGGTTCTTTCTTTGATTGGGATTTATTTTCAAAAATATTTCTTTTTAATGACTGTGGTGCTGTAAATGATTTCTGAAAGTGAGTTTAATGTGCTTGTACCTTGATACTTTTTTTCTTAAATTATAGATGTAATGGTGCTAGTTGGAATGTTAGTGCTTGAAGGAGATAAAGTACTACGCTGGCATGTTTCAGTTCAAGTCTTGCATGAAACCAGCCTGGTGGTCTGAGCTCTGTCCTGAGCTCTGTCTAATAACAGTCTTTCAATGTGACATTTCCCTCCTTTTGTGGTCCAAGGCTAGCCTTTCCCTTTAACAAATGCCACAGACACTTGTTTCTAGTCTTGTCCCCTCATCTGTGGCGTTTCTACATCACTGGAACAGTGATGGCCTAACTGACCTCAATGTGACGTGATTTGCACAGTCTCATTAACTTTCTTGCCAAGTCCCATCCTGAACAGTGAAGATGGTAGCACTCATCTGCACACTTTACCAAGGAAGCTGACACTGCATAGAAAGATTATAACATCAAGTACCAGTGTATGGCTTACCAGTAAATCTGCTAGGAGAGCTAGCATGATTCTTGCTGAAGCTGAAAACAACCCGTAACTAGTAACATGCTCTCATAAGTCCATACATTTTTTTTCATTTATAAAGTAGGTAGATTTTTCAGGGTAAAAGAGTATTAGCTGGAGAGCCCTGGATACTTCTCCAGGCAGTGTGTTAGCTGAATCCCTGGAGATTTGAGACTTATTCAACAAGGTGGCAAGATTTTCAATTTGTGTTAAACAGCCTAAGAATCCTTTCCTTGTAGCTGAAAGAAGAGCCAGGAGAGTAGCCGAGGCAGTTGCCTTCTCAGGATAGTTGAGGATGCTAAAGCATTTGACCTTAACTTCACATTGCAAACTGCTAGTGTTGTCTCTCCATAGTTTTTGCAGGCAGTCTGTATTTACCCTTCCTTCTGGGAGTAGCTAACTGACCCACCACTTGTGATACCAAGTTCATTTTGTGTTAATTTTAACATTCTGAAACAAGTTTCAATCTAAGCAGTTGAAAATAGATGAGTTGTTTGAAAAACAAACAAATTACTAAGTATTGCAATTAGTGGTGCAGCCATATTTTGGTGAATTCTGAAGACTTTACCTGTCTTGGACTTTTAGCCCATAAAGTGGTGGAAAGATTTACTGAGTAAAAAAAGATTTGCCCAGTTCGTCTAAGGCATTGTGATTAGTCTTACGCTTGTTTAATTCATCAAATTTGTTACATGCATAAAAAGCGCCAGTCCTGTAAGTGCCTGAACTAATGAGTAGTACAAAACATATTTCTGCCTGGGAAAACTAGAGGTAATCAAGCATTCCCAAAATGCAATTTTTTTTTTTTTTTGCAACTGCAGGAAATTCAGTGTGTTTCTATAGGTATGTATTGGTTTGGACAAGTCCACCTCTTTTTCGTAATACTCCCTCCTAGGTCCTGCTTTTTTACTGACATTCATCCTCTAGACTTGGGTTCTTTGTCAGACTCTTCTTGCTGCTACCTCTGGGGGACCAGAATTGTTGGATATTCTCAAAATGCAGATAATAAGTGGAGACCGGCAATGTCTGTAGAGGACCTTTTACTCTGGGAGTTTGCCGCGATTGAGAGACGGGATACAGCTTGATGCAAGCAAGATGTCGATTTTATTATAATTCTTCACATACATTTATATTAGTCCTAAGGTAGTGTGTTCTAAGCTGATTGGTTCACATTCCACATTAGGCATTCACAGATTGGCTAATGCTAATGCTAATGCTAAAAGCATTTTTATAAACACTTACTTCTTCTAACTACATCAGTCTATCTTGAGCAAGGACAACAGTTCCTCTTTTACAGGGTGATTATTTTACAGCCTCTCCAGCCCATGGTCCTTGTATGGAGTCAGCACTCTCTGTTCCTTCTAAACAAAGTTCTTATCTTACCCTTCCCAAGGCCTGTGGCCGACAAGTTCCAGCACATCTTCTTTTATCAACTGAGCAGTGCTGGGGGTTTTGCTGAGACCAGCCAAATCCTGTCCCACATCTCCCCCTTCCTGTTGCACAATAAGAACTCTTTTTATGGAGCGTGCTATCAATCCTTGTAAGCATTGCAACAAACACGGCAAAAAAAGTAACAAGAAAACAAAGACAGCCAAAGCATACGTAATCATTTTCACAAGACTCCTTAACCACCCTGACAATCCCCATCCTTCAAAAAGTTTATCTAACCAATCCCAACTGTCGCTTTGTCGAAGCTTAGAGACCCCAGCTTTGAGCTGCTGGATGCTAGCATGAATAGATTCTGAATGATCTGAGAGATTCATGCAACACATACCCTCAAAATCCTCACAGCCATGTCCTTGTGCCAAAAGCAAAAAATCTATAGCAGCTCTATTTTGCAATGTAGCATGGCGAACACTATCAACATCTAATAAAAGGCCAGACAATGCATTACTAGTAGCATTAGTCTGTTTAGCAAGCCAGCAGCCAAGCTTATCTAAAGTCGCTAACGCTTTCCCAGCGGCAGCTCCAGGTAACAAAAGAGAGGCAGCAAAGCGTTGACTAAAGACCAAAACTCCACGTTGTCATTACAATCGGGGGTATATGCATGGATGCCACGCTTCGTCCTATGAGAAAGACGGTGTTGTAAAATCATAGATGTATTAGGAGTTAGGACAGAAAGGCGTCCGAGGCTACATGGACCTCCTTTTATATGAGAAGGGATAACGGGCCACGCCCTATCCCCACAAATAAAAAATATCCCCGACGGTAATAGAAGGGGAACATTGCTAGACTTAGACAAGTTCGTTGCTGTGTAATTCCCAACAATTTCTGTACATCATGCAAGTTTTTTATGTCCACCTGTATCTGTAAAGGTTGAGGAACTATAGTCTGGGCCCTGATGCGCCAACCTAAGTATTTCCATGGGGCCATCCTTTGAACCTTCTCTGGCGCAATACAGAGGCCTGCTGAGTTAACAGCAGTTGTGACAAGGGCTACAGCTTCCTCCGGACCTCGTGATGTTGTGCGGCCACTAGGATGCCATCCATGTAATGGTACAATAAGACACTGGACATCGCGGTCCTAACAGGACTAAGTACTTTAGCTACATACCACTGAGAGATCTTAGGGCTGTTCTTCATTCCTTGTGGCAGCACAACCCACTGGTATCTTTGCAATGGGGCTTGCATGTTGACGCTTGGAACTGAAAAAGCAAATTTAGGAGCGTCATTTGGATGCAGGGGAATATTAAAAAAACAGTCTTTGAGGTCAATAACAGTCAAATGCCAATGTCGAGGAATCATAGTGGGAGACGGGAGTCCTGGTTGGAGGGCTCCCATGTCTTCCATAGCGTCACTAATTTTCCTGAGGTCGTGGAGCAAGCGCCACTTGCCAGTTTGTTTCTTAATAACAAAAACAGGTGAATTCCAGGGACTAGTGGAAGGCACAATATGCCCCTTCGTTAACTGTTCCATAACTAACTCTTGGAGGGCGCGAAGCTTTTCCAGTGGTAGGGGCCATTGATCTACCCAAATAGGGGTATCGGTTTTCCAGGTTAATTTTAGGGTGTCGCGCACTTCAGTGGCCCCGCCTAAAAATGGGTCCGAATGGACATTCCCCACTGGGACAGCACATCACGCCCCTACAGAATCATAGGAATGGGTAACACAAAGGGTTTCACAGAGGCTATATGACCCTCCGGACCTTGGATTTGGATTAATTCCAAACTTTGGTGGCTGCTACCAGTTCCCCCAATTCCAGCCAATGCTTGGGAAACGTTAGCCAGAGGCCATTGCGGGGGCCACTTAGCCTGAGAGATTACTGTAACATCAGCTCCGGTATCAATAATTCCATTTAGCACTACTTGCTGTCCTCCGCGGATAAGGGTACATTGACATACGGGTCGCTTTTGAGAAATAGATTGCACCCATAGAATTTGCGGGTTCCCTGTAGATCCAAACCCTCCCCTCCTTTGATGAGGTTGACTAGGAATGGGGGAGTTCGTCCCCACTGGAATCAATATTAATTGCGCTATACGGCTACCTTTAGGTATTGTGCAGGGAGGAAATGGGGTCCATGCCATAATCTTAATTTCATCAGTACTATCGGAGTCAACGATCCCTGGTAATACAAAAAGGCCTGACAATGTTGTAGATGATCTTCCTAACAATAGCGCTTGTGTTCCAGGGGGTAAGGGCCCCGGGATATTTGTTGACAATAGGTGAACCGAGGGATCGAGTAATGTTACTGTGTGGGAGGTTGCCAGGTCCAGTCCGGCGCTGCCTGCTGTTGCTGGGCGAAGACTTGAGGCACTGCTGCTTCCCTCCGAGGGGGTTGGAACGTCGGCTGCGGTATTTGTGTCTGCACGCGTCGCTGCCCCGCGCTCCGTGATCGGTTTCCCTGTATCGGTTGTCCCTGAAAATCATACTTAGACCGACATTGATTAGCATAATGACGCCCTTTTCGGCACCTGGGACAAATCCCAGGGGCTTGGGATCTAGCACCGGCATTGGCATTTAGACAATTTTTCTTCAGATGGCCGGGTCTGCCACAACCATAACAGTTCCCCACACCTGATGGACCTTCCATGGCCGCAAAGGCGGCAGCCATAGCCTCGAATTTATGATCTACAGTGCCGATAAGAGATTTCAATAGCTTTTTACAATCAGCATTAGCATTTTCAACAGCCAGCTTCAGCAACAGTATTTCCCGAGCTTCCGTGTTGCCTACTTGACGTTCCAAAGCCTGTTTCAGTCTATCGATAAACTGCATGTAAGGCTCTCGGGGTCCCTGAGTGATAGTGCTAAAGGCTTTCTGCGGTTTCTGTGAGTCGGGGACCTTAAGAAAAGCCTTTTTCGCTTCTTCGCGGACCGCCTGGAGAGCCTCCCGGGGGCACTCTCGAGCTTGAGCTGCCGGATCCGAGTGCTGACCTGTACCGGTAAGGTGCTCCATGGTCAGCGCAGCCAGTGCAGCGTTATTATGACCCACATATGTAAGGAGGAGTGCCTGAAGTCCCCTTCTCCAGTGTGACTCCCATAGCGAGTATTGAGTCGGAGTCAACAGCAGCTGCGCTAGAGACTTTAGATCTTGAGGAGTCATAACATATGTGTCGAACACGGAAGACAACAGACTCGCAAAATAGGGGGAAGAAAGCCCGTGCTCGGTGACGGTGCGGCGCAGTTCCTTAATAACCGCAAAAGATAGGGCTTCCCATCGCGCCCCCCGGCCCTGATAAATCACCGGAGCCACTATTGTTCTAGCAACCTCCAGGTCCCCCTCTTTCAGGGCTTGTCGTCTTATGTTAGCCCACACATCGTGTGGGTCGGGGGGGTATAAGTCCGGTTCCTTGTCCGGATCGACGGGACCCGGATCGAAAGGGTCTTCTTCCGGGGGGTGACCGGCGGCGTGTGCGCCTAAAGGTCCGGGACGCGGTGGCCCAGAAGGTGGCGCCGTTGGGGTTTCCGCCTCTCCTCCTTCTTTGGCTTCTAGTCCCCCTTCCTGGGCTTTTAGAGTCTCCAAAATGCTCCTCCACCACGGGAGCATACGCTGAGCCTTGACATCTCCCGTTGTTGCCGCGTCCCATAATTTCACCCCCACATCATCCCAAAGTTCCCGCGTAAAAATAGTAGATGTGGTTACAGTGGGTATTTTCACTTGTACCCATTTAAGTATCGTTTTAAGATCATGCCCAGAGATATTCTTTCCATGCTTTTGAAGGAGAGCTTTCATAAGCTCATATACGTCTCTTTCAGGGGAAGACGCTTGATTTCCCATGTTTCCCACAGCTCACCTCTCTACTCCGGAGGGATTTCAGGCCGGCCGGCTCCTGCTTCCTTTCAGCAGCTCATTCAACGTTCTGTGGGACTCGCAGCATGCCACGCAGATAGGTAGTTCCTGAGCCCTGGAATCACGTCGGGGTCACCAATTTGCCGCGATTGAGAGACGGGATACAGCTTGATGCAAGCAAGATGTCGATTTTATTATAATTCTTTACATACATTTATATTAGTCCTAAGGTAGCGTGTTCTAAGCTGATTGGTTCACATTCCACATTAGGCATTCACAGATTGGCTAATGCTAAAAGCATTTTTGTAAACACTTACTTCTTCTAACTACATCAATCTATCTTGAGCAAGGACAATAGTTCCTCTTTTACAGGGTGATTATTTTACAGCCTCTCCAGCCCATGGTCCTTGTATGGAGTCAGCACTCTCTGTTCCTTCTAAACAAAGTTCTTATCTTACCCTTCCCAGGGCCTGTGGCCGACAAGTTCCAGCACATCTTCTTTTATCAACTGAGCAGTGCTGGGGGTTTTGCTGAGACCAGCCAAATCCTGTCCCACAGGAGTTCTGTACTGGATTAGAGCTGTTGCCCTGAATGTGCTACTGAGGGCAGAAGGACAACATATAGGAGTTTTGAAGGCTTTGATGAGTTTAAGTATCCTCTAAGAAGGAGTGGCCTGGATGAAAGCAAGAGGGTAAAAGCTGTTTGTTTTTAAAGAAAGAAGTAATGTGAAGAGAGAGCACAAAGTGCAGCATTCAGAGGAACACAGGAGTCTCTTAGAGCCCCTTTAAGCAGAAGTTGAGAAGTTTTCTTTTGATACACCTTGCTGATTTTGTTGTATTTGCATTGTAATTCATAGTCATCCCACACATAGCCTGGTGTTGCTGTGTTAATTGAAGTTCTAGTCATCCGGCAGATTAGCCCTGTGTACTCCTTGAAAATTGCATGTCATGTCATTAAGCTGGAGTAAATGCTGGATAGTTTGTTGCAGAAAGTTAATCATTTTGGCCTTCTCCAGATCCTTGGGGAGCCATGAGGCAAATTATACTCCTTTATCTGTTTTTCAGACTGTAGTCTGCATTTTATTTTTCTGGTGCTGCTGGTGAGCGTGCATTTGATTCTCATTCTGATACTCTATGACCATCACAAAATATGCAGCATCCAGAACCAAAGCTGCTAGATTCAGCAAAAGCCCTGTATTGTGTTAGCAAAAACTTGCTATTAACATTTCATGAGTGGAGATTAATAAAACATTACACAATTAAATATTTCATATTATCAATTGCAGCTGATTAGAAAGCTCATGAATAGTGTGAAAAATATGATAGGTTTAACAATCTTCTGTATTATATGTGATACTGGAAGGGCAAACCTATTACTTTAGTAAGTCATAGTTGATGTGGTGCAAATCACACATTATTTATCAAGTTTGTTCTTTTAACCAAACCACTCATAAATAATTATAATGCCACTACTTGTCAGTAAAGTTTTAATTAATTTAGTTTAGAATTTAACTGATGTACAGAAAGTTTAATTTTTCAATAGGTTTATTCCTGCATTATTCATTTGGATAATTTTCATTAAATAATTCTCAAATTGACCGGGGGGGAATTTGTCTGCAGGAAGACAGTATTTATTACATGTGGAAAGATTTTATTCATATATTCTGGCTTCAGAAGACCTGTTTCAGAAGAAGCCTATCTTTATAAAGTATTTATGTGGCAATTACATAGTATTTATTTATGCCCTTATGCACCAAAGTAGGCCACTTTGTAACAGTCTTGCTCAGGCTGCTGAGGAATACTTTGAAGGAGTGGATTTAGCAGAGACAAACTGACACTACTAATGTCACTTCTTAAAGCTCTTCCTTCCCCCTGTGATGGAGATTTTTCTCCCCTCAGTATGTTTTTCCCCTTCTCTCAGTTTTCAAAGGCTGTATTCTGGTACTGGGAAAAGTCTAGTAATAGAGTTATACTAATTAAAGCACAAACTCCTCTGAGCTACATTTTCCCTCCATCTTTAGCACTGAAATAATGAGTAAATCTCCCTAGTTCAGTGTTCTCTATTCCCTACCTGCTTTGAGTTTTCACTACTCAAAAAGTAGGTATTTTACTGGGTCATGTATTAAAACTTATCTATTATGAATTTAAAAGCTTTTGGGCTTCTCTGGAGTGTTCACAGTAAGGAAAGAATCTAGGTCCTCTTGCAGCTTGGCTGACTTGGGAATTCAGCCACTATTTTGGGATTTTGTATGGCCCCATGTGGTATTTGGTGATCGTTGTTTAAATAGTAATATGTACTGTGTCCTTCTTTTCCCTGAAGCTAGTCTGTTTGTCCTATTCAGTCCTCTTTGCTGAAGAAGTTTTCAGCTTTTCTGAGAAAGGGACTGGTAAAAAAGATCTTTCTAGAAATTATTATTCTGTTGACAGTCCTGTAACAACATAGGGCGCAGCAGCAGCCTCTGATTCACTCTGGGAATCAGTGTGAGGAAAGCATCTTCAGTGCAATTCAAGGTAACTCAGATTCTGTCTTTCCTGATACCATGCAGTGTTTCTGTAGCAGTGAGCAATACTGATGTAATTTATGCTGAATGCTCTCAAAAGTAGTCACATAAAATGTTTAAAATAAGGCTAACAAGGGAAAGATGAAAAGTAGTTACTTTATTTTCTTTTTTTTTTTTAATATATATATAGATACAAAAATTACTGTAAGCCTTGATAGGTGTAGAACCATTTAGAATAGGTGGTAAGGCTTAAACAAGATCCATGAAGTAATTTTATTTTCTTTACAACATCTTTCAGCCAACTAATACGATGTTAAACTTTTATCACAATTATAATCACCACCCAAATGAGAAATTCAGTACAGGTGTTAATTCACCTTGTTTACTTTAAACTATGAAAGCTGCAGCTGATGGGAGTTTAAGAAGGAAAATACCCGAAGGTAGTTCTTTCAAAAGCAATCATTTAGGAATATCTAAACTGAACAACTTGTCTGAAAGGAAGGATAGCAAACATTTACATATGAAATGTAAATTTTATACACAGTAAGGGTGCCCGCAGTAAGAGGGCTCATCTGTGTTTAGGAGGTTACAAAAGAAGAGAAATATTTTTTTACATAGATGAACTACAGTAACTGCAAACAAAGGAGGACAGAAATTACTGAACTCAGACAAGGAAAACCTAATTGGTTTTAAGTCAAGTTACTACAGTCAAGACCTTGAGATTTTTTTAGGAAGGAAGATACTGACCAGGAAGTCAGAGTGAACTCTCGTAAAAGCATGACATAGGGAATTCTGTCTGCTGCAAAGGCTGGGATCCCTTTCAGAGGTACAAATAGAAAATCTTGCTTCTAAGAGATTAGGGTGAAATCCTGGCTGTATGAAAATCACTGGCAAAACTTGTTACCAGTTTGAAAAGGGCCAGGGTTTTTCTCACTGTGACCTCTTGGACTAAGAACCAGAACATTCTGGATTCCAGACTCGTGTGTGTGTATGATGGTAAATACATTGCTAAGATGCTGTCACTTTTAAACCTGCATGGTGTCTCTCACCAGCTGCAAAGTTTGGGTTTTTTTGTGGTGTGGTTTTTTTTGTTTGTTTTGTTTTTTTTTTTTTTTTGTTTGTAGGTAATAGACAAACATTTTACAGGTATCTGCATCTACATTCTGTCTCACTCCATGATGCAAGTTCCTTATAGAGATACTTCTTCCATTTTTTTATGTCACACTGATTATGGACACTAAGCTTGATTTTCCTTGCAGTTCTTGCAAGGAATTGCTGGGAATCTTGCCTGAATGACTGGGCTTATAATGAGACTAGTATTCTTCTGCATGCATAGCTCTGGTCATACCTAGCTAGCTAAAACCCACAGAAATATGAGGAAAGGTTATTAAGAAATATCAGACCTTGATGTGTTATAAGGGCACTGTTTGGTTATGAGTATTTGGGGAACTCATAGACTCCCTATTATTTGTTTGACATTTGAAGATGGATCTCCCACAGCTGTTGGAGGAAGCTGGCAGCATTTAGTTGGGAGAACAGAGGTAGCTATTCACCACCCTGAAGGGTGATCAGCTGGTAAAAATACTGCTTAAGGTGTGGTGAGTCACATTTCAGGGGCTGTTCTGAATAAAATGAGCCATAGTTCTGAGACTTCACATGAGCAGTCTGCTATGGGAATTAAGAGTCAAGGAGGCAAAAAAAAAAAAAAAAGAAAAGAAAAACACGATTTGCCTGGTATTTGGTTTAAATTAAAGCTCTGCTGTAAAATGCATATAGTGTGTGCCCAAACAAGTGATATAAGTGCTTATTCTTCCTTCCTTGTGCAATGTCCTTCCTTCGATGGGACTTAGCTTGCACTCGTACACATGCTTCAGTGCTTTTCTGCAATAAGAATAGTTGCTTCAGTCAGGATTTCTGAATGCTTCTGGCTCTCCGATTTACTGATATGACTTTTTTAACTGTCTATTTTCAGTAAACACTCTAATTCAAACCTAAAACAAATCTTAATAAGGTAAATTGTTTTCCTATGGAATAAAAGTGGTGTTTTTCACTTACCTCTGTTTTTTGAATATTCAAATAAGTAATAGCAAAGTGTAAATAATAAACCTTACTGAATAATTTAAAATTAAGTATTTGTACAAATTTCTGAAAGGATTTTGGAAATATTTCATAGCCTGAAAACATTTTGAAAGTAATCTTCTAAAACATTTGGGTGTTTTCCCCTCAAACATCTTTTATCGGGATTTAATTAATTTACAGTGATCTTGTTTAAAACACACATTTCTATTTTATATCAAAAGGCAATCATTAGGGCTGGTTAGAATTTTCCAGTATTCGAGTTCTCTACCACATTTATATTATATTCAGGATTATGCTTAAACCTTTTCTGTTTCATCCTTATCAGAACTAAAGAAAGGTCTTCATATGGTTATCAACCATTAATCATTTGCTGACACCGGCAGCCTGGTTCAGATTCATACTACTGACCTGCAGCTGAATGACACCATATCCAGTACAGCTAGCTAAACACCTGCAAAAATCTTAATCATATAAATGATTGATGATTTTTTCTATTCTTCATTGAATAATTTATTTCCATGACTGGTATTCAATATACTTTACAGCTAGCCTTAAACCTGTTCTAATAACTAGATACCATCTCTCACCTGCCAATGAGCCGTGCAGCTCCCCTGCAATTCGGGTCCAATAGTTCTTGATTTTAAGAAGAAAAAATGGTAAGTGTGGTCACCTTTTCTTCAATTTTTAAAACCTTTTTTGAAGGTAAAAAATTGGATGCTTCTGTTAACCTTTCTGACAAGTTCTTACAGTCTTTGCGACACAGATTGCATAATTCTGCTTCAATGGAGATGTGGCGGTAACACCGCTTGACAGTATAGTTTATCACCAGCTGTCAGCAGATTGTGCTACTTCGAGACAGAGCGTAGCGAGGATGGTTTGATTCAGTCCACCTGTAAACTGACCCTCAGTTACGACAACAGGAAGGATTGGGACATTCAGACTGAAATGATGCATTTGAATTAATGAGAAATAGTATCAGATTTAGTGTTTGAATGAATGTTTAGTTTTTGTTTTTCACTAAAATTTATTTACTCAGATTGTGTTCGTAGAAATATACTAAGAAACTTGACTTAGATGTGTATATATCAAGAATAGAATCAGAGAATGGTTAAGAGTTAGAAGGGTCCTTAAAAATCGTTGAGTTCCAACCCCCCTGCCATGGGCAGAGACACCTCCCATTAGACCAGGTTGCTCAAAGCCCCATCCAGCCTGGCCTTGAACACTTCCAGGGATGGGGCATCCACAGCTTCTCTGGGCAACCTGTTCCAGTGTCTCATCACCCTCACAGTAAAGAATTTCTTCATAGTATCTAATCTAAATCTACCCTCTTTCAGTTTAGAACCATTACCCCTTGTCTTATTACTACACTCCCTGATAAAAGGTTCCTCCCCATCTCTCCTGTAGGCCCCCTTCAGGTACTGGAAGGCCATTATAAGGTCTCCCTGGAGCCTTCTCTTCTCCAGGCTGAACAATCCCAGCTCTCTCAGCCTGTCTTCATCGGAGAGGTGCTCCAACCCTCTCCTCATCTTTATTTTTATGATCATGTTCTGCCTGTATCAGATGAAGAATAGTGAGCAATATAAGAAATGGGACCTGAAGTTCAGTGTGTGTCTCAGGGACTGTGTACAGTTTGCAGATCTACGTTCAATGAAATAGCTAAATGTGAGTTATTTCCTCTTCTGTAATTTCTTTTCTTCTCTATGTAATAACAAACATTGGTGTAGAGTTAATGCTCATTGTTGTCTAATGAGAAAAAATTCAGATGCCAAACCTAACTCTACCAAATGAAGTTTAAGAATTTAATCTATTTTTTTTAAATATAGTAGCCATTTCAATTTGTGTCCCTGTTCCCACCTCTCATACATTCTTTCTGAAATTGTTTTTAACAAATCTCTGCTGTCTTCCTAATAAAATGTGCAATAACTTCTTTTATGTAACTGAAACCTTTTTAAACCTTTTTCTTAATTGCTGAGGGATTGCCTCTGTGCCTTTAAGATATATTGAGATTTATAGTTTTATTACTTCTGCACTTGAATAATGCAGTTTTCTCTTATCTGATCTGCCAGAACATGAGTGAAAATATTTCAATTAATGCAAAATGCCACTGCTGTAGTTATTACTTGCTTGAAAAGCTGAAGTATGTTACTGCTATTCTGAAACCTTTCATAATGACTTCTGGTTCAAGCTTTTTTGATTTTAAAACTTTTCACTTGACTTACAAAAGACACTTTGTTGGACCTTGAAGTGCCATATTTGTATGATTTGTCCATACCTTTTTACCTTCAGTCATGTTTTGTTCTCAGCTTTGCTTCCGTGTTTTCCACTGATGATCAGTTCTGACTCGATGTGAGAGGTTCAGTATAAGATCTGCACTTATCTTATGCATCCAGCTTTAGAACTATCTTAATGCAAAGCAGGCTGTATTGTCATCTCAATTATAGCAGGGGCCAATCCAGTGTAATTTCCCTTGTTTTTATGTTGCTTGGAACTGTTTTTCATTAGTTATATATCAAATTGACTATCTGGAAAGAGTTTATCATTTTTATTGCTATTGCATTTGTATATTGATTTGTTCCTATAAAGTGATGTGTTTGTCATGAAATGTGCAATATCCCCCATACGCTGGAAGGTCATAAACACTTGTAAACTGCTTAGACCAAATGTAGCTAATCTTGGGAGTATATCATAGTTCTTTATCTCAACAGAAACCAAATTTGATTTCCTTCTGCACAACAGAGCTTTGCAATGGCTGTGAAATGTTGGTTCTTCCGGCTTGATCTGTGGACAGGCGGCTTGCTGATATGGGGCTGGCTTTCTTCAGCAATAGCCTGCTGAATGGCCATGAAGTGGCTCCAGGTTTATGAAACCTTTTCCTGGTATTTTTTTTGGCATGGGAATATTTTCTTCACTTCTCAGATGGAAAAGAAGAGGTAAATCTTGAGACTGCAACAGCTCCATGAAGGATGGTTCATGATCCTTCAGCACGTAAGGTAATTAGCAGAGTGTTGCTTAGCTTGATGGTGATGCTCATTAGCATTAATTAAAGGCCCAAACCAGAAAATTTATTTCATACCTCAGGAAAAAACAAAAAGAAAAGTTTGGTAATTTTTCATTGTCTAGCTTTCCGAAAAGTCAAATTATTTCTTTTTATCAAATAAAAATCCAGTAATCTCTTAGACATTCAAGTGTTTGTTCTCAGATATGGAAACCAGGAATTTCAGAGTTCAAAAGAGACAAAAATCTCCATCAGCCAGATATAAGGAGTTTAGATGAGTCTCCTGGCCTGTCCGCTACCTGTGTGAGGCATGGATATAATGAGAGGAAAGGGCTAACAGGTCTCCTGCCCTTTGTCCTTAAGTACCACCTTGTTTGTTGCTCCGGAGCATGTAACGCTGGTGTAATTGTGTGTCAAACACAGTCAGAGCAGAGCTGGGTTTGGCCTCTAGGAACTCTTAAGCTGCCCTTAATGATAGCCGGCACTGACAGCTCGATGCTAAGAAGCAGCTCAATGCAGCATTGTCATAAATGTTAATATGAAATGAAATAGGACAGCACAGGACAAAACTTGGTGACTTACGGTGTCCATAAGGTGCTTATACCATCTTCACTCTGCTATTCACAGTATTCAGTTCAATTCGGTGTTACAAAAACCTTCATCAAAACTAATTCTGTATTTATGCTTTGCTTAATTAAGCAGTGGTATTATACCATTTAATACATGTTCATATTTAAGGACAACCAAATTCTTTCTTCTCTTTTCTTTCACATTCACTAAATTAAGGGAAAATGCTGTTTTCTATAAACAGAATAGGTTTCCTATATTTCTTCATGTTCTGGACAAATGTGAGGAAAAAACTTAAACAGAATATTGACTGCTTTCATAACCTTTAAGGCCTATACAAATTTGATTTCCAGAATTGTTTTAAACAAAAAAAGGATACTTATCACAATGATCTGAGTTACCTGAACACTCAGAGAGACTGAATACGCAATACTGTATGTTTTCATATTACTCTCACAAACCTGATCCTTTGAAGGCATCTTCAGTCGCAGTGGGAATACCTCCTTGTTTTTAGTGCTGGCTAACATACTACTTTTCTTATGCTCTCTGTACAGGAACCATGTATTTCATTTCTGTCCCCTTCAGGAGGTTTTCAACCCAGTGGCGAGTTTCACTCAGAGAGATCAAAGCCTTGGAGATAATTAAGTTTTACAGATACCAGAAACGCAGTTTTTACAGATACCATAATGCAGTTGGACAGACAGAAGTAGTAGATAATCAGTTCTGTAAGTGCAAGGAAAGCGATAGTATGGATATGCATCCTTTCAACATAAAAAATTCTAACAGAAACGATATAATATATTTACATACCTCAACATGCATTCATACCTTGAATGTTGGAAGTACTTCAGTGAGAGGTCACACTCTATTAGGAAAAGAGAATCACAACTGAACATCAATAGTGATAGGATTTTCAAAAAGAGGTCTGGATATTTCTATTACTAATTTATCTTAACACTCAGAATTGGGGGCAAAATGTTAATAGAATAATTTAAGATGGAAGGGACATCTTAAGGTCATTTGGTCCAACCTTTCTCAGAGCAGGATCAATTTTGAAATTTAGCAAGTAACATAGAGAAGTGTTTCTAATGTGATTATATATTAACAGGGCTTGTTAGATCAGATAAGGAGCTTCTCTGTAAATTGGTGTGGACAACCATGGCATCAGCTTATCTGTAAGAATGGGGATCATGAGATTCATACAGATAAGCTTTTGTATTGATCATGGTAGGATAGAGTTCTGTAAAACTATGAAGGTTTAGAACAGGTAAATAGAGAATAAGTATTCACAGTTATTAATTATTCTAGAGCTAAAGAGCACCTAATAAAATTATTAAGCAAGTGTGAGCCAACCAAAAAAGGTTTGCATTTTTTTTCTTTTTTTTTTTTTTTTGGTGTCATACAAATGAGCTTCAAAAAGATTAGATATCTCTCTTGATAATTACCAAACACAATACAATCTCCACCTCATAAAATCATGGTATTTTTAAACATTTTTATCTTGATGAGGGTTGGAAGCAGAAAGGGCTAATTTAGCGAAGTCAAGTTTACCTTTTTCCTATACTTTTCCCCCAGTCATGAGTTACTGGCAGCTGCCTTAGCCCACTTTCTCCATTTAGTGTTTTTTATATGTTTAAGGCAGCAGACTTTTTAGTTCTGCTAATTACAGAACTACCTTTCTGTTAATGTTTCCTCTTTTTAGGGGGAAATGAAAGACTGTTGAATCTGTCAAGATGATAAACATGTAAGTTAAACACTTGAAAGAGAATGAAACTATTCTGAATGATTACATTAGAAAATGAAAGGGCCAGATGCCAAATGGCAGCAATGAAACAAGTAGTGTGTTACTTCAGGATGTCAGAGAATGAAAAATTCTTTATTACTTCTACGCAATTTTTAAACGTTTTTTCTGATGACACTAATTTCAAGAAAGGACAGAAGGAAAAAAATTGAGATCTTTGAAAGTAACCTTATAAAAAAATTAATTAAAATCAGAATCAGCATACTCTTTGTTTATCTGTATTTGAAGACTTCAACTTCAGCTGGCATTGAACCCAAGTGTCCATAGCTCTTTGCCAAATTATCTTAGTTACTTGCCATAAGCTTATCTTGCTTTGGTCTCCACTAGCTCCTGAAATTCATGAGTGCAATCACAGAAGTTTGTAGCATAATAGTTTATGTTATCAACCAGATGCTTTTTGTTTGAAATGCAGTTTACAGCTTGTATATGAGAAGGATGAGTATCACATAAGTGCTGGGAAGACCTTGACTTCAGGTATCAGATGGATGAAGATCACAAAAGGTTGCACCATGGTCACATGCCCAGTGTTTGGCTCCACAGGCTCCAATTGTCAAATGCAATATGTATTTTTCCTTGATTTATGTGTTTTTAATGGCTTCATCTTGTGGATTCATGCTGTCTAATCATATCACATTCCAAACATGATGTGATGTAATGCAATTCACTTTTTTTTTCTGTCTCTGACTAAATTAACAACGAAGAAGAGGTATGGAAAATGCTTTACGGAATAGCTTATCCTCTTGCACCTTCTCCTTAGTTTTTTAAAAAACTTCTGCAAGAATACTTTTGGCTTTCCTTATAACTGAACAGCTTGCTCCCTTGAGCCATTTCCTCAGGGCATTTTCTGTCTTTTTGCCTTGCCATTTATCATTATTACATTCTTCATTTGCACAGTTCCTTTTGCAATTTCTTTTTCTGTTCTATTTGTTCTGTATCTCTATGGTTTAGGGTGTTTCTTTTCATTTTAAATTTATTCTTATTTAGAGTAACACTTTGTGGCTTCAATTATCTTTGCCAGACATAGCAATATTTTATGATAATCACTCTTTTTTTCTTCTTGAAGATTATTCACTTTAATCCCCATAGCTCCAATCTCAAGCGACTAGTGTTTTGATCACTTATTCATTATGTTTTTATTTCGTATTTCACTGTCTGTATCATTCTGTTTTGATTAGTTTCTCTGTATATCTTTGTTTTGTTTCCTGTTACCTCCTTCTGTGGCTGTATAGTCTACCCCACCTCTTGCATGCTCAGTCATCTCTTAAAAATTCACAAGGTAAAATTACTGACCTGTAGCTTTTAAAAAAAATATATCCCAGATGGTAACCAATTATAAACTCTGAAGTTGGCAGCTGTTAACAGGACCACAATGCCTTCTGTGGTTGTCTGCAGTTTGACACCTCTAAGTGCAGACTGATTTGTCAAACAGGTCAGTCAGTCACATATGCAGGCAAATACACTCTTAGTGAAAATACTGCTTAAAGATTTTTCTGTCTCTGAAAGATAAAAACTTTCTGGAGACTTGGACAAATTTCGAAACGTTCAGTAATAGAATAGTTTTTATAAAGAACTTTATTGATGCTATCACGTCCACAAATATCTTTTACAAATTAACTAAGAAAATTATTCCTCACCTTTTCCTTCCTGAGTGTTAGACTTTGAACAGTGAGGATAGGATTCTGGTTGCTTATCCAGCCATAATACCTGCAAAGCAAGATTTCTAAAGCTTTAAGACTGTAATACTAATACCTCAGGTTAGGGATAACTTTCTCTTTAAGATTGCTTTTTAAAACGTAGATCTCTTATTTGGCCAGAAGAATGTTGTTAAAGTCACTTTGAAAAAGTAATCTGTTGCTTATGACTGCTTATTTTCTCCTAGAAATAATGGATTACTGACTACTTTTAGATTGCTTTTGAGTTATGCACTCCTTGAAACACAACTGACAGAACTAGTGCCTCTAGTTTTGATTTAATGCAACCTCCAACCTTTAGAGAGAGATTGGTGGTCCTTCTTGAACTAGTCTGCGTTGCTCTGCCCTGGCACAATTCCCAATCTGTGAGCTGCACTCTCACTGTGTAGATAAAAATTTTCAAGAGATATTAAAGGAATTAAATGCCCTTTTCCTCCTTCCATTGAATTACACTGGGAGTTAGGTGCCTTACACTTCTTTGAAAATAAATCTATGTTAATACTGATTTCTCTAACAATTTTTATCCTTGAGATAATTGTGACTGTGATGATCACATCAGAACCTAGGGTTTAATTTTTACCCCAGCCAGCATTTAATTCTCAAAATTCAAGTTTGAGATGGTGTTCCCTGGCCTTAGATTTTAAAAGCCAGTGCTTCCTAGCTCAGGTTTGTTATAATTTTTCTTACATAGTCAGAATAGTCCAGCTGAGGACTGATCTACCTCAGACATCCCTACTTGCTTGTACTTGCTAAGCAAACCTTCTTGACCTTGCTTAGATTTAGCATCTTGACAAAGAGTTAGCAACTAGCAGCATGTGAAAGATCCCAGACAGACATTATTTTGAACGAGTGAAATCATGACTCTAAAGAAAAATGCTTCTTCCTTCATTAGTCTGTTCCTTTTATAACGCACATTCGTTTTCATGGGTTAGACATTTAGTGTCTAACTAAGAACTGACATGACAGTTACATAAGGGTTTTTTTCCAAAGTCCATACTCAACTTATTCCATAAACAGAGACTAGTGTCTGGATCATAACTATGATCCATACAATAATTTAAAATAATATCTTATGTTTTAACATCCATTTTTGAAAGCAGATTCTGTGTATTATAACCCTTTCAGGCTGACGTTTTATTTCTTTTTTTGACTTTTCGTCTTTCAATTAAGCATTACTTCTGCAGTTTCCTCATGAATATTTAAAAGTCTTTGGAGACTTGCTAATGTGTACATAGAAGTCAAGTACCTTTGCAAAAGGTGCTTAAGCATATAAATGTCTCTCTCTTTTTTAAAATGTGAGGCAACCTTCCTATTGCTGACCCATTTCACTTTGTTCTCGACACAGATTCTGTTTGAGTCACAGTGTCTAGCCCTGCAGATAATTGGTTTATATCTTTCAAGGCAAGTAACGAATTCTTCAAGATGACAAAAAGGTTTAGACCTTAAAAAGAGGAGCTTTAGGAACATTTCCCAGAATGTGTTTGTGTGTTTGATAGTACCAGTATAAAATTCAAATAACTTGAGGCATTCTTATAGTTGGTTTGATACGGTCAGAAAATTAACAATAGAACCAAGGGTGAGAAGAATCAGGACAGTAAAAGGATAAAATTATTGGGAAAGATTAAAAGCCATGTGTCTAACCAGGTTGCCTTCCTGCAGGTAAAAATAGAAAGAAATTTATTATGATCAGAACAGGAAAAAATATTAAGAACTGTACCCCAATTTTCAAATAATTATTTGTGATTGAACATACTGTATCGTGCACCCTTGCATCTCAGTAACTTACAGCAGTTGCTTATAAAAAACTGTAGCAAAAGGGATTCTCTGATTGTGGCAATTTTTGCAGAACCCTATCAGCTTTAATGCACCTGGGCCTATTTACACTGGTGCTTTTGTCCATTGTAAAGTATTTGCAGTAAGACTGATGCTTTATGCCCATCCAAGATAGCATGACACAAACTTTAGCTTCAGGATTTGGCACGAGCACACAACAAAATTACTGATGACCAACTTTCAGCAATTAAAGCCATACCACTGCCTCCAGCAAGTACCATAATGTACTCTGTTTTTTTCCCTTATAAATATGGTGTTAATGAGCAGCCTTGCCCTTCAGCTGTCTTCTTCAGAAGCTGAGGCATAAGTGAAGAACTTTTTTTTTTTTTTTCCCCGGCTGGCAAAAATGTAAGGCTTTACTGCAAACTCTGAATGAATATTCATCATCTTTGTTTTGCAGCTTTCACTTACCTCTCGGTGTTAAAAGCCCCTTATCAATTTCAACGTTTGAGACTTTTCTGTCTGCGTGCTTTTAAAATTTAAGTTTTTAATTTGCTTAATTGATTTTAGTTTGTTGTTGAGAGAAATGAAACAAAATATTTTGTTTAACTGTCCAAACATTTTGCTTCAAACTGCTGCAAGACTGGGTTGCAAAATTTCTTTCTGTTCTCCTTGAGCCGAGCCCTCTGTGGAAAGCCTGCCCTTCCCCACCTGGGGCTGGCACAGCAATCAGGACTGCCCACCGAGGGACACCTGGGGCATTAGGCACAGCAATCGGGGCTGTTCACCAGGGACACCTGGGGCATCAGGCACACCTATGGTGATGGGTGGAGCTAGGGAGCTCCACATCCAGGAGAAGGTCAGAGGGAAGGTGCTGTAGCAGGGAGTTGCTAAGAAACAAGGTAGGGAACAGCTTAGCAAAATACATATGTATATATATAAAAAAAAAAAAATCATCTGTTTCTATGATAGAAGTGCTTTGTTTAGATTTAAGGGGTTTAGAATATAAATTTCTCCAGAAAAATGGTGACTGCGATGAGTGCAAGAAAACTGATAGCAGCTTTGATGATCTAGGAACAACAGAGAGGATGATTTTTGTTTTTTGTGTGGTAAGGTAGCACAGATAATTGTACAGACGTACATCAATTGCTTGTAGTGTTGATGCAATGTTTGTGTTCAAGTATCACAGTTGCAATAATATATGAGAAATGACAGTAGTTTCTTACTCTGTTAGCTGGAGAAATGTGAGCAATGAAAGCAAGGTGCCTGAATGGGAATTGTCCTCTTCTAACTTGCTTTCCAGAATCTTCTGTTACTGACTCAATTTTGTACTTTATAAATCATCTAACTTATTTATAAATCAGTGGCCTCAGTTAGGAAACTGTTAGGCAATATGTATTTTTTGCATGACTAATAAGTTCGTTATCTAGTCAATAAATTACTGCCATTGTTTAAAATCAGTTGTGTATTACAAAAAAACCCAACACTTATGTGTAGTAGGTGCTTAAAATTTATCAGTTATGAATCAGAACATGATACTTTAGGGCACGTGAAAAGTGAAAACCATTGGATATAAGTCACTCTGTCCTCATTCAATACTACGTTGAACTATAGAAATGATGGTTGTTAATTCAGTAAAAAAGGTATGCTGAATATAGGATAAAAAGTGTTGGTGGCTTCTATAGGCCAGCTAGTGGTATATATTTTAATGATCAACCAGCTGGGCGGAGCAGACATAAGGAAGGCAAAAGCGGGAAATTAATTACAATAGCTTATCTTGCTCAATTTTTTCCTTTAAACATGTTCTCTGCATTAAGTTTTGGGAAACGTTTCCTTTCTTTTTCTGAAACTGTTTATTTCTTGCAGTGCCTTATTACCACTATTGTACGTTTTTTTCTTGTTTTTTTGAGTTGTTCTTGCTGTGATACTTTCCACTAAAAAGCGCTTTATCAGTTTCTCCCAGATCACAGATTTTCTTAAAATTAAAATACTCAGTGCTTTTAGTGTCCCAGGCTCTGGCAGTAGCACACGGCTTCCTGAGTTACTGACACGTGGCTCCTGCTCAGCTCCATTTTGCTTTATAGCTCCCAATGGAATAACTCCAAGTGACACTGTATGAAGTGTAACTGTCGTAATGAAACTTGAAAACATGTTGGTTAGTGCCATAGTAACGTGATGAACTACTAATAAGCAACATGTACACTTAGAGAAAGCATCAAGGTATGAAATGTCTCACCAACCAGGGCATAAATCGCTTTTCCTGGTTTGTTTGTAGAAGGTTCTTGAACTCTACCTTAGCTTTGGGTGCGCAGTTTCAGTGTCAGTGAGGTAGCTCAGGGCAATTGGGGTTCCTGTCATCTAAAATACTGCCACACATTCACTGAGCTATGGTAGCCGTGTTTGTAGCCCATACTAATTATGAAAGAATGGAGGTGAGTTTAAGCAGCTTGAACAAGCTTTACATTAATCCTAGGCAAATTTCATGATGACTTACATGAACGCATTTCATTTGACAATTGCATGCATAAAATAACAATTTACTGAAAATGATAGAAACTGAAGTATTTCCTGGCTGCTGTTGCCAGTGGGATCTGCTTCAGCTAGTTTAGATTAAAATCCTAATTTTTTTGAGAATTAAGCTAGTCGTCTGTACTTGGTGGTGTGGGATACTTGGGTTCTATCAGCATCTGTGGGTACATGTCTTGAAGATTGGTCATCCTCCAGAAGTGGGTACCTACTGAATGCAGAGGTAGCCAAGAGGAATGTCTTTGAGCAGACCTTAACTTTTAGACAGCTAAAGTAGGAATCCCATTCTGGAGGGACAGACACTGCTGGTATGTCTGAAAATGCCAGTTGTAAATAATATTTTTCTTCTTTAATACTTTTTCCAGCTTATTCCTCTGAAGAAATCCAAGTGGGTGGAATAGCCTCTCGAAAGATCAAGGCCCTGGAGGGAGTCCACAATTTCTGTATAAGCCCAGAAGAACAAAATGGCTCTTGAATGACAGGTATGGAAAGAGGTTAAAATCAATTATTTATAGAAGTTGTGACTGGTTAAATTTTAAAATAACTCTGAAACTGTTGATCCAAATATAAAGCTTTACAGAAATGGACTTGTGATATGTAATATGTTTATTTTTATGTTGAAAGTATGCGTGTGTGTGTGATGCTACACACCATGCTCTGTACTATTATTCTATTTCCGGCATATTTTCAGGGATAAGATGAATGGCAAAGAGTGTATTTCCAAGTAGCATTCTAATGAAGAAGAAGGCATGGTGTATTGTCTGTTAGAAGAGCTAGTTCATTTAAATATTAATCACAAATGCAATTGGTCTCTAAAGCTTCTATTGCTCATTGAAGCCTAGAAGTTACAGTTTTATACTAGTTAACATTAAGAAATGTATGTGCTGTTAGCTCTCAGAGGGGTCATGCCAAGGATTTTGACTGACAAATGTCTGTTGATGGGACAGTGAGCATCAGGATATCAATATATAGGGTTCACTTCAAATATATTTCTAGTCACCAATAGTCATTTAAGTATTACAGGATATCCGCTGTGTCAGGAATATAAAATAAATCAAGATTCAATGCATTTCTCCCTCCTATATTAATGAAATGAAAATGTATCAAAACTCTTACAAGGTAAGTGGATTCTAAAGATGTTTGAAGTAGCTGTGTCATGAATCCTGATTTAGAATCCTGCCTGTTACACCAATTTGTCGCCAATGGGTGATTTGGATTACTTGAAGAACACTATCAAAGGTGTTAGCAAAGTGGTTTTAATATGATGTTGTAGAAGTGCGACTTAACAAAGATCGATAGCAAGGTTTGTTCTATTAATTACTGCATGGAAAAACATACAAAGGAATATTGAGTCACAGTGGAGTTAGTGATTCACGGAGAGACCAGGGATGCAAAGGGTACGGGAGGCCCTCCAGTTGAGTGATGAGGTTCAGAACGTACCTCCTCCTTGCTTTCTGAACTCCTTCTCAGAGAGGAGTCCAGGTGAGGCTTGATCCAGACTTGGTCAGCGGTTTACGTCTAAAGGATTATATATGCAAAGTTTATGTAATGTTTCATTAGCATCAATTCATCATGCAACCAAAGTTACCAAGGCAAAATCAAAGTTGTTATACTGCAGGGTTACGCGTGATATCGGTTGCTTGCCAAGGATCCACTGTTGGTAAAAGGTCTCTCTGCCTCGAGGAGGAACCTTGAGAGGCATCCCAGCTCAAGGGGAGATCACTGCTGTGCAGCCACGCTGCCTAGCAGGGAGAGCTCAGAGAAGGTTCGCTTAGGCTGTCATATTTATGGGGTAAAGTGGTTGGCTCATAGTGAAATTACGTGCGATGGAAAAAGTATAAGTGAGACTCCTTGTACCCGCAACTTTCTTTGGTCCCTGATAAAGGAGTCTTGGAAAAGCCACCTTCTATTCATGCGCTAGTTGCATAATCTGTGTTCCAAACTCGTATTCATCGATGCTCGCTGTCACTCTGCTCCTCTGTGGGTTTTCAGGGAACAGGTTGAAGCTAGGAGTTCTTGACCTGGCTATTGCTCAGGCCTTTACCTCCTTTGAAGCCTGTACCAAACTACTGCTGGTTTGGTTGGGGGTTCAAGTGCCTCTGTCACAGCTGTGTGATGTGCGCTGCGTATCTAAGTGCATTTTAGACTTTTTGAGTGGATGTTTTAAGTGGACAGGTGAATACAGTGCAGTATTTACAGTTAATGCAGGCCTCTAAAAGTAAGGAACATCCCATGGAAAGAAAAAGTAACTTTGATTCCTCTAAAATAATGATCAAAAATGGGTAACTATGAGCAGACAACATGTCAGTAAGTTGTGTCGTGCTGAAGTGTGATCCATTCCTTCTAGAATAAAGCTTGCAAGGAGCTGCAGCGAACTTTTGCATAAGTTAAACTTTGCTTGTACTGACAAACTATTACACGCTCTGCTGGTGTAGAAAATGGCATTTTTCTGAGAGCTGTGTTTCTTTTAAAATTATTTGAATAATGGTACACTTATACATCCAAATCAATTTCTTATTAGAATAACCTCATGCTTTTGAAACAAAGTTGTCTTGTATAAACATGTTTAGTCATGATTGAATTTTATTCTCCCATTTAACAAACACTGTTCAGTCACTAAATTAATTAACATGTCTGTGACTCTAATTGTGTGCATGTCAATCAAAATCAAAGGAAAAGTATGACAAAGAATCTGCCCAGCAAACAAAATAGGCTTATTATATTAAGTGAAAGTAAATTGAAAAATGAAGCGAAGTGTGTTTATCTACAGTAAACAGGAATTTTTTGCTATTTTTTCCTATCTGTTTCAATTTAGTTTTTAAGAAGTCATGTTTATATAGTTATGCTTATATTGACAGTCTGTCAATCTGTCTAATACAATGTGCATCGTTCAACATCATCTAGCTACTGATCTCTGTTATAGTAGAGACATAGTACTCTGTATTAGAAGGTCAGGTAATTCTAATTTTCAAGGGATGAGATTTCTTCTCAAATGTAATTATATGATGTAATTTTATTAACTTATGTGTGGTTTTGGGTAGGGAGAAGTATCCCAGAAAGCTTTCCTCATAAATTACTTAATGAGGGGTTTTTATCAGACTCTTCTGAATGTTCTTTTTATCTTCTTGTGTCCAAAGGTAATTTGCTATTTCATATAATTTAATTTTTTTTTTCCTCCTTTCCTCTTTCCTGCCCATAGAGGGTATATTAGCAATGTGAAGTCTGTCTCAATAGCATGTCTCAAAGACAATCCCACAACCAATCAGGAAAGAAAACCTGATATGGACTCCCTTGAGTTCAAAAGATAAAACTCAGATCATCACATCCCGTTCACTTTGTTCAGGCTGAAAATTCTTCCTCCACAAACTGTTGTATAGAAGTAAGAAAGACAGTTTGGTATGAAGGATTTACAAAACAAGAGGATGAGTACAAATACCTGGCCTCAAAATTAATTTGAATTGTAAACTAGTTTAATGCCTCTGAAAATTGCCTCATTGCATTATCGTGTGGCAAATATCAGATAAAATGAAATATCTCAATGTACCAATACAAAAAGTCTCCTGGAAGTTGGAACCTATACTTTTTGTCTTTTTATCCTCACTGAGACATTACAGATTTGGGAAGAAATGGCACAAAAATATAGGCAAGAAAGAAAGCAATTCCACATAACATTATGGGGTTTTTTTCCTTATAAATACAGCACTATCTTTTAATTCTGGCATTCTGTAGAATGGCCTAAGTTGTTCAGCTTTATCAGACTTGACGACTAAAAGCAATAGTAGAGGGGTTTTTAAAATGACTGTTTGTTGTGAGCAACATGAACTGTGGAACTACCATACAGGAGACCTGTGGAGACCTTATAATACCACTAAATGTGACTGAAGTAGTTGAATGTCTGACATTCTCAGTTCTGATGCCCTATGTCCCTTCAATAACACTGATGTTTGCAAAGCTGCAACAGAGTCATTACAATGTAAATTAGAGCATTTCATGAAATACTCCACATACCCTTTATAATGTCATTGGCAATAACCCATAGAATTTATATACCACATATGGTTTAATATCCCACATCATCTTAGCAAGGCATTACACTAAAAAAATGCTCTAAAATCAATTACGATTACAAATTAAGAGAACCGAAATAAAGAAGCAAAGAGTACGCAGATCACTTGTTGTTCAGAAGTCTTTAACAGAGAGATTGCACATGCTTTATATTTTCCAGAGGAGTGACATTTACTGCATGCCTACATAATCACAAAAGTTTGAACTGAACTGCAGTGTGTGGTGAAGCTTTGCTTATGAAATCTGCTCTTATTTGTGGTTGAGACTGTCCCACCAACAAGCTAGACTACTGTCCTGCAGCTCTCTTGCAGTGTGACAGTTCTGGAACTCCCCCTGTATCACGCGTGGATTGCATAGGCGTTCCTGTAGTGTCACTGTGTGCACAAACGCCCTGGGCAGATCCATTCTGCACAGGCTTTACCCAGGTATTATATTTTAAGGATAATTTAAGGTCAGCAGTGATCTTAGCTATAGCTCCCCTTACTCATGCTAAATCAAACTCTGTTAGTATGGATTACCCACTAGAGCGACTGCTTCTATTGTATTATCTATGTGTTATCATCCTTTATACATAAGAGGGTCAGAAATGCAATGAAAATTGATAATCAGTAGTAGTTAGGAGTAGTCTAACTACTATTTTATTTTGCTCATATTGGAAAATATGACTCGGAGCTCAGAACAATTCATGTTATGGGCAATTCGACCCCAGTGAATAATCAAAAAAAGAAAAAAATAATATTTCTGAATTTTAAAAACTGAATTTAAACAATATTTGGTTTATGAACATTTCAAGTGTAAGCTGGCTGTTGAAGGCAGCCAAACATGAGCAGATGGAATGGATGGGGACTTCCCATAGGAAATGCCCATGAAATTCATATAGGTGATAAGCTAAGGTCAGGATCAGCTGGGACTTATGTTGGAGATATTCCTTGCTCTATACAGATGCCATTTTTCCTTTATATACCACAAAGCCACACAGGGGTCAGGAGGGTGTAAAAAATAAATTCATGACCTTAGTGTTTCCAGTAGTTTCTATAGCAACCTAGTGCCCAACAGGTCTTTTTCTGTGCAATGTTTGTTACCTGGCAAACTACACTAGCTCATTGCAAAATGTACTTTTCCTTGTAATCCTAGTAAGAGAGTAAGTTTCCTAAAGAAGGTGAGAACTGAGAAGTACACAAAGTACTTGCAAGATAAAATTAGGCTTTGGGTATGTATGAGTGAAAAAAGAAGTCTGAAAATGCGTGCAATTTACTTTTACTCTGAAGGTGCTTCAATCTAATCATTAATTAGTGATATATTTGACCTCGTGAATTTGAGTTGTGGTAGTGAAAATTAACAGGAATCCTTGACTCTTAAGTAAGAGTCTTACTTGACTTACTCTCATCCTTGAGTCTTACTCTCAAATTTTATATTCTTAAGATCTGTGTTGTACTAAGATGGTATTTCTGCAACAAAGGAATTGCACTTGAGCATGAGTACAAGTTGAATGGAAATATACTGAACTGAGGGATTTTTCTTTCTAATTCATCAAAAAATAGCTTGAGGAAAAAATACCTTATTGCCATCTACCAACTCCTGGTGTTTCCAGGAACCAAAATGTAAAAATCATACCAGTTCCTTTAAGCGAGAGCTAAAATGTTACATCACCATGGAACAGCATATATATACAACCTAGTGAGAGTTCTTTAGCCCTGCTGTTTTTAGAATAGCAGATATTATTAATAAAGTAATTTTGTATTCATGAAAATATCTTCAGCATTTCTATAGTTCTTCATCTTAATTCAGTTTCAGCAATTCTGCCACTCAAATATGTAACAGCAAATTTGGAACAGAAACCAAGCAAAAATATTTACTTCTCTGTGTTGCTAGATTTCTGTATTTACATCAAACCTTGCTGGATTGCCACCTCATAGCTGCAAGTATTAGGATACTGACGAGTAGAGCATTACTTGCTCTATTTGCATTTTTACCCTGTGGTATGTTTTGTAATGTTCAGGGATTTAATACATTCCATTAGTGTCAATGCATTACTTTTGTCTGTTAAGAGCACATGGCTAATGTCATTGGACATAGCTTTGAGAATTAAATTCTAAGTAGATCTAACAGCTTTTTTTTTTTTTTTCAATGGGCAATGTGCACTTTAAGGTGTTTCAAAAAGATAAAAAGTTAAAAATGGATGACAGAGGTCACAATTAAAGGGAGCAAAACTAGGTAATAAGCTTACATGATTTCAATGAAACTGTCTAAAAATAAAATTGAATAAGTACTTAGAAACTGATTAAAATTATCAATTATTAGGGGAAATGAAATTCCTATTGACATTGTGTTTGTGCTTAACAAGGTTACTGCTCTGTTAAGTAGCTTCTGGTTCAGTCTAGGACTAAAGTTGAATTAGTGTCAAACTTTCATTTGGTGACATGAATACGTTAGATCCTCAACCTGAGTATTTTCGAGTACATTAACATTCAGTGTAATATTCTCAGTTTAAAACAATATGATGCTAACCTGTATATACATCATGTACACATGATGTATTTATGACACTTAAAAAAATTTTTTCATATCTCTTTTCAAAAAGGATGTACCAAAATAAAAACAAATCGGGTCCAAAATCTGAATGTTAGGAAATTTTGGTCCAGTTCTATATTTTGACTGCTTCATTTTGTGCAGTGCTAGTCATGTACTTTGGAAAAGAGATGGCCTGGGTAATGAAAGCAAAATTACTACATCAGCAAGGTATTCCATTGGGGCTAATATTCCCTGTTTTTCTGCACTGTGCCATGGAAACCTACTTTCTGTGCCTGGGTTCATATGCAGTGCTGGAACTGTATTTAAGAAATGATTGCTGAGATAACATTTGTTCTATGTCTGTTACTCTTACCAGAGCAAATGTAGATGTAGATTGACTTGAATTTATGGAGTGTAATGCTATTTATTCTTCCTAATGGCAAAACAGATATTTGCAATAAATAAGAGATGACATTCATTCCCTCGGTGCTTTTATGAAAGTAAAAGAAGTTTACAAGGTGCTGACAAGTCCATAATATAAGGAGATAAAAAACTGTGCTATTGAACACAAAAGAATCCCCTAAGTCTCTACCACCTGTTCTCAAGCCTTGCAACCAAACACTGAAAAAGTCTAGGCCGTCCAACAAAGCTTAATTGATCCCATTGTGCTTGCTTGTGCTTTATCAGGCCACCATAGAACAAGAATAACTTTTCATGACGTTTTATCACCTTCCCAATGTAAATATGAAGAAGCTGCGTTTTGTTGTCAAGTATATAAAGTCTATTTCATAGCTCTTTTTCTATAAATATTATTCACAATAGTTGCTTATTAAGTTACATGAATATTGGAACTTAGTATGATGACCATATGCCCACAACATGATATGAATGAAAGACTGAGTCTGTATGAAAGCTTTACACTATTTTCATTGATATTTTATCACGAATTAAGATTTATTTTAAGATACTTTTGAAAATAAATTATATTTACACATCACAGTTCTGTAAATAATATGATAATCTTCTTCCTTTAACATCTAACAACTTCATTGTCAGACCTGCAAAAGTAGCACTGCCATAGTTACCTTCCTTGCTGGAAAGACAGGATATTTTCAGTTGTGACAAATGATTCAAGGCTGGAAACTGTTTTATTTCTTTGTAATTTTAAAAATAATGCAGTTACAGCTCATCCAAGGTCCCTGATATTCCAGAATATGAATGAAGTCTGTCGTTATGTATTTGAGGGATTTCTTCATTCCCCCCGTTTTCCAGAACTTGAATGCTTTCTCAGTACTACCACTATCAGTTCTTGCCCTCTGGCAATAAGATCAAAATGAAAGTGGAATAAGAGGGAGTAGATTAAGAATAAAAAATGCAAAAGAAAGATGGACTGGGAGAAGACTAGATGAAATGATTAAAGAAAGGGAAAATAAAAGAGTTGACAGATGTAAAGCTGATATGTAACAAGGTTATGAATGTTTTCATAGGGCTTTTATGGAGGCAATTAAATGAGTTTATTTCAACTTGAAATTCTGTGTGCATGTGTTGATTCAACATAATGAGAGTAGTGAAATGCTCATTATACGTCAATAAAGCTCATATTCACTGAGTTCTATGCAGGATAGTTACAAACTAGTTTCTCAAGGAGGAACGTACTAGTCTACCACTGAAAACAACAGGCTTCAAGGAGTCTCTCTCTAACTATCTGACTGTCTTGATCACAAATATTTAAGAGATGAATCGGTTTCTATGGAGGACAAGACAGCATGGAAATGATACTAGAAATAGTTTGCTGATCTCAGTTACTGCAGTGACTCAAACCAGCACACTGTGTCACTGACGACCACTGCCACTTCCCAAGAGGGAGCAAAAAGGGAGGGTTCAGGCACAACTCGGACCCAGGGATGTGAGCCATGAGCCCATGGAGATGCAGATGTAGGGTGTGTGCAGCGCAGGGCCCAGACTGAGTGTCTGAGATTCCTGCTGCCCGCCCTGAGAGACAGGTGCTTCTTGAAGCCCAAGACTGGGAAAGAGCTGTCTAAAAGAGCTAAACAGGGTGCCAGAAATGAAAGCAGTGTAGTTAACTGTTCCTGTTAGCGTTCCTGGGTATTCAGAGCTCTCCTGTTTTATGAGACTGCTTTCTTTGGGTGACGTGGTTACTGGGTTTTGCTCAGTATCTTCGTAGTGAGCTTACATAATCATAGTAGTCTGAAAGGTGGGATGAAGGCATAGTTCCGCAGGAGGGAACAGTCTCTCCTTTAACAGATGGCTGATCCAGTGCACCGTAGAAAAACAGGGGCCTCTTCTGAGAGCCTCTCTGGAGATGCAGTCTGAATGCAAAATCTGCACTTTGAGAAATCTGTATTTAAGCCATTTGCAAATTAATTTCCTGCATGCTTTTTAAAGGATCAGTCCAAGTCTAACCCTGTGCAGTGACATGAATTAATAGTTCTTGCCTTTTGAGGAATATCACTCGAGGAGTCAGTGGGAGAAGACCTTATCAGCTGTGCTTATATCCGTATTTTCTGTGTGCTGCTGTCCATCAGGTTCAGCCTCAACCAACCAGCTGTGTTCTGCTGCTGAGACTGTTCATAGATAAATTTCTCTCACTAGAGAGGCAGTTCATGTAAAGCCAGGAGCAAACTTACGAAGACGAGTAGAACTCTAGCAATAGTAGAGATAAAATGACATGAGTCTGTTGTTTCATTTTCATGTAGAAAACACATTTGAGTACTCACTGTTGGCTTGATAATACGAATGGGTATTGTAATGCCTTCTACTGTTAGTTCTGGCTGATGTTTTGTAAACTTTTTTTCTCACTGGTAGTTCCTTTGCTCAAGATGGGACAAGGAATAGAATAATTAGTGTGTTTTAGGTCACGATGGGCAGAGGCAAACCTGTGTGCTGAAACTTGAACAGCTTTCACTTGTGACCTGCAGTCCTACAAAATAAGAAACACTTTTTTTTCCAGCACTTTTTTAAAAATAAAAAGATAAAAATTTTATTGGTAATAGTATTACATCAGTGCTTGGATACAAGATATAAAGACAAGATGACTTAAAAGTCTGTAAGAAGCTTATTAACCCTGATGGGTAGTAATCCTGCCTTGGAAAGGGGACCTAAGTCAAGCTTTTGAGGCTGATTTTAAACTGATCTTCCAAACAAGAACGAAGGAGTACAGATTTTGAAAGTTCATTACTTGCACTTTAAAGCTCCGTATTTCATCATGCAGAAGACAATTACTTTATGTTGACCTGCAAATGGATGTTTTTTAAAAGTATGTGCTTTTAGATGTATCTGGCCTAATGAGGCCACAGCCACTTCCTCTGGCAAAAGCAAGAAATTGTGCAGTGGACACTATATTATTTTTTTTCTTTTTAAAGTCATATATTATAAGTTCCCTAAGAAAAAGTTTTCTTTTCTTTTTCTGGTGCTATCTCTTCAGTGGTGTGCCGAGGGAAAAACTTGGATTTAAACATCCTTACATTGCATATGCACTGCATCTGCTGTGAATTGCCAGCTCTTAATTGTGTTCTTGCTTATTTGGACTCTTAAATACGGCTTGACCTTTTTTTCTTGAGTAGAAAGGGAAAAAGTCTTTTGACAGTAAAAGTTAACTTGTACTATCGGAACCCATCAGCAACTTCATACATTTCAGTGATTGCAAGAACCTGTCATTCTCTTATCCCTCGCTCCACCACCACCACTTTCTCCCTGCTTTAAGGCTATGATTCCCTCTGCTGCTGCAGCCATTTGTAGTATTTTGTGGGAAGTAAATCCAGACACACAGACAGGAGCAAATCCAACAGTTTCATTGGCATAGCCCCAGAAAGCCTGAACTACATTCTGCAACAGCTGTGTACCTATTACTGATTTCTACTCAAAATGTTGGGTCCTGAACTGCATCTTCATGACCTTAAAACAGTATTATATGTACTGCCTCTCATTATCTCCTTATGGGAGGGGAAGCACAATAACAAGTACAGAAAGATCTGTAATTCTTTAGACCTGAAGTCTACCACCTGAGAGAGAATGCGCTATTTGAGGGAAAAGCGGAAGAAAGAACACTTATATCCAACTCTTCCCTCTATCACCTTGCGAACAGGGAACTGATAATTGCAGTTAACCAAAGATGTTGCTCTTTCCTCTGTAATAATGCCCTATTAGCTATCGTCCGTGTCTGTGTCATACTGGGAAGGGATTACTGTAATTCTCTCTGCCAAGAAAAAAGGTTAAGGGCACTTGGACTCTAATGTACACTACTGATTTTTAGAAAGGTAGAAAAGAGGTTTTTTCTCATTATTTAATTTTCTGTGTTTCTAATGTCACAGTGTTGCACAGATTTTTGGCAATTATATCCCCGCAGATAACATGGCTAAATAGTTACAGAAATAGTGACATGAGCACTGATACGTGAATCCGTAATTTGTCTTAGCGCCCCGTGAAGTGTATAACTTCTGTTACAGCAGGGAGCGTCCATCGGAATATTTTGAAGCGTTATAACCGTCTCACAATCTGGCTATTTTGTTCTCATGATTAGTAGATCTCTTCAGAAATGTGCCAGGCTCACCAGAGCTGCATTTTACCAATGGCAGTGCAAAAAGTGCTTCTTTGAGCTGACATAGCTCAAAAATATGTAATATTACTTTTGTGGGTTTTTTTTCCATATAGCTTGGCAAATACATAGTCTATTCTATGGCCGGTGCTTCCTTTTTCACTCAAGATTACTTTGAATGAAAATTAGCCAAGCAGTATTGAGATGTTTCTCCTTGTGACTTGAATTGTTTCGTTAGATAATGTGGGTATTCGAACTGGTGTGGCGGATGAAACTTCATTCTTTTCTTTCTTAATCACTTTTCCCCACAGAAATAGCCCACTTCCTTTGTCCATATGGCTTCAAGAAAAACTGTCTAGGGTTTTATCAAGACAGTTGTAGTTCTTGGGAGAGATGCCTAGCCCACAGTTTCCCACAATCTTTTGAGAGAGATATTTTTTTCTTCAACACTTTTCCTTGGTAACTCAGAAAGCAGTTCTTTCCTTTTTTCAGCAGATCAATACACAGAACACCCTAACCTCTCACCAGTTTTATAAATTAGGTCTCAATGTGTCCAGCTCCTTTGTCACTTATAGTCACATCAGTAAGTGGTATTTAGGTACCTGATGTCTGCCACAATGGAATTAGCAATGTGTCCTAGGAAGGTAGTTTGTGGTTTGTCTTTTTTTTTTTTTTTTATCTTCTTCTGATTTTACTGAGAACAGCAAAACCTGGCTCTGTCACCTTAATACATTAATCTGTTACTCATCAGCTCATAAGAAGCTGAACCTGATTTCGAGAACTGCTGAACTCTTGCAACTGCAGTTGAAGTAATTTACATCTAAGGCACCCAGTTCTGTGAAGGAATTAGTATTCAGTTTTTTAGCATTGCTTTGAGGAAGTCTTAAAAAGTTAGATTAGTGAGATTGGAGCTGAACAGTCAGACCAGTGTCTCAGTGCAAGCACCAGAACCACTTGCAGAAGTGCTCCTGAGGTGAGGTAGTCATTATGGCTGACCCTTTCAAAGCAGTATCTGATTATTAGAAGAGAAATGAGATATACTATTCACACCAAGTAACTTTAGGTTAAGTGGGCAGAAGAGATGCTTATGCAGCACAAAGCACAGCTGGTATAAAATATGAGGTAGCATTTATTGTAATTTAAACATTTTTTACATAAGTCCTAGTATAGCATTTAGACTGCTCTTAAAAAGATATTAGTCTCAGGAGAGCTACAAAAAATATTTGGGTCACAGAAGAAACATGCTGAAATTCTAGGTGAGAGAAGATCATACTATTCTCTTCTGAACTGCATCCAGAAGTAAAACCACTTCATCGTGTGGTTACCTTACTGGTATTGTGTGCCCATTGCAGTCTGTGGTCAAAGTTTTGTTGGCTCCTGACAGATTCAGGATCTCGGCTCGGCATTAGGTGGTAAAAAAGAGTTCGAATACAGAGACGTTGACCTGTTAACAGCTTAAACCAGAAGAGCTCACATCAGTGTTTAAGACAATGAATACAATGGGCTGGAGATGCAACTGGTTTTGGTCGTTCTGTGCCTCATGTGACACACTAACAAATGCTATGAAGAGAGTTGGTACAATTGGATCCCCCCACTCACCAGCAGAGCTGCCTCCGGGCCCTTCTTAGCCCGAGTGGCCAGCTGGGTGCCAGTTCTCTTAGCCGTGCCCCCTCTAAGTTTATTTCTACTTTCCTATTACATGGTTCATTCTTTCTATTGTTTTGTTACTCCTCCTGTCATTAAGCTTTTTTTGCTAAGCAAGTGTATCTTTAAGGGACTCCGCCTTTGTGCTTTTTTCTTCTCGTACCTCCACATGCTCTCAACCTTGGTTTTTTTTTCAGTCTCCTCTTATGTTTTCCTCACAGATAATCTGTGAAGTGTCCCGTTTCCTCCTCCCCCCACAATGTTTTCCTCTTTCCCTCATCTCTCTCTTCGTGCCCCTGTAATATGAAAGAAACTTTCTTTTTCAATCACTCTTTTAATCTTTGTTGTTCATCTCATTTCTGTTAGATCTTCCTTTTGTTTGGCTTTTCTGTCTTTGGTCCTTGTGACTTCTTTCTCTCTCTCCTCCTCCTGCATGCATAGATGTACATTTATTTAAAAATCAGATACAAATATATTTTCTTTTGTCATGTTCATTTGCAGCTGTCTCACTTTCCTCCTTCATATGAAAACATTAGTCATGCTCGTTTTACCCTTGATAAGAGTGAAGCATATTTTTCTCCAATAAGGTAAATTTCCTCACTAGCCAGGGTGGGATCTTTTTCCTTTCCACAAAATGCATATGCTGAGCTGAATTTGCAGCATTGTGTCTATACTTCATCATAGCAGTAGTCATGAAGATAGTTCATCCATCACCACTTTCCTTTATGTTCAGGATTGCTCTCGGGACTGTTTTAGGAGATACATTTAGGAGATGTAGTTTCTTGACTGAAAAAAATGATGATAATAGGATGTTTCAGCTAACACTAAGTATTACCTTGAATTATTAATTAAATGAAGTTAATAGAATCCTTCAGTGTTCTTAGCATGTGATATCTGTATGATTACATAAAACCCTTGGTTTCCAGTTTTCTAAAATAAAAAAAAAACCCCAAACCAGACTCCTCTTCAGTGAAATGAATATTCTCCCCATCTGTGCTCTAGGCAACCATATGATCTGCCTGTGGGATAGCCTGCATTAGCACAGAAAAATGAAAGTAATGCAGGGATCAAAATCTAAGACATAATTTCAGAAAAATTCTGTAAGTGCTGGCATATTCTGAAAAATTTCAGACAAATGGTAAAAAAACAACAGTGAACCCAAACCCCACAAAAGCACAGTTTGCCAAGTGCAAATAACTGAGCTCCTTTCCTCTCACTTGATTTATTTACCACAGCCTCATTAAGCATATAAATTGGACAACTCCAAGAGCCCTTTTTCTGGAGGGTACGTTTACACAAATTTGCAGTTGGTTCCAAGAATTCCCAAAGTACCTCTATTAGAAATAAATACTCTTATTGAATAAGAAAACAGGAAGTTACTAGGTGTGGCAGGCATACTGTACCTCTAAAAAACTGTGGTCATCTCCTTGTATATTAAGTAACACAGGAGAGTTACTCTAAACTAGGTATTTGTCAGAAGATCAAACACTTGTTTCACTGCTGAAAATTAAAACAGATGCTTCCCATTTTCCTCTTTACCTCTTCGTGTATTGATAACTGTGATATGACTGTGGCAAAATATGGTATTTGGCAAATGTAAAGAATGCTGTGATATGCTTAGGGATGAATAAAAAGGTTTTCAACACATTGTTTCATTTTCAGATTCTCTGTTTTCTGCTTACAAACAAGTATCACAGCTTGGTCGGTTTTGGGAGTGTCCCCCTTCTCCTTTCTCTACTCTGTTTATTGCTCCCTTCTGACTTCCATCTAGAGACCTTTGACTTTCTAGCTCAAGGCAAGTCTTTGCCATCTTCTGCAGTGTCTTCAAAACACTTGGCTACTTTGTCCTGTACTAAGATACGCTGATACTATCTTTAGAGAGGGCTGTAAAATCATACCAGACGTAAATGATGCAAGACAATGAAAACAAGGTGTAACAGCTTATTGAAAGAGTGAACATTCTTTAATAAATGTCTTCCAGTCATTCATAGGTTATACCCTTCCTTACTCCCTAGAGAACTGATGTATTGAGCCTTGCTTTAAAGGTAAAATAGGAAATGAAGGCATTGAACTCCTTTTGTTCGTATTAATATTTCTAAATGCTGATGTACTGAATCAAGCAGCGGGAGTCTAGAGAGCCAGGCTTTCTTATGCTACATTATGGGCCTTTTATCTTACATAGAAAGAACAATTGTTTTTAAAAATAATATAATAATAATAGAGCAACTGCTGTAATTTGTAGAATGAATGAACATTCATGCATTTAACAATATTAGAAATTGTGTGCTTGTCTTATACAACTAAATATTATGAACTTTACAGAGAATGGCAAAGATCAACAGTATAGTTAATAATGTACTTAAATTATTTTACCTTTTCACCTTTATTTATTCAGTGGAAAGGAAGGGCAAAGCCGATACTCCAGGAATATCACATATGTTGTTTTTAATTAGGGATCTGGTTAAAAAATAACAGCAACTAAAGATCAAGTCACAAAGCATAGATATATAGTCACGTATCTTCAAGTACTTTAGTTTTCGTAAGTAAATATATTTAGACAGTAGTCATGCCTTTTGGGTTTTGTTGGGTGCTTTCTTTTTTTTTTTTTTTTTTCCCCTCTTATGTCAAGACATCTCTCCTGTCTTATTAATATAAACTTCACTTCTCTGAAAAAGAAAATCAGTCAACGCTATGGACAGATTCCACTGTCAGACATTTAAAATAGGGAAAGAATCTATGCTCAAAATGAGACAAAGTTGTGACTCTTTCTGATGCTATTTTAGTATTTCAAAGTGGATGATGACAATGTTTTAGTGTTGTAGCTGAAATGGGTTAGTTGTGTTTCACATACCATTGTCATTACAAGTTTTGCTGGTTGAATAGATTTGCCTGGTTCACACAGTCACTGTGTTCACCATCAACTTCAGTGCTGGGAAGAAGCATCAAAATTTCAACACAGGATTCCTGTTGTGAAGTATAGTGATCTTTTATTATACTTTGAAATTTAATTTTAAACATTTTTTGGTTTGACTAGTTGGCCATTCTTTTGTGTTACCTGCAGTTTAGAGAGCCTCAGATAGAAGAGAGGAGCCTAAATAGCCATGGCAGCAAATGAAATTACAACATACTGAAAAGGTCAAGGCAGCACAGCTCACAATGATCATCTACAAAATACATGAGGCTTTCAATTTCAAATACATCATTTTTTCTGACAGAAATTGCAAAGAGCATGGCAAATGACAAGAAATGAATCCATAACTGTTGGAATGAAATTGGTGAAAAGTTCAGACTTTACATGTTCCACATAAAGAAATAACCATTTGTGTATTATTCTCAACAGCTGCACTTGAATTACGGGGGGAGTTGGTTCCCCACAGTAGACCTGTATATTAGTCTTCTCCTCAGTGTTAACAGCCTTTCTCCCATTTGGTAGTGAAATACCCATGTAATCACAGAACATGTGCGTGGCAAGGATATTTTAAAAAGTGGAATTTGTTCCAGAAACATAAATAGCATTCACAGCAGAACTTGATTAACTGGGGGGGGGGAAATGTTTAACTGTTTATTATTACAAAAATAGAAGAAAGTGAGCTCTAATGCCAAGGCTGATGGACAGAAGCAGATCTCATAGACCACACTAACATCATCCTGACATTTCAGTGGGATACCCGTCTCATGTAATTTTTGGTATTCATGTTATTTTCCTTTGCAGATCATATTTCCATGACTGGTGAAAACATAGGAGGTGTAAAATGTCATTTCCTTTTGGGGATACTTAGCTGCTACAAAGAGGAAGCGATCAGGTCAGGAAAATACCAGAAGCCAAATTGTTCAAGGGAGAGAGATGGGAAGCGATGCTGAGTGGTTCTGTCACGAGCCGTTATGCTTTTATAGTATGCAACATCTCCTGAGACGGTGAACTGAAAGATATTGGCCGGTAGGGATTGCTAGCTTTTAAAATGTGTATTGAGAACTATGTGAAAGGAGAACTCTCTTTTCAGTGTTGTCTAATGCAGAGGGACAGAAGGCTTTAAGCAGTAATAAATGGCAATCCATTGCACTCCTGGTGCTTCACCTGAAACGCTGCCTTTGAAGCAAAGTACACCAAAGCATACCTTTGCATTTAATTCACCTCATCAGTCTTGACTGCAGTTGTCAAATTTTACTGTCAATGGGGGTATGATTTTCAGTTTGCCCACTAGTGATGAAAAGAAGGCAATGAAAGGTAATGTTTTGTCATCCATGTTGTCTTTTGCTAATTCCTTATTTGTTAAGCAATTCCTTCCCTAGGGCTACCTAAGCTGGAAGGGCCTGTGCAAAGGCAGTAAATGTACCCTAATATTGCTTATCCTTAAAGCGTGATGATGCTATGCTTGACATGCTCAGCACCCAGAGAAGTGACTTTTAGAAGCAGGCACCTGGAGATTGGTAGGACATGGCTGCTGTTAGGTCAGACCGCCTTCCTTAGGGAAACATTTCCAGGTTGTTTTTTCCTAATAAAATCTTCCTGTTTATCTGTTCTGTAATAAAGCTTCAAGGCTGGTAGGAAACCAGACCTTTTCTACTAGGGGATTTCTAGATAAATTCCTGGTTTTACACCAGATGTGTGCATTTTTTAACTTGTGTGATAACTTTTCCATGCGAATGATTTACACCTGAATCTGTTCTGTGGTTTACTGTTTGAGTTTAGCTTCCAGACAATGTGTCTTGGAGTTACAGCTAAATGGCATAACTTCCAAAGATGCCTTCTGTATAGCAATCCACATTGGTTTTGTTTTGCTTTCCATTTAAAAAGTGGTTTACAGAGATGTAATTTTAGATGTAGCTTACTTCATCAAACTTGCATTGCTTTTGCTTCTGTTGGAAAGTCTCCTTGTCCATTTTCCAATTACTGAACAACAGGGGATGAACTGATGCTATATTTTTGTATTAAACTGAACACAAAAGGGTCACAACCCAGATAGATTAAATTGTTCAATACACGTCTCCTATTGCACTCAGTCTGAGGGCTTGACTTACTGTTATTAAAAGTAATGACAATATGTAGATAACATTGTATCATCCTCACTGTTTACTTTGAAAAATATATTATACATCAGAGTCTTTACAGCAGGGGCATCACAATTTAAAAAGGTAATTCGGATACTTGTTTTACTTAAAAATAACTTCAGTTTATCACGTTAAAGAATAAAAAGAATAAAAGTTCTTCAATCAATAGTTAGAGGTTAAGTGTGCTTATTAGCATTTAAAGTAACTTTTCCTAACTAAGATCAGGACAATATATAATGCTGTTGCAGGCTTTTCTAAAGGAGAAGAAAACGATAAGGAGCTATGGTCTTAGGGCCCATGAAAATGGGGGCAATTTTCATGGCTGGATGTCCTAAAAAGGAATATGCAGAGAAGTCAATGGAGTTTTCCATTACTGCACCTAAAGACAAGACATTCAGCACAAGGACTGTGGGACTCTGGAATAGCACTTCAAATAGGGGCAAGGCACAGGCCTAACTGTTGGTGTGCAATTTTCCTTACTGTTACTCTCCATACTCCCAGGGCCAACTGAAATTTCCCTTCACATCCCCCAGTCATTGCAGGGATGTCACTGTGGAGGGTGGACTGTTCCAAGCAAGCGGTTCAGATGTACTTTGCTAGAGTGTAAGAGACTTCAGCCATGTTGATGCAAGCTTTGTCGTGCTGGCCGGCCTCTGAGCCAGAGGACTGTGTCTAGCTAGCTAGATCTATGAGAATGGGGATTGGGTTGTTGGTTAGAAAATGCTGCATTGTTCTCACTAACCAGTGCTCTGCTGGACTTTAGGTTATTGTGAATCTCTTCTCTGTGAGTTGCCTTCCACTTACCCTCTTATATTCTTAATTCCTGTTCATCAGAGACCTTTTCCCAGTTCAGTCAAATTTGGTTTGTTCCTGGGAAACAGTATAGTTTGGATTAATCAGTACCTTCTGAAGAACGTTTTGTCAGAAGGTTTGCAGACTAGCAGTAGGGGCAAAATCTGGCTCCACTGATATCCCTCTGGCTGTTTGTAGGTTTCTAAAGACAGATCATTAACTGTTTCTGTGATGGTTTCAGAGAGCATGTCAGGTAGATAAAATAAATGAGTTAACCTTGTCTGATATGTTCTTCCCTAACAAGGTGATGTTTCTTTTTGTTCGATGGTGAACAGCAATACTCGGCAGTGAATGCAGACTAATTTTAGAGCTCAGTAGGTGTTCAAAAACAATTACAGTTATTTTCTACATGGATTTATTTGCCCCATCTTACTTTTTGGCTAAAATTTAATCTCCCCAAGCCCTTTTTAAAGGAAATTGCACTGTTGCCTGCATTGTTATTTCTGACCTCTACTGCTCGAGCTGTACTCCTGCCTTGATTCTATGTCTCACCCTCGCAAGCTGTTCTGTATTTGTTTCTCTGTGCTACCTCTTATGTTCAGAGTGGCAAAGTGTTTCTTGTATTTCAGGCATCTTTAATTTTGTCCTCAAAACCCACTCATCCTGCTGGTGCTGACATATTCATATCACCTCTTCTCTTGCACTATCACATTCCCTATTGGGAAATACTGGAACTCATTTTCTGTGTATTTATTAATTTAGAGAAAAATTCACATGATAATGACTTCTTAATGTAACTTGTAAAATTTCCTTTTATATATAAAAAAGTGTGTTATTGATGCCTGTCCACGCCCAATTTTTGAGCCTTATTATTAATTATTTAATAAAAATATCTGTTCAATTCCATGAAGGTAACTTAATTTTATAAAGGTGAGGTTTTCCCATTTGGTAGAACATTGCATAGTGGGGAATACGCAGCATACTGTTAAGAAAAGAAGAGGCATTTTGACTCAGAAACGTGTCAGAGAGAGATATATTTGTATTTAAGGTTCCTTTGTGGAGATGGGAAAAAGAGTAATGTACAACACAATTTTCCAGTATGCCAACCAGGGCACTAAAGATAGAGCTGCTGTTTCTGTCTGTCTAATAATCAGCTTTCCATCCTTCTTTCATCCTATCTAACAAGGGGACACTAAAAGTTTTGGCTTGTTTAGACCAGCAAATGGAAGTGAAAGAGAAGGTTACTGTGCTCTATAAATATGTCAGGAAACTCAACACTAAGCAAGAAGAACTGTTTAAGGAACAAATATATATAAACTTTCAGAGTGTATATTGAGGCTGGAAATCAGAACATGCTTTATAACCATCAGACAAATGAAGTTCTGGAACAGCCATTTAGTTGGCAGGAAAAAGCCCAACTATTTTTTAGGAGGAGCTTGGTCAGTTTATGGAAGAGATTACCATCACAAATAATTACATCATGTAATTATGACCTTATAGTCAAGGCAGTCACTTCCAAATCTTCTGTTCCAGTAGAAATATCTTGTTCAAAAATCTCCTTAATCAACATATTGCTTGGAAAGATGTCATCTCTTTTATCCTGTTAAATCTGTAAAGATTTAACAATGAATAATTTTGTTGTTATTTCTCAGTTGGTCGAAACTTTCACATCAAAGGCAGCTGTGCTGAGTGAGAGTATCTGGATGTGTTTCCACATAATAAGTTCATGCCCCACTGTGACTGAATTTTCATTGTACATGAAAATAAATTAGAAACTAGTTTTGGGTAGATGAAAAGAATGTCAGATGCAGGTGGTTTATTAATGTAAGTGGCAGTCATATTCCTAAAGTGTGTTGTGCTGGGAAATTTACTCCAATGAAATGGATTTGTTCTTTTATTGGGAGGCCAAAATTTTCAATAGCCACTCAGAATTAAAGCGAGAGAACATGTTCCTATCTTTTGTGATTGGGAATATAGAAGGTTTAGAAAAACTGTTGGACTTTAGGTTGTAGTGTTGCATTGGGAATGCAGAAAGCAGAGAAAGAAAGACGGGCAAGATATTGGCTTTCTAAGAAAAGGATGAAGTGGAAGCAATTATGGATTTCTTTGATTTTTGCTTAGTTTATTTATGCCCATGCATCTTAACAGACTCACTGACTTCACTGGAATCGTTTAGGGATTGCTGTGTGCATATGTGTGTAGCTGAACTGGATCTTCAAGCTATTCTTGTGTCCCAGAGAGGTTTTGGTTGCCAGTGGTGTTTAATCCCGACTTTGTAATAACTATATCTCACTAGTTGCCTTTCTCTTCTTTTTCAACTTAATTGCTTAAGGCTGGCTGAAATGAATATGAAGTTATATGTAATCTTTCAGGTGTGATAATTCAAGTACTAGAGAGTAATGCTCATTTGACTTGAAGGTGTCTTTTATTGATTGAAAGATCCATGAGATGTTTCATCAGTTTTCCAGATAAATGAAGGTATCCCTTTTTAAAAGAACTCTGCCAGACACTCAATAATCCCTCTGTGTGTGCTATTATTTCTAATATATAAGAAAAAGCACAAAAATGGTGTCTTGCAAAGTTACATTCCATAGTTACTCAAATGATACTCTAGATCTGTCCATCTACATCTTTAAAAGACAAGTGCATTTTTTGTGATAGAAATCAGTGGATGCTCGTATTCCCACATGTGATATAAGCTAATGTTGTGTTATGTGATGTAGGTTATAAAGAGAGAGTTTATTTTAAGAATGGTTTAAAACATGCAATGGAAGAATTTAGTTGACAAGTTAGAGCAGATGGGTTATTACTTTGGAGCCAAATTGTGAAGCCATTACTTTAATTTTCATTACATTTTCATTTTTTCTTAGGCAAACTGACTGAACTCTGTGGGAAGAATCACTAAACTTAGTTTTTGTCAAAGAGAATGAATTTTCCTGACTGTGATCTTTGTTTTCAGTGTGGGAAATCTGGAAATCGGCAAGTGTAACTGATGTACTTGGGAGCAGGGCCAGCTTGTGGGCATTGTCTCTTTCAAAACTGTAGTGTATTATATAAATACACAAAAGTTACAATGCAAGGAGCAAGACAGAAATTTGCTCTATACTCAAGTTCTCAATCAGAAATACACCATATATTTAAATATTGCATTTTTAAAATCACTTTGCATATACAGATTCTTTTGCATGTTTTTCTATGGCAGTGTTGGTAGTGACCTACAACGCATAGTTTGTATTTTAGATGCTCTTATTGTCAAGACATTATAATATGATATTGCTATTTATTTATGTTTCTTCTTAGGAAAAGGAAAATTTAAATAACTGCTGTCCCATGTATTGTGCTTTAAATTTCTTGTTTGAACCAAGCCTTGAAATAAAGTGAATCTTTCTGGTTTTGTATCAATATCAGTACGCTAAAATGTCATTTGAAAGTAAGTCCACTCTGAAGGCTGGAAAACTTTCCACAGATAATTTGGATGGAAATGATACTAAAACTCAAAACTGTCCTGAGAAAATACTCAGATTCAAATCTCCTTCAAACTCCTTTCTCTGGGATGGGATTTTAAATGCCATGACATGAATGGGGCAGATACAAGCATTGCAATTTGAGCCTGTCTATAGGATAAAAGTAAAGTTGCTTTCCTTTTGCAGAGATTTAGGTTATGTTCGCAGCTTTTTCTAAGCATTCATTTGTATGCACAACAGAATTTCTCCTACAGTCACCTAGGGGACCTGTATTTTAAAATTTGTCCCAGTATGTCACTATGAGGCAGCATATGATGAACTTTTTAAATACTTCGTATTGCAATGAATGTAATGCTAAGCAGAGATCATTTATATATTATGTATGGTAATGCTTCAGGAATATCATTTTGGAAGAGTTAGAAAGGAATGCAGCGGAATACTGAAAAAATCTTTTCAGATTAAATTCAACTTTATCATTTGTGGGAGACATTTCCTACTTAGGTGAGCAATCTCATCCCATCATTAAATTTCTGTTTCCGCTGTTCTTTAAGAAAAATGCTTATGTGATTGGATTAAGCCACCTCTTCCTGTTTTATGCATATAAACTTTACTTATATTTTTGGAGAGAAAACTACAGATGAGTGCGGGGGTGGTGGTGGTTGATTCTGCAAGATTGGAGACTATTTTCTTTTCTTTCTGTCTGTAGCCCTACTAATAGGATATCACAGGGAGCTGTCATACACTTCACTTGAATTTAAAAGTAACTTCCTGCAAACTTCTGAAAGTTTCACTCTTCTCCTTTATTTCACTCCTACCTTCAGGGCTTGTCAATTCAGATATTTCTGAAAGGAAAAAAAGTCACAAAGGTTAATTGTTTGAATATTTTTAAGATTGCTACTTATCAATCTTACCATCTGGTAAGCTATCATATTGTCTACAGAACATAAGCACATAAAAACAAGGAAAGGAAAGAGCATCGTGTATTGTTCCTTGCCTGTATAAACCAATGTTACGGGAACCCTTGTCCTCAAGTGCAGTCTCAAGTGGCCAGGCTTTGCTTCCATCTGTAATGGCAAAACATTTAAATTACATCAGGGCAAACTAGGGAAGGGTAATGTCAAGAACCTATACAAATCCATGCCAGGAAAAGGGAATAAAATAGTTATTCTATTAATCAAGTAATATACTTGTGGGTTTTTATTTAAAGGTGATCAGTACATGTTATTGATCCGTATACTGCCACATCTGTCTTTTTAGCAACTAATTTGTATCTACACTTTAAGACTACTTAAAGAAGTAGCACTAGTGTCAATTAAAAGCAAGAGTGAGATGGAATACCCATTTATTGATATTTACTTACTGCTAAAACTTTTTTTGGTTATTAACACATTTGGTATTCTTAACTCTGCCTTACTTCAAGATCAGATGCGTGGGTTCATTGTAGAAATAGCATAATGGATAGGAATGGTAATCAACCATTATTGATTTTCTCCTGTGTAATAAAAGGGAAAACAGACTTATTTAAATTATTTCATTAGAGAAAGATTCAATGTGAGTCATTCTGTTCTCTTCACTCAGTACTGCCAGCACTTGATTACAGAGAGGCCAGTTTTCCTTGTAACTGTGCCAAGCCAGCATCTCTTCTGCTCAGGGAAGAATATAGTCCAAGCAGTTAAATGAGCTGAGGGGAGCTTATGTTGCAGTTTTCAAGGAGGATGGGGAGCTGAAACAGTTCAGTTTCCTCAAATAAAGAAAAGGAAGGTTGAAATTCCTTATGTGTTTTGCAGTCAAGGGAGAAGCTGTGCTTTTTCACATTCCTCTTTGTCTTAATAACTCTGTATCCACTTTTATTTTTCTCCGTGTTTCTACTGTACAGGTTTGGGCCCCTGTTTATGAATTTGTGTCGATCCGGGACTGGCGTATAAATAATAGTGAATTTGTATCTATCATTCTTTTTGCTTCTCTTATCTATCTGAGAAGCCCACTGTGGAGGAACAGATTATTTTTATATTGTTTTTCATTTCAAAGTGTTCTAAAAAGATATTTCAGCAACGCAGGTTCAGATGAGGCAAATTTGACAAGCCTACCATTACTTCAGGTGAATTTTATGCAGTCAATGCATTGCTCTATGCAGTGGATGGTCTAAGCTAAAGGCATTGCATTACCTAGGGAGGGTTCCAAAATATCATTTAATAACTAAGGTATATGCTATTCCAAGGTAATGTAAGTTTTTTTTTCCCTCTGAGGCAATGTTAAGCTTTATCTTTTAGCCATGGAATGACGGCAATGGTCACCCTTTGTTTAATCCCTTGATATGGGAAAGTAAGTGCGAGTAGTTCAAGGATGAAGAGGCAACAGCAGCATCTTTTGGAGCAAATGCAGCATCTGTAGGTCTCCTGGGATACTATAATGATAGAGTACTCCAAACTCCATGAGTTGCGGTTGTCATATCTCATGCACATTTTAATAGCCCCTTAATTACACATTTACTCAATTCAGTGAGTATTTAATTAACTATTAGGTAATTAACTGTTTGGTTGAGAGATCATAATGCTCTGCTAATGGAGTAAATAGTTGATATGGGAGCTTTTGAATGTGCATGTTAGAGGTTTTATATATAAATATGTGTATGTATTTATGTTCCTGATATACACGTATGTCAGGAATTAAGCAGGAAGGAGACTTGGATGCAGAATGCTCTAGGAAATGTTTATGGTGCTTAACTGACTTGTTGACCCAGTAAATTAACTTTAATGCAAAAGTGCTGTTAGCAGCTTGCAGGTGCTGTGAGGTTGGGTGCACAAACCCCTGGAGATGGCTGAGGGGCCCCCGACCTGTGATCAGGGTTGGGAGAAGCTGGTGCTTCTTGTGGCTGACTGATTCCCACTTCTGTTCTGTTCTTTGAACACACAAATGCATCTGCCTCTTGTGGGTCAGTTGCCCCCCTGTTCTTTATCAACGCCACTTTGAAGCAGCAGTAGATAACATCCTTGTAAGTCACTGGAAGGACTGGCTGAGACTAAGGAGTTCCTGAGCCATTTCCCTTTAGACGATAAGTAGGGCACAGCCACTTTTTTCCTGATGTTTGGGTACAGAAGCAAATGTTTATGTTAGGAAACAGATATTGGCTTTTGAAGTGGAAAAATATTTCAATATGCTTTGAATAAAATATTTCTCTATACCTTAGAAAAGACCCTGCTTCATTCTTCCAGCCTGCTCTGTAGAAATGTTCTCTGTAATGTTCAAAGTCAATTATTTCAGCAGGGAATTCAGTTTGCCTTGTTTTCGAAAGGTTGCATCGTGCTCTCAAAATTACTTGAATATCACTGCTGTGGCTAAATTACTGATAGGAGGCTACACAGAAAAACCCCAAACATTCATAAACCAGAGCATGACCAAATTTATGTGACAAATAGCTACAATTTTGTTTAGGGCTTTCTTCTAGTATCTTTAATCCCGTATGGTAAACTTTCTAATGTAGACAATATCACCTGGTGTAATGTTTTCACAAGGTTGAATCTGCACTCAGTTCAAGAAAAATCAATATTTGTTAATAGAAGCTATTGTTTGTTTATCCTTCAGTCAGCTAAAGCACCAGCATTGGAAGCTGAAGCAGTTGAAAAAGACTTTGGTCTGCTTCAGTCTGTTCATGAGCAATGGTTTATCTAAACCAGGAGAGCATTAAGAGGTAAAAGGAAATGAACACAATAGTATGAAGAAATAGACAGAGAAGACTTTAAAAACAACTCTATTAGCAATGCAAGTCATACAGAATTGGGTTTTTCTTTAAGTGATTAATGAAGCTATGAAGCAGTAGTAAAGCAGGAGAACAGTTGTGGTGTTGCCATGCTGAAACTGCGTTTTGGGACTAATGTTGCTTTCATCTTCCTTCCTGGGTGAGAGGTGTCAGGTATTACTAAAAGCACGTCTTGTTTCCAATAACTGTAACAAATCCCTGCCCAGTTTAATTTCTGCGGTTTATCTTCTGCTTGTAATTCTCCACTGCTGCTCTAGAGTCATGGCCTACAAAGTTCTTAAGCACAGCTGATATAGACTTTTCCAAAAAGACCTCACTATTGCCAGAGTTGTTCTGACAGTTGTCTTTTACCAGTCCAACGCTGTGGTTTCCTTGAATTTTCTGTTTTTCTATTAATTTTAAAAGATTTTCTGCTGTCCTCAAAATCAAAATAGTCAACATTTCAGAGAATAATGATTATAGAGTAATAATTGTCAATGCACTGTCTGGAGCAATGTTTGTAGCAAGGACGTAGCTTAAATGGGATGCAGACTCTCCACTTTGGAGTCTCCTAAGATTCAGCCATTGCTTGGGCATTTTGTCTGTCCCCCAACTCTGTTACTCAATGTCTTTGCCCAGACTATTGTCCTGTATCCTCCTCAATTTTATCTTTTGGAGCCCTGTGGCTTCAAGCGTATATTTAACTTTGGACCTGTTCTATAGTGCTTTCTTGAATTGGATGCTAAACAATTCTGTATTTCCTATTATTTAATTTCATTAAAAAAAAAAGAGAATGTGAAGTCTCTCAATATTATTTACTATTTGTAAATAATTTCTTCTCTCAATATTATTTACTGTTTGTACTGTGTGACGGACTGATTGATGATTGAAATTGATGGATATAATCAGTCAATAGGTTAAGCTGTAGCAACTCATTAGCTGAACTGTGTTAACTGCCTGTGTATGTGCTACTTCTCTGCTGTCATTAGCAAGTGCCATATCAGTGCAGGTCAACAAATAAGTCTTACTAGGTGGTGTAAATTTGCTTAAATTCTTATAGATTTTGAAGCTTCTAGGAAGAAGAATAAGCTTGTGTGTCCCATTTTTCCTCACCTCTGTCTCCCATGTACATGAGTAAATAGGACCTGCTTAAATGATTCATTCATTTGGTAAAAATGTTTGTGCATCCAAGAATACAGGACTGGTTTTGTGCTTTATCTCAGTTAATAGCATTGTGGTGCATTTGTAGCCTATGTGCTAACTTGGTGTTTCATTTTGGTTCATACTTGGTGTATTTCATTTTAAAAAGAACATTCATTACTGAAATGCCAAAGTTTTCACTGCAGTAGCTCCAATGAAAGGCATTTCAAGCTGTTCTAGGGAGAGAAAATGGAAAATGAAGAAAGATGATAGGCCTCAGCATTATCTTTATTTCACTGACAAGGAATCCTTTAATATTCAGCTACGGTCATAAATGGGATGTGAAAGATGCTTCATGAATAAAAGATGCATAAATATTCACTTGAATTTGGTTGGTAACTTTTTTGAACATTGCTGCATGTTTTGCATTTGATTTAGCACTGACTATTATACAAATGTTATAATACAATTCTGATATAACATTAAAAATAAAGTACAGTAATAAATGCGGAATGAAAGAAAAACTGAAGTCTTTAATCATAGCTTTAATCAAGTTCAGACAGTAGATGGTAATTTTTTTTAATAAAACCAGTCCATAATATGGTAAGTACTAGGTTTTCTTTGAAATTGTTCATAAAAAAAATTCTAAACTGCAGTAAACAGGATTAGACATTTTTCCAACTGATTAGTAATTCTGACATAATTAACCAAAATGTTGCCACTTTGGGAGATGTATTTGCACAGCACAGTAGAGTGCAGTGCAGTGTATTTTCGTGGCGCAGTACAGCCCCATGTAGAGCAATATCCTGGATCCTGGCAGTACCTTGTTAGTGCGGTGCTGCAGCGAAAGCTAGAATTGTCTGCTGAATTTTTGCTGTTTATGTAATTTGATTACTTCTGATTCCACAGCTATGTAAGGAACCTCCATTCTGTGTTCAGGGGAATATTGCAGGCATGCCTTGGGGCAGAGATTAACACTTTTTCCAAAGATTTCAGGGAATCTAATGATACAGCAAAGCTCCTGGTGGATTTTCAAGAGAGTTGAAGCTGTTTATGTAAGCAATAAGGTTTTTTTACCAACACTGAGCTTCGGCAATGGCTTAAGTGAAACAAAACCTTCTGTACCACGTAGCAGCAATAATGTAGAGAGGGACTTAGTGCGATGAGAGCTTTCTGCAGGGACTGAGTTATAATTACAGGGAAGGAAATGATCCTGTAGGATAAATACATGACCTAGGTTATTTCCACAATACCATATGTGAGTACAAATAGGTTTTTTCTTAAGGGGATGAGCTTTTAAGTCCCAGTGATACCAGTGTACTAGATAAAGCACTTTGAGATAGTCTAAGAAAAATGGCTGAATAAATGTAGAAGCTCCATGTGGAAACTGCTTTGGTGTGTCTTCAGTGACTGAAGAGAGAGAGGCCCTGGCCCCAAGGCCGGGTGAGTTTCTGTGGTGACTCAAGGCAGACAGCGGTGATGATGGAACTGCCCAAGCGGACAAACGTGCCTTTTAAGTGTGAACGTGACAAAAAACACTCAACAGGCAAAAAGTTTAAAAAGCCAAATAAGCCAACTTCTGGAAGAACATGGAAACAGAAACAACAGGAAATTACTTTATTAGATTTGCCAAACCTCCTCACTTCCACCTGTGCTTGAAAGTCACAGCAAAGACTTTTTATTGTATTTCTCTTCACACTTCTGTTTGTTCTTAGTGGCCTGCTGGTCAATAAAACATCCTCCATGCAAAGCTAAGGTAAAAGATACAGTGTCTTATATTTTATTGGGTATCTGAAGTGTATTTTCCCCCCTAAAATCTCTTCCTCTGAACCATAAGGTTTGAGTCTTTGCCACAGAGCTTATGACAGAGTGTGTTATTGCCAAAGAAAATTCCAAAAATGAAATTAGACATATGGTACTTGGTAATAATGAATGAGCATCCAAGATTTCAATTTGGTTTCAGTAAGTACTCAGAAATCTGAGTGTTTATCCAAAATAGAAATTAAGCAGATGAAAAACAGGCTGGAATCTTTCCTCAGTTGAACTGTATCAGAGATTTTTAGTCTTTCCTGGGCTTGCTAGGAAGATTCATCTTTTATTTTGGGGTCTTAAATAATTTTCAGATAGCCTGTGGTTTGGTTTTCACTTCCTTCTATTCAACTTTGAGTAAGTTACTGTTCTGTTCTCTGCACCTTATCTGTTTTTAAATAGATAATATGTTCTTTGTTTCATGGAACCATTATTAAAGACAAATCTAAAATTTCTGAGCAGCGGAGTACTGTGGTTATGTAGAAGAGGTGGACATTTCGCTCAGATTTGATCTGAACTCCTGTGAGAATGTTAGTTCTAGTATTACCCCTGGTTTTCAAATTCTAGCTTTTCAAAGAATCTGATTTTATAGGGTGAAGTGAAAGAAATGAAAATAAATGGACCAGCTTCTCTTTAAACCTATGAGAACCTATGGTTTATTCATGACCAACACTTGTTTAATCCAAACTAGCTCTTTTACCCCAAATCTTTACTGAATACTGATCTAGTAATTTTAAAATCTGTTTTGCTAGCTTCTTGTACCATACACTGCATTTGATGTGGTTGTATATCTAGGTGATGCAAATATGTGCTAGTGTGTTTGCAAAACAAAATTTAATATTGGATCAGAGATTCTCCCTTTATACTAATGAAAACTATACATTATGCTGCATCTGTGTGTATGTGTGTGTATATATATATATACACACATCAACAAATTTGGGAGTGGGATTAAAGGGAGAAAGAAAATATCAGATCAACATAATTTTAGTCCTTTTCAGTATGACAGGAATTAATCATAAATAATAAAACCAGAACATGTTGAAACAATTTTACATAAAGTAAGAAAATCAAAGAAACAGAGTTGAAAAAAAAAAATCAACAAACTGAAGTCAGCAGCTTGTCCACTGCATGTAGCAAAAGATTGCAATATTGCTAATGGGTGAGTTGATGAAGGCAGACAAATTTGGATCCTATTTCTCACTCCAATTTATCTCGAGAAAATAATATGGTAACATCCTTAATAACCACCGCTATTTTGTTTTGACTTTGAAGGTTTAGTTGGCCTGATAGCACTGACTTGCAGTTGATAAGAGGGGGAAAAATTAAGTCATTATTAAACTGGAATTGTGGCCTTACAGGGCTGTGGTACCTTTTATGGTTGAAACCAAAATGCAGTGGGTGAATGTTTTGCTGTAAAATAAGATACCAATTTCAGAACCAGAATTTTAGAGAGCAATTAAATTCTGGCATAAAAGAAGTGCTGTTAAGAGTCTGTATAGGTTTTTTCTTTCTACTACAACTGATTTTCCATGTAAAGGTTGGTTGTGGCATTTCAGATTTAGTTTCTAATATCTTCTTTTTTTAATTTTTTTTGTTGAAATTGTTGCAGATTTTTGATTTTGTTGTGCCAGTGATATACAATCCCTAGTTCTCATGTGGAGATTAGATCCTGCTCACTTCTAAGGTCACAAGACCATGTGAATAGTCGTAAATATTACCTCTTGTAAAAGAAGTAGTTACTGTCTATTTCGCTTCCTAGTCACGTTTCTTTTTCATTCATGAAATCTATTGCAGGTATTGAATTGGAATATGACTCAAAGAAATTTCAGGTTAGATTAAGTTAGTATTTATCAGGCAATCTTATTGCATTACAGTCCATTGGGCTAATTTTGAATATAATTGTATCTTTATCTGGTTTGGCTCTCGAGCATTCAAAAGACCAAATAATACATCCTTTTCAAACCTCTTTCATCTTTTAAAATGTACTTTAATTTTAATTTTATTTGGCTAACAAGATTCCTTCACAAACCACTCAATTCATTAAAAATAGGTGGTTATGTCATTTTTTGAAGTACAATTACATTCATTCTCATTGTTTTTCCTTGTTTTGTATTAATTTGTGTCACAGAACAACTCAAAATTCTTTGGGGGACAAATGCAAATGTAGTTGCCATTCAAAGCAGTAGTGCATGATCCTTACTGCGAGTTTAGGCATAAAATCAAACAATACAAAAATAGCACATAGCAGATCTTTCTGGGATAGACAGAGTTTCTGTACCCCTAGATAATTCCTTTACTGTCATCTGTCAACAAGCGTCTGATACTATTCTCAGTAGGGTTCTTTTAACCTTTCTTGGGAAACAAGACTGGAGACTTGAATGCATATTAATCCTTGGTCTTCTCTGTAAATGGTTACGTTTAGCTGTTACCAGATGAGGTTTTGTGCTGTAAGCTTAACTGTTTCTCTAAACAAGTTTATCTTATGCCTTGGTAGAGGAAGGAATATGTTGTGGTTGATAATGCCACCTTTTCCTTATACTTTATTTCTGGTCTTAAACTAGTTGAGTTGAATAAATTCTATCACGTCATAGCAATGAAAAACAGGTGTAAATTTGCTCAGAATCGGGAACCTCCTTTTTCAGGAATTGATCACTGAATCAAAGTGCCAGCTGCTTCCTGATGAAATTCTCAGGTGATGGGGTAGAAGTCTTTGATGCTGAGTCCACCACATCTGTTGGCACGTCTAGGAGATGCAGCAACAGGACTAGCTCTATGCAATTCACCATTTGTTTTGAATGCATGATTGTGCTGATCTCATGTAGGGACATCTGGAGGGACAAAGTGCTAGGTGTATGTTACAAAGAGGTTTCTACATTTAGAGCTCACTGTAAGCTGTTAGGCCCAAAAAGCCAGTGGAGAGGCTTCTTTAAAGTGTGACTTTAGCAACAAAACTGGTGTGAGAAGATTAAAAATCATAGCACGTATTCTGCATTAAGTAGGCATCTTGGAGAACCTGCTGAAGGCTCATGGCAATCACTGTTAATAATTAAAAAAAAAAGGAAAAAGGAACTTCAACAACGAAAATAGCATTTTGGGTAAGAGGCTAGCTAGTTTTTTCGTGCATGAATAGCAGTGTTATACAATAATGTGTTATTTTTCTGGAATAACAACTGCAGAATTAACATGTGAGAATAGCCTAGCTCCTTGCTTTGCAGGTACACTGGCAGAATCTTGGTAATGGTGGATGAACAATTGTGTAGGCAACCTATTTCCTTATAACTTTTTCTGGGTGAATTTAAGAAGTGTGAACAAATGAATCCTGAACATCTGCAGCAGGATGTGATTAAAGAAACAGGAATCCTAAATTAAATATATCTTTGATAGTAGTCCTATTCTGCAGTCTTTTTCTGAAGCTAAAATATGCTGTCATGTCAATTTTCCAGTCCACTTCAACTGACTTCTAAAGTGCAATTTTAGGTTCCAGAAGTGTTTAAGAAAGTCAATATTTCTTACTGGTATCAACCTCTTATTTCAATAATTTTAGTATTTTTCTTTAGCAAATATCTAAATAATATAATCAGAAACTTACTCAGTGTAGTTCGAGACAGTTTAGAAGACAATGACAACGTTTTTTTCTGTTTATTATCAATCATGCCGAACTGCAAACACTGACCAAAATGTCAAGGCTTCACAAGTAGGTCAAACACTCTTACATCCCATTAGACACTTGTTTTCTTTCTGGTATGTTTGTTGGTGTTTTTTTTTGTTTGTTTGTTTTTGTGTTGTGTTTTTTTTTTCTCCTCTCCTCTTTCAGCACTAGTGGAAGCATGCTCTGGAAAGACTCCAAACTGCTTCAAGACTAACACTTTAGTCTGTGAGAGATAAGTGAAATATATGAGATCTTCAGGGCTGACACTTCCAAATGTTTCTCTCTAAATAAATTGCATTGTAATTGACCTCCATAAATCCTTCTTTACATTAGTTGTTCTGGAAAAATCTGTCAGTGTATACAGGTCTGGTTTTCTAGTAAGACACATGACAAAGCCTGTTTTGTATATATGATTAAAATGTGTGTTTGAAAAAATAGTTATTGCACTCAGAAATTGCTATCTGAAAACAAGTAATTAAGTCACAAACTCATAAAATATTTTATTGTTGTTGTTCAGGATTGTAAATAGACACCCTATGTTTCAAGGAGATAGAGAATGAACTATGAGAAATTTGAAAAAAAAAATGTAGCTGGTTAATCGGGACATTTTTCTGTTAATTTTTCTGTTGTTAGTAGAAGTTTCTCATTTGTTGAGATGTTAAAAAACATGACAGAAATTACTGATAAAATGGTTTTTTTGGGTATGTAACAAAATTTCTACAGGTGAGGGAGGAGGAGTGAGAGTGGAAAGGAACAATCAGGATAGCCTAATGGTTCCAAAATTCACCTTTTGGGAAAGTCTTTGTTCTGTCTTATTCAGGTCATCTGACGGTTTAGTGATGTGGTTTCTCCTCCTGTTGGATGTTTACAAAAGCTTACTAATTATTTGTTCCGGACATAAAACTGTTACTGGTCGGCGGTCCAGACACCAAATCAGGCAGTCTCTCCACACATCAGCTTGAGAGCTTTTACAGTTGGGTTGTTGGTGACTCCTTTGTCAGTTTTGATAGCTTTCATAGAAAACAGCACTAACAAAAATCTCAGTTTTTATGATGATGAACAAAACCAACACCAGAAATATCACTTCCTTTCATGACCCCCAAATTACCTTTTTCCAGAGCTATTTTAATTACTCAAAGAAAGTGAGTATGAGCAATGAACACAAGGGGTTAGTCACTGGTGTGTGTGAATGCATTTTGAGATTCTATTCAGACTCCTACATAAGGCATCTCTTCCAAATTCAGATTGGATTCTAAATCAAACGAGCATCTTGGTTCACATGCATTATGACATTTTCAAAGGCTTCTGGGATTTATATTGGCAGAAAAATAGTTCATTTCTCTGTAATGTGTTGTGTAAAGGTTAAAGCAAGAGAGAAAATGAAATTGTCACACTTCAAAGACATCCATTGTTTTGGGAAAGTACGAATATAGGACCCTGCTTGTAAAGTCTTGGACTGGGTTCTGTACTGTTGCATTTTTCTGTTGCTGGCTGTTCTGATGTCTCATCAATGAATTGTGTAGTGCCCTGCTGAAATCTGTGTTGCTTCTGTCCAATGTGGTCAACAGTAATGAAGAAATAAGAGCTGGAAAGTTGAACTGTCATATCTGTGAGTAGTAGTAGCAGAACTTGCAAAATGCAGCATTTATAAACTCGTGGCAATTTTTAATTTTGCAAAATATTTACTAGCTCATTATTTGCAAATGTCCTCATGCTTACAGAAATAATAGGGGAACAAATACCTCTAGATGTAATATTTGCAAGCATCTGATATTTGTTTTGTGTTCAGGTTTGTAAAATTCCCCAGCCATGTACTTCAAAATTTTGGAAATATTTATTCAGACAAATTTATGGAAACCAGGCATCTATATGAAAAATATGCCTCTATATGAAAAATATCACACTGCCAAATTGAGATAAATTGCCAGTATTTATGTACTATTTGCTAATATTTCCCCAACTAATAGTCTGCCAACTCTTTCTCAGACGTAAGGTATCATTAGTTACTACAACCTCTTTCATACATATTGAAACTTTGGCACATGGGAATTCTATTGAGAAACAATTTTTCCCCAAACTCCACTCACATGATATCTGTCAAGATTATATGCTGTCACATAGAAAAGGTTACATTCAAGCAAATTGCTAAGCATTGCCAAAGGATGAGACCTTGTCTCCTGGCAAACTATTACATCTCAAAGAAAAAGCTCCAGTCCTCTGGGAAGGGAAAACGCAGGCTGTCTGTATCACAGAGTAATGGATGGCAACGCAGTGGTGCTTTGCTTAGGCAAATAGTTACTGTTGTATACAGTGCACACTCATCTACCAGACATGAGATGTTGTGGGAAAAGGTAAAACTGATTAAGAATAAAACAAACAAACAAAAAAAGAATTCACAATAATAAAGCCACTGACTCCATAGGTGAACAATGCAAATCTTTTCTAAAAAATAAAAAAAATATATAATTATGCAAATGTCCCGGTTTGAGGTAAAATAAAACCAACTTTCCACGTGTTTCTTATGAAACACAATATAGACAATATGGAAACTACAAGTTAATAAAAAGTAGAAGCAGAATCTCAAAGACAAATGTCATGACAGTTATCCAAAAGGCTGAGACAGGTGCCATTATTCTGCTTTTTCTTAAAAATGCTGTTTTTTCTTACCCAGCGTTGTACTAATATCATTTCCATTTCTCATTTTCCAAATGCTTCCTCTCTCTATTTTCTGTATGCTGCTGAGGAGGATCTGCTGCTACTTATGTTACCAATGCTGGAAAAAAGTATGTTCACCAGGCAGTTACTGGGTGGATTTAGTTAGTGTAGCAATTTAGTTAATTACCAGGGGGATTTAGTTAGTGTATGAGCTCACTGATCGTTATCACTAGCGTTCCTGATCCCCTCCAAAACAGTGGAAAGATGTCCTCCCTGATTTATGGCTTCTGTTTCTCACATTAAATGGATGATCAGGCTGCAAGAGAGTGGTTACTCTTGTCCTACAGGGTTAGCAAGCTGTTTTCTACTCATGATCTGCCCTTCCATTTAGTTGTAAAGTAGGTATTTGCTTATCCTTAATGTCCCCACATTTCTGCCATTCTAATTTCTTGTCATGTAGCTTTTTTCTAACAGCTTGAGGATTAATGATCATAGGAAGGTAATTAGATGCCATTATTAAGATTGGTGACTTTCTGCTGCCGAAGCAGCTAACTATACTTTGAATTCAGTCGGTGAGAAGAGGAAAAAGTAAAAATTCTGGGATATTTTAATTCATACGGCTCTAAAATGAGGTCAGTTGTACTTCTGCTTCCTTTTGGCCAACACCTGTATAACACGGAACTACTATTTTCCCCAGGGCCCAGCTCCCCCCCTCTCTTCCTCACCCCTCGCCGCCGGGCAGCGTTTGCCCCCTTTCTTCAATACCTTTTCCCAGCGGCGCCGCCAGCTCCTCTGAGGGGCCCGGCTGCACCCTGAGGCGGCCGCTCAGAACCGGCTGGAACCGGCTGAGGGCATCCCCAGCCTCTCCTCACAGAGGCTGCCCCTCAGCCCCGCCGTCGACACCTTGCTGCTGACAGCCAATGCACGGTCCAAGATGAAGGTTATTTGATAAGATTAGTAATTTTTGGTGTTTCAGTAATATTTGGGAAGCCCTGGCGTGTAGTTTAATCTTGTGGTGCCAGGTGCTGTGAAGGGGAACCTCGCCTCAACCCCTTGCGACGACTGGGAGCGGGTTGTGAGGCTCTCAACACCTGCCGGTCCCCTCAGAGCTCCTCTGAGGCCCGCGTACCTGCTGCTTCGGCATTTCTAGGACTGCAGTCTGTCCTCCCTTTTTTTGGGAATCGAGTTAAAGACAGCGAAGTAGAATATTTGAGGTATCGGTGTGTAGAAACTCAGTGTTTCTTTTGTCTGCTTTATGTGGTAATTCATAGTGTCGTTTAAAGTATATCATAGGAAAAGTGAGAGCTGTGCAGCAGACAGAAAGCAGGAGACATCTTGTAGGCCTATCTTTCTAGCCACAGGGTGCCACCATCGCTCCAGCAGATCGAAGTTGTTACAGCAACAGAAAATGTGTCACCTGGAAATTAATATGAATATGAACTACATCAATCTAGTTTTCGAGCGAATGTTTATGCATTGATGTGTTATAATCACACAATAATAATTTGCTACCTTTGAGAAGCTCTAAAAAGATGTGTAATCTATTTAAATTAGGCAAAGGAGTCCCTAGAGAATTTAGCAGTTCTCAAAAACCAATCTTCATACTTTGTAACTTCTATCGTATTGACCTGAGTTTGCCAGTGCATTGTGCCTGTGTCAACCATAGAAGCCACTAGGTTTTTCGCACAAATAAACAGGCAAAAAACCCCAAAACAAACCCAGAACAATAATGTATGTTTTGTTAAGTGAATGCGGTGAAGAAATAGGCACATCTCTGCATTTGATAACATTCTCCATAGGGCAATAAAAGCTGCTAGAGTTAGAGAAACTAGTTTGGATGTTGTGTGGCAGCTCATCAATATGATAAGCTGCAAAAACAGAAGATGAAATACTGCTTTAACAAAAGCAGAACTTCACTTTAGCAAGTGGTATTCTGAAGTTTTCAGGTATACTGAGTGAGGGTTGTGTTGGTTTTTTTTCTGGTTTAGTAATATTAGTTATGACTGCCCATTGCAGCTAATGGATCATTCTGAGATTAGTCTAAGAGAGGGCAAAAGTTTATTCCTCGTGTAACGGAACCCAATTAAAATTTGGAAGGTGAATGAAAATGCTGTTGATAGCTATAAAGCCAGAAGAGTAAGGGAGCAGAGGAAGTTTTTCTGGATTTCAAGGACTACTTAAACATTTTTCACTTAAATTTAATTGTATTGCATGCTAAGACAGCATAGGGAGCTTTATTTTGGCCCTTCAGGCCTCTTATTTCCTGATCTGTTTTCACTTATAAATAATTTGCTGAGAAAGAAATCCAGAAATTCATTCCATGAACAGCAAAACTGGTACCTGTTATTTTAGGGCAACATATTTGAGCACTAGATAAAAAAAGTACAGGTAGGTTGGTTGTTCAGACAGTGGAGGTAATGGCAACAGCTTGAGATCTGCTGACTCATGTTTTATCACGTAGTTTGTTTTCTTTTCTAATTCCTAACGCTTATGTTGGAGGGTAATTGTGTAAGAAATATTCTATCTAATTTAAATAACTCACTAATTTAAGTTCATGAGAAGCTATGTTTCTGTATTTGTTAGTATTTGTAGGCAATGTAAGACAAAGCAACACCAATTAGATCCAAAATGAAATGGAGTATTGTTTTGTGGGGGTTGTTTTTTGGTTTTGTTTTTGGTTTTTTTTAGTATAACTTAATGACAGAAATCTTAATGACAGAGAGATTTTCTAATAATTGTACAGCATCACAGCAATTTTAGGTCTGGTCTTCTAGGTTCTTTTTATTTTGCAGTGGTTTGTGAGATGAAATGATTTGCACAGGTGTAACAGGACTGTTGTGGTCTACCCTGCTGACATCTACAATTTGGAGGCGGGTCCGGGATCATGCAAGTCTTTATACATTTGAAAGTTTTAAAAATTAGGGTCTTTTGGTTGCAAAATTCGTAGATATGTTTTATAGCCACTGAAATGCATTCAGCTTTCTCAAAAACTTGCGTTTTCAAATTATGATTGTGAAAATCTGATAGCGTGTTGGGCCCATGGGCACTGTGTTTTCCCAGTCTAGAGTTATGTTTGTGTCAGTGTGTATGGAAATTACAGATAGTCTGAGTCTGGAAAAATGGCACACTGACAATTTCATTGGTTGCCTACCTGCTGCAACTGACTTTCTTATGGAATTTCAGTTGAGAAATATATTATTTCTGTAATTTCTACTAATCTTCTTAATGTCTGAACTGGATCTTAGACTTTCAAAGAGAACCTGAATTTGAGCTAAGTCTCCATAATAAAAAGTCGGCCTCAAGGAGTTTTCATGGCCAAATTATAAACTGCTGGAAAATAAATTCCATACTGAAAATGTGGATTCAGCCTTCAGTGCCACAGTACTTTGCTTTTCCCTTTAGTAATGTAGTGACCTATATGTGCAAAGTTTCTTGAAGTATTTCTTGAGGCGATTTTTTTTTCTGCTCTGGCTGTGATGGGATTTATTATTTTATATAACTCACTTGACTCCAGTAAACTTTTTGATTGAAGACTCCTGCAACAGTTGCAGGTGCTCAGGAGCAGAGTTGGTCAAACCAGGAAGTTCTAGAATTCCATGAAGTATAGGCATGGGCACCCTTTTAATCAATGCAAGTATGTACCCACATAAGCTTAAGTCATCCTTTGTTTCCGTATCTTTTCAGAACGGATCTAAAGGGGGTAATGTGTTTTCTGTAGGAAAAAATAATCTCTGAATCTAGGTAAAATGTAAAGTTTTTGTTGAGACTTGCAGTGAGGGTGCAAATAAGTCTGTGATGAGATACATCCTATGGGAACCGATCAGGCCAGAACAACTGTTTTCACACAGGCTATTATCTGAAAACAAAAGTTAAATCAGTGTCTGCCTCAAGTTGATATGGACTACAGGAAGATATAAAAATCTCCATTCTCCCTCCCATATGTTCTCAGATACGTATTATGTAGTACCTTTTATATGCAGTTTATTGAATTGAATGACAATCTTAAAGAAATCAACATATTATATTTAAAGTGAATATATGTTTATCTGTTTCCTTTAAGACAGATATGAAAGAATAGAATGCATAGTGTAAATAGAGGATGATAATGTATAATGAATCCTTGCAGCTAGAGGTTTTGGCCCGTTTAGTTAGCTACTTGATCCAGAAAATGATAAATCATGTCAAGATGGAGAAGTCTTTTCATTGCCTAAAAATGAAAAGAAAATCTGATTTTAAAATGTCAAGTTTAGGATTTATGAGTAGGATTCCCATAATCAGTCATTCAGAATGAATTATATTATTCAGGATCTATTTGCAGGCAGACAAGCTGAAAATATTTTTGTGTACAATGCCAAGTAAGTTTACACTATCTCTCACATCTAAATTGCTTTTCCACCCTACGCAGATAGAAACACACACACAAACACGCACACACAGATTGTTAGTGCTGAGTTCCCTTATGAATTAGTTATAAACTATGACAACAGTGGGAAAACCAAAAGGGGAGGGAGTTTGTGGTTTTTTTCTGTGATGTTAACAGTAGTTGCAGCTCACTGAAGATAATGGGAACAATAAAGCCTATTATAGGATTGCCCTAGATGACATTTATTAGTGATAATGCTTAGAGGCCCTAAAAAAGCAGTCTATGTGGAGTCTTATTCTTCAATTATTTAGCAATATGGGAATTTTGACACTGACTTCCCTGAGAAGGCCAGAAGGGAAGGAGCTGGGCAAAACTTGCAGTAAATCAATGACACCTCCTTTCTAAAAGTTTGGCTCTGCTAAACTTTTGGCACAGACACATATCTCATGGTCAAAAAATGAGTATATTCTTCCCTTCAAAAGTATGCTACTAATTAGGTGAACCAAAATTTTACTTTGTGTACAGCTGTGGGCTTGAATACATGCACAAGTTGCTTTAGAGTAAGCCCACTGAACAGTCCTTAATACAACTGCCGCCTCCAAAGCTGCTTTGTGCTTCTATTATGGCTTTTAAAGTTCGAGCTCTCTTAGCCAGGTACTCAAACTTTCACGTTCGTTTTTGTACTATTATCACTTTTAAATTTATCGACATGTGTTTGTGTGGATCTTGTTGCACTGGATTGGTAAAAAACCTGCGTGCTTCCACAAGGAAGTAGAACTGTTACAACATTACAGAGTGTACAGTAAAATTTGGGTTGTGTTTGAAGCCAACAACCTATAACTGTAATCTTGTTGGTTGTTTTTTGTGAAGAGCAACAAGCAACAATCTCCGCATGAATGATACTATCTAAGGTAAATAGTATGTGAAGCTTTTAGGGCATCCTGTGTTTGTTGCCAAGACACTGATGCTGGAAAACACAGCTGCCCAGTCAGATGCAGTTTATCTAGGAGTCTGGAAGTACGAGCCTGTGACAGCAGCATGATGTAGAAGCTCAGTTTGGGTTTATTTGTACTAAGGGGCAAAAGGGAGAATGGCAGCACCTTGATAGAGTCTTCGCTGTCTGTAGGAGAGAGGGAGCAATCAAGAATGGGATGGGGAGGTGGAAGAAATTGCTGGATTTCGAAAGCCTTTTAACCTCTGACTTCAGAGAAGAATGTGTGTCAAATCTAACGAAACAAGGAGACAGATCTAGAAGAGCCTAATGGTGACACTTTTATAAGACAGCGGACAAAGAAGCTGTCTTTGCTGAATGGAAGGTGACAGTAATTTCTCTTTTCACAAAAATGGCAACTTGCTGCAGAAGAAAATAAAACCGGTAATGTGTACATATATATACATCAAATCCCCGTGACTCCTACAGCAGAACACTAGAAAATGGTGATGCTGGTGGATTTCCATCATTTAATAAGTCTGTCCACATTCATTGTGTTTCTTTTTAAATTTTTTCCCCACTTAGTGATCCCTTTTACAGTACTTCTCCAGTATAAGCTGGCAGAGCTTCTCCTGAAAGGGAAGAAGCTAGTGTTACAGAATATATTGCCTGTTTTAAGCCAACTATACATTTTCTTAAAAAAGAGGTATGAGTAGGTGATTTCACCTGTAAATGACTGACGGTTTACCTTTCCTTCATCAATTGGGCTTGATTTCCTCCTTCTCTTCACAAAAACTTTTGAAACTATAAGCCTTAACGTGGTTGGTTTTGCTGCTCAGTTGGTGTTATATAGGCGTGCTTTATTTTTTCCTGGGCTGCCAAGACTTAGATGATACTGAATTAAAATTTGGCTATGATTAAATCTTTTAATCTCAATATCCATATTGAAGTGTGAGAAACATTTCCCATATAGTTAGTCTTTTCAGTATTCTCCTAATTACCGTACAAACAACATATTAGATACTTACAAATTTTGCCTAATGCCTATTAGGTTTAATGCCTAATAAGTGACATTTTATGTGGACTTGGAGAAGGGAGATTACAATCTAATGTCACAAACGTGGAAAATATTGAGTAAGCAGATTCTTGCATATTTTAGTTGCACAATGGGTAGGTAATATGTTTAGAAAAAGTGCTTTCAGTTGGAACTGGTTGAAGATTTCTCAATCAAAAAAATCAACAGAAAATGCAGTTTTGTAAAACCTGAAATGTTTCAGTCAAAACATTTCTCTGTGACATACTGTCCATGAATCCAAGTATTCCTGTATTTGTAGCTTATTGATTTGCCTTGAAACTCTCTGCAGACATCGGAAACATCAGTTTCTCTGAATAGGTTCAAGCTCTGAATAGCTTTGTGTTTACCTCAGTTTTATTTTTATTAATAAGCTGCACAATATCGAAGAATGGTAAGAAAATTCCCTATGAACTCAAATCTCTTGAAGATCAGTTGGTTTTACCTTCTCTGCTCTAGAGAGATGACCTAATACAATCCCCTGTAGAAATTAAGGGGAATGGTGTGTGAATAATTTTAATTCTGGCTTCTTATTTTTACTTGGTGTTTTGAAGCCTTTTCTACGTAAAATAAAGGGAGGCAAAGAAGTGAACACTTTTTTGTGATACAACCAAAACACTTCTACTGTGTAGAAATGGTGTAGCCAAATTTAATTCAAGAAGGGGGAACCACCTGGATATTAAAAGAACCTAAGTGAACACTAGAAGGTTCTAGAAGGTAAATCTATGTTCTCTGGGTATTAACAGAAATACTGTGACACAAATGGTGTTTGATAACTAAAGAATATGCCGAGCCAGTCTGGGCTTCGAGGGAGGGCTTTACACAGAATTGGAATAATATCTCTAGCTACTGTATCAGAATAATGAACCTGTCTTAAAGTTTGAGGTGTTGGTATTCTCTGCATTTTCTGTTGCTGGATAATCTGTAGAGACACCAAAAGGTTCTTAGTTTTCTCCACCTGAAAGTGTGTGAAACAAGCTGCTTTTACTAAGATTTACAAGAAAGTAATATTAATTTGGATATTGTGGCTGTCTCACCTCCTTGATTACAGTTTCTGAGTTGTATTAGAGGAAGCTGAACCAAAGCCAAAGAGGAGGCAAGTGTTATTGATACAGGAATGTTATCAAATTATGACTGAGCTGAGTTATCCACATTCTTAGAATTTGGAAAGGGACCACAAGCCAATAAAGTGTGGCTAACGCACAAGTCATCTGGTAGTAACCTTGATTATTTTTTCCCCTATAAGAGCAAGCTGCAATATTAGTGGGATTCATCAGATGCTGCTGCTGTTGATTTATAGATATCTTTCTCTTAATGCATATTTTAGATCTTGGGGTAAATGTTTCATTGTGACTCATGATGTATTTTTATTATTGCTAGTGTTTTTGCTATAAAGTATGTTCTGGTTTAGAATCATAGAATAATTTGGTTTGGAAGATACCTCCAGAGGTCTTCTAGTCCACCCACCTGCTCTAACAGATCTAATGACGTCAAGTTATGCAGGTACTTGTCTTGAAATCTCCAAGGTTGGAGATCCTGCAGCCTGCTCAAGAAGTTAACCGTGCTTGTGGGTAAAATAAATAAATAAATAACTATTTCCTTAGCTTTAATTGGAATTTTCTAGTTGCAATTTCTAACTTGTGTCCATTGCCTCTTGTTGTCCTACTGTTGTGCTCCTCCGAGAGGAGTCTGGCTTTCTGTTCTCTGTACAATGCCACATAAGCAACCTCTTTCAGGAAGACACTTAGAGCACTTTCTTGCTAAGAGAGATAACACCATCCAACAAACAATTAACAATTGTTCCTTGGTTAGTCAAGATGCTGGTGGTGTTGCTTTCATCTAGGTTTTAACTTCCTTACTTTTTTATTAGCTCCAGCTGCTTTTCTTGATCCTCAGTTTCTGGCTTGACCCCTTTTACTGAAATGATGCCCTGGTAAATATGATGGTTCCAGGTCTTAGGTGTTGCTGCTCTGGCCCCTTGCGTGTGAGGCAAGCAAGTACAATATTAAAAACCAAAACCCCCAAAATGAATGCAGAGTGAAACATAATGCTTAGAGTGAACAGAAGACAGACAAACTAGCAAGTACCTCTGTCAATGTCTGAAGAATCAAAACACTCTAATTTCATCTTAATCTTTAGACGTAATTGAGTTTTCAATTAATCTTGCTTCTATGACAATGCTTTTTCCAACTAAATACATAAGTGTATTCCTCTTAAAAACACTCAAGGGAAAACTTCTGGAGAGAGATTAAATAGTCGCCACACAATTCTGAGATTTATATTTTACATAGAAAGAAAATACAATGTTTTTAAAGTGCCAGGGAAAACTGTTAAGAGAATTGAGAGGACAAGTTGTCCTCAATTCAGTGTACACCTGTAATCAACACTCAGTAGACCTTTCTCTGTCTCCAAGTGTTTAATAAGATGTGCTTAAAAGAATGTAACATTTAACTCTAAGCACCAGTAAGAAGGAAGGTATCAGATATTCTGTCAGCCAGCAGATAGTTTGAAATCCTGCATCTTTTGATTCTCTAGAAAGATAGACTTTAACTTTTTCTTCTTTTGTGTTACATCTCAGTTTTCTGTAAGCAGAGTGGCATTGCAGATGACAAAATTAACTGATGACAGGATGGTAGAGGTGAAAGATTCTTCAGTACTTAATGATAAAGGCACTATTTTACCTTCTTACAACGGCACAGTTTTGTTATGAAATAGTCAGGATTTGCAGAGCTACAAACCAGTACATTGAGGAGATGGAATAACAATGAGATTTTAAATAAAAATCTGTATCTTTATGCATTTCCTATAGGCAATTTTTGCATTTCCATAATAATTTGTTTTCTTGTGGACTAGAATTGGGTCATGTTAAGATACAAACTAACCAAGAAAGCTGGCAATAGAAGTAAAGGACTGCTACATACTGATTTACAAACACAGGGAAGAAAGTTCTCTACCTTAGCACCTATGCTGTCCCCTACCTCTTTACTTAATCTGATGTCGTAGATGTCTGATAGCATTGCAGGGAGTGGGAAAGAAAGCTGGAATTACTTTTTTCCCCTCCAGGTGCCATGGGAACAGGGATGTCTTATTTTTTCCAAAGCCATTCCATAACAGGAAAAAGAGAGAGAAATTAAGTCTCTTTCCTACTATCTTATGCGTTAGTATTGATGCCAATTTATGGTTAAAAAAATAATTTTCCTGCAAGTTCATAAACAATAGTTTAAAGAAAAGGGAATCATTATTGCTCTGATGTTTCTTCATTGGCACATTGCTAGTTACACAGGGCAAGTTTGGCATGCTGTTTGCAATCTGCTATTGATTATCGTTGCACTTGACACTAATGTAGTGAAAGCTGCTATTTAAGAAAAACAAAAATGTTTTTGAGTTTGAAAAAAATCTCACAATCTCTGAATAGTTTGTGAAGATAGCTTCCTCATGCTCTGAAATAAGTTGTCTCAACACAGTTCTTAATTCTGTGTTTTAAAAGAGAGACCACAATACTCACTTCTAGTTGACCTCTGTTGTACATTTTGTGCCTTCAATACCACAAGGAAGTCTTTTTTCAGCGGTCCCTCTCATTACTGGGAAACTAGCTTGTAGCAAAACTGAACTGAGAAAATAATAGCAAAATTAGAAATTGGAAAGAATAAAGTTGACCATAGCAATATTGTTATTCTTTTGGGCTATACAGATTCTTCTCCTTCAATCAGGGATTGTTCCAGTAATGAGCTCCACATTCCCCTATCTCAAAGTACCTCATCCTACTATGTCTTAGAAGATCTATTTTATTACACCACTCATTGCAGTTTGCTTACCCAGTGCTTCTTCATTTGTCCTTTAAAAGAACATTTCACAGAAGCAAGTAGTTTTGGTTGATAGTTGGAAAATACCCCATGCTTTTTTTACTGATACTGGAGCTCAATAAAAACACCCTCCCACCCATTCACACTGTGCTTTAGGGATAAAATATCGGACTCCAACTCTGGAAAGTACATGAGAGGGAAGCAACAGATAGAATTCATTTGCTGGTACGTTATTCTCTGGATCTTCATATTTGACCTCTGTCAAAGGAGGGTATTAGGAAAATGGAGCTTTGGTTGATTCAGTTCAACCACTTTTGTGTTTCTGTATTTTTATAACCCAGGCAGAGTTCAAGAAATAGCAATGTATTTCTAATGATGAATTATCAATTGATTGCAACTGTCAGAAGTGTGTTTACCATTCAAACATGTTTAATCGCTGAAAGTGCTTGAGTTTTAAAGTTAATAATGTGGTATTAGTTAGGTACCTCACATGCTTTTTTAATATTGCTGTTTCTGGTGCCTACAGTGGCCCGAACTACTTGCAATTCATCAGTGCTGTCTGAAAAAAGGTTTTATCAGAATTCTGCCAGAAATTCCTAATTAGGTGTAATTAAAATGTTCCAAAGTGATAGCTAAGTTAAAAATGTTCTTTTGTAAGCAACAGAACTAATGAAGCTTAGTTTTCTGGAGGTTTGTCTTAGGCTCCTATGGAAGCAACTTCCTTTCTTCATGAATCTTGCCTTTGAATTCCTCTGTTGTCCGCCCCATTGCTTTCACACTCCCCCACAACCTTCTCCAGGACATGCCCTGAAACTTGTATGATACTCTCTGCTTCTCATGTCCCACACTGTTCTCTGCCTCTGGACAGGAGGCAGCTGTACTTGGCTGGGGTTACACATGTGCTGACAGGCCAGTGAGCAAAACAAATCAAACAGTTGATCTTACACTGCACATTTCTTTCCTTAATCCACCCGGAAATTTTCATAAAACACAAAACTCCAAAAAATGCCAACCCTAAACCAAAACCAATCCCTTCCCCGCAAAAAACCCCCAAACAACCCAAACCTCAAACCAACCAAAATTCTTTCTCTCTTTCAAAGTTTGTGATTTGGCCAGTAAACTAAGAATATGTTTGTGTGGGTCCACCTTTTACGACCACCTTTACGGCCCATCTCTTCTAGGCTGTCTCACTGTTTATGTACCTATTTTGTTTTTGTGGGGTGATTAAGCAAATTGCAATAGAATGCGCCATCTTTACTCCTTGCCCCCAATCCAAATTGCCATCTAGTTTCATGTTTATATCTCAGAAAGTTTGTAGCATCTAAAAGAAGATGAAAACAATCATTCACGCTTATCCTGCTGTTTGTAACTGAAGAAAGGGTTGTGATTTTTTTTATTATACACCTAGACAATGCTATCTAACCAGAAAGTACTTCACATAGGTCAACCTTACTTAATTTATCTCACCCTGCAGTAGTTATCATCAAAAAAACTCCAAAAACTCTAATTTTAGCTTTGATGTCTATGAATCATCTTATGTAATTTGTAATACGTATAGAGCCACTCTGCCATTTTTTCTGTTGAAAATATCATATTTCAGCATCTTAATTTAAGGTAGGTTGCAAAGAGAGAGCAAAAAATCTTCTGTACAGCTAAAAAGGTTTTTATCTCCCCATAGCTTTATTTTTATTAGTTTTTTATCTCTTCTCCTTATGTTTCCATATATCAGCAGCAGTATTGAATAATAATGATAAATAACAGACTCAGCCAGTATTCTACGTTAGGAGTGCTAACCCCTGAACAGTATTCTCTGTGTGTGTGTGTGCGTGTGCGCACATCCGCAGGAGGCCAAGGTACTTTTTCCTAATTACTGGTGTGCTCTTCTTCCCCCTGGCTATAAAAGTGAAGTCAATTGTTTCTGATTCTTGGTAGCTGGTTGTTAGTCAGCTCCGCTGACTGGCAAAAAACTAAGAAACCAGGAGATTAAAATTGTGTGGTAGCAGATTTTCAATGCTAACTTTTATTTATCTGTAGAATAGCTCTGGTCCGATGATAATTCATGTGTATCATGTTAATAGAGGCAGAGATAATTTAGAAGTGGTCCATTTACGCAACATTAACTTCATAAAAGTGTTTTTTGTTTTGTTTTGTTTATTTTCTGCTATATCTTTTCTCCCTTTAAAAAAGTCCTTGTAGATGGTACCTATGAATCACCAATGGATGATTCCTCACCAATGGATTTAGTTTTTCTTTTGAGAAAACTGTAATTTCAGCACACGACGGAAAGCAAGAGAATTTCAAGTCTTACCCCCAGTGCTAATACTGGCATCTTAGATGGTTTTGGACAAGGAATTCTCTCTGCTTTTGCAAGGCATAAAAGGATTAATTCACTGACTGGATCATGAAATTGTGCTCAGTTGAGCAGATAGTGCTAATGATTGCAGTTAATCCTTGCAAATAAGAGCAGAATTTGGCTCAGTGTTTGCAGAGCACTTAAATGCATGCAATGAGCTGCATATGTGTTGCTTCAATTATTTCTGAATTATAGAGGTTATGCATAGCCACTACAATTTCTTCTGCTAGTGGGATTTTGGATAATGCTTTTCATTAAGACAGAACTGTGGGAAGTATTTGAAAAATAGTTGAACAAGTGTGGGTGGTATTTTTATTTCCATATTGAACTTCTGATTGTATTCATTCATTCATTCGGCTCTGATTCAGTAACACAGTTCCTCAGGGCATGATTACATTTCACTGTGTTTTAACATCCTCTTCCTCCTTTCCTCCCTCCCTCCCTCTCCTTCCCCCTTCCTCCCCCCCCCCCCCCCCCCCCACCTGTTGGTGTACATAGCAATAGATTTCTTAGATTGTAGAGAGAAAGAACTAAAACCCAAAATAGTTGTCCCATGTAAAGGGCACGTGAATTCAACATCAGGCCGCAATGAAATGCCAGTATGCTTTGAGAGTGGCACATCCCCAAACAGTAAGAAGACCTCTCGAAGTATAAAGAAATAGTAGTGATTATATGAAAGCTTGGTGTCAAGTACTCTTTAGAAAGCAAACATGAGTTTCCGTCTGGCTTAGAAAACATACTTCATGAACTACAGTAATGAAATAAAAAAGGAAATCCATATCAATGTGAACTTTCAGCTTTGTGATCAAAAAAAATTAAATGAAATGCTTATATATTTTTCAGAAATATACTCTGAAGATAATGCGTTAATTTTAGTCTTAATTATAGCAGCAAACTGGACCCAGCATTTTCAAACTCAGGCTGTAGTGATATTACAGATAAAATATAAGAAATCACAAAACAGGTCTGGACATTTAGTGAAGGATCATTGCATTAAGCATGAGGTTATTTGAGAACAAGGCAAGGAGAAGGCGGCAGAGGGCAGACTGCTGTAGACATTTGAAATAAGAATCATATTCAAAAGAGTTCATTCGTCTGGTCACCCTTTTGCCTAGAAATTCAGGAGTTTAAAATTCAGTATGCTCACTTTTGGTGATGCTTTCCTTTGATGCTTAAATTAGCGATGAGTGGTATACACGAATCTGGCTTTAATTTAAATCAGGATTCATGCTTTTGAAGAGAATATCCTAATTACCTCTGGTGCTTTTATTTCAGAGCATGCCAGCTGGTATGCTCTCAGATACAACTAAATTAGGAGATGTGCTCAAAGAGTTCACCTGATGTGCCTCAACCATTAATGAGCATTCAGACCATAGAATCAGGTTATAAATATTCCAAAGAAAAATCCCCCAAATACCTATAGTTTGGATAATGCGTTCTCAGCACCAGCAGCTTACCTCTGCAGGCCTTCTACAGTGATATGCACTAATGTACTCTAACTGATGTTGGAGACCATGTAATGAATTTTAAGTTTGTGAGTGTGCCAGTGTGACATGATGGAAATGGATCTTTTTTTCCTCTAAATAGATTATTTCCTTGCAGAGATTTTTCGGTCTTTTTTCAGACATGAAAAATGTATGCATCCCCAAAATAAAAAGACTGTGGTTTTTATGAAAGTATTTGAAAAATAGAAACAACTTTATTTCTTGCCTTTTGATCAGTTAATATTTGTCTAAGCTATGTAGCATGGCTTCTATGTATTTTATGATTATGGAAGCCTTTCTATTTCTGTGGAGTTGCACCCAATTATCTCTTTCTTCTAGGAATAAATGCAAAGAGTCAAAGGGTTTGAGAATTTCTCTTATTTCCTGCCCTATTTAAGCTACCTAAAAATGTCACCTGTTAATAAAAATTCTTGGAGCTTCTAGTGTCAACTGTTATTCACCTTTGTTACAAACCAGAGCCTTGGGGTCATGTCTTAATAAGGTTGCAACTGAACTAAAGGCAATTCTCAGAGTTCACACTTGCTAAAAGTGCAAAATGTTTTGAGAAAATTTTTAAACATTCGTACTTACTCCAACTCACCATGTCTTAGTAATAAGAATGAAAAAGACTATTTGAATTAAAGTTTTATTACAAAATTTTCTCAATAGATTTAACACTACAGGTTTGCCACCATGAGTCATAGAAATACTTCTACTATATGAAAGATGTATCATTAAGAAAAAGAAAAGCTGCTTTCCTTCCCTCTACCTCCCCGCCCCCTCCACCAAAGCCCAAAGAAAAGGCTCAAAGTCAGAATTGAGTGGGGTATTTTAGCAAGAATTCTTGTAGGATGTGAGATGCTATCCAAACTAAAGGGAACAGTGTGTTTCTTGCATACTTGAGTTCATGTGGGTTTTATATCTATATATTTTTTGCCTTTGGATGTTTTGTGAAGGGATTTGGTGATGCAATGGAAATTCTGTTTTCTAGTTTTAACACTGAATATGGGAGATGTCAGACATGACTGATTTGGTTTTAATGTTACTTATTGAGGGTTTGGTTATTTTAGAATTGAAATTGAGTGCATTCACATCTTTTCTGAAAGACCCTGAAAACCCATGTGCACACAGTAGGATCATCTCCCTGATATTATGCGCAGCCTGGGGATCCCGTGGTCTAATCTTTTACACCCCAAAGTTAGCACTGTCTCTCCCAGTCTTTTCCACAAACTCAGCTAAGCCAAGTACACAAGAGAGAGAGATGGAGAGCTCCTAAAACAGAACAAAAACTGACACAAATGAATACCAAAGTTGTCACAAAGGGAGACCCTGTGTTAGCATTTAAGTAATAAAACTTGTGATGACAAACTGTTTTTCAGAGGTTTCAGTATAAAATCACCAATACTATTATAGGTGCTTCAAAAAATAGGAATTATGTCTTCTTTAGAACTGTTTGCAGTTGTAATAGAATTCTGTTGTTTTGAATGTTTATATTCCTAAAGGAGGCAGTGTTTGCTCTAAGGATTTCTTTTACAGTGTGCCTTTGTAGACTATATTTTATAGTGTGTACAGGAATTATAAAAGTTTTTTCCTCTTTGGTAAACAATAATGTTTTCCAAACAAAGAAAAATATGCTAGTCAAACATGGCCCAAATTTCTCAGAGTGTAGAATAAAGTTATAAACTAGTCAATTAAAAAGTAATTTTTACCAAAAAGAAGCAACTCTTGTTTTGCTACTTCCTCATAAATATCTTCTAGATGAAACCTTTTTAGAAAAATGCCAAATTATGCATCGAATGGTGCCTTTTTATTAGAGCTGTAGCCTTGAACTTTGTTGGGCTATTTAACCGTACCGAGAAAGTAGTGTGCTATAGGTGAATGTATCATACCTTCTCTCCTTGTCAGGCTTAACTGCTGTTTTTAAATTTCCTGCATCCTCAAGTAACGTGAGAGGTTCTTGCAGAGTCCATTAGTCCATGTCCTAAGCTGGCAGCCACTGCACAGTGCATTGGGATATCTTTCCACGATAGCAGTATTATTGCCATTGTACAGACTGGAAGAAGCCAGCACAGGCAGGGTGAGCTCTCCAGAGATTTATGTTGCATTCATAATGGTCATTTCCAAGTGCCTGTGAAGCAAATCTGTGAGCAATTTTAAGCAAGCTGCTGCAAAAATAGGTCAAAAACACTCCAAGCCTTAGCCCGCCATATTCACTCACAGGTAGTCAGTGCCTGTTATTTTTTTATGCTTCCCATCAACAGACAATATTTAACAGAAGAAGAATTTGAAGATGGAAAGCAGCCATACTCCAGTAACCAGATTATGCAGGTTTTTACCGCTACCAACAAAATAATCACCCAGTCATCATTTCTAGTGATATATTATAGACATTAATAACTTCCTTCATTCATCAGTAAGGAAATTTCCTATCTATTCCTTAATAATTATTTTACATTACCATAACTCCAGAATAATTTTATGAATGGTTGCAGAGAGATACCAATATTAATATTGCAAACCAGTCATGAATGAATGTTTTTGTGAATTAAAATTTTTTATGAAGATCATAACAAAACAAATAAGCCTTTTATTTTTATTTCTTATTCTCTGCAGCATCAAAGCTGGTTTGGCAACGAGAAATTAAATGAGAAACAATCTTTTAACAACCTGACACCTCTCTGATAAATTAGATAAATCCATTGTATCATGGATTACATGCACTTCTGCATTGTTACTAAATAGCTTAAACAGTAATTAAAACCATAAGTGCTGCCAGATTCCCGGCACTTTTCATATCCTAAAAATATGGTCCAGTAAAAAGGGAACTACTACAAAGTTTACGCACCAGAAAAATCTCCAGAGGACAGAATCTTAAACTCCAAGGAAGCAATCAAAGAGGGTAGTTTAAACGTCCTCTTTTAGTCCTTTCTTAATAGCTTTTGCCCTGTTGTCTTCTGAAATCCTTCCTTTCTAGTATTTTTTGCTTTTGTCATGAGAAGAAAAGTCATGAATCCAGTATTGAGACAGGGGAATAAATCCTTGAAAGAGTTGGAAGTCAAGTTGCAGCTGTTTTTTCTGTTCCTTAATGTGTGTCGGTGGCTGCTTGCTGTAATATCAGCCAAATATTTGTCACTACCGTGTCCATGCATTCAATTGCTAAGACCTGAGCACTGTGGCATCCAACTTGTTGGATAATTTTCATGCTATTTTCTTGTAGAGTATTTCATACTATTGTTTTTACCTGCTAGTACTTCATGGATAGTTGTGCAAAATAGCCGTCTAATCTAACACAAACTTGAACAAAGGCTTTGCATTGGTACGCTATTCAGTGTGGCCAAATGTACTGAAAACTAAAAGAAAAAGATCAGTCATCTAGATTTGCAGAAGAGAACAAATAGTGAATCAATTTATTGTGCTTCTCAGCTCACATCAGCTTGCTATAGTTTGAGCAAATTCCTCAACTATTTGCATAGAAGTGCCAAACTTCAGAAAGGTGTACAAAGGATGAGTAATCTGCCACATATCTATAAAAGAGACAGTACTCAATGCTTGTGAATGGGAGTCTGATAAACAACTTCAGGATTGCTTCTATTGTAGTGTAAATCAGATTATCTACCTGCTATCTGAAAAGTGCTGTGAGGGTACAGACTGCTAGGGACACTAAAAATATTTGCTACTTGTGTAACATTTAAGGAAGAACCTTCAAGCATTTGTGGCCTGGAAATCTGCACTAGTAAAAAGTTTTCATGAAGGAAACCTTAAAAGCTAAAGAACGCTATCATAACTGCTGCACACAAGGGAAAGAACTCAGCGGGGTTTTTCACCATAGTACTCCTGAACAGATTAGCTATTCAGATACTCACAGCTTCTGCCTGTGATCATTTGTCTTCTTTCTCACTCTGAGTATTTATTATGTGTTCTTCTTTCCCAATGCTATCTATTCAACAGTGCCAACAAGAAAAATGCTCCACCACAGTGGACATCAGTGCCTTAGGAAATATCCTTTCAATTAACCCTTGTCATGTGGGTTGTGTTTATTCTAGGGATAGGTAATTTACTATTGAAGAAAGGCTTTTAAACTATAATTCTCAGTAAGAAATGAATGGGTGTGATGTTCTGCCTTCAAGCCAGTATCATATAAATAAAAAAAGGAATGTCTATACTAAAAAAGTAGGGTAAGCTACTGGGGAAGACACTTTTTCTTTCCATGTGCACTGGTTTGTTGATGACTTCGAGTGATCATAAAACCAAAGAAAGGAGAGCTTACTGAGCATGTAGTATGACTTTCCTCAAATACTATACCTAGTAAGCAGTAGACTTGTTTTTCTGGAATATGTTTGAGGATGAAAATACTCTGAATTGCAGTGCTTACCAAGAATAATCCTCGCTGAGGCTACAATGGCTTCTAGAGCTTAGGAAATATAGGTGGAGGATAGCTGCTTATAGCCAAGAGTTTTCTGGAGGTAGTGTGGAAATGATGATAAGATGAAGAAAGAAAAGCATTGGAGGAATGATGGGTTGGATATGAAGGCAATAAACAAGGAGCACTCACAGTGTCATGATTGTGGCTGGGCTGGGGTTGAACTTCTTGCAAGGAAATGCCACAGTGCTGTTTTGGATTTGGGATGAGAACAGTGTTGGTAGTGCACTGATGTTTTTGGTTGTAAGTTTTGTAAGCTGTTTTAATGATTGTGCAGTTTTTGCGGTCCATAAATTCCAGTGAAACTTTCTGAGTTTCTAACGAGAAACATCAGAGGCGTCAGTTTCTTGTGCTCAATATCCCTTAAAATATAGTGTGCGCTTGCCTTAGTAAAGAGAACCCTGATATTTTTTACTTAGTTCTATAAAAACAATTTTGGGTACTTAACTAATTTAAGTAGAGGAAACCTGCCAGAAATGTGTCCTGTCTGCACAGTTCCTGTAATAAATATAATAAATGCTTGGTGCTGGCACCAGGTTAGAGCAGGCACACTAGGTAACCTGTGCTATATCCTCTTACAAAAATTCTGAATAGGGCTTTATTCCATACAGGTTAAAGCAGAAAATCTTTAGTTTTATTATGCATGGTTCTCCTTTATGGAGCTCTTCCCATCTTGTAGCTGGTTTGCACCTCTTTTGCTGCAGGACTTTTTAAGATAAGAGCAGTTTAGTATAAGCATTATTTTAAAAGGCACATTGAAAAATCTAGTTCTTTGCCTCACATAGCCCTTGTGGTCTTATCCTCTCTGCCTGCCTCTGCTGGTCAGCATTTTTTGCCTATATCCTACCCTATTTCTTGAAGTGTTGTGTCTTTACAACAATTTCCCTTCTTTCTGTATTTCTGGTGTAAAAAAGAATTACAGTTGAATCTAAAACTATTACCTATGAGATTAGATTAACTTTAGATTGTGATACAATATTTTATAGTTGTAGAGAATATTTGAACAGCATGGACTGTCCATTTAGAAATTAGTTTCTTCTCTTTTGCCACACAAATGATAGTGCTGCTTTCACTAATTTATGTGTGAAAACATCTAAAGAAAGACTGTGAATACATTTCTTTTTTGAAAATATAGGCAAATTTGCAAAGCTGAAATACTTGCTCTCAGCTTTCTCCAGCATGTCATCAGTAATAGGTAGTGCGTGTCTTCTACTGTAAGCTACCAAAAAAAAATAGTAGATGAGATTCATGTGATTATTTTAGGTCAAAGATCAAATAAGTGTGATTAAAAAAATTAAGCTGGCATCTCTTTTTGCAGAATATACTACTTTTTGGATGACATTTGGTGGTAATTTTTCCTATATCCCTATGATCGTAGAAGTAAGTGTCTTAATGTTACTAATAGTAACATTTCAGTATTTGGAATTTCAAGTTTTCTAATATTTCAAAAGGAACGTAGCACCAACGTTCTTTCCAAACACTCCACAGTAAGGCTGTTGATTACATATCTATAACTCCAGCCACAGCTTAGAAAGAGTTGTATGGGATTTTCTAATATGAAATACACCTTTAAAGTTTTTACTTGATATCCTTCTCTCCCCCCTGCCTCCACCATTCTTATGCAGAAACCATTTCAAGAATAGGAACAGAATTTTTGCACAGGATATAGTGTCTATCTAAGAGAGTTGGAATTGGTGGCGAAATGTGAATTTTGTGTCTGATTGACAACAGGTTTGGTTTTTTTAATCATTTCTGGAATGAAGGGGAAAAGTAAAAATCATGATGTAAATTCACAATAGGTTCTTTGTATTTCTCTGTGTTCCTGTTCTCTCTGTGTACGTGTGAAGTGTTCTTAATCAATTAGAGCTATTAATTCTCAAAGTATGCTTTGTTTCTGAAAAGATTTATTCAGGTTTCTTGGTACAATCTTTTTTTTTTTTTTTTTTTTTTTTTTACTGTGAAGTGTTATTATCAGTTTTGGTCAACTCAGCCACAATGACATTTTGCTTTCTGAAGGCTGCATTGCACATAGTACTAGAGGCATAGTTCAAAGTTACTTGTTCAGAGCAGTTGTTTGAGTATGGCAACGTATTCTGATCAGGTCAGCATCTTGGCAGGTCTTCTGGAAGTGAAGGAAATCTTTAATATTTTTTTGTGGATTAATAATTTAGACAAGTATAGTGTGCTTGCTTTATGACCATGAATATGCTGCATTTGATTTTTGAATTTCCAGAGATCCAATCGTCATAATATTATCCAGATACTGTACAAAAATCAGTGCAGCCTGTTCAGGACATTCAGGGGGTAAAAACAAAAAAAATAATAATTTAAAAAAAGCAATACTCTCCTCTTTCTTTAAAAGAGCCATATAGTGTCAAAACCTTAAGTTATGCAGTTGTTTGTATTTTTAACAAAAAGATACTCTGATTTCCAGGTTCCTTAGAGTCAACAAAAATCTATTTGATTTACAGGACTAAAATGGTTTAAATGCAATAAAAATATCGTGATAAATACAACAAATACTTGTTTAAGATATTTAATAACAAATTCCACCAAATAGGGTGAGAGCTATGGTAGAATGGTAGGACCTGGCACCACTGTATTATCCTTATGCTCCTGTAAGTTTACTAAAAATGCAGAATTACTGGAAAAAGTTACTTGCTGACAACTTTGTCCATATCATTTTTCTTGCACAATATGGAAGATAAATATATTTTTATCTTTTGTAAATCATAGAATCATAGAATCATCCAGGTTGGAAGTGACCCTTGGGATCATCGAGTCCAGCCATCTACCCTATACTACAAAGTTCTCCCCTATATCATATCCCCCAACACCACACCTAAACGTCTCTTAAACACATCCAGGGATGGTGACTCAACCACCTCCCTGGGCAGCCTATTCCAATGCCCGACCACTCTTTCTGTGAAAAATTCTTTCCTGATGTTCAGTCTAAACCTACCCTGTTGGAGCTTGAAGCCATTCCCTCTTGTTCTGTCATTAATTACCTGTGCGAAAAGACCAGCACCAACCTCTCTACAGTGTCCTTTCAAGTAGTTGTAGAGAGTGATGAGGTCTCCCCTCAGCCTCCTCTTCCTCATACTAAACAGTCCCAGCTCCTTCAACCGCTCTTCATATGATTTGTTTTCCAGGCCCTTCACCAGCTTCGTTGCCCTCCTCTGCACTCGCTCCAGCACCTTGATATCTCTCTTGTATTGAGGTGCCCAAAACTGGACACAATACTCGAGGTGTGGGCTCACCAGTGCTGAGTACAGGGGCACAATCACCTCCCTACTTCTGCTGATCACACTATTTCTAATACAAGCCCGGATGCCGTTGGCTTTCTTGGCCACCTGGGCACACTGCCGGCTCATATTCAGCCGCTTGTCAATTAGAACCCCCAGGTCTCTTTCTTCCAGGCAGCTTTCCAGCCACACTTCCCCAAGCCTGTAGCGCTGCTTGGGGTTGTTGTGGCCCAAGTGCAGAACCTGGCACTTGCCCTTGTTGAAACTCATACCATTATATGAGTACCAACATACCAATATATATATATATTATATATGGATTCTGTGGTCTTGAAGAAACAAACAGTTAACACATGAGTTTTTCTCCTTTTCAAAATAACATGACTTTGGAGGGAGGAATTTCAGAGTGAAGGTTTCTGCTAAATAACTATTGTCTTATAACAGTCACTATATAGGACACACGTTTTGTCATCTGCTTCATTTTTAGACTGGGAAAACCAGCATAGATGAAAAAGAGAGACCGTGACTTCCTTTGTTTAGCAAATTTATCTCTGTCTGATAACGCTTCTGCCATGAATCCTGGCAGTGAGGCACAGCCATTTTAGTAAACTGCAGTTCTTGGACAGCAGTCCAGTGTCTCTGCGACTGCTGAAGAAACAAGGAGAAAGAACCGATCTTCCTAAAGGTTTTTTTAAAACATCCTATTTATAGGTTTTGTGCTAGTTAGCTGCACAGCCTTTTGAATGCAGAGATGGAAGACCTTTCTACCCTAATGCATCCAGGTAAACAAGTATACTGACTGCAAGGAATGCTGTAAAGAGGAGAAAAAAAAAGAATGCATGGGCGGAAGAGGAGGTCAAGGGAGGGAGAATACTGAAAAAAAAAAAAGGTAATCCTGAAACTTGATTAGTGTAGGAGTTTCTTCCTGTTCTGTGACCTCTGAACCTCATAGGGTATTTTCTTCTTATTGGAACAGAATATTACAGTGAGTTGTCCAGCGCAGCAGGGCACCACCCAGCAGCCAGCTGTCTATGAGCTCTCTCCTCTAAGCATCTAGACATTCTTCTTTTTTTTAATTTATTTTATTTCACACATCATTTAGTGCTTACTGCGTAATGCTACAAAATTATTTTAATACTGAGCACAGTGATAAACTGCCCTGAGTTCTCAACAGAATGTGATTCAAAATTATTCTCTTCCATGTAAAAAAAACCAACCAAACAAACAAAAAACCAAATGACAAAAACATACCACTTCTGTTGTGGTACATACCCTTTTGGAGAAAATAGCAATGCAACAAAACTTATATTGAACTGTAATGTAAATCAATAGCTCTTTGAATCCAACAGTGGTAGAAGCTCTATTTATTGAATTCCAAACTGGCATTTTTCATTAGCCATGGGTTGCTTCATGGTACTGTGCTTTTTGTTGGTAGAGCTATGCCTTTTACAAGAATGAAAACACAAGCCTGTTCATATTTTCTTATTTGCAAGAATGATAAATTTAAAATCTCTTTTATACCTTTTGTATAAAGACAGAACACCATGGGTCACCTTCACCTGAATTTGCCCTGAAAGATACACAAAGTTCTTCGTTCTTGCTTTTAAAGAACTTTGAGGTACACATATACAGTAAGAATTTTAAGTTCTGGAACAGGAGATCTGTTATCCATTCGCTTAGGCAGATAAGAATAACTATACTACCTCCGTTAACAAAGGGAAAAGTTTTCTCAATTTATTTTCTGATTTGTTTTAATGGTGAATTTTTTCTTTTTTTTGCAGTTTTTCTGGATGCTGACAATTTCAGATCCCAGTTATATCACTGAGCTTGCATGCTTTGTGTGACAGAATAAGCACATTCTGAATATTTTACTGGGTATACAGGGTCCTCCCTTAGGAATCAGAAACCCCCTGTGCTAGGCAGGTGACCTAAGCCAGAGTGATCTCTTCTCCCCTCTTTCCCACAATTATTCAGTGAAAGATAGGATTTGCCTAATAGCCATTATTCGTGTCACCTCAGTGATACTACCTGTTTGTAAACATTCTAATGAAGCTTAGTTCTAAGGAGTTATTGTAGGAAACAGGATCTCCTTATTTAAAAGGGCTTCATAAATATGGCTAATCTGCCTTCTGACTGTGCCTCCTTGTTCCTAGTGGTTCCTTGTCTCTCCCTTGTGAGGACTTTTTTTATTTTGTTTCCTTGTCTTGTCATTTCCACCCCCCAGTACAATTGCAAGACAGAATTTTACCATCTGGTCCAGCCCAGCAAATCTATCTGTAGCACAGCATGCTGCCACTTGCAGGAACTTTTCTTAAGCCAAATTTAGTGGTGTCATAATTGGTGTAAATTACATGCCAGTAAATCAGTGCAAGTCAGCATGAAGGCAATTTAGGTACTAGAAAGTGTAGGTTATAATAGGAAAGAATCCAATTTAGGTATGTAATATAATGGAATGTTGCGTAACTGATCACTTTTGTGAGTTATACATTTAGGCTCCAAAACCCCCATTTGGAAGGCCGTATCTAATGGCATTCAACATAACACAAGATTTTTCATACAAAACTCCCAAAAGCTCCATAGCAGCAAAAAAGGAAGACTTTTTTTCCTGATAACCACAATGACAAAGCACAAAACAAGGGAATGCAGAGGGAACCGAGTTCATGGTGTATGAGCTATGTGAAAGAGTAGAGAAGCATTGTTACATGTGTTATTTTTAAAACTCAGCAGATGGTTTGACATAACTAATTTCCTGATGAATTCTGCTTTTCATTTCCATTTTAGAACTGTCTCAGGGTGCTGCTCTTAATTCCCCTAATTAAGCCCATTGCTTTTGTATATATATTTAAGCTAATAAGTTATTTAAAAGGTGTGGAGGAGGATTTGATGTGGGCAAATTAAGCACATAGCATGTCAGGCTTCAAGGACAAAGATTTTAGATTCTGCAAAAGGTGGATGTATTTCACCCAACTTTAGGCACCTATTCCTTCCACAGATCCTGATGGGAAATACATGCATCCTGAGGGGTGTTTATCCCTCCTTAGTGCAGTTGCCTGAAGGAGACACTTCCTGTGACTTGAACCCAGCTTTCTCTCTCCATTCACTCAAAAAGAAGCTCTGATTGCTACACCTGACTTTTTCATGGTGCTTTTCACATTTCCAGCCTGCAAAAGCCTATTCTAATCCAGTCTACGTCATCTACAACAACCTGTTTTATGGCTAATCTATTCCAGTCTTTAAGTACTGGCAGATAACCATGCATTAGGAAGTTGCTAGGCTTGGGTTTACTTTACTGAACCAGGGGTCAGAAGGGTGATAGAGGCTTTATCTACAGTACCATGAATGTGGCTTAAGAGGAGATCTGTGGAGTGAGGCTGCTGGTACTAAGGATCCAGTGATCACAGCGTGTGCCTTTTGTAAGCATTTCCCTGACTGCTCTCTTGAACCTCAAGCATAGCGGGTGAGAGTGGTGCAGGTGATAAGACCAGCCTGGCAAGAGGAAGTGATGCTGTGATTTGGTTGGTTATACCTGAGATTGAGCAAGAGTATTTGAGTAGAACTTTTAAAACTCTGAATATTATAAATGTCATCAAATACAATGGAGGCTTTGTATGTTCCTCTTGATGTGCAAAAAAGTTATTGAAACCTCCTTTTTTGAGTGGTTCACTCTTTGATAAGGTGAATATTTCACAGAACAGGATTCCCTCCTACTTGTACTTGAGTTCAGTGCTGCATTTCTAAGTCTGGAGAACAGAGATTGCCTCCATTTTGTTTTATCTCCCTGTTTCTGATGCTATTTGGAGGAATGATTTTTGGAAAACACTGCAACATTGCCCCTTATATATGTGATTTAGCACTTGGAAATAGAGATAAAAGCCTGCCCTTTTGGGCAACCAGCTGGAAAGGGATTATCATAGACTATACTTTGGGAACTACTAGCATATAGAAACAGCATTTTTTTTTCTATGCTAAATATTTGTCATTTGTTATCACCACTTTATATCACTGTAACAAACTAACCACAAGAAATTTATGTTAAGTTTGGTCTTCAATATTTAACAACTTTTCCAATCCCTTCTTTTAAGTGGCACCTTCAGCAAATTGCCAGGCAGGTACTCTGTTTACGACAAGATGATGGAAGAGGAACACGGTTAAAGCCAAATAACAGTAGGGGTCCACCTCAGGTGTCACTGTTGTAATGTCTGCCCAGGTGCCTAGTCAAAAAGACTGATTCATTTTTGGCATTTAGCTCTTTTCTGTGAAAGGTCTGTGTGAGCATTCATGATAAATGAGGCCAAGGTTTAACAAATGGTCACCACAAGGGAAAACACAGTCTTGTGAGTCAGAGCCCAACAGCAGGTGAAGGTCAAGAAGAAAATGTGCTTTATTCTGAGATCTTTTCATGGGCTGACTCAAAAGCTACATGGTCTGCAGTGGTTCAACTTTATGATGTCTTATGTATCTTCCCCTACTTTGTTGTCTCATTGTGACTGAAGGTACTCTAATTCACTGTCATTTTGTAGAGAAAAATGGGATTGTTACACAGCTATGAAAACATTACTGCTTAGAAAAAAAGACAAAGAAATGGTGAGAAAAGTGTAATTTCTATAGGCACCAACTGGTTTCTTGCAAGTCAAAATGAGATGAGAACTGAGGAGGACAGCACTGAAAAGAAGTACAGTCAAGGTGCTGCTGCAGTGATGGAAACACCAGCTCTAACCTCTTGGTCCCTTACTTGTATCTTTACAGACCTTCTTTCTTTCTTTAGTACATATGGGCCTGTTATATCTGTGAATAGCTGTATTCATTTCTTCTGTTTGGCTGTTTCTTAGATAAAAACATCTGCTGCTTTCTCCCAATGCTAAGCTTTTGTGTAAGATGTATGGCTGTCTTAAAGGTCTCTTACAAAATCGTAATATTTTCTTCCATCATATCAATGTTTCATCTGCTTTTGGTACCTATTTGTTTTCCTGTTTTTTTTTTTCTTGGGATCAAAATCATCAGGAAAACTATTAGATTATACTGACATTTTGGGGGTAATTAAAAATGTACCCTGTTGTTTTTTTAATATGGGGACTACATAAAATTGACTTTCTAGTTATAAAAACAAAGAAAAGGCTGAAAATATAAAATATGAGCAGTGATGCTGAATGAATGAAAGTAGACAAATAGATTAATCCAATACTAATGTTACTATACCAGTGAGTGTTGATTTTGAAGGCTGGCAGCAACTTAAATGTTGATCCAGCTGTGTGCCATTGATCTTTTCAATAGAAATGTAGTTTGGCTGGAAAAAGACTATTGCTTTTAATGAAAGATGTGTTTTCAGTACAATCACAGGCAAAATAGATGTTTTTATATTTTTGACAACAAAATTAGCACTTCTTTCCCAAAATATTGAATAACAGAACAGAGACTTGGACCGACTATGGACCAGGGTCCTCCCTTGCTTAACATAGTGCCGAAACTATTAAATCTTCTAACTCTTTCAAATGTCTTTCTGTTCCAAATAATTCTGTCAAGACTCATACTTCCTTGAAATACTTGAAGTTCAATAAAAAGGTATATTGAAAAAAAAGTTTTTCAAAAGAGCCTTCTATTGATGCAGCAGAAACAAGCAAGCCAAGGTTGTCAGTAATACACACACATTTGTGTTCCCAATCTGCATTTTTTCACATCTTCAAATGCTATTTACTGATCATTAGGAGATTGGAGAGGTATTCCATTTCTGATTTCACCAGTGAGGGGTTTCACTGATACAAATAAATAGAAGGATCAGCTGAAGGCCTTATCCTGCTTCATAAAGCTTCTCTGAGTTACTTATGATTGATTCCTGAAATCTTTTCAAATAGGCCGCACTGGTCTTTGACCTTCTGCTGCATCTGTTGAAGTATTTCAACTAATAAAGAACTTATTTGGGCATTTTCTGCAGGAAGTCATAGCTTCTGGCATTTCAAATGTCATTTTTGGATTTGCCAGTCAGTATTTCAACTGCTGATCAATAGTTGTAGATATGGCCTGAATTGAACATGTATAAAGCCTAATATAAATTGCTTGACCATCTCAAGGAAAAATTTTATTTTTAAACTGTGTTTCAGTTCCTATGTGACTTTCCTCTGAGGATTGCTGGAAAATATTACATGGTTTATGCAGGATTAAAAATATAAATCCTGCTGCCAGCCCTCTACCCATACAGTGAGAATGTGGGTTGCCACTGTTTTGATCTTATGTGTTCAGAGAGCACTACACAAATGTTGCTTATTCCTGAGTGCTACATGAATGTTGTGAATAATCTATGTTGTTTAAAGGGTCATGGGCCAGGGTTACAGTGCTGAACACTATCTATCTTGTCACCATTTAATTTGTGTTTATTTAAATGGTTTGTTACTTATGGTTTATTGAGCACTCTTTACATGTTTAGCATTTGCTTTTTGGCTTATTATTCATTTTTAATCACTATGTTGAAAGGCACTGTAATTGGTCCGCTCAAACACTGCCAGTTATAAAAATGAAGTAACTATGCAGGACTCTCAATAAACAAGCTGGTTATGTTTAGCTTAGAATCAAAGGAGTATTTTTCCTAGGAGAGACCTAAAAACTTTGGGGTTTTGTTTGTTTGTTCTGTATTTTTTCTTTGATTCTCTGAGCAAGACTACTTAAAAGAAAACGTACCTAGGAATATGTGTGCCTTTCAAGCACAAGTTAAACAGTATCTGCTGGTAGTGACATGGACTTTGTTAATTCTTTGAAAATGGTGAAATAGATGACCTCTGACATCCTTCTTAAAAAACCACATATATTTGCTTGTGTGGGTAAGACATTTACACTGATGGTTTAATAACTCTAAGGTAGTAAGTATTTCTGAAAAATGAAGTTTATGATCCTGTTCTATTAAGAAATACAGAACTCTTTAGCACACTCGGAAATGAGTTTAAACAGAATCTGTTGAGGGCATTAATCTCTTGCTATTCCTGCCACAAATTCTAACTATGAGTCCAATTGACACTTTCCTTTTTTTGTTGGATTACGTTGATCTCTACATCACCTAATGAAATACAGTACATCAAATGCTGCTGCCTTTATATGCCCCTAGTCTTAAAAGTGGCTTTCTCATTTCTAGATAGGCCATTCAAAAAACCAACCTCTAAACTGACTGGGTATACATCCCTAGCAGGTTAATTATAAGTGAGATACCAAAATTTCCAATAGAAGTTTCTGCCAAACATGCTGAGGACCAGTACAGAGGAAAAAGGTCAGAGAGTTAGAGAAAAACATAATCAACATTCTCAGATTTATTTCTGCAATTGCAGCCCAGTGAAGAGGAAATAAGAGTTTGCACAGCTCTAAACATTTGAAAGGGACTTAGCCAGAATTCACATAGTCTTCAGTTGGTACTTTCCCATGTACAAATAGGATTCAAGTTTTTTTTGTCACAGAGAAAAGAACTATGATGATTTAATCAACTCCTTTAATATGGCTGCCACTTACAATGCCAAATATGCCTTTAGTTATTGTAATATGAATATCCAGTAAGGGTACTGAGGTTACTAGTTGATTGCATACGATAATCGCAGAGCTTTGAGACAGCTGCAGCTGCTGTTTTGATTTTTATCAAACTCTCTACAAATACATGTTAAAAATAATTTTCTTCCACAAGGAACCTAGGGATTTTTGTTGCCTTAATTTATGGGTAGAGTGAGGTATCTTGAAGTCTGATTATTTTTCAGTGGGTGGGGTACTCGTCGCTTTCTACAATTCAGAGCTCTACAGTGTGATCATTTGATGATTACTGAAACTGCTGGCTTACGATCATGATTGTAATAAGCAACTGTTCAACCACACATACAAGTCATCCAAAAAATGCAAAGGCAACATATCTTTTGTGTGTTTGTTCTTTACCATAGTTCTGGATGTTTATTCTCTTGCTCTCTGGATATACACCGTTTACCTCTGCTTGCGGTTTTGCATCAGTGATAACAACAGTTACTTTATGGTGCAGATTAACTTCATTATTTAGTTTTCCCGAGGTCCATTATAATATGACTATGCTGTATATTTGATGCTTCAGTGATGAATCCTTTTCCCTAGTAGGAATCATAATAGTACCTATTACTGTCAGAAATCAGCTAGATCTGCAAACGTTTATTATTGACCACTTCAGTGAAGTCAGATGCTGAGCTTTGGCATCATGTTGAGGTGAGCTGAGGCAAAATAAAAAATCTGACTAGGCTTCTGACTAAGTGAAAACAATGTGGAAGTAATACTATTCTATTAACTGAAATTTTGAAGGATCTAAGATTATAAAAGCTTTGGGATTGGCACCGGCAACATGTGTCACACTGTGAAGTGTTCCAGCGATGCCAGAAATTATACTTGTGGAAATAACTATAATGTAATGTTAAAGTTTTCCTGTATTTTCTTATTTTGGCTTCTTGGTCCCTTTTGCGGTAGGAGATCTGACTGGTTAAAGAAGGAAGTAACAAAATGCGTACTGCAACTTTTTGTCATAATGATGTTGCACAAGAGACTCAATAGTATTCAACTTACTATTAGGGTTACAGTGGGCAACTGAAATACACTAACCACAGGATACCCAAATAAGAGTTAATTATGCCACCTGCCGCTCTTCTCGGTGGCACGGGTTTCACTGAGAGAGAATACCACTGCATGCAGTGGAATTTCTTCTGATTTTCTGCAGTATAGATGGGAACAGAGTATAATGCCCTTGAATTTCTATTAGTGGTTGACGTCCCTTGCTAGAAAGTTGAGAGTAGCTTCTGTTTTAAAGCTGACTTTGTGATCTACAATATAATTTTTAAAACTGGAGACACGATGGCCATTTGGATAGATCTTTGAGAAACTTTACCCCTAATCTCTGAAGGTCTGTTTTGCAGACATTATGTTTTTCTACCTGTTGGAAGAGCTGCTTTGTCTGCCTGAGCAACAATCAAATTAGGAAGTGGAATACTGCCTAATTGAGGGTATTTTGTGCAAGTTCCCGAAGAATCAAAATATAGCAAACAACCAGGTTATACAGCTCACAACACAAATGAACATATCCTCAAGTGCTGAAAGATTGCTGCTGCCTGGCTTCCCACTGAACAGTTTATTACTTAGAAAAATCGCACTTTTGCATCACACTTTTTATATGCTTCTCTTTTCATGTTTGAATAGTGTTTGCTATTCTCTGTTTTCTCAGCTGTGCCTAACCTTGTCTGAAATCTTTTATGCAGTAGTTCTCGCCTTTCTCAGGAAATACGCCTCTTAGGTTTTTAACTGTTAGTTCACGCAAAGTCCTAGAAACTATCTGTGCTCTCACCTCAAGTTGTGTGAATTTTTCTGCCATTATAAGTCAGTAACACTAATGCTGCAATCTGTCTGAAGTTGCAAATTTACCAGCGTCCTGTAAGACTGGTAAACATCAGGCCACTCCAGAGTCTCCCAGAAATCTATGATAAATGAGTGTCTGTGTAACCCCTGTCAACTTTGATGGTGCATGGCAGACAGCAGCTGCTTTCCTTGCTAATACCACCAGCAGTAGTAGTAAAGTATTTAGTTATTATTTGTTTTTATCTCTGAAGTAAGGATGATGTTCTATCATACATAGCTATAAGCACAATTAACTGCTAACCAAAATTCTAGTTAGAATGGTCTGAAAACTTTGCTCGATCATTTACTTTCTTTAAATTCTTCCACCTTATGCTATTTCTTACCAGGTGGCCAAGTTTTGCATATCAATGTGAAAATCTACTTTTGCCTCATTACTATCAGATATAAAGGATATTTTGAGATTGATATCAGATTGATAAAGAAAACTAATAAGCATGTGAACAGGTTAGTTTATACTTCCATGAATGAGGCAGGAGAAGGCCTTGAAGTACCTCTTATGGACTGTGCAGAAATAGACAATTTATAGTTCAGTGTGCTGGGCCTTATAAATAGTTCCAGTTATACTAGATATAAATGAGCTTGACAAGATACTCCATACAGATCCAGGATACAGGGGTTCACAAATATCTTTCCTAAAAATGAAGAAAAGTTTGGCTGAATATATCACTGGAGTGCACTGATGTACTGCTCTGCCATCACAAATGAAGTCTCCTTCAAAGCATTCAGTCAGCATCCCCTCAGCAAGTTACAACTTTCAGTTTACACCCCGCAGCACTTGAAGAAAGTGTATATTTAGACAGTGACAGAACAGCAGTTTCAGATAGGCAACTTCATCTTGGTTACTTCCCTAAGGCACCAGATTTGCCAATTTGTTAATGCCCTTTGCCTGTAGCAATTTCATACTTGGGTTGTCAAGCACATTTGTTATGTATGTTCAAGCAAAGACTGTAATAATGAAAAATACCTTATCCTGGAAGTTATTCCATCTCTTCAGTTCCAAACTTAAAGCTGGAGCTTCTGCATACCAGCAGTAATTGATATTTAGCTCTTAGCATTTTTCATCTGAAGATATGGGAGACTTACAACATAGGAAAGCTGCCATAGAATCATAGAATTGTTTAGATTGGAAAAGACCTTTAAGATCATCAAGTCCAACTGTTAACTTAGCATGGCCAAGTCCACCACTAAACCATGTCCTTAAGTGCCACATTTATATGTCTTCTAAATACCTCTAGGGATGGTGACTCAGCAACTTCCCTGGGCAGCCTGTTTCAGTGCTTGACAATCCTTTCAGTGAAGGAATTTTTCCTAATATCCAATCTAAACCTCCCCTGGTGCAACTTGAGGCCATTTCCTCTTGTCCTGTCGCTTGTTACTTGGGAGAAGAGACCGACCCCCATCTCTCTACAACCTCCTTTCAGGTAGTTGTAGAGAGCATTAAGGTCTCCCCTCAGCCTTCTTTTCTCCAGGCTGAACAACCCCATTTCCCTCAGCTGCTCCTTATAACACTTGTTCTGTAGACCCCTCACCAGCTTTGTTGCCCTTTGGACATGCTCCAGCACAATGTCTGTACTAGAATCACAGAATTGCCTAGTTTGGAAGGAACCTTTCAGATCTAGTCCAACCAGTCTTGTAGTGAGGGGCTGAACACAGTATTTGAGGTACAGCCTCACCGGTGCCGAGTACAGAGGTACAATCACTGCCCTGGTCCTGTTGGCCACACTATTTCTGATACATGGCAGGATGCTATTGGCCTTCTTGGCCACCTGGGCACACTGCTGGCTCATATTCAGCTGGCTGGTGACCAACACCTTTTCTGCCATGCAGCTTTCCAGCCACTCTTCCCCAAGCCTGTAGCACTGCATGAGGTTGTTGTGAGTCAAGTGCAGGACCTGGCACTCAGCTTTGTTGAATCTCATACACTTGGCCTCAGCCCATCAATCCAGCCTGTCCAAATCCCTCTGTAGAACCTTCCTACTCTCGAGCAGATTGAGACTCCCTTGCAACTTGGTGTCGTCTGCAAACTTACTGAGGGTGAGCTCGATCCCCTCATCCAGATCATTGATAAAGATACTAAAGAGAACTGGCCCCAGTACTTAGCCCTGGGAAACACCTCTTGTGACCGGCCACCAGCTGGATTTAACTCCATTCACCACCACTCTTTGGGCCTGGCTCTCCAATCCATTGTAGGGTTTTTGTAAAACTAGGATTATCCCATCTGACCTGGTTATCACAGATGGATATATTTCTGGAAGTATTTTGCATTCTGGTTGGGAATTATGACCTAGAGATAAGTTGAAATGACTTGAACTAAAGCAAACCTGTTCTGCTTAGTTGTCTGATTATATTATAAACACCTCCCCAGAAAAGAACGAGATTCACTAATCATAGAATCATAGAATCATCCAGGTTGGAAGAGACCCTTGGGATCATCGAGTCCAACCATCTACCCTACACTACAAAGTTCTCCCCTATATCATATCCCCCAACACCACACCTAAACGTCTCTTAAACACATCCAGGGATGGTGACTCAACCACCTCCCTGGGCAGCCTATTCCAATGCCCGACCACTCTTTCTGTGAAAAATTCTTTCCTGATGTTCAGTCTAAACCTACCCTGTTGGAGCTTGAAGCCATTCCCTCTTGTTCTGTCATTAATTACCTGTGCGAAAAGACCAGCACCAACCTCTCTACAGTGTCCTTTCAAGTAGTTGTAGAGAGTGATGAGGTTTCCCCTCAGCCTCCTCTTCCTCATACTAAACAGTCCCAGCTCCTTCAACCGCTCTTCATATGATTTGTTTTCCAGGCCCTTCACCAGCTTCGTTGCCCTCCTCTGCACTCGCTCCAGCACCTTGATATCTCTCTTGTATTGAGGTGCCCAAAACTGGACACAATACTCGAGGTGTGGGCTCACCAGTGCTGAGTACAGGGGCACAATCACCTCCCTACTTCTGCTGATCACACTATTTCTAATACAAGCCCGGATGCCGTTGGCTTTCTTGGCCACCTGGGCACACTGCCGGCTCATATTCAGCCGCTTGTCAATTAGAACCCCCAGGTCTCTTTCTTCCAGGCAGCTTTCCAGCCACACTTCCCCAAGCCTGTAGCGCTGCTTGGGGTTGTTGTGGCCCAAGTGCAGAACCTGGCACTTGCCCTTGTTGAAACTCATGCCATTGATTTTGGCCCAATGCTCCAATCTATCTAGGTCTCTCTGTAGAGCTTCCCTATCCTCCTGGGAATCAACACTCCTGCTTAGCTTGGTGTCATCTGCGAACTTGCTGATGATACACCTTATGTCCTTGTCAAGATCATCAATAAAGACATTAAACAGAAATGGTCCTAACACTGAGCCCTGAGGCACACCACTTGTGACCGGCCGCCAACTGGATTTAAATCCAGCTGGATTTAAATCGATTTAATGTATAAATCGGGCCAGGATGCAGAATAAATAATTTCAGTTCCTCTAGCTCAGCTATTGCTTCCGTTTTTTCCTGTCTGTTCTATAACAGTCTCTCTTGAGGCTTTCATTATCCTATGAGAAGGGCTAGCTGCTCCCAGTATTCAGCAGCAATGTTCTCTTACCTTCAGAAAAACTGGTTTCTGCTGGTAAAAGCATGCTTTCAGAGAAGCTATTGTTATTGACTGACATTAGTGGATTTAGACTAGTAGTCCATGCTTTAAATGACACAGTAAGAGTATTTCATCGGCAGCAAAGCATATACCAACACTTTGAGAATCAATGAGATCCTACAAGTAGTTTCTTGATACGCTGTTTATTTTTTGGAGAAAAATAGATATTTGAAAAGCTCTTGGGTCCAATTCTCAGCTGGTGTTTTTAAGCCCTGTTTCATGTTTCAAAGGGAACAGAAGCTTTGAGATGCTGACAATACAAATCATTGTGTGCAAAGAATACTTCAGATGTAGCAGGTATATAAGACAAGTATATGAAATATCACATACAACGGTTAACTGTTCTGTTTTAAAATTCCATTGTGTCTTCCAGGTCTCTTCACAATCACTTATTTAACATGGTTTTCCCCTTCCTTCATTTTCTTGAACTACTTAACATCCTAAAATTAGTCACTTATGATTGCGGTCTCAGGGAATCAAAACAATTGCATGGATCCATGGTTATGGTCAAACTACATGCAAATAACAGAAAATGAAAGTGTTAGGCAAGTGATTTAATAGTTCACTTTTTATAACTCCCGTTTTATAGTTGCTTCGTGTAGCAATGGCTGCACTGCACCAGCTTAGTGCAGCCCCAGAGATCTAGTGTGCTGAACTTTATTTCTTAGCACTTAATCAATGGAGGAATATTAAAGCAAGCTAGAGGAGACTATTGTATTACTGCCTTTTGTGGGGTTTTTTGGTCCCATTTCAGTAGTCAGGAGACAAGGACCCATATGCTGACTTTGAAGGAGCATGATTTTCCAATGAAAACACAAGAGAAGTAACTGAAAAATCAGATTTTGTTTGTTTGGTTTTGTTTTGTTACTTTACCCACTTACTTTGACAGTCAATATTGAAAAACCAAACCATAATCCAGGGTCCGCAAAAGGCGGTGTAAAGACGTCTGAAATTTCAGCATGTATTCAAATGAGACCGAAATGCAGCTGCCTGGGCATTCAATGGACTGATAAACTGCTCTTTTTCAATGATATTTGGAAAGTGTTAGGAAAGTCATTTTATCAGAATGACTAATAACGTAAGTATTCTTACCTACAAACATTACAGGAAGGGCTAAAAAAATAACAGTCCAAGTAGTGCAGTTTTCTAATGGAATAGAGTATTAGTCATATTTTAGAATATGACATATATTTTAGTGTATGAGACAAATGTTGTATAGATCAATCGATAGTCCAGTCTGCAGCCTCATCATTTTTTGGTGTGATGAACCATTTGTTTCATGGTATAAGACCTACATCAAATGCAATTATCACTTAATCAATCTTGAAAGATATAAAGTGTGTAATGAGCTACTGGATCAATTAGGAATTAGGTCACTTCATCAATATAGCAGTGGAAGATTATTTTAAAAACTGATCTCTTCTCTTTTTTATAATGTGCTTTATATGTCTGAGGCAAAACTGAGGTCAGGCTTAAATTATACATGAAAGTATTTTATTATCAAAACAGCAGTCCTAAAATTGAAATTAGGTTATTACTGGGTCAGTCAAATAAAACAAAACATAATACAAACAAATGTGGTGCATAGTGCCATTCTTTATGCAGTATTTACATCAAGTGTTTGTTCTAATTCATAAATACTTTCTAAGCAATTGCCTGGTACCCAAATTCACACTTTTTTATCTAGAGTTTTACCCCTTAATTTGGATAAATGCAGTTTATCAGAGAGTTCTGGAGCAGTCATTTCTGTGAAAAGAGAACATCAGTTGTTGGTGAATTAATTAAAAGAAGATACCTACAATTGTAAAACATATTATTAAAATTTTCAAGTGAACATAATAGTGCTGAGTGGGAAAAAGATAAATCATTCTGGAAAGGGAGATATTTTAAATTAATGGTGGTTTTGTGGCCTTTGAAATTGCTACAAATAAGTCTTTGAATGGCTTCTGGAATTAATATTAGTATGGTATGGTGTGGTTTTATGTGATGTCTTAACTCTAGTAATTAATCTTTTTTTTAAATCCTCTGATAACATTTTTGATGGTTCTTTGCTTTGAAGTAACTGCAAAGACACTTTTTTAATGATAAGAAGTTTCAAATTAAATGCATGGGACATGTAACTAAACACGTGCACCAATAAACTTACAGAAAAATGTTGTAATTTTGATATAAACTAGTAAAAGCAGGGGCAAGAAATCACTCAAGCCAGAAACATCTGGTTTTTTGACTAGTAGCACTGACTGAAGTTGTCACCAAGGAGTCTTAGTACATAATGTAGTATCCATTGACCTGATTGAAAGACTATTTATGAGACAATAGGAATCTTTCCATGCAATTTCCTGCTGACTTTGAATCAGACCCATAAATTATGACACGTTTGTCTTTGATCTAAGTGTTCTTTCTTAAGTTTAACAATATTTCTACAATAACCTAAATGTTATTCCTATCTAAATATTACAGCCCTAAAACATCTTTGGTTACCATTGAAAAATCTTACAAAACCAAAATTTTAAAAAATAAGTATTATGATAGATAACTGTTCTAATTTATTTTAAGCTCTGCATGAAGTGTAAATTTCACATATGACTTCTGTAGTCCTTTTGCCATTTGAATATATGCAGGATGTAAAAATTAAGGAAATACTTGGGGCTTTTACATATCTCACAGTTTTATTATTTGAGTATGTAAGGTCTTTTAGTAATCATATGGGGAGGGGGGTGGGAGGAAAGACTACATACATAGGATTGCTCGTTTTCCAGTCAGTATGGCAAACAGAGATCCTAGAACTTAAAATTGTCCTGAAAACAGTATTTTGGGTTCACTTCCTTTCAAAATCTTTTGGAAATAATCATTTATCTGTTCAACACTGAGGGCTTTTTCCAATTTTCTTGCTTTTGCTGAGCTTTGAACTTAGATTTTGACTTGATCCTCTGAAAACTGTCTTTTCCAAAAAGAATTCCCATAGGTGTGTTTCTGTAAAGCTTCCTCTCTTAACTGCTAGGTAGTAACATAGCTGTTAAGTTCTTCAGCATGAGAGCTAAATGGAGAATTAATTTAGAAAGAATCTACAAATTTGAATCCTTGGTTTCCCTCTTCTGAAGTGTGGATTTTTATTATAGGTTTTGCTATAGCATTGTTTCACAGGTGCTCCACAGTAAAAGCCTGGGAGTCATGCCTGGAGGGGTAAGGAAAGTTACCCTGGTATGCTGCGTGAGTAATAATATAAAAGAAAAGACCAGTATAAGAAACTATATGAACAACTGATATTTAATAAGAGCTGTTTGCTGTCAGGATGAACAAGACAAATAGAAAATTACTGTATAGACAAATGGCAAAAACTACTCCTGGAAGAGTGTATCTCCTGGTTCCTGTATCTCCTGGATGATTAGGTCTGAACTGGGCAGAAATTCTTTGTATATGTTGTTGTATCATTCAATGGTATTTGTATATACCAATATATCTGTAAAAGGTTATAAAGAAGTGAAAATGACCAGACATTAGGGATAATTTAGAAGACCAGATGAGTCCAGCAACTCCTCTCAGGTATTAGGTGATATCAAGGGATTCCTGCCTGAGATGTGTTTGAAGAAGGTAGGAATGAGCCCTGTTGCTTAATGGAGATGGGAATGATATTCCTTATATTCTATAAAACGACCCTTTTTCTTTTCCAGTTTTATACCCAAAAGCCTAACTGTGAAGCTTGCCAAGTAATTCTCATGTCTATTTTAGTATGAGACCTTTCTGCCACTGAACTGTTGTGGTGGATTGAGGGAAACCGACAAATTTATGCTGCTCACAGGTGTGAATTCAGCACAGTGGTGCCCAGCCACAACCAGTGCAGGGGCAGCATGCGTGGAAGCTGGTGGCTGATAGTAAGGGCAGGCAAATGCTGTGGTAAGAGCTGGCTAGCCAGGCAATGCAGGGAGGACAATCAGCAAAAGCAGTAACATGCCCATTGTGCAAGGAATAAGAAGTGGAGGTACCTTTTGGTTCCTAGTGAGCCATGAAGCATCACAGCTCCAAGAAAATATTACTAATTATCAAGAAAGAGAACATTAATTGCAAACATTGGTACATACACTGGGAGCCAGAATTACTGAAGTGTTCAACGTGGAGGAAGGGTGATGCACTACAGGGAATGTGGCACTTAATGTACCATGTGAGTGTGGAATGTGTAATGCATTCAGCTATATGAGCTTTTTATGTGAAGAATATGTTAAAGAGCTAGGCAATTTGGAAAGAAAGATGGCATGAGTGTATTGACAAGGAAACCAAAAGTATATGTAAATAACAAATACTAGTTTGCACATACAAACAGAATTAATTTAAAATACTCTCATATGTCTGTAATAGAGTTACCCAGCAACATAATGCTTCAGAAAGATCGGTATCATTTCTGTACTGTAGAAAGCAGCTAATTGGATTCAAGGTTTAATTAATAATATACTGATTTAAGCTTTTAGAAAGGGTTTAAAAAAATACATCTACAAAAATGTAAAATCATTTTCTGTTTAGATTGCAATGAAATGAAAACATGACCTGCCAATTAATTTGGAAAATTACTGTAGGAGTAGAATCCTGAAAGAATTAGTATTTCAGAATAAAATATTTCTCTAAAGATTCAAAATGACAGTAGCTTCAGTTTTGAATCATGTATTATCCCTGTCAATATAATATGATTCATCTGTAGACTCTCTATTAACAGGAACATTTCAAACAAAGATAAATACTTGGAAGAAAAAGCCTGCTTCTTAAAATGAGAAACACTATGTATTACATTTAGTTTGTCAAGGAAATGATGATAAATCATTCTTAGCTCAAAGCAAAAAAGTGTGATTAAGTGATCTGAACAACTAGTGGCAATATCCATCCTAATTACTTTCCCTGTGATTGCATAGTATCTTCTGAAAGCATAGCCTAGCTCATAGCAAAATACAAATGTGATAATTGACATTTTCAAGCTAGGGTAGCAAAGACACCTAGGCAAGTGGCCTAGTTCTTAAAGGCTGCACTACAGTTTTTGTGCATGCATATATATTCTTACAGCATATGGTAAGGAAATGTATCTTTCATTCTGTCCTCAGAGGAGTCAAGTTTGTTCCCAGAGGGGATGATTTTGGAAGAGTCCTATAGTCGTAGGCAGCCATTGAAAAGACTTTACTCTTCCCCTCCAACAGAACAACAGTGGAAAGGGACAGTAAGGAGGATCAGTATCTTCATGTTTAAAATTGACATTTGCTAAGCCAAAAAACAGAGGTAGAGAGATCTTGTTGTTTTCTATAAAAACTTCATGGATAAACACTGTGAAGGTGGAAGAGCTATTTAAGATGATGAACGATGCTGACATAAGGAAAAATGATTATACAGTGCCCCTGAACAAATTTATGGTGGAAATTAAGAAGAACTATGAATAGAAAGAGGTTCTGGAGCAGCTATCCACAGGAGCAGAGGAGACATGAGCACATTTGGTGTTAGGATGGATTTTATTATGCTCAGAGTTATTTGATGTGGTTGTCTGCAATAACTGATTGAGTGACTCTGTTATGTCTGATGTGCCTTACCCTATCCCTTCAGAGTTTCATTCTACCCAAAGCAAGCAGCTGCCTTGGGAGATGTAAGCCAGGAGACAGTGGCAATTTTTTAGCTAGTTTGAACTTAATGATCACTACTGTGATGAGGCTTTGAGTTTAATCTAGTACATGATAGGTAAAGGATGACATGATTTAAGCATTAAAGCCATGCAAGCCTTTCATGACAAGTATTTGTTGACAGGTGTGCTAGTATATCAGTCTTGAGAAAGAAGACGACTTTCATCCTCCTAGATAAAAATATCTCAAGATTTTGCAGCTAAGCACAGAAACCTTATCAAGTTTGCCATCAGTAGTATACATAATTAAAAGCTGGAGATGTTCAGCAATTGAATGATATCTTATGAATAAAAACTGATGCCTAAGAAGATTGAGACACATTTTACTGTGTCTGTGTTATAGTGCTGCTCAGATGAGACAGCTGTAGTAATCACTAGCTCTTATCAGTCTTTCATGTTTTAGAGTTTGTGAATATCTTTCTTGGTACTAGAACAGGTGTTTGATTTCCTTCCTATTTCTAGAATTTTATCTGATATTAAGACAGTTAATTCTAATTCTGAGAAAGTTGTAAGTTTGAAGATTTATATTTTCCTGAGAATTTTATTTCTCTCTTTTTTTTTTTTTTTCCACAAAATTGTTTCCATCTGGAAACTTTTTAGTATTTTGACCAGCTGCAGCTATATTCATGATCGGTTTCATAACTTGCTGTGAAATAATAGTGGAGTACCTGAAGTAGATTAATTGAATTTACTGACATATGGTTTCCTTAAACATTTGTAGTGTTATATCCGCCATTTGATTCAGGTATTGTGTACAGTCTGTAGGTATTATAAAACAGAGAAAAAACATCGGTTTAGAAAATATATGGATTTCAAAAATGCAAAAATGGCAAAATGAAAAAGCTGTTGTATTTGGAAAGCCAGGATAGTATTGTCTTCTGTGATATTTGTATGTCTTTCTATAAACTCAATATTGAAGAAAATCGTAAGAGATCATCCAGATTCTACATGCTTATTGTTTTTTATTAGAGGCAAGTCTTTCACTGAAGAGAGATTTATAACTGTATTTCTCTAGTCCTAGTTGATTAGTCCAAATCACCTCAGTACAACCATAAATGTAATTTCAGCTGTGATGACATATTAATTAGTATTGCGTGTCAGACTGTAAGAAATTGCTGCAGTTATTTAAAATTACAGAGTTTCTTAAACATATGAGCTTATAGTAAGTAGAGTAGTTTACTTTGACTTCATATCATTATCCAAGGAAGTACTCAGTGATGGACCTTTTTTTGTGGTTGCAAATGGATCCATTGATTTTCATCAATGTGATGAAAAATCAGTGCTGTAACCCACTGCCAACACTTGGTCTATAGTTAATGCAGTTACCATTTTGTGTAATTTTTTTCTTCCTATTTTCATGGAAGAATGCTTCCTAAGCACAGACTTCAAACGCCTGATGAAGTGCTGCTTGTTGCCTAGATTATGTTATAGTTCTATCCATGGCTAGTTCTGAATATCTGATTCCTGGAGAAAATCGTAGGTGTGGATTTTAAGAGAAGATCATCCCATCTGACATCCTGTGGTACTTCACCAGAGTAGTCAAACCTTGTCGTTCTTACATTGTCACTGCCTCATCGTTCTTGGCTTTCAGTTTAATTATCTGGAACACGATTTTTGCAAGATTTACCTGTGCTTCTGGGAGAAGATATAACCAAGGTGGTTAAAAGAGAGAGATCAACTCAGAAACTGCAAAGGAGTTTATGCAATTTAATTTGCATACTGAGAATGATGCTATAAAAAGAAGATACAATTGGGTTATGAGAACACTTGGGAATATTTTTTTTGTTATTTTTGTGTTTTATTTGCAGTAATTTGGAATTATTTATAATTATTTAAAATGTGAGACACGTAAAATAGAAATAAAGAGATCACTTTAATGTGTGTAAAATGTACATTCACATTGCCATACATGAATTAAGGTAGAATTAAGGTGATTTAATCTATGATCAATAAATTCTCCAAACCTGATTGCAAGGAGAAAGTCCATCTTAGTGGGACTTTTATTTGAGGAAAAAGTCTAGCAGAAGTTATTCCTTTTATATATACTATTTAAAAAGATGTTAAACATACTGGCTGTTACAGTAGATAACCCACTATAAAAAAAAAATTCAGTGCCTGAAATGAAGTAACTTGCGGGTGGTACTACTTTTAAAGGCAAGGTTAAGTTACTAGTTGAGGTTGTATAATTCTAGTTTAAGACAAAATAAATAAAGAGGGGGAAATATGAGGATGTATGGGATGTTACCAAAATTTACAGTGTCTGGAAGTCATGAAGTGTCCTTTCTACTTAAGTAACTGTTTTTCAAGACTTGGATACTAAATTCAGTTAATTTGTAACAGAACCATGCGTATAGGCTGTAAAATCAGTTTTGAATTCCAGTTTTATGGAATTTACTGCAGAATTGAATAATTGCTCCATAGGAGTGAATTTTTCTGAAACAAGTTTTTAAAATTTTAAATTTGTATCTAGGAGTAATTTGGCACCTTAACTCAGAGTTTTTGGACAGAAAGTCTCTTCAGATGTGCGTCTGTCACAGAACATCTTTTTCCCATTAAAAAATAAGAAGACTGATGCAATTATATTAGTTATATCAGTTTTCAAATACCTATTCTGACTGATTTTGAACAGGAACTTTAAACTTGGTATTATAGCACTCTTGAACTAACAGTAAGGTCTGCCTTACTTATGCAAAGTATCTTGTTGCTACTGTATCTAATTAGACTGATGTTTAACATCATGCAGGAATCTCTTTTACATGCTTGTGCAGTTATGGTTGCTAACCTCTATGTTTACGTAGCATTGTAGTTTCAGCATCTTAAAAGTTGCTTCATCTGAGATTTGAACATCTCTTTCAGAACAAAATTAATTTTCTCTCAGATTAACACTTATACAGAAAAATTAAGAGCAGAAAAAGTGCTAAGAGGGTCTTGTTTCTTGTCTGTATAGGAAATGACTCATTCTTGAGAGGTGTGTAAAACACTATCTCTCCAGGGAGGAAAGGACAGTTATTGATTTATTAGAAGAAGAGTTAACTCTGACTACTGGCTAAATTGAGGTTTTAAAAAGTCCATAAGGATGAGGGTAAAGGTTTGAATATGAATAGAACTGTAAAGAAGGTTTAAGTACTCCAAATTAAGATCCTTTTCCCATAGATGCAAAGTTCCAGTGTACAGTGTTTTGAGCTGCGCTCCCCTGGGCATAGGCATCCTAATAGTTTAATAGCTGGTGACAGAAAGATATAATAGCTATGAAATATAAGAAAATATAGAATAAATAAACATATGGGTTTTCTTTTATTTTCTGTATACCTGTCTCTAGATCTGTGGTAACAGCATTGTCTGTATTTGGATTATATCAGTGTTTTCTATCTTCATTTTTTTCCTGGACTTCATCTGTTGTTTATGCCAGTTTCTGGGATAGCATTTCACTCCAAACCATGTGTTGAAATCAAGGTAGTGGTGTATTCTCACTATGCCTGGACGCATACACGCTCCTTAGTGGTACCATTCATCAAAGAGTATTCCTTCACTGAGGTGCATAAACAGTGCAAGCGTCAATAACGCTGAGAGCTGATATGGAGAACGCACCTTCTGGTCATTAATGATAACCAGGGATTCCATATTATGCAGTGGGATAGAAGAAAAGACTCTCAGTTTTTCATGCCTAGCCTCCCATATTCTCAGAGATATGGGATATTGGGCCAAGCTTTTGGGGCTCCACTCTGATGATCTAACATTTTTCTGTCAATGCCCTTCTTGTGTAAATGAAATGTATTTTGGAGCATCTTCACTGTTAGTGATCACGTAACAGCAGATTGTAGTTGATCTCTCTCTCTTGATGGAGAAGAAGCCAGACTGAGCACAGGAACTCATTAGGGCTTGTCAGGTTCATGTTAGACTCTTAGGTTTCAAATATTAGCTCCATTTCATTCCAGACTTTGCCTCACTTGTTTAAGTACACTTAAATGGCTGTTGACAAAAACAAGCATTATATGGCTTACTAAAGAACTGTTGAGAGAGCTGTGTGAGTAGGATTCACTTAGAATTAAGACTTAACAGCACAGGTTAACAGAACGAGGAACATTTTAAAAAGCCTTGTGTTGTATTCAGGTGATGTCGCATTTCATCGTAGTGTTAGTAGAAAAAAATAGTGCAAGACTATATTCTAATATTAATGTTACTGAAAGTTCATACTTTTCCTCCTCATGTGCCTAAAGTTTGACATCTGATCTGCATTTAATATTGACATGCAAATGGAATTTGCAGTAAATAATTTTCAAAATTAGTTTCTAATTTAGATATCTTTGATTCTGATGAACATTGCGCATTCTAACAGTGAGCATTCACCACTCAGTTAAAACTAATCACAACCGCAGCTTTTGCCTAAAAAAACCTGTTCAAGAAACTGCTCTAATTTAGAAGTTAAAGATAATTTATGTTTGTGGTGAAACACGCTATAGCCATTACTATTTTATATGAGAGACTTGATATTATAAGTGGAAACTTTTTTGAAGTCTATTATAAAAGGTGATTTTTGACAATTGATGATAATGTGGGATGGTAATGAATACTAATTGCACATGTTTCTAGATGTTAACTTTCAGTACATCTTGTGAGAATAATCAAATTGCCATTATTCATTGATCCATAAGGACATGGATTTTTCCTAACCTGTGGCCTGTAGTCTCCTCAGGTAGCAGTTCACAGGGGGAACTCTGAGCTCACACCTATGCTGATGTTGAGTATACTTTTAATGCATGTGGTGGGGAAGAGCTTCTAAGGGAAAAGGTTTTGTCCAACTCTCTGTTAGTACATTGTCCAGCTAATGTTAAAAAATATATGTTCTCCCAGGCTGGCTTATTTGTTTGGTCTGCTGTGGTCTTTATTTTGTTTTATACCATTTGTTTTCTTTCATGCCAGATCTTTTACTTAGCTTCAGAGTTTGTTTTGGGTCAGTATGGTCCTTGGCTTTAACTCCGAGTTTCACAACATAAATCCTATTTTTATCTTCCTTGTGCACTTTGAGATCTGCATAGTTAAATGGGGTGAGGAAATTAATGTCAGTGTGAAGAGCTGTATTGACCTTTACACTTTCATTTTTCCTTCTGAAAAACTGTTTTCATTGTGTTATTCATCCACAGCACCTAGCACAGTAGATTCTCTGTGCTTGATTATTGACCTGCTGATGTTTCTGCAATGAAATCATGCTTGCAAGCCAGTGCAAAATTAATTAGTATCTGTGAAGGAAGGAAACAGAGCTATCAAGGAAATAATTTTTAAAGCTCTTAGGGAAGCTGTTTTCTCTAAGTTGGAAAGGAAAAGCCTACCAGAAACCTAAGTGTAATTTCAAAGAACGAGATGTTATGAAATAGGTTTTGAAGATCCTAAGTCAATGCCTGTAACATCATTATCTAGTAAGAAGCCTAGAGTGTCATGGATTTTCAAGTCACATTCAGACTTTATCACAAGAAGTACTGAAAACCTGGAACAACTTCTGCTCTAATTCATGGATGCTAGCAATAACATATTTTTGTGACATGTTTAATGGAAAAGCAAATTCTGATTGATCTGGGAGTTTTTACTTTGATTCCAAAGTAAAAGCAACAGGATTTGGATGAAAGGATTTAGCACTTAAATACTTGATACATATATATATATATGTAAACTATGATTTTTAGCTTGAGAAAAAAGAAAGAGAAAAGATAAGAACCAAGTCAGTTCTGTCATGACCAAAAGACAGCAAAGCTTAACTCTCTTACTCTAAGTCCATTTATTTATGTAGCAGGAAATTTGGCCTTAGGGCTCTGTTCAGTTTGAAAAAGTGGTTGAAAGAAATTTTGTCTATCATTGATGCCATTGATATAATTTTTTCATATATCCATATCCTCCGCCCCCCATCGCATATCCAGAAATGCCCCAACTCAGATATTCTCTAGATCTGTTGAATTTGTCCAATATCTATGTTGCATCTTTTTCAGAGAGATTAGTTCTGAAGTAGGTATCATAATCATATGAACATATCCCCTTCAGTGAATACTTATTGTTCTACGTCTTGGTGTACTATTGTGAAGGAAATTGGACATTTAAATATGAAGCATCTTATCAGTCCAAAATTTGTACTAAATTAGCAACATTGCATATTGCTGTTATATTTATCTCTTTCCATTTTCTTATCATACATTGTATACATCTTATATTCTTATCTTGTCTACTTTTATGGAACTCCAAAATTATTATTTTGGTTTATGGCTGATAAGAAACCTCTGCACTTATCCAAGGAGTGACATTTTAATTAAATCTGCTTTACTTCCTATGTAATACAATGACCTGAGTTGTTTCATCATTTGGTATTTATTGCCAAATATATCCATCTTATTCATCTAGATTTTAACAATGGTAGAATATTGTCATGTTTCAATTAAACTAAGGATTGAAGTTTTAGAAATGTAACAGAGAAATGAATGCTAGGCCACATTAATGTATGTATTTCAAAAGAGAACGTTAACCTTTAAAAATACATCCAAAACTAATTTGGTGAAAAAATCTACCTAATTTTGTGGGAGGCTAAAAGATCTTTGTCACTGAATTGAGTAAAAAGTTTGAGAACAGTAAGACCTAGTAGGTACAAATCAGTTTAGTTTCCATTTATCAGAATGGTGACTTTGTTTCTACAGAAAGCTTAGTAGATCTACTTAGTATTTTTTATTAACTCTATTTTCAAGTCCACCAATAGCCAAAAAAAAGCTCTGGAGTGGGGGTTAAACAGGTCTAAGTATTAGATTTTGTGCCCCACCTCTGCAGTTTACCTCTAGATTTGGGAGTTCAGAGCACAAACAAAGCAATCCTCATGGGGGAAGAAGACAGAAGTCGTGGTATATCTCCTTTCCTAGATGTATCCTGAATGACTTTGAAGAAGAATGTAGAATTTCCCTGTTCTGCATCTTCAGAGGACAGTAAAAAAACATGTTACGTGTTGCTAATGAGGTGCTCAAGTGCAGTTCTGGGGAGAATTGTCAAGTCCCATGACTTCTAAAAACCAAGATACTGAAGAAATGGCAATGTTGAAAGTACAAAAGAAGACATTCTTTAGGATGGGAGTGGTGAGACACTCAAACAGGTTGCCCGTCACTGGAAGTGTTCAAGGTCATGCGGATGGAGCTTTGAGCAACCTGGTCTAGTGAAAGATGTCCCTGCTCACAGCAGGGGGATTGGAACTAGATGATCTTTAAAGGTCCCTTCGAACACAAACCATTCCATGACTCTACGTGTTAATGGATGTCCCCGTTCTTAGTAGCTGTGGTAGGAAGAAGAGAATTAAAACTCTGAGCTCTTAGTCCCTTCCAACAGTGAGCAAGGTTTCACAGAATCACACATCATTTGTTAGGGAAGTTCCAAGTGCATGGGAATTCTTGTTTCTTCTTGCTTCATCTCCTTCCTCTGAGTGCCCTCAATGCTACAAAATTAATTTGGTTTTAATTTAAGGACTTAAACTTGGGTTCAAATACATCATAATACATCATAACTCTCAGAATTACTTCCCTCCTTGAAGTTATGGTCATTTGCTTTCTAGAAAGGAATGGCATAATTTGACTTCCAGCGTGTGTCACTCTGAAATAATGTTGCATGGTAGATTACACTTACATGCATTTAGCAAAGTTGTCACATATCACACATCCTGGAATAGAGACTAAAATGGGAAGGTTGCAGATGGTAGCTTATTAAAGCATATTTTTTAGCAAGCCTGGCTAGTCAATGAAACTGAGCCAAGCAACGTGCTCTCAGAGAGATTTTCTAGCTGAGGTTATTTACCTTCAAAAGTACAAAGTAATGAGAGAAAGTAGGTTATGCCTGCCCCTTGAAAAGAAAGCTACATACAGTCTGGGTTTTTTTTTAGACTGATATCTGCTCTGGGTAACACGTACAGTCCCTGGGATAAGTGAATTTATAAAAAATGGAACAGCATGTTTCACAGAACAGGTGCAGGTATTGCAACATCTGTGTCTGTACCTAGCAGAACTCATGCCAGACCAGTGACTATATATTTTATGTAATCTGTAGGCAGGAATTAGGAGGCTAAGGAAGAAAGGACTGTATAAAGTAGCGAGGAGGAGATATATATGTATATTTTTATCAGGTTTTATGGCAAGGAAAATGAAGGAGGTTTTATCCGTTCCTTCTTTTTTTTTTTTTTTTAATGAAACATTGATCAGGTATTGGTCATTTCCTAGCTAAGTATAATTAGTATTCAATTACCATGAAATTGTCATCCATTTCCTTTCCAAATCTCTGGCACTTTCAGTTCCTCCAATCAGGGTCATGCTGACTAATCTCACATTGGCAGGAGGTGAGAAAACAGCCCTTGAAATAAGAATGATTCTTATTTGTTGAGCACCAAGGTTTGCATCTGAAGTTGGACTAATGATACAGCTGGCTAGAAATTGCTTTTATTGGATGGTGAAATGTATGTTATCTGCTTTATCTTTAGCTCTATTCTGCCCTTTGTGCAAAGTTTTAGTTGCAGGTTTTTGATCAGGTAAGTTGTGGTTAAGGTTGCTCAAGGTCTACTCTGAAAATGCTGGATATATACTGCTGAAATACTGGAGTTTGCAAAATGTCCTCAGCTTTTCCAATTTCTATCTAACCAGGGAAGAAAGTTGAAATAATGGAAATGTGACTCTACTGTGCATAAAAGATGGATTTTTTTTCCCCTGAGGTACTAAGATAATTTACAAGTAGGTCTGAGTGAAACCGAATATAGAAGTTGTATGGACTGGACAGAGGTAATGTAGCTTTTCCAAATTTTAAAGGCTTGTATTAGCTCTGGTGTTTGTGCAGGTAGGAAGGATGCAGAAGCTCTCTTATTCCTCTACAATTGTTTGCACTATAAAGTCTAGCACTAGTTATCCCCTTCTGCAACTTTGAGATCTTGAATTGTGAGACGTTCTGGTACGTGTGAAAGAAAGAAGCGTTATTACCCTGCCCTCCTTCCATGTTATTATAAGGACACTGTAGCATTGCAAAGGTTATGGCACCCTGATGTCATCAGAAACATTGGTACTATAGTAGCAGAAGTTGTCTGGTTTTTCCTTGCCTTTTTTTTTTTTTTCCAGTCCGAGTCTGGGAAATAAGAAATGAGTAAAATTTGCATTGGCAGAGTAGATGAGCTCATGTTTTTCCATTATTTATGTGTTTGTTGTGTCTATCCTCCAATAGGTTCCAAGAGACTTGAAGAGAGTTCTGGTCTGAGCAGAAACAACTGAACTCTGCCATTTCCCATGTTAATAAAATGGTGAATTATTGCATTAGCATAATACTGAGTTTAGAAAATCCAGTTGAGTAGGCTGGTTTATTATCATGCTTTCAGTGTTGTATTAACAGTGCATCTCTGAGGACAGCAAGAATAAATACACCTCTACCCTAGCTACACACAATTAACAAATTATATACCTCCTCCTCTTAAATATCCCCTGTTCAACCTTGCAAAAGTGCTGTCCTGTACCTCTGTTTTGGCTGGCCCTAAAACCTGTGGCACTTGGGACACAAAAGCTCTATAATGTAAACCTCAAAAGACCACTTTCAAGTGCTGCATTAAATATCACGGATGCCTCTGTTTGTCAAATACGTTTGCCAGTAGGGAACAGGAAGTGATTTGAGTTTGAAAGAGGGCAAACATTCTCAACCTTTGGATATATATTACCTTGGACTTTTTAAATCACTCTCTCAACCTTGCTTCCTCACTCAGAAAGAGCTCTTTTTTTTTATTTTTTTTTTATTATTTTTTTTATTTTTTTTGCTTTGTGGAAAAAGGTTCAGAAGAGGCTAAGGGTATAAGGGTAAGAAAACTGTAAAATTTCTGTCTCTGATTGACCATCTGAAGAAACACTATGTGGAAATATAAAGCAAAACATTTCTATAGCCAGGCAAAATTCCTGATAGGTTTCTGAATGATATACATTCATCTTATCTGGAGCTTTCTCTCGCCTCTGGAGTTTCTTGAGGTGCACAGCACAGTTGGTCTGTTGTGTTTAATTAAGAATAAACTCAGCTGAGACGGCTTTTTTTCTCGTTTTATTTTGGTTTTGCTACTTTTAATGCATTTAACTTAGACAAGTAGATGTTTATTTGTTTGGCTGGATAAGCTTGTGATGATTTGATTTCTAGTTTTATAACAAAACTAGGAAATGAATGAGGGGTCATTTGAAGTTTATTCCTCAGTGAATAGTCCACTAGGAAAATGTTTGATGAGAAAAGAGCTCAGCAAGAGAAAATCACCAGAATTTTTACCCAATTGCTCCACAGTGTGATGGCCTCATCCACTTCTAACCTCCCACCACAAAGCATCCTTAGGGGCAATTCAGTTTATAGAAGTGCAGGAAATACAGATCTTTCTTCTACTTGACTCCGAGACACTACTCCATGATTTATCCTCCAGGTAGATTTCTATCTTATTTTTTACCAGTGATAACAAGGATGATATATATCATCCACTAAGATGAAAATTTTAAAATTTAGCAGGTAGAGATAACTTGTATTGCAGAGTTTCTAAAAGAATTATCTAAAGCATTTTCTTGTCTGCAAATCTACTTCTAAATAAAACTTGGAAAAATTGGGAAGCTATAACTGCCCAAAAGAAAGCTAGGCAAGTGCTAATTTTAAAAGATCACGCAGGAACATATAAATGTATATCAACCCAGGCAAATAATGGAAAAGCTTAACTCTTCTAATGAACATTACCCTTTTCCTTTCAAGTTTCCAAATACTGCCCCTCCTAAGCTTTTAAAAAAAGATTCACCTAGATTCATTTGGTACTTCTGTTAGAAAGTCCCTTTAAAAATGTCTTCCTTTACTGACAAGTGAGTTATTTTTTGGAAATATTTTCTTACCTGACTGTAGACATTTATAGAGAAGTTAGATAATATTGGATGCTTTATCTGTTAGAAAGAAATTTTAAACACAAGGCCGGTATGATGTGCTTCTAAACTCAGGTTTGATTTTGCTGCTGAAGAGGGTGAAACTCCCTGCCATAGAGTCGTATAATACAGGCAAAATGTTGTAAGAGTCTCAAAATGGAAGTGGATACATTCAAAGAAGAAAATACTTGTGAGCTATTGGATACCAAGAGGCTCTCTGTGGCTGATGAAACCCTTAAGCCATACCTTATGAAGGCTTGGAGCATATCACCATCTTTATACTCTTCTGTTTACTGCTGATCACTGTTAGAGACAGTGGATAGCACACTAGGCAGAGCTCTTATCTAACCTGACTATTCTTACATAGATCACTTTGTGAGCTGTAGTATAAGACAATTTATTCAGCACACCTATTGTAAATTGGGTCCAGAGTGCTTAGGATTCATGACCAAAAGCCACTGCTTCTTTAGCTTAAGAGGAGTTCTTTGAGCATCGAGTTCTGCATCGTTAGTTTGTATTGTCTTATGAGGTTCAAAAATTGCTTTGAAAAATTGGTTTCTGGATGGTTAGGTTTTCTTATGACCCCCATTTTGGCTTCTAACCTTCAGATAAACAGTGTTGGAAGAACAAGAGTTAGCCCATTCAGAGCTGTCTGGGCAAATCAGGTATATATTCAGTAACATTAAAATGAAGAAATAATACTTTCTGTGCAGGCTTTCTGATGAAAAGCTGAACATTTCACAGGGTGAAATTGCCAGCAAATACAATGTAATTTCTGCTCAAAGTGTTTGCTGGGGAAAAATAAATAAAAAACCCTAAGGAAGTCACTGATGTGTCAAAATGTTTTGGGGAATGCAAGCTTTCTGGGTCTTTTTTTAAAAAGTTGAGACCTTTTCCACTTCAGCTTGTGAGTCTTGTGAAATATTCTTACTGCATTTGAGTTGCAGTAGAAATAATGACTTGGACTTAGATTTACTATGATTTGTTTCTGGCGATGAGCTGCTAAAAGTAAGCAATGCAAAAATCTCATAGTAACTAGCACATTTATAAATGCAAGGGCATGTCCAGGAGATTTTTATTTGCACACCGAAATCCCAGAATTTATAGAGTCTGTCTTAGTTACTATTGTAAAGAGGAGGGGGGGGGGAACCCAGTGAACTCTATTAAAAAGATTGATGCATGGCTGCGAGAGCTCTTGACAATTGAGATTTCTCTCTGAAGTGTTGTTTAACATATGTATAGCAAAAGTAATGCAGGGGAAGGAAGCAAATTTTCTTATGAATTTTTGAACTACTTGGAGTCTAGCAAAATAATGAAATGATTGAAGCACAAATTCAGTGTAGCCGAGAAAGCAAATAATTCACATTTTACAAAGCTAGAATTCATGCCAGGAAACAACAGCAAAAAATATTTCCTAGATTTTTGAGCTATAGGTAGGCTATATGGCTACGATAGTTTGGTCTGGACAAACTACTCTAGTCAATTCTCTTGAGTCACTGACTGGGACAAGATCACAGAATCACAGAATGATATGGGGTTGGAAGGGACCTATGGAGATCATCTAGTCCAACCCCTTTGCCAAAGCAGGTCCACCTAGAGCAGGTTGCACAGGAACATGTCCAGGCAGGTTTTAAATGTCTCCAGAGACAGAGACTCCACCACCTCTCTGGGCAGCCTGTTCCAGTGTTCTGCCACCCTCAAGTAAAGAAGTTCCTCTCATGTTTAGATGAAACTTCTTATGTTCAAGTTTGTGCCTGTCGGAAGATACTCCTGTTTTGAGCTTCTAAGCTGATAGGTTACATTTCCTGCGACGTGCATGCTCCAGTAAATGTCCTTTTGAAGAAAAAGTTCTCCTTCTCTTCCTTTATCTGAAATGTACCTTACTGGATGAGACTGACGATTGCTGTCCTGTGGGCTCTCTCTAATACTGCTTTGTACCTTGGAATCAGGAGCAAGTAACCAAAACTTTTCTGGACAGGTGATTCCCTTATTTTTTTTTAATTTTTATTTGCTAATACCTAGTCTGTCTTTTATTATATATATGTTTTTGAGTTCTACTTATTTTTTCAAAATCTCCGTTATCCAGATGATTTTAAGTTAAGCATTTGGGGGACTAAAACTTGTGGGTTTGGGGTTATAAGATAGAAAAGCAACTTGGTTCAAACCATTTTGATTATTAGTTCTTTTTTCATTTTTGTTCTCTCTCCTAATTATGATTGCAGAACCTCCTAGCGTTTAGAATGTACTTCTCAGCGGCACTAAATCATAGCTTTACAGTCCAAAACAGAACAGTTTTAACAGACTGTGTTTATATTTGTTTAGGTATTTATTGCTTTGCTTTATTTGCTCTAAATGCTGTGGCTTAACATAATAGTTGTCTGTAGTTGTGTACTTCAGAATTTCAGTTCAGCAATCAGGTCACTTTCACACATTGTACAGAGGTACCATGTGAGTCTCCTCACGTTACAAACAGTAGCTATGTTGGAAAACGTGAGGAATATTTTCAGCCAGGATTGTCAGTTAAACATTTAGGCTTCCAAAGACCGCTACCTCTTCTTGTGTAGAAATAATGTCTTACAGGTGGATTGATGTTCTCCAAAGTTCTATAATGGTCTTGGAAATATTCTTGAAGAAGATGCTGCGGACCCTTGAATAATATTGATACTAGTTACTTTCTGATGGTTTATGCAGCGAGTGGATGATAAAACATTGTGATACCTTGGGTTAACGGTTGATGCCCGTATATCTGTGGGGTTTGCTGTGCAGGGTGGGTTGGTTAGTTACTTGGTGTCCGTACAGGTTAGCCAGCTGCATCTTCAACCTCTCTCCTACCTGCTAGTTAATTTATGATCCATCTAGGAAGGCAGAGATGCCACTGACTATATCTCTGTATGTTAGACTAATGTTGATCTTGATTTCATCACTTAAAAAGTAGGGATATTTTCTTTCAAACTGTCATTGTTTGCTTCAGCCCAGCTGCTTCCTTGGCTTTGGAGGAGGTAGTTTGACAGCCACCTTTATTCTGTAATGTTTTGTTCAGCAGGGTTGGTTACAGACATTCCAAGAGACAAATGAAATGAAACGATGCCTCATCTAATATTCAATTACTTATGCGTCTTTCATTTGTTCACCTTGGTCACCTGCCCAGCACAAATAGATGCTTATTGTTCCCTAAATAAATTAACGCTGGTTCTAAACTGCTCTGCAGTTTGATACTTGCAAGAGTTCTGTGTTTATTTGCTGGCACAGACTGCTCTAAAGATACTCAGCCTTCTGTATTTTGGCTTCTGTTAAACTCATTACCTTGAAAAGTAATTATGCAAATATCACACTGCATTAAATACAGGCAGGTTTTTATTTATTTATAAACATCTCAAAAATTCAATTTCAGAGCATGCAGCTGAAGAATGTCTGCACATGGTGAGAGATGGTGCTACCTCCCCACCCGTTGCTGCAACTGAGCAGAAAGCAGTAGATAAGCAAAATTGTTCCATTCTTTGCCTTGCTTGCTTATTTAAAGGAGGCGTGCAGTAAATTGGGCTGTAGACATCCAGTCACCATGGGATTTGGCTGTGCTAACAATAGTCAGGCACTGAGCTGTATGTAAAGAACTTAACACATTTTTTTTTTTTTCTCCAATGAAAAGAAAGAGGCAACCCTGGAGAAAAAAGCAAAGTGAGTCGAGATAGAGATGTTTGAAAGGTAATTTGTTTGAAAAGAAAGGCTTCCAGCAGCCCCACAATAATTAATAAAAATCTTAAAGCTTGCAGGGTGATATTGATAAAATGTTGCCCTATTCAAGTGATCTGTTTACATGAAATGGGAATTGGAGCTGTGCTTGGCTGTTGCACAGAACTGAGCACTGCAAATTGCATCTCTTAAGAACTGCTGGGTACAGAAGGCTGCTATTATCAATGGATAGCCAGGGGGTGTGAAGGGATTTTATACAGTTGATCCAAATTGCAGTCTTATCCATCTACAGAGAAATACACTAAAAGGAATACCAGATGGGTGAGCTTCTGGGGAACCATAGACCATCAGCAAAACTCCCATGTCCTTGAAATAGGTGTAAAATGTTGCTGTCCGGGGAAGGGGTTTTAAAAAGCCATGAGTATTGAAGAAATAGCTGGGCTTTACTATCTGGAGAGCTCAGACATTTGGATTTCTGCTAGAACGAAGTTTTAGATTGCAGGTGCTTTTCATATGTGATGATCAGGCCCCTTTTAAATGTTTCAGAGTAAGCTTCTCAAAATCAGACACTGCTACAATTGTTCAATAGGTTTAGAAATGCAAACCTCTTTTAATAGCCTTTACTCCTATCTAGAGAGTTCTTAGTATGCTGTCAAGGAAATACTGCACAGATCCTGGCAAGAACACACTTATTAACTGAAGCATCACTAATAGCTCGCTGATTAGCACAAGATAGAGAACTAGTTGCTCTCAGAGTTCAGATTTTGGCTTTGTTGCCTTTTTGTTCAGATGCCTCTTTTATCATATTAGTCATGCATAAAGTGAATATTACTGCCTTGTAGCAACTATGCAAAGCTGATCCAGAGCTTCAGAAATGAAAGGTACAATGGATAAATGATATATTAATAATAAATACACCTAAGTTTTATTGTTTGCCTTAAGGAAGGTAGCAGGAGGTCCAAGATTCACAGGCAGTATTCATAATACATGAGTTTCCATAAAAGGATTTTTTCTGTGCTGAAGGTAAGACACAAACATACAAATGCACTGAAGGGGTTTAAAAAACCTAGTACTGGCCCTGATCCCATTTCCATTCCTATGTAAATGCCCTACTTGGTAGGACTGGGGCAAAGGGTGTCGTAAATGTGTTTAAATACATATATGTATATGTGTGTGTGTATATGTGCAAGCATACATGGAGAGAGATGTGTGTAAGTACATACATATATGTGTGTCTGTGGAAAAGCATAGATGCTTAGCTAGATACATGTATCTGGTTGGTATGACTGAAGTGAAAGAAAGGAACCATGCAAGGTCATCTCTGCACAGAGAGGGACATTAGTTATTACTCCTGATTATCTCAACGTAGTAACTTACTGTGGATCTAGTAGCTTCTGTTCAGTGGATCAGAGTTGCTGTGACTTCTGATTTTATGTGCAGCTACTTTTAACAAATTGATACTCTCCAACTCACATAGGTGACCTTCACAATAGTCAAGTAAACTTAACCATTACTACATAAGTGCATAAAGAGATAAAATTTTGTGTCCTCATTCTTGTGTTTGTTGTCCTGCTTGTTGCCAGTGTCCTTCTATGTGTGTATGCATTGTACTTCAGCTGAGTGAGGCTGACACCAAAAGTGTAACTTAATCTGTGCTTTAAAAATATGCAAAGTGTGATATAGGCTCCTGCAGCTCTTTATGAACTGGTACTGAATGGTCTCATAGAGAATAGTAATTGGAATGTTAACATACAGTGCAAATATGTCATTTGATTCCTTTGAAGCTGCAAAGGTCCCTGAAGTATAATGGGTTTTATACTATATTTTCATGTGTGGCATAGCATTTTCCTTATGTCTTGGTGTTATATCTGCAAAAAATAAAAGCTAATGAAAAGGCAGGGCAGTTTTTATTATTGTTATTTGCCAGAAAGCTATAATAGTGTGAAGAGCTCACTGTTAGTTCTTGGGATATTGTATAAGAAAGCATACACATTTTCCAGTTCTTCAAGAAAAAAAGAAAAAATCCCTAGTTTCATTCTTTGTCTATCTATATGCTGTATGCAGAGCACCCTGAATACTCTTCTGCTTCCCCCGCCTTTGTTTTTCCCATATTCATCTGAAGTGATTATCTGCAAGTAGAAAACAAGAATGTATTAAAGTACAGAAGAGGTGCATGTGCTTATTTTGGGGAAAGGATTTAATTAGTGTCTTTTTTCAAAAGAACTTACCACTTACAGATGCATTTTGAAAGCAGTCAAAATGCCTTATCTATGTTAAACTTTGGAAAGTATAAGTGCTTACTCTGGAAGCAAAATGAAAATTGAGCTCTTTAAAAAAAACTTACACTGAAGGCAATCAATTGTCTGGTGGCAAACATTACAGTGATTAATACAATATATAGCCATTAAGTTCTGGCAGCTCGTCCTTTAGGGAAAGAGTTTCAGATATGACCACTGGATTTAGAAACCCACATCCTATTAAAACTCATTTTGCATTTGGCTTCCAAAGTAATTTTGAAAAATCTCATTCCAAAGGTTTTATTGACAAAAGTATGATGAGTTAAAAAGCAACAAACCCATCATTAGAATTATCACTGTTTCTACGTTTGGCAGTCTCGAGACAAGGAACAAAAAATCCATTGGCATTTGTGGCAGGCGCCTGTGAGCAGCTGCAGGCTGCTGCTGTTGTTGAAAAGAAAGGGTGGGGGAGCACCTCTTCCAAGAGTGGTAGTACTGGGGGCAACTAGAGCAAGGGTTGTAGAATTCCAGCATTTTCCCTTCCTGGTTTTCTAACTGCACCCTTAGTGTTTCTCATTCCTCCTTCCATAGCTGACACAGCCAAATCCTTTATCTCTGGGGCAACAAATTTTTGCCTACTCTGTTGAAAGTCTCCATTTCATCCTTAGAGGATTCCTTGTCACTTGCCTTGTGGCATAGTTTTGCATGGTTTTCAAGGACTGTTTAATGCAGCAGTTTGGTTGACAAGGCAGCATTCAGTTTCTGTCATTCATCTAGGATCTTCTACAACCTCAACACGTACTCAAAAATATCCCCTTATTGTTCATTCCTTTACCCAGAGTAGTGCAGTGTAATTCCTTCAATTGGCTATTAAATTAGAGTCCAGTTGCCAAAATCATGAACATCTTTCGCCAGTTTAGATGATCGAGGTTAACACGCCTTCTTGCTAGTAGCTGCTCTGGAAGTGCTTTTTCTAAGTCTTATGTCATCTGTCAGCCCTGTGCAGATACGTTGGATACCTTTGGGCAATTCCTGAGGCATTAGGAGCATATATTGAGTCAACTGTATTGAACTCTTGGGCAAAGAGATCATACCAGCTGTAGCAAATTCTCTGATCATGTAACAAGGATATAGAGGTACTTCCATGGTGTTTCACACACTGACAAATGGCTGAAACTGAGGAAGCTGTGATTCAGCTGTAAGCCAACAATCATGCTATTGAGCTAAGAAGAGAGAAGTTCCCTCACTCCTAAAAGCACAGAGACTACAGTTTTCTGTTCTGCTTATGAGAGCTGTGTACAGACATGGGAAATCTGCTTGTAATGTTAAATAATCCCCTATGGCTGAATAACCTTTTTTTTGTGGCATTTGATATTTTGAGGTATCATTGGCATGGCACCAGCTTTAGTTCAAAGAATGAAACTTTCTGTTACCTTCCTTCTCTTCATAGCTTGGTGCCTCCACTCCTGTGACCTGTCACAGCCATCACAGTTACATTCCTGCATAGACTTAATAACTGTTACGCATGAAGAATGATACTGCTCTGACTAACTCCCCTACTGAAAATCCAATGCCATATTTTCTTTTAAACAAAGTCCTTCCAAGATTTCTGTGTAGTGTAACTGGTAAATTAAAATAGTCTGATATTATGCAAAGGAACAGAGGTAGTTATTTTTTAAAAGAAGGTTTATAAAAGTCTGTCATATATGCTGTCTCATTTTCATTTGCTATGAAACTCTTTATTTCTGTAAATTACACCAGATGTTAGGTGAGTTTGTGTTTCTCTGGAATATTAAAATAGTTGTGCTGCGTACAAAAAGAACAATTTTCAGAAGAAAAATCAATGTAGCATTCCAAAATGTTAGATTAAAAAAAAGAGAACACTGTGCTCAGTGTTTTAAGTATAGGAAGTGGAGCAGTGCAGGAAGGCATCATTAAAACTCGTGAGGTGAGTGGGATGTCTGAATGCTATTTCAAAGTTAAGACTTTTACTCTCTAAATGTGACAAGGGACAAGAGGCCTGAAAAAGGGCACCTCTTGGTGCAAATGACATAGGAAAAGGCTGTGCATTGCAGCTGCAACCAGAAAATAGCACCTGTCCTTTTCATGGAAGCCATCTGCATTTTATGCACTGCAGCTCCTCAATACACCCTTTACTGAAAATTTACCAAGGAGAAAACATGAATTAAGTATGGCATGAAAAACTAAAGGTGACTTCAGCAAGAGATTTGGGATGCTTAAAGAGTGTTAAAGTGAATTCATTAAATGTCTTAGCTTTTGTTACCTTTTTGAATATCTTCCTACTCCTTTTAACTCTTATCTTTGCAACACTGTTCCTCCTCTTCTAAAACCACAGTGAAGGAGGCTTATGACCAAAGGTGTCAAAGAATAATCTTAATTATCTGTTTGTTTCCTCTCTTTTAATGATTGCCACCTTTTCTAGCATGAAAGCTTTTGGATCTTACTCTTCGTACTCTGTTCAGAGAGATTAGTGCAAAAGCAGTCTCAGTCCTGAAGTAATATGGATTACAATGACTTACCTGATGTGATCATGACACAGCATCCCTGCTAGAAAAAACGATAAACATTCTATGTAGGTCAGGCAGTTGCAAACTGAACTAGAAAAAATAGCGTATGGAAAAATCTAGTGTAACTATTAGTATCACGTATCTAGGTAAGGGAATAGCAATATTCCATTTAAGCGGTCTCCCTCATAAATAAATGGAGTAAAAAACAATTGTGGAGGCAAGAAAGTTAAGGCAATTTTATGAAGTACAGGAAGAATCTACAATACCTTACAGATCTCACTCCATTACCACTTGCATTGACAGCGTGGACTTTTAAAAGATATTCTGTATTTGGATCCAGATTATGTATCTGGATCTGCTGTATTTTGCCAGCTGGTTGTGTCTGGACAATGATACCAGGACCAATACCAGCAACTTCATAAAACTCTGCCTCAAAGAAATCCATGTCTTCTGTGGGACAAGTCCAGTAAATCTGTGAAGAGACAAAAATCTGTAGGACACAATTAAGTATTCTTTATTTTTGCTCATTTTCAGTTTTGCTTTTTTGGAAGGCCCCTGTTCGGCAGATTTTAATTTGGAATTTCAGCTCCATTGGCATTTCAAACGATAGCATGAAATATATGTAGAATATATGCAATTTGTTGTCTTACTTGGAAAACGCTAGGCTTCCTCCTGGGAATTTCATAGTACCCTCTTCTGACACACTAAAAGTAATTCAGGCTGACAGCAGTCAGCACTTTGCAACATGCACTTGGGATCTTATGCAACTGGCATCTTGATCTTGTTAGCATCTATGAAATGTATAAGGAAGAAAATTACATGGATATGATGTTGTCACATTGAAGGTCAAGACCAGAATCGAATTATTTGATTTAAGGTACAGATATTTAAATAAAAACACGGTACATCTATTTCATTCTGCATTGGACCTTTCCATGTAACATATTTATATCACATATATAACAACCCTATTACTACAGTAGGAATGTGATATGAATCAATTTATGCTTCAGTTTATCTCAAAAGGCAAGTTTGAAATGGTTTGTTTCCTACAAATAAAGCATCTGAACAGACATTGTAGTTTTATTGACTCAAATGCATATGGGTTCAGAATCTGTAACAGCCTGAAAATATAACGGTTTCTTGTATGTATTTAGAATTTATTCATATCTTACTCTGGCAGAGCTCGGGTAACAACGGTCTGGTATATAACAACAGGTCCTGGGACTGATTCATTGTCTATAGGTTCTGGACTTGAAAAGTTAACAATCTGGTATTTTCTTTCTTTTCTTGGAGTTTCACAAGCTGAATCCCAGTATGCACATGCTTCATTGCTCTGTGTAGGATGATGGGGAGGTGTAGAGCTTGGTCATCTGACAGTGTCTTTAGACAGAACACCTAAATCAAACAAGGAATTTAAATACCTGCTTCAGAGCAATGTTGCTTGCTGTTCTCTTCAAATCTTGGTAGTCCTAATCTGCCTTTTAGCCTGTGGACATTATCCTTTTGAAAATACAATGTTAATTTTATAATGCCTCCTTGAATGTTTTCCATAGCCTGACATGAGCATCATGGTTCTAGTCCTCTATGGTCTGGCTCTCTGCTGTGCTTCTCTTTAGCATCCATGTTGTTACTGCTTTCTTTACCACCCTCTCTCAAATGTTCAGCCATGCTATCTGCTTTTCTGTCACTTTAAACAACAGTAAAAAGCCTAATAAACTAAAGAGAATAGAATCTTCTGTTGCTGTGATGATTCCTTCCGGTCTTCAAAGTTTACCTAGATAGGATTTAATTGTGCGTTTCCAGAGGTCCTGTCAATTCCTCTCAGACCGGTACTATTCTAGTCCAGAGTTCTTCTGATAACTTTTATTTCTGCACTACTCCCCTCTGTACCTTTTTATGAGTGCTCTTTGGTGTGGCACTTCTACAGTTAATAATCAGCCCCTTCCCTTCTGGTTTCCAGTTTTATCTTGTAAGACTTATGCATTTTATCTCGTTATTATGGCTTCTTTCCGTTCTCTGTAGGGCATTTCTTGATGAGCAGCAGCAGCACAGGCAAGGTTTGTCTTCTTCATACGGATGTGGGAAACAGCTGCAGTTCTGCTCACTGGTAAACAAGAAGTGCCAACACAAACAGCATTCTTCCTTTCTGCTGTGGCAAGTCGGGTAACAGCAGTTTGAGCAGCGTGGCCAGATTGAACAGGGATGCCCATTTTCATCCCTCAGTCAGATACTGATCCTTTCAGTTTCTCTGCATACTACTCCAAAAAGGCACCAGTTCTGACCGTTGGGTCAAGCTCTGTGCTGTGGCAATGTGCTTCATTCTAATCAGAAAGTGATGTCACAGTGAGATAGTCAAATAAGGACACCGGCAGAATTTTATTCACAGGAACCTGATATAGTGATTATGTCATCTATACCTCACACTGACTATAATCATTCCTCCTGAATTCCTTGAAAGCATTTACCTCACTCTTAATTAATTGCATAGGAGTTTATACACTTGGATTAGATACCCTAAGGCCACTATCTCATTAGGACCACAGACTTCATAGGCAGTCAGCTCAGCTGGGTGCCATAAGCAAGCTACCTGAATTGGGCCCTAACCAGCGATAGTGAGAAGTTTCTCATCAGACCTCTATAATACTTTAAGCATAACGAACACACATGAAAGAACCTTGCACTTGAGATGCATCTCGAAGCATATCCTTGTGACTGTCTTAATTATTTTAAGCCCTTGTCTTGAACAATGTTTGGCATTTATTCCCCTAAGGTCTGAAGAACTAGACTTGCATTGTAGGTTCAGTGCTATTGCTCATTTACTGTGAACCTGCCTCTTTTCTCACTAAGTCCAAGTGTGTTTCTTGCCCTTCCTTAAGGTGCCCACTCTCCCATAAAAGCAATAGCTGACATATTATTTCCATTATTCTTTAGTTGCTCTGTATCAGGCACTTTTTTTTTATTTAGTTGATTTATTCCAAGATTTATATAGCATTTTTACCTATTTATAGATATGATAATTTTAAATAAAAATGAAATTTGTGTAAAGAATATGGGAGCTTCTCAACATTGCATGCTTACTATAGTGCTTATATGTAAGTGGTTGGACTCAATGATCTCAAAGGTCTTTTCCAACTGAAATAATCCTATGATTCTAAAAAAGGAAATTTACTGTCCAAGATTTATCTGCAACTGACAACTGAAACAGCTTATTCTCTTACTCGAAACTGTAAAGGACAGTGATATCTATATGCTACATATTCAAGAATACTAACTTTTAATGCTGGCTTCTGTACTGTACGTAACTAAATTTTTTGAAAACTTAGCAATTCAACTTGTATTAATGGGTTAATGTATAATTGGGAGTTACTAAGATAGGTCTTGACATAGTTTATTGTAACAGCTCCTTTGAGTCTATTTGCTCAAAGTCTGTTCTACCGAAAGAAATTTTAATTCACTGATCCAGAGCCCTACAGACCATAATGGCTGTGTCATTATGTGTAACCATTTACATGATGGGCTATAATAGGTTCTTTGAAATGGTTATAGCCTACTGTGTCAATTGGATTTTCATGCTTAAGTACTAGATCTGTGTGCTGAACGGCTTTCCATAGTATAGAGTGGACCTTTAATAGATGTTATTTATTCCATTTGTCTTTCCAGTTTAATCAATGGTAATGCTTTTTTTTTTTAGTGCATATTTAATTTTAGGATATTGAAAGGCTTTTGTATTCGATCGTTAGAAAAAGATGTACCTTGTGATGCTTGTCTGCTTTTCTTTTGCAAAACATTCATGAATACATGTAGGGTTTTTTGAGGAAGGAAGGGTGGAGTACTAAGGAAAAAACCAAAAAGTATGTCTTGTGTGCCATGTGCTGATACCTGGACACTCTTTTCCATTTTGACATAACACAGAGGTTAATAGCAACTTGTGCATATGTCACTCTCAGCAACAGATTTCTTTTTCTTGGATTCTTTGTGAATTGTATTTTTCCACTGAGTCTTAGACAACTTCATCTTCTGCCCTGTATAATTCCCATAACTTATTTCCTGCTGTCTTTAGTACTTCAGTACTTTAGTACTTTTTTTGCTTTACCAAAACTACTTTCATCAACAGCATCGTTCCTGTGCTGCTCCCTGTATAGGTGGCCCTCTCTGTAACTCCCTGTAGGCATGCAACCAGTTCTAAGATGGTCCCATTTCATTAATATGTTTATTCTCTAGCAGATATTGAAAGATCAGATCAGACTGGCTGCCAGAGAAACTGAATTAGATGCAATATTTGCAACCAAACTGATGGACTTTTGATAGCGTTTGCAAACATGTTCCCCCGTGCCTCTGTTACGGTTTGATCTGATTGTCATTTTCATCATAGTTCTCATGATAGCCGAACTGGGATGTGGTTGACTTCACCTACAAATTAGCTTGACCCTGCAAGGTGTTGAGTTAAAAATAAAACATGTGTGAGAGAAAGAACAGTACAGTGCGGTGAGGACACAGATTCAGTTGAAATTACTTCATATTAGTTAAGTTTGGACATTTATGCTGTACTTCCATTAGCTATCAGGTAACTCAGTATAATATTTTCTACTTGGCAACTTATCCTGTTCTGTTCTGTTTAGCAACATAAGCTAAGATTGTTGTCTTTTACATCTTTCTTCCCCCTTTTGTTCTACCTCCAGATACCTCTGTGATATTTCTTATACTGATATTTCTAACACAAATTTGAGATTGCACAATGATGAGTAATGTTCAGAAGGAAGCTTGAAGGAAGTCCATATGCTATCAGTGGCTCAACCCTTGACTAGTGTATGTAGTAACACTATATAAATAATAGGTTTATTATTTATAAAAGTGCTTTTTCTTTCCATATTTACACAGGCCATGATGACATGCTCAAATTAGAGAGATAGAAACTAATGAAAATAATTCACAATTTTTCTCTGTATTCTGTGCTCCTAGCACAGCAAAGTAATACCTGACTCCATAGTTCTTGTCTGTGTCTGCTGATGGTATCAAAGATTTCTTTTAGTGTGTTCATTCTGTCAGTTAATACATAGAAAATCAGCAAAAAAGCTTCTGCTGCCTTCAAGTGCTCCTAGAGGTGTAAGATAATCTTGTGAGTCAGGGAGAGAAGAAGAGGAACTGTTCTCTCCCTTAGGGTGGGGGAAGAATGACCCTTCCTATAAAACCACGTAGTCCAGCAGGATTGACTCCCTACATGATACAGCAGTTCTTTCAATAAATTGCAGTGTTTTAAGAGATTAACTGACTGTAGCACATAGAAATGTTTGGTCTGGGGGGAAAGGTTTAGAATGAAATACGAGAAATCTGACATGGTACAACCCAAAACTGATGCATTCACAATTGAGAGTTGGTTTTGAAAGCATTATTTCTGACTAGCTGTGGCTTGCCCACAAAACCTAGCAAGAAAAGGGAAAAAACATCACTGTCCTTTCTTCATAAGAAAAATCTGTTTCTGGCTTTTTGTTTTCACCATTACTTTAAAACAGGGTAGAGGAAAATTTCCTAGTGATGGGAATGTCTAGGAAATAGTGGGGTTTACGGTATTCATTTTTTCTCATTTTCATGAGCTGTGTTGTTCCTCCTTCATTCCACCCTGAGCCAGCAGACTGTAGCTAAATGGCTACCCCTGACATGTTTAGAGTAGCAGAAATATTTTGGTGGCTCCTGCTGAAAAAAGGCAGAGTTGATATACGAATCTCCAGAATTGCTGTCCACCTCTTCTGAGTAGAAAGTTTGCTGCTGTGGAGACAGCAGCCAGACCAGAGCTGGGATGAGGATTTGCTCTCAAGATTAGCAGCTGGTAAAGCAAAAGAGCAACAAACACATGGTAAACTTAAGGCTTCTTCATTGCTCTAAAGCTGTATAAGAAGTATATCACACTGAGCTCCATATGCTTTACCCACAGATAAAGAAATGAAGGAAAAAATGATAATAAATTTTCTTTTACCACTTCTTGCTTATACGTATAAGAGAGTATAATCTGATTTATTTATCTAGTCACTCCCTTGACTAGGTAATACTAATGTACATTTGATAGTCACTCAAACTCTCTTTGACTTCAGAAATATTTCTAAATACTAGACACTATAAAAATTACAACTGTTATGATTGACTGGGAATGAGAATTACTGTATTTGGGAAGTATATTATTGAGCCAGAGGGAAAACTAATAGCAGACAATGCCAAATGAAAGGACTAACTAATGACATTTTTGTATTTCTTCATTAAAAATCTTAACTGAGATTACTTAATAACACAGCACCAGAAATATATAGCTAAAAGCTGTCTAGAATAAAAAAAAAAAGAAAAAAAAAAGAGAAAACTATATCATACTTAAATAAACCTAATAAACTTTTCAAAGTATCAGGTCCTAATAAAATTCACCCAAGGAACATAGAGGAATATCTGAAATTTTCACAGTGGTTTTATGGGGGTTTTTTTTGAGAACACATGAAAGATGTTGGAAAAGGTACTGGACTAGATGAAATTTAAGATTACGCAATTTAGAAGAAAATCTAAGAAGTCTCATTTTGGATGAGATACATTTCCCGCAGAACAAGGGCTTTCTAGTGCTTGCGTGCCAGCGAAGTCATGGCATTTCATGACCTTTTGCACAGATCTCAAAGGTATTACGTGAATTGCTACAAAAAGCTTTAGAGGATCTATTTGTCATAAATATTAAGAAACTACACCAGTATACTCTTACTATCGGTCTGCATGCACCATCCGTTGTTCACAACCTATTTCTTATTCCTGCTATGTGAAGCCTTGTTGTCTTATGTATTACTGTCACAACGTGAGACCTGTTCTTTGGAACAAATAAAAGTGTGGGAATTTTACAGAATTATTGGAAATACTAGGCATGTATTAACTGTATCTGGTTCCACTCCAGCCCTCATGTGCTTCGTCCTCATCCCAGTGGCTGCACGAATTTCCTCTGCCTGGTGGTTTTGTTGCTGGTTTGGCTCACTCTCAGTTCCCCTCAGACCCTCTGCCTGGGTGCTTTTTCCTTGGGCTCTGATCTGTTGAGCTTGCTTGTTCCAAAAGCAAGGGTGTTCATCTCCTTAAGGTGAAGTGTGTCTGTGCTGCTATTGAGACTACAGACAAGAAACTCAAATGTTTTAACTACAGCTAAAGCAGCATTAGAGGAAATGTAGCAGCTGCAAACCAACACGTTTAAAATTTGAGGCCATACTATGTTAAAAGGTACCAGCCTGCATGTTAAACAACTGTCTGTAGTTACAAACCAGCCAAACTTCTTTGAATTTGATTTTAAAAAAAATAAATCCTTTTCAATGACAAAATTGTAAATGAATAGTACCAAGCTTGTTAATGTCAAATTTTTGTCCTGGTCTGTAGTGAGTAGGAGAGTTGGTGACTAGGCGCTTGCCCTCCTTCAGGCTGCTCCATTGGTGTATCTGCTTTCCTAACCACACTGCCTAGTTTCAGCCTCACTTTTTAGTCTGTTTTTCATTCTTGTGTTGGTTCTCTGCTGGACATCCTGACTCCTCTCTTGATTAGCTTGGCTCTGAGCAGTAACTAGCTTATTAGGAGGTCCAGCTGAGCAGTGAAATATGTGTTAATAACTTGGCTCTGCTTAAAAGGAAAAAAGTGAAAAAAAAATATTCACTCTCTCACTCACACTGCCTTGGGGAAGAGGGGCAAATACAAATGATGTGGGCGGAGGTGAGAGAAAAGGCTTTATGGATTTAGGCAGTGGGTACTGTAGGGAATTAAAGCTGTGGTAAGCAGAAGTTCCCTTCAGTCAGGAAAGGAGTGAAGATTCTCCTTCACCCCAGAAATTTCTCCTTCTCACCAGCTGGGAAAGTTTATAATATATGTAAAAGAAAAAGAAAATAAGTGCTTTCCAGAAGAACTTGTGAAGAGGAAAAAAAGGGCTCCCGGCAAGGAAAACAACAAGTGTAAACACTTCATCTTTAATTGAAATCTGAAGACAGTACTTGCTGCTTATAAACCCCTGCAGAGAGGATGGGGAATATGCCTGCCTACATATACTGCAGAGGTGAAAAAGCTACTTGAGCCAAATTGCTTGTTATGTGTCTAAGCTTGCACTTGTATCTGTGCTGGAACTACTGTATTGTGGACTTTTAACTTTCAGATGTACTTTCAGGAGTGCAACTCTTTTGCTTTTTACTCTTCTTTATGCCCATGTGCTTGCTGAATGCTTACCTCTTGTGGTGGGTTGACGCCGGCTGGATGCCTGGTGCCCACCAAGCCACTGTCACTTGACCTCAGCTGGACATGGGGAGAGAAAATAACAAAAGGCTCGTGGATCGAGATCAGGACTGGAGCCTGCTCCAGTATGGGTTCTCCATGGGGTCTCAGCCTTCTTTGGGTGCATTCACCTGCTCCAGTGTGCGGTCCTCCATGGGCTGCAGGTAGATATTTGCTCCACTGTGGATCTCCATGGGCTGCAAGAGGACAGCCTGCCTCACCATGGTGTTTACCAGGGGCTGCAAGGGAATCTCTGCTCTAGCACCTGGAACACTTTCTCCTCTCCTTCTTCACTGACCTTGGCATCTACAGAGTTGTTTCTGTCACGTATTCTCACCCCTCTCTCTGGCAGGTTTTTTTTCTTCCACCTTCTGAAATATGTTATCACAGAGGCGCTACCACCGTCGCTGATGGACTCAGATTTGGCCACCGGCGGGTCTGTCTTTGAGCTGGTGGCATTGGCTTAATCGGATATGGGGAAAGCTTCTAGCAGCTTCTCATAGAAGCTACTCCTAGTAGCCCCCCCCACTACCAAAACCTTGCCACACAAACACAATTCCCCTTTTATGTGAGAACATCAGAAAAGTTTGTGTAATTATACGAGCCTCATTTCTACCAGTTTTCTCATCAGTAGTAAGGTTAAGATGCACAAGTCTGATGAACCGTATTTCTCACTGGAAATCCCACTTTTTATTGCATAACAATCTGTTCCTTATGCTGTTCTGCTCCCAATTTAAGTTTTGGACATTTCTCTCTTTGGTGTTGTGGAAATGCATGGCATTCTCTTTACATGTCCTGTGTCCTATTACACATAACACAACAGGCAAGAAGGAAGTTTTTGATTGTTGATGTTTTTTCATTCAATTATTTAACAGGGATTTAGAGAGTGAATGCTTCTGCCTAAATGCTTAGGCTGCTGTATCAAGTATTAAAATATTTAATTCTTATAATAGGGGACCTAAATGCATCAGTGCTATGGTAAGTGAAAAATGATGCAGCATTTACAATCATTTGGCTTACAGTTAGAGGTCATTATAATAGAATTAATTTGTTGCATCAAGAAATAAAAATTTCTACCTGTTGGCACATTCTAGGGACTATTTTATCAGATCAAAATGGTAGTTTAAGGCATAGCAATGCTATAGACTGGGATCTAATAGCTGAATTTCTATCTCTTGGAAAATAGTCAGAAGTATATATTAAAAAATTGAGCATGTTTACTGAAAGACTTTTTACTAATATACTGACATTACTTGGTAGTACACTTGCTGTTTAAGAAACTTTATACAATGACTCCTTTTTTCTTCAAATTAATTTATAGGAATTTGCCGAAAGGCTTGCATGTTGAACTTGTGTAAGCAATGTTTCTAAGCAGTTCGCTTGCAGTGGGCACTACTTGTGGGAATACATAATGAGTCACTTAGTCATGGCTTTTTTTCCCTCCTCTCTTCTCTGTGTGAATGATAAAACTTTCCAAGTAGGAAAATGAATTTGCGATTTTCTAAATAAATGAAAGTGATCAGTAGCATACAGTCTGGCTTCCACAGGAATCCTTTCTGACACAAAAGGGGGTATTTGTAGAACAGGTAACCCACAAACGCTATACTGAATTATAATAACAGTATGTAAAAGAAATTTGCATTTGGCTCTGTGTTTGGTTCGTGTATTTGGAGACCCATCATGACAGTTTTCCTGTTTGCTACCATCTCACTGAAACAACAGTGCTAAAGGACAGGCTTCTTAAATGTGTTGACTGATTAAGATTATGACAGTGGGATGAATTTGGGTTTCGTTTGATCTCACTACTGTCTACAACATTTTACTCTGGGAGCAGTCTGCTCCAAAGCATGATTATGACACTGAGATGGAAGAACTGACAGAGGAAAACATACAACAGGATGAAATCCTTTTTAGGTTAAAAATAACTGTATCAAACAGTGAGAGAGATTAAGCTGTTATAAAGCTTTGGGAGTAGAAATAATGGTGTATAGGTGAGCCATTTAAAGAAAGCGTACTGTAATAACAGCTGGATTATAAATGAACAAAATAGTAAACAATGGTCAATGATTCCTCTATCCTTTTATGGTTAGCTGCTCAGTTGTTCAAAGTGAGCAATGGAAATACAAACTGCAGTTTGATCTATGGCCCTCAGCAAGTAACTTAACCTTGCTGTGCTATAGATTTGATGCATAACTTTCTTTTAGGATATGGTTGCAAGGCTTAATTTTTAATACTTTAACCTCTTTAAAATCCATAGGCCTAAGAAGGCTATATATATGTAAAGGGCTAGTTTAGTAAATTAAGTAATGTGATTTCCTTATTTTGAATCCTACGGTGTTTTTTCTTTTTGCACTAAACGATGAATACTGGAAGCTGTTCCATTTAATTAAGAGGTTAGGCACTAGCTCACCTCCTGAGATACACATGTTGTTTTCCAGGGGATCTGCACAGGAGGTTGCAATGCTTTCGATGATACTGGCACAACCAGCAGTAGAATACTGATAGTGCAACGCAGGATGCTTTGCTTGAAGTAGTAGACTGAAACTTTAAGATATCACAAATCTAGGTCTTTCTACATTGATTGTGTGTATATTGGATATTGCTTGGGTATCTTGACGTTTCTCTTTTTTTTAATTAACAATCAAACTTATAGAAGGCTGCATCTGATTATTTTGTTAATAATGTAATTGTAGCTCAATATCAGCTGCAGTCTTCTGTAGCTTTACTTTATACTCTTGAAGTGTCATACAAAATTATGTGGTTTCACATGTTTTTTCCCTGTAATGTTTTAATTTTTTTTTACATAATCCCATTATTAAATAAGAAAAAAACAACACCTAGTTTTGGGCCCAAGCCAAACTTACATGAGTTAAGGAGCTAAGTTTCATTTAGTGATATGGATCATATATCTCAGTTCCTTTCCATGACCAATATCTCACCCTTTCTTTCCAGCAATGATGATTCTACTTTTGTTTTTCACTTGTCTTCCTTCAGCAGGCTTTACTTTCAATCAATTTTTATCTTGTTGCCATACAATCCTAATAAAGAACTCGGCTGATGACTGGAATCTCAAAATAGTGGAGTATGAAAGCTGGTATAAATAATTTTGTTTCAAACAGGAGAAAAATGGCTCATTGCTCCCTGTTGCTTGTGAACCTGCTCCTGTGTTCTTATACAAAGTAGCTGCTGGTCAACTTTTTTCATGTTCACTGTCTGATCTGAAAAAATCCATCAACCAACAATAAATGAGTGGAGATAAAGCAGAGGAGGATTAATAGCACAAAGTTTCCATATGCTGCAGAGTACAATAGGCAAGGAAAATCTGTCTTATTTTCCTGCTATATGATGATGAATGCTGATGATTACCATGAACTGGAGTATTCAACCACTTTATATGCAGACCTGATATAAAACTGGGTATTCAGATCTTTTGAGTGAGATACAAACAGTAGAGTATATTTTGATAGTCAGTTTCCTGGTCAGTAGAAGATATTCTTCCTTCTGTATTTTCAGCTGGGTGCTTTCCTCCCTGATCTGGGAGCACTATAGCACCGTACACTGGAGATCTTTACTACTTAAAAATTACTCTGGTTTATTGCAACTTATTTTATTTTACTGAAGTCCTCCCTGTCTTTCCTTGTGTAACTTTACTTTTATTAGGTACAATGCTTTTGCTTTTTAGGGGAATAAAAGTTGTTGTACCTAATGGAAATAAATTCCTTATTAATTATAACTGAGTTTCTGCAGATTCTTCAGGGAGTGGGAGGAACACTGAAAGCATTCTTTTTGTTCAGTGGGATAAGAATAGTTTTGGCATTAAAGCTGCTAAAATTCAGCTTTTTTTGCGCAGAATGTAATCCTGGGTATTGCAAGAAGACACTTATTTCTGTGTTAAGGGAATGCTTGATTTGCTGTTCACAAGTGGTGGTGAGAAAATGTGATGTTGAACAAGGCAAGTTATTGCCCCAGAGTTGCAATTTGTGTGGTACTAGAGTTTGACTAATTAGCAGATGTCAGATCAGGGTTTTGTCTTAATTCTCATTTATTGGTGTGTATTTATCCCTAGAAAGGAATTAACACAAATCTTCCTTTATTCTAACCAGACTTATTTTTATTAAAATTATCATAATGAAGTATTTCAAGTTTTTTGGAGAAAAATGTTACCTTTCCACATAAAAATGTAAATACTTTGAGAGTCATTCTTACAAAGAGCGACAGGAGGGTGGAGTATTCCTTCATCTAAATAGCAGCAGGTGAAAAATCAGAGCAATGTCAATCACATAAACCTATCTTCATTTATTTGTGATAATAAGTCTTTTCTTGTGATTTCATTTTCTGCTGTGGTTTCTCCTGAAAATTTGAAAGCAAATTATTTGCTACCACACTCAGAAAAACAGTCAGATCTGCCTAAAGAAATAACTTAGACACTAGTTAGTGTTTGCAATCATCGTTTTTCCTCGAGTAATCTGTTGGAGGCTTCAGACTATGATTACCATCTACTGATCTTGCAAATGGGTAAATGTGATTTTTTTTTTTTCTTCTTTTTTTTTTTAAATGTACCTTGAATAAAACTGATAAGTTAACACCAGCTTTTGCTTCTATTCTACAGGCCTGATTCTTGGGTGACTTTGAACAGAAATTAATGGTTTCAATGGTATCTGCATATGTCACCTGTTTATACTAGAGAGTTTCACTTAAAACGGTTAGTTGGTATAAACAATCATTGTTTAAAGCAAAGAAGCTTGCCTGTTGTTTGTACAAGCTTGCTGTGCTCTACAAGTATATGTAAAAATGTGAGGAGGAAATAATTGCATTCTAAACATTCAGCCATGGGCCTCTGTCTTATTTCTGTTGGGAGAATGGAAGGCTCTGATCTCTGAATTCCCACTGAAGTAGGCTAGAAGTTCAAACAAACCTGAGCCGAAGAGGTGCAGCTGTTGTGCTGCATATGATGTTCCAGCTTATTGTCTACCCTGTTACTGTAAAGCAAGGTATCAAAATGACTGAGCTGCCCAAACCGCAATAGTTTGGAGAACATTGTAAAATCCATCACTTTTCTTTTGGTGAAATGATTGTACAGTGGATTGGAAATTGTGTTGCAGAGTCAGAAATGGTGCTTTGAAAGCCTAGAATTATATATGGCAATTATTTATTGTTCTGCTCACTGTATAATTTCATTTGAAAAACTAACCAAACAAAAAAAGCCCTCAACTCAAAAAACCCCAACAACAGTGTTTAAGATGGATATAATTTCTGAACAGCAAATTATTTCCAAATTCTGAGAATAGAAAGTGCAGCATTGAATGGCGTAGGCAGCCACTAGCAAACTCATTTTCCATTGTATTGGTGTAATGCGAGAAACATAAAACAATCCTAGTCTTGTTTAATATTCTAAAAGGTAGAGAGTAGTCAGATTTGACTGTAAGTCTCTTACAGAAATGTATATATTACTCAGGAAAGGCAGACTGACCTGTTTTCTTTCTCAGTACAGTAGATAGATATGCTGCTGATTTCTGTGGTGTTACAATTTAAGAATCTAGACTCATTTTATGTTCTACTTCAGAAAGGTGTGTGTCACTAGTCCATGACAAGTCTATGTTAAAGTATGACACTTATTTTTCAGCTTTCTGTTAGATGAAAAAAAAAGTAGTAGTGAAATTAGGGGGCAGGCTCACCTGCTACTTGCAAAAAAGTAGTTAGCATATTGAAAAGCTAATATTTTATTAATTGGAAAAAAATCTTTTTCTAGGCTCCCTGAAAAGTACTTGCCCTTAAGCTATTGGTAAAGCAGCATTTAAACTAAGTTCCTGACATCCCCAAGATGCGTTTCTTTCATTTGATCTCTGTTCAAGCTTGCAGAACAAGAAAACAAAATGAATTTTTAGTGCCTGAAGTATCTGTATGGAAACCCATGTTACAGAATAAAGTAAAATATGTTCATTCATATAAAATGGTAATATTTGTATTAATACAGATCTTTAGTCTTAACCTGGGTTTAGTATTTTTCTTTTGACCCATTTTTGCAAATAGATTTCAACACTTTCTGTTCATTAAAAGCATTTTGTCAGTAGAATACAAGATCATGTGGCAGGGAGAACTGAAGGCGAATCAAAACATATGGTTTTCTTTTTATTTCACGTGAGAATACTTGTGTCCATAAAAGCTATATGCCAGAAACATCAGTGAATTGTGATTTGATGAAAGTGAATCTGTTTGATAGGAGCTAATTTGCACAAAAAAGTTCTCATGAAGTTGCTATGATCAGGCCTCAGTTCAGAATGAAAATGTGATCTTTATAGGACTTTGTATCTTGAATCCTTGACAGGAACATTCACTTTAGTAGCTGACAGAGTTGATGAGAAAGTTAAAGCTGTTCACCATAAAAGTAAAAAAAGGAAGAATGCTTGTCCTAGTAGTATTTTCTTATTTTTGCAGGCAATTAGAAACCAAGGAAATTCATTGTTTGGAAATTGTATTTATCCCTGTAATTATGTTATCTTCAGACTGGAATCACAGCGGTTTGTACCAAGAGGTACATGGCTGACAAAAACTACTAACGTGGAAAAAGAAAAACACTTAAGAGAGTAACATTTTCCCACCATATTTAATGCATTGTATCAGTACTCCCATCTGTCATGACTATAGTGGATGCTAATATGTTAAATATTGGATTATGGGCCAATCTTGTCAGTACCTAGAGCAAGAATATAAATTCATGTTGTTTGATCATTTAATTGATCAATCGTAAGTGCAATCAATTTTAAAAAATATTTAAGTTCTCCGCTGTCTTCTGTGTAATGGACTCTTTAGTTTGGAGCATGTATTTGAAGAATCCTGCTGAATCCTCATACTTGCTTGAATGTGAGCTGTGCTGGCATTACCAAGCTTCTGTTAAGGGATTGTGTGCTTGCAAGTTGGGCCTTGACTGTTTGCCACCACTCTGGGAAAAGAGCTACCTCCAAAACTGGAGTCCTTGGCCTCACTTGGTTCTCCATTATATTTAAAACTTCCTTCTTAAATCTTACTTGTCCACCTTTTATTTTACATAAAGCCAAGATAGTCTGTTTTGGGGCAGAAACTTTAACATGGGTTTCTACAGAGTAGGCTCTGGAACTGTCTGCCAACGGGTATAGTCGCTTTATTGTCCTGAAGAATGTATACAAATATAAATGTTTGGAGAATAACCCAAAATTGAATAGAGTAAGGGGACAGAAAATACAAATGGAGAATTCATCCAGTTCTTAATGGAATGAAACCAACAGACCATACTGCTTTCCTAAACTGTTATCAAACAACCTTATGAGGAGATTAAAGGCTAATCTGTTGTTATTTCCAGTTTCATAAAGAAGTAAGTATTAGTTTGTCTGAATCCTCAACTTCTACATACAGTATCCTTGCGTCTCTGTGTTTTCTCATTTTGTAATTTCGCATTTACCAAATAAGCTGCAGGTCCCTCCTGCTCTGTTGACTTTTATTTACTCTTTGGTTTCCCTCTTCTGAACTCCTCTTTTGTGTTGCAATATTTCCATTTAATGCATTATTACAAAATCTGATATTACTTTATTCCAAGTAAGAGCAAGCAAAGGACTTTTCTTCTAAAGACGCCAAATACTGCTTGTGTCAAACAGCTTAGCACTTAGTCCCACTTTACAGTAGGATGTATCCTCTAAGGCAGTGTAAACAACTGTGAAGCACAAAGCAATTTGTTTTGCATAAGTAGCTGTTATAAGTAATTGTTTGTACTACAAGAGAGTCTAGGGAGCCCAGGCATAGACTAGGACATTGTATGAGCCTGAAGCTAATTCACCACTGAAAGTAAGTGAATTTGGGTTGGTAATGAATTAACAAAACCAACATTCTGAAGATCTAGGAAACAGAGTGGGTTGTACTGGACTTTAACATGTCCGCTGTCATATTTTGTATTTATTTGTGATGAATTGCTGCAACTTCTTTTAGCAGAAGTTGTGCTAAATTGGCAAATTCAGGAATAGATCATGTGATTGATAAATCCTTGTTGGTATAAAAACAAAAAATATCTTTCCCCCAGATGCTATCCACACACTTTTAATTTTACAATGCAAGAAAATGAGATTAGAAGGAAAGCTTACTTTATTTTCAATAATATTTTGACTTCTTTTTTTGGCTGAAACTTACTTTTCTAAGTTTTTCTTAGGAAGATGCACAGAAAATTATTGTGAAGGCTTTTCATATCAATAAACAAACTTAACAGTCTCTTTACTTGAGTCTAGGCTGGACCAATTTTGCCAGTTTTGCTATTAACAGGAAGGTAGTCTGTTTTCCAAAGAATTTCTAATCTATGTGTAACTGAATAAACACTACAGGTGGTAGGCAAATGTGCTGGACCTCAAGAAAGCTATTTCTTTGCTTCAGTGGTGAGACAACTTCATATTTCTGACAATTCTGATTCCTTAGCTCCTAAAAGTGATATGAAGAGGCAGGTGAACTGCAGTGTGTTTCATAAGAGCTTATAAAATATAAGCGTAGACTCAGGTTCCACGATATCTAAACTGGACTCTTCATCTTGACTGCATTTAGACAGTCATTAGACACTGAGTTGTCTGTAGAGACTGAAGCCTGTTCTCAAAATTTTAGGGAAGGAGTGAGGGCTAAATATCTGGGAATAGCATTGTCAGTCATAATGTGTGGCAAACCAAAAAAAAGGCTTTTTATGCGAAGATAGAGACTGGATCTTGGAGTACTTAGTAATTTCTGGATATTTAACTCTTATCCTTGCATACTTGGTGTAGCTGTATTTGTCTAGTAAAATGTGGGGAACTGTACAATGGAGTGCATATTTGGGGTGGTGGAGAAGGGAGATGCTGGTCTGTGTGATGACACCTGTGTGCCTCGGTATTATTCAAAGTCTGGCTTGAAATCTCTTGCAAAGAAACAACTACATTAGGAAAGCTTTTACATTCAGCTTTAAGATCTGCATAGTAACTGCCATCTCTCTGCCATGAACAGGGATTTAACTGCTCTGCTGGCAGTGACGCTGTCAGGTCTGCTTGTGACTACAGTATTAGCTTTATCACAAACTTTCATTGGAACCTTCCTCCTTTATGAACACACTTTCTTCTAATGAATTCTTGTTTTGTGTGTTATGTTTAATGTACCTTATTCTTATGAACATTAATAACCATACACTGAGCTCCTCATATTGTCACAATATTTTAATTAGTTTTACTTCCAGGCTTTGAACAGCTGCTACCCAACTACCAGAGGGTAGAGCTGTGTCTTACTGAACCAGATAATGCACCAGCACTTTCTTCATCCCTCTTTTGTACTGTCTCAAATCACTTCTAGCACAGAATAGTGAGTCTGGGCAAGATCATCTCACTGGTATGCCAACATGACGTTACTCAGTAAAGTAAATGAAGAATCTCTTTTCCTGTCAGTAGGCATCATTCTGAAACACCAAGTTATACACACCTCTTTCTTGTTCTGGCAGAAAAATGGATAATTTCCAGATTTACTCTTTTGTTATCCTTAATAGTTGTCTTAAACACCATAATGTGGTTTGTAGTAAATATGCAATCCATATAGCCACAATGAATGCTAGCCATCAAACCAGAGCAAAATCAAAATAATTCTGTTCAGAATAGGAACCTGGCAATGAAATATCTCAAAAGACTGGAAGGAACAAACCATACGTCCACCTCTTGCTACCTCATTCAGCTGACCAAAGAGCCATCTGAAAGATTTGTAGGAAACTGGAGTCAAAAGAAATGAAATACTGTAACACGGTCCTCTTCACTGCAAGTATAAAGATGGGAAGCTTGTAAATTACTTTAAAAAAAAACTCAAAGAACACTCTGCCTGCCCCCCAAAATTGGTGAAATACTGTTTATAGCCTTAAAATTAATTATTTGTGTGTGTATGCACACATATACGTACAAACATATATATCTGTATAATGGAAATACATTTAAAAAGGCAACTTTGTTCCCACATTTTAAATTACATTATGGGGTGGGGAGAGGAAGAAGATGACATGGGTAGAAGATTGTAGTCTTCAGAGTAATTAGCATGACAAAGTTCATAAATACCAAATATCTTAGAAATACATAACAAAGCTTACAAAGTATGGAACTCGGTGACTCTGAAAATTGTAACTACTGGTACTTTGAGTAGTAAAAGTATTGTAACCTTTTACAGAAGATGACATTTTTATTGCAATTGCTGTCTGTAACCCTGGTTTTGTACACAAAAGGAAGGAGCATGTCTGTAAAGAAAGTTTAAGGTTTCAGTAGTATCTTGAATGTAGATGATGTGAGCCATTATTTTTTTGTCTTACATACTATACATGCCAGTAAGTTATGAAATAAAGGTTAGTTTAAATCTAGTTCATTTTAAACCCAAAGCATGAATTGTGCATGTTATCCTATCCTTGTCCATAATCTATGTCATACAAAGTTAATACAGCATACGGTGCATGAAGAAACTATGTCACAATATGAGTTAGAGAGGTTAGAGCATAATAATAATTAGAAAAGCTCTCCACATTTGTTTACTTCTGTACTATTGCTATAAAAAGCGGATTTTCTGAAAGGACTGCCTTTGACTTGCTTGATGGAATTACTCCTGGATAATACTGGTTGCCTTGGTTTGGCTTTCAGTTTGCCAACCTTGTTTAGGTTTAGCTACTTGCAAGGTCTGGTTGGTATAATCCTGAGACACTTGTCTGCTACGCTTTCACAGACATGACCAAGTTATTCCCGTTGCTGTGTGTTCTCAGACTAACCAGTGCATTAATTGTACTGTTTAGATGATAGAAGCAGATTTTTATTCCACATCTATTAGAGATTTCTGAAGCTCTTAGCAAAATGAAAAACACTTCCCCTTTCAGGTTTCAGTATAAATTCGAGCAAGTTAATACTTTAGAGAGTGTAGTGTCTATTCCTTTTAGCATACTTTCTTTGCTCCTATATGATACAACTTTTCATGTTAGTCTTCAGTCACTTCCCTTCTAACACTCAAGTTTTTCTCTTACGTGGCTGATGAAAGAACTTTTCTTTTTAGAACCACAGTATTTGTCTATTAACTCTCTTTAGGATATCATATCTTCCCCCAAAGGAAGGGAATGAATGTCAGTGTTCAGCAAACTTATTTCACTGGATCTGAACACCTATTTGAATCCATCAGTCGCTACCCCACACTGGTTGGAAAGCTGATTTTTTTTTTTCAGTGAAGTTGACCATTTTTTTACATTAGAGAACAGAAGGGAAGGAAGGAAATAAAAGTTTATCAGCTTTTGCTAAAACACAAAACAAAACAAAACCCAAGCATTTTAATATCTTCACTTTTCTAAGGAGAGTGGCACAGAAATGGTAAGAAATACTTTAACAAGGAGGCCATCTAGATATATGAAAGTTAATAATAATAAAAAACAAAACCAAGAGCATGACCTGGTGAGTAAACTTAGTCTGAAGCAATTCTTTAAAGTTGAGAAATAATTTGGAAGACCTTTTTCTGAGTAGTGAACTAGCATTTGTCAAGAGAAAAGTGCTGTTGATCCACATCATTAAATGATTTTTCTCTAGGTTATTCCCTCCTACTCTGCACTGTGGACTGCCTCTTAAAAATACTTGTATGTCTCTACTTATTTCTTACTATTTTTTTTCAGTAGAAAATGAACTGATCAGTCAAAATAAATCCTCTAATTAATTCAATTAGTTCCTGTACATCCATGTGTAAATATTTTATGTGTAACAAACAGAGCATATAGATAACCTTGAGTCACTACAGTGGCCAATTGCTTATAAATTGGCAAAGGGCACAATCCTCCAACCCGTTCCTCATGGAAATTAATAGCTTTCAATGTGAATCCTATTCCACCCATGTGGAAATACTTTCAGGAGACGGAGTCAAGATTCAACTATGAGATCCCTTTCCCAAGCTCAAGACAGGCTGATTATGTCCAGTTTTTCAGATTGCTGCTGCTGAATATAGAACGTGTTAAATGGCCTAACCTGAAGAACATTTTTTGTTTTGAATAAGCCAATGCTGAGATAAGTATAAAGGACTGATTTCTCAGCAAAGCGTCTTATCCTTATAGCTAAAAAATCATCATCCCCTTTAGGGGAATGGATAAGGACTAAAAGAAGGTGGAGAAAGAACAGTTTCGGTAATGTCAAAGAAAAATTTGAAATACAGTTAAGGCATTGGCAATTCAGTTCTAATATCCCGTAGTAGACCCCTGAATCTTTTCCAAGAGTTTCTCTCTTCCCTCGCTTCTTAGCTCATCTTGTCTCTTTGTTTTGTATGTTTTCCAGTCTTGTCATTTATTCTGTTTTTGCACAATGCCTTGTACCATAAATCCCTCACCATGGGAGAGATCATAGTGTACCCACTTAATTTTGTTTTGGCACAGAGTAAATACTGCTTTTATGCTGAACAATGCCAGCATGTGCCAGGCAAGTAGAAATAGATGGTTGCAAAGACATGCTCCATTAAAACCAATGGACTTGCCAAGTGCTGTTTTTCAGGCTTAACAAGAACATTCAAGTCCTTCTGTCTCATTAAAAAAATACCACACGCAGTAAAGGTAACTGGTGAAGACAGAGCCTTATAGCCAGGAGAAAGTAAAGGCAAATAGATTACCTAGAGTTGTAATACGGGGTCTGAGATCTTACTTGAAGACTCTGTGGACTTCATAGTTAAAGAAACAAAAAGTGTTTAATGTTAGTTTGAGGAAATAAACCTCATTTTTGTTTTTGTTTTTCTTTTTTTTTTTTCCCATATGAAAAGTAGCAAGAATAAGATAGAAAAGCGGGAGTGTTGACTCTTCTAGACATACACTGTGCAGGCTGTGGCTGCCCACAGTGTATTCTGCCCAGCTCATGCCTTTCTTCTCTCAGTAGCATATTCCCTATAACATTTGTATAGCACAGTAATAACAAGTGTTTGGGTTTGTGTTTTTTTTTCCTTACCTTAGAACTAATAAAAAGGAACAAAAAGTTTTAACAATGAAAGGAATGAAAAAAGTTGGTAACAAATTTCAGGCCTCTGTAATCTATATCTAGCTGCAGACATACATTGAGGTGAAAACTGACTTGTCTGCTTCCTAACCCAGATTTTGTCTCAGTTGTTTTAGAAAATATTCCTACAGTTTTCAGTTGCCTTTGATAGCTTATCCTTCAGTGGGAGATTTGCAGACAGAAGGTAGTATAACATCGACCTAGCTGGGGCATATTCACAATGAAAAGAAAGCACAGAGGTCAGCTTGTGGTGATGGCAGGAGGCACTGACAGATCACACAGAGATGCACCTTTTATTCTCTAAGAAAATGGTGTGCCTTTAGCTCTTGCTGTGTATTTCTAACCCTTCTGTCCCTTTCTGCTACTTTATGCCCCTACTTGTTTCCTATTGCAGCAGCACAATGCGTTTTTTTTTAACAATAATGTACATCTACAGAGTGCTGTGAATTGGAGGGCACAGTGGATCTGGTAATCTGTTTTCTTTCCCTGCAAGGTGAAAAAAGGCCGCAAGATTTAAATGTAAGTTTTGCAGAAGAAACATGAAATTTCGGTGACATAAAACACAAGATGCTGAAAAATACATACAGTCGCATACAGTACACTAGAGTAGAAACCGCAAAATGTTTTCAACTCAGGACTAACAGCATAGTATTCTTGATGTAGGAGTTCCATGAGTTCCATAATTTCTTTGGGGGGAAGAATATGGAGAGCAAAAAGCAATGAAAGAAATCAGAATGATTTCTAACATGTTCTTTGATGACTGGTTTGAACTAAGATGCACAAACTTGCACCTCAGAGATGTACTTTTAAAAAAATCGATCAAACCCATTGATGAATTCTCCAAGACTTTCACTATAATTTGATTTATACCAAAGTAGCATAACTTGATTTCTTGCCTTTGTAAAAAAGATCAATGTAAAGTCACTATTACAAAGATTTATTCATGGGTACACAATAGTTTCTGTCTGCCTAATTAAATCTATTGTATCAAAACCAAATTTCAATTGGTGCAAAGTTTGTGCATAGACTGGCTGGAAAGTGCTGTATCTGTGGTACCATTTAGTCATGAGAATTTATCAGTGGCATTCCTAAACGATGAGACTTTAAAAACACACTTCTGAGATGTTTCTTTAACACTGACAATGTCATTTCAGATGTCCTTAATGACATTATAAATTTTTTTTGCTGTTTACTATTTCCTTCCTTCCCAGGAAATGCCTCTGAGGCATTACAAAATAATACAAAACTCAGGAAAAAAAGGCACACACAATTCTTTGCCTGCTTCCTCACAGCTTTGTTGTCTAGAGAAAAACTTTGCAAAGGAATAGAGCGTGCCTAAAGAAAATTAAAAGATATGTGAATTTGCTAATCTAAAGTCCTAGTTCAATGAGACAAGGATGAAAGCTCTCCATTTCAAGGACGTCTATTCAGTTTTTAAAGATAATTAGTGTGATTACATGAGGTTTTGTGTATCTATATAGTGAATAATTTTCTGGGTAAGAGGAAAGATGGATTAGAAACATTAGGTGTCATAGCTCACTAGAAGAAAAATGAAAGTAAAATGTGCAAAACTTTTTAATTGTCTCTGTATTCCTATAGTATCCGTGTTCAGGTGTGATTAAGGGACTTTACAGCTTTGTGTCCAGTCATTTTCTTGAATGGAAGCAGATGTTGCTAGCAGCTGTTTAAAAATGGCATATGTCTAGTTATTTCGTACCACTAAGGTACCACAGATGACCCAGCTAAGATACAATATTAATTGGTACTGGGGGTTTTTTTTGATGGTGGTTGGCAGTGGTTTTTTTACTGCCTTTACTTTCGTCTTGTCTAGCATGTAGCAGGTGAATTCATGCTAACTAGAGACTAGCATGTGACCTCCTGTTAGGGAAACAGTGAAGTTCCCTGTAGCTCCCAACTTGGACCTGGATTTGTTTGATTTTTTTGAGGTTGTTTTCTATCACTGCTACATTAACGTGTCATTGCACTTTTACCATGAGTGACTATTTTTCAGTCTGTAATTTCTCACAATACTGAATCAATTTGATGTTTGTTTCCTCTGGCTAATTGTCCCAATAGAGTATTTCCCTCCCACCTCCTGTATTGCATTTAATGGACAGATCACAAGCACTTGAGTGGGGAGGTACATGGAGAACCTATGGTTTAAATGCTCAGATAACATGGAAGTTGGGATGGTAGAGACCTATAGTAATTTAAAAGCATTAAGGGAATAAGATAACGAGAATTCTTAGTGAGAGCAAAGGAGAACCTAGACAAAAATAACTAGGGCTGATGGTTTGCTTTTTGAACGGAGAAGAATACATGAGGAGGAAGAGAAGATGAAACTGATTTGGAAAATAAGGTCTTTGGATGAAGTGGTATAGGGTATTTAAGAAGGAAAATGTCATTTGATTAGTTTTTTTACTAATGGAGTAAAAATATGAACTAAAAGAGTAAAAAATTTAGTAGCAAATGAGAATTGGAAGTTAATTGTAAGATCTGTAATTCCAGAAAAAGCCGTTCTTTTAATTTTTTAATTTGTGGATACTAAGTCATACATTAAAAGTGTATCTCATACTTCAAGGCAATTAGGACTCTGAGGCACATCAAGTGAGTGTTTCAAACCCCTATATTATGTCCACTTTTGCTCAAAGCCTTTGGAAATATTACTGTAGTCTGTATCTCTATTCTTTAAAAGGATCAATGTGCATCTGCATTTATTTGATCAATGTTGTAGAGGTGAAAGTACAAGGTTTTTTTCAGTTTTAGCAAAATATGGTTCTGTTGCAGTTAAAGCAGAAGAAAGGTGTCCTTTATGGTATATGCAGTAAGCATATGCATTGTCATTATATTTGTATATCATAATCTTTATATACTCTCCTATATGAGTGTGTGTGTTATACATATTTTCTAGGAGTCTTATAAAGCTTAATACATCTCTTTCTCTATTGGAAAACACAACTGTAATACAAAAGTAATGTCTTCGGAGTTCTTTATTTTTGCATATGTGCCTTTGTTTCCATTATACGTCTGAAACAACAAATTAGTACATTACTTTGTCCACTACAAATGTCTCAGTATTCAGGTATCCTGCCTGTTCAGAAGAAGTTAGAAGATCCCTGCAACTAGACCCCGCCTACATTTTATTCCAATTTGTTATTCAAACAGATAGAAAAGAACAGTTCAATTGGAAGGGATCTACACGATCGTCTAGTCCAACTGCCTGACCGTTCCCCTCTTCATTCTCAAAGTCAATAATTACTCTGTCTGCAGGTACTGCACCCAAAAGGAGCCACAAGAAATTGATTCCAAAAATTCCATTTAATGGAAGTTAGATGCATGAATATTTAGACTCTTTAGAATTGCCCTGCTGTACATGGTTACTGATCCCAAAATCATGAGAGGAAAATGTCCACATAGACTAAGCACTGTATGAATGTGCAACATGGTCCGGTCCTGAGGAGTTCATAATCTAAGCAAGAAATGAAGGGGAGGAATGTTTATTACTCAATTAACATATATGGAAAAGCTATATTTAAGAGCTGCCATAGCTTTCATGACTTCTATGTTGAGAGAATACATGGTTTACCTGATATCCTGAAAGGAGCCAATTGTAGTGTTTTTATTCCTTATGTCAGTGGCTTCTGGGTTTGATTGCAGTGTTTTATCTGTGCTACGATTCTCTTTCAAAATGGTAGTATTGACTAAACCAGAGATGACTTATTCTTTGAATTTTTTTTTTCTTAAAAAAAGGAAGATGAAAACTCTAATCGATTTCCTGCCTAGATTGCAGAAAAGCAAAGCCCTGCCAAAATCATCTCGTTAGCCATCAGCTCCAGTTCTAGCTATTAGGATGACACCTTTCAGACAAGATGTTTGCAGGACGTTGTTGTTGTTGTTTTGGTAAGCTCTGTATTACTTTAGACAGTTAAAAACACATCCCAGTCACAGTGTTTTATAACCCAGACACCTTCCTATGTCAAGGATGCTTTGATGTAGTTTCAGTGAACACTGGGATAAAATTATCGTCTTAGAGCAATTGTTTGGCAGGGAAATAGATGTTGGTTACAGGTGACAGCAGCATAGTGCAGTGGAGTATCGTGTGTTTCTCCTTTGCTTTTCAAGTTAAGCTATCTGGCATCTAGAGCTCACCTGCTGCTCAGTCTTCCTGTGTGCTTGCTTCTCCTGGCATACCCTCTTCTCTATTCTCTTTTCTCCTCATGTAGAGGGGGGATATATTTCTGGAGCTGGATGCAGTATTGCCGCAGATGAGAGAAGCTGAGCCTGTGGCAATCTACAGGGGAGTGATTGTGAGGAGTAAGACTCAAGGTAGTGATTTGTGTACTGCTGGGTGCAGTAGGTACAACGTTGCAGCACGAGTATTGAGTGAGCTCACCTGCATGCAGCTAAACAGAAACAGGAAATTTTTACTCTACACTAAGGCTAAAGTGAGACCAGGTTTACTTCTATGTTATTCCCTCTTCTCAAACAGCAATATTTATTAGTTTAAAGAGAGGCACACAGCTCCATTTAAAATCATCTAGTACAATTGGAGCTTTGTGCTATGAAAAGTATTATTACATTCCTCATAAATGTGTAACTTTAAGAGCAGGTTGAGGGGAGGAGGTGTTTTTTAACAGTGAGAAGTTGGCAGTAGGATTAAAATGAATTTTTTATTTGAGTAAAATCTTATTTGTGAGTGCAAGAGCTCCTGCTCCTTTCTTGACTATATCACTTGGGAGCGTAGGAACTGCCATATTGCATCAAACCAGTCATTTGTCTACCACAGTATGCCCTTGCCAGCAGTGACCGACATCAAATGCTTCAGAAGAAGGTGAGGGAAACCTGTAAGGAGGCCAGAGTGAGAAAGACTGATCTTGAGCAAAGTGAGGTTTTCTCCCTCCTGATTTTGTTTTGTTTTTAACTTGATTAAATGGATTGAAATAAAGCCCCAAATCCTCCGTTTGTGATGGCATTTTAACTTTTCCCTTTTGAAAATTCATAACATGTCCTCAAAAACTAAAGAAACTGCTTAAATAAGAAGGTAAGGGGAAAACACTGTCCAGCTGCATTAAAATGTGCAGCTAATACAGTTCAGGAAGAAACTATTTTTCTTGTTTATCATAACAATAAAAGGTATGTATTACTGCATCTACCTCCTGCCTTCTAGCCTATGCTCTCTGCCAGCTGATTTTCTCCACAGTTTGTAAATATGTGTGTATTTCAGTATTCTTTAAAGATAGACTTTGATTCTGCTTCCCCTACATTTCCAAAGGGGAATATCTCCAGGAATGCTTGATAATTTGCACAAATCTAGGGCTAATCTAGGGGCTGTACACAGCCATAAATACTAAACACATCTTGTGATGCAGAGCAGGTTATAAGTTTTCATCAACAGCGCTGAATTGGAAGTAGATGGTGACAAAATACTTGGAGTTGAAGAAAAACATTTTTCTCTTACAGATATTTTTTTTCTTCCCTCCACTCTGAGCCTTTATCTTCAGATTTCCAAGTTTGTAGGATACCAAGTAAACCAAGCAAATGATGGTCTTCAGTCACTTGGAAAATTTTAAGTGAAAGCCAATTATTTAGTGTGACACCAGTCCCTGGGTGATGACCCCATTTGTAGGTGGCATCCTGGTTTCACACAAATTACGCTGGCGTATTTTACTCTGCTGTAACCAATCTCTTTTTTTCACATGCTGGTAAATATCAAGGGTTTTTCTTTTGTAGACCATAGTTAAAGAGTTGTCCTCATTACTGTCAGTTTAAGTCATGAAACACAGTGCGTTTTTAAGTAGGAAATGAGCAGCGAGAAGATTGATTGAAAAGATTGCAGGGTAAACACAAGTAGAGCAGAGAAACATGACTGAAAGAAGAGGTTGTGTGCAAACAGCTGGGAAAGAAAAAAGCAGAGAATAGGGCCAAAACACCATAATCAAGAGAAATACAGTACTGGTAATGACTTGCATTCCTGCAGCATCTTTCATCCAGAATTGTCTTCGTCCACCACAGAGATCTCATTGTTCATCCTTTCAAAGCAGTCACCTTTCAGGTGAAGGTGAGAAAAACAGATTAGAAAGATACAGAGAAGAAAGATTGCTAAAGTCTAGGGAAAGAGAGGCACAATAGTCAAAACTAGTTTTCAAGAAATGTTTTACAAAGCATCCTATTCAAAAACAGCATATGGCCCTGCACTGAAAGCATGCATATTACATGATAAATTATATTATACTTGGAAACCTATCTTGGGACAAACAGTTGGTTGTCTCAGCTACAATTAAACTGGAAGACCTGACCCCCTCTGAACTGTATTTTGAGGCTGGTCCTGCCATATGCAGGCATCATCTCCTGATCATGTCCTAGTTTCCCCAGGGAAAAATTGTGAGGGAACTGTGATCTCCAGCCAGCCCCTGTTTTGGACTGGGGATACAATACACTACAAAGGAAATGCACAAGTCGTGTCAGACAAAATATCGTTTCAGTTATAGCTGAGGACTTAAAACATTGTGTTACTCTGTTTTAAAATAGGAAAAATATTAAGGCAACATGAATTTCTGCCAATTGTTTCCAAGAAATCTTGACAAGCTTGTGATGGTCTTAAACGGTTAAAGTTGGTTTTTCATGTTTCAGGTGGAGGGTTTTTTATCTTTTCATCATCCGCTCACAGGCTGAAATCATTGCAGGTGTGTAATCAGATACTGAGTCACGGAATTAAAGATATAGACAGTCCTTTTTGGAAACAGAAGCGTGATCATATAATTGTATGTACATTCATACCCACAATTCCTAAACACAAGCAGGAGGACTCCTTTTTTCTCTCCTCTGTACACATGTCACACTCCTAAAGAATAGACTTTCATTTTGCAGCAACAAAGTCAAAGCCATGTTAGACTATAAGAAAGAGAGACTATAAGAAAGAGAGACTATTATAGCTCAGGGAACTGTACTTCAACATGTCATTGAATTCAGTAATTCAGTTAAGAGCACTGGCAGTATAATACACATTCAACTGCAGAGTGTTGCATGCAGCTGTGCTCTGCCACATGGTGGCATAAGAAGTGACAAATATTTGATCTTCAGCTACACTGATTTTTGTATTCATCATGCGCAGTGTCCTGGGTGCGCGTGGCCTGCTGGAGAAAATTCTATCCAAGTTGCTGCATAGTCATGTCTGGACGCTGACTGATTACACCTGCCACATCTCATTTTTAGACAGGTTCATATTAACCTTCTGTACTACAAAGTGTAGTCCCCTTTCATGATGCCTCAGACTGAATTCCTGAGAAGACACCTCATGTTCCCCCCTTAAAAAAAAACAGTCAGAAGGACATATGCTGTTTAACAAAGTGATGCCGGAGGATTTGAATCTTCTCCATGTCTCCTTGCCCTGTCCCACTACTGCCATTCTTCCATCATCAATATATTCTGGTGTGTAATTCAATTTTAAGTGGCAGAAGCTGCATAGTTCTCATACATCCCTGTCAACTGGTGCATGAAATAAAGATGCATGCACAACCCAGGAGGTATGTGCACATCCTTTGCACCCGAGAAAAGCAAATAACTGTTACCTATGGAAATATATAAAAATTCCTACTGTCTCATTATAGGAGACAGATTCAGATTAAAATACCTCCCTTCTTGTTGCTTCTGTCTGTGTAACTTCATACTTGGCTTCACAGTAGGTCTGCTGCATTTTTTTTGTGTGTTGAGGACAGGGAAAACTTTCTGTTTTCACTTTGTCTTCTGGTTCTGAGATTTATTCCTGTTATCTCTGTACTTTTGTTGTGATGATTGGTACTTTACGTCATCTGAGCTGACATTCTCTCTCTTTACTTTGTATCCCATTTTACTAATATTACTGTCTCACCCATGTGTTTCAGTGCTTAAATAAGAATTTCTGTGACAAACTAAACTATTTTATTTTCTCTTCATTGTAAAAAAAACTCAGAATGTGCAATCCAAATTTACAGGTTTAAGGCATTTGTTACATAATTTTATTATCTGGTGAAGAATTAGCTCTAGATTTCACTTTGAAAAATATTTCTTGCTCTTGAAAATGTCTGTACAGTGTTGTGTCTCCGGCAAAGCTTCAAGGATTGTTAAGAGCATTTCTGGGAGAGCCTTAGATTTTTAGAACCTATGTATGTACTTGAATGCCCTTTCCAGGTTCTGAAGGGATTCCAGTACCACTTGTAAACTGTGAGAGACTCTAGTGAACCAGTAGGTTCTATGCAGCAATGTCCGTAAAGTTGAGCTTGGCTGAACGTTACACTTAAAAAACTATAAGAACTATATAAATTGCCTCCTGTGACTTTTGTTGCATACCTATGTAGCAAGCAGAGAATCAAAGGAAATTCCTATCGGACCATGGAAAAGATTGTTAGAAGGTGGCAGAGATTAAAAGTTTCCTGGTGCAAGCAGTGTCTCTGCTGCCATCTGGATAGATTTCAGCACTTGTCTCCTTAATGCATATGTGTAGATAAAATATAAAGCAGGTTAAATATAATACTGAAGCACCTATCTTCCAGCACTCCCATTTGTTGCTGTTCTATACAGTAGCCCTTTCTTCCTGAAGTACCTGACCAAAGTGTCTGATGAAAGATGCAGGTTTCTAGATGGGAGTTACAGTAAGGAAAATCTTTAAGAAAAAAAAAAAATGAAAGAGTTATTTCTTGCTTGTGCTGGTCTCATGATGCTTCTGTAAAATAGCACAATTTTTCCCATGACTTGCACCAAATCTCTCTCTCAGTGGCTTTTTTCTTTTTTGCCTGTTTTTGTCAGCGAGACCATACAAACCTATTCCAACTGACGAATCAGTATGCTCTTTTACTTATACCCAATTGTAAATGTTTTCTGTACCATGGGAGTTCTTAAATGCAGCTGTTACTTGAAATGTAAACTCACTGTATTATGCAACGAAGATAACTTTTCAGTCTTTAAGTTTTGCATGGAATAGTGAATGATTTTTTTATTCATCTGGCAAAGCAACTTGTTACCATCCTTTATTACTTCTTCAATCATTATAGCTGTTATAGTTCTGAGAACATTATAGTTCTTTCTCTCTCTCTCTCTTTCTTTTAAGTACTTACATTCTAAAATATGTGTCTGTCCCTTAGAACAGTAAAACTTCATCTTTCTCATTTTCTAACAAACAATTCATTTCATTCAAATTCTCAGCAGAGACATTTGTAACAAGGTCAAAAACATGACTTTATGAGGTTCTCCAGATGTCAGTGAATTGACAATGCTGCTGTTGTAGGAAGAGAAATGATCTGTTTCTTTAGAAAATACTGCTGACACATCGAACAAACACCAAAATTATATTTCTGTATGAAGCAAGCTTTTGTTATTCTTTAAAAGTAGGATAACTGCATTCCTAAAAGACCTCTGCTATCTGTAAGCAAATCGCATTACTATAGGGAAGAAATCCTATGTTTTCATATGGGGATGTGGTTTATTATAAAGTCAGGATAGCAAATCTAGTTGTGACGTGAGTCTCCTCTAACACAGAACTATCTTAACTTGAAAACAGATAAGGTTAATTTATTTATTAGATAAAGTAATACCAGAGGCCGGTTAGCCTATTGTTTAGTTTTTGACCCATGATGTAATTTATTGGTACATTTCAGAGCGATTAGAAGAAAATAGTTTTGTAATCATGAACTGCTGGATCACAGGTATCAAGTTGCCAGCCTCGTCAATGGGCATGATTTATCAGAGGCAAATAATCAGCCTTTATCAGAGTGGATGGAAAGAACAAGTGAATATGGTGACTCTAGTAACAATCAAGAGTCAAAAAGAGGGATTTTTTTCTACTATACTACAGAATATTTCTTACAAAATGGTTAAAAACCTTGTTTTATAAAAAGTAAATGTGCAGGGAAAGGGTTTTTTGTGGTGTTATAGTCAGTCTACTGCTCAGTGAATGCGAGTTGTGAAGAATCTGATCATTTGATTTATAGAAAACATGTTCTAAACAACATACAAACCTACACAATGCTCAAGAATCAACAAATTGACTTGGATCAATAAATGTGAGGAGTAATTTGTTTCATTTCATGAAAACCAAGCTGGTTTGTTACAGCATTACAAGAAAGATGCCAAATCTTTCTCATAAATGACTTGCATTCCTGGCCTATCAAGTCTTACATATACCCATTACGGTGATCTTTGCTGTGTCAGTCATTTGTCCAAGCAAAAAGCAATCACCTCCTCATGTAAAGGTGGCATAATGATTTCCTTACAAGTCTGATATGGGAGCAGAGCTGGAAACCTGGTATTCTTACTAATGCTTGTTTGCAAATATACTGGTTTTGGGGATCCATGTAGAGTAGGAAGAAAACTTAATCAGATTTGAAGCTCCACTACATTTTACCAGAGCTGATCATAGAAGAAAACTGCTCAGTTCACATAATTTTAATCAAATCAGGATCAATGCAGTTAATTGATTTATTAATGACAATAATTAACCAGCAACCAGTGAAGTGTACATTCAGGTCCAGTATCAGCAATACAGCATGATAAACCATAATGCTAGATGCTTACAGAATGTTAATAAACACAGATTTTTCTATAACTAATCCAAGTAATTTACAGAGGTGGCAATGGCAGTAGAGTTGCTGCTGCTGTTTTCAGACCAAGTTTTGATGCTGCTCTCTTTCATTTTCTCTCTCCCCACAGTTAAATATTTCCTTGCTTCTTCTATAGTTCTTTCAAGCTGACTTCTAATTCATTTCAAAAATGTCTCTGTTACAGTTTAAAGTGGCTGATGATTGTCTTTCTCAGTGTTACAAGTTTTGGGGAAAATGACCTTTCAGACAGCTTTTGTTCTTTTTTTCACACAAACTGATTATGTTCACACTCCTGACTTACCAGCCGTTTTTCCAAAAAGGAGCCTATGTGAATTTGCCCACAGTGTGCTGTCAGCGTAGGTGATATTAGCCCTAGAATCAGACTCAGTTCTACCTTCTGGCTCCAGAATATAAAAGTTACCTTGAGCAGAGCTAAAAGACCAGATAGGAGCTTTTATGATTTTTATTTATCTAGCTCTGTTTTTCAGAAGCCTTTTTTTTTTTCTTTTTCCTAAATACATTTTTACTGGCTTGTCTTTAATTTATTTTATGTCAGAGGCAAAGTATTAGATTTTTTTTTTCTCTTTGCAATGTGAGCCTTAAAAATTATAGATGATTCTTTTTCCTGGATAGATATTATTGAAGAGCAACAAAATTCAAACTCATCACTCATCTGTAAATGTTCTTGAGGATATGCATGTGAATGATGACTCTGTTGATGACCCATGAAACTCCTCAAAACTTGGAACTGGAAATTTATATTCTTTTCTTGTACCTATTCTCTAATTCCCTTTTACCAGTAATTCTCTATTACTGGACATACGGTCAAATAGCAACACATCTAAAAGCTTTTCCTTCCATAGCAGTCTTTTAGTTCTTTCATTTTTCATAGGAAATTTAATTTAAACAAGTTCCCAGTGTTACCAACTTACTAGAGTTTCTACAAATGTGTGTATCGCTCATAATGTAGAAAAGAAATAATCTTGTTTGGGATCTAATTAATTATTAATTACTGTTGCAACATTTATCTGTTTTTTATCCATTACCTATATGAAATTTCATTGTGTTTGTAATAAGCTTGTGTCTATTATTGTGTATTTTATAACACAGGGAATTCTGGGATTTCCTTTTTCTGCACCAGATATCTTACGTTCCTTGATATCAGAGGAAAACAGGAATTTTCTAGAATAAATACACAAGCCCAAATTTTCAAATTTGTTGATTTCAGGTGTCCTACTCAAGCATCCAGTAAAGGCCTGATCTCCCAGGAGTACTGAACAGTTAACTTGTAAGAATCAAGTACTTTTCTAGTGACTGTAGTGTGTAATCTTTCCCCCACCCCCATGTGTTTCACATTGAGAAATTTAGAAATGAAACACAGGAGAAGTTTTTAGTCTTTCTCCCTCTCTGCCTTTTTTTTTTATTCCTTCTCAGCAAAATCAAATACTTCCCATATTCAATTTTTAAAGTTTGAAATGGATATGAAAGGAAAAACTAAAAGGAAACAAATTAAATTCTTAAATTCTCTCTGGCCAATTTTCTTCTGAAGTGATGTGTCTTTACTTATTCTTTCATTTATCGATGTTTTTGCTCTCTAAGCTGCAACTCTGTGTTTGGAAATGTTAACAAGGTAAAGAAAAATCCTCTTTCCATATTTTCCATATTTATCAATATTGTGCACAAACAATTAAAAATGCAAATATGCCTCTGCAGTTGTGGGTAATTTGTACCTGCAGTTAACATAACTATGTGTAAGATAAAAATCGTGCTCCAGTCACCGCACACATATAAGTCACCATCTGTACCCAAAATTACCAAAAATCTGTGCGGTTTTTTTTTTAATTAGGCAAATACAAGATTTTTCCTGTGTTACAGACAGACACATCATATGTTAGTCTCCACTGCTGTCTTCATCTTCTTTAGCTACAGTCCAGATTTTAAGGAAATTTTTGCAGGAAAATGTGTCTGCAATATTACTCCAGTTATTTCATGTACACTATCATGTTTATATTAAACTTTCCAACAGTTTTGTTCTAATGTATAAGTAAAACACAATGACTTTGATTTCGGAAAGTACTAGACCCTAGTTCTAGTGTTTTACCCATATGAGTAATGACTTTTTTCCTCTGTTCTCTATTTTTTCCTCTCTTCTTCTTGGCTTCTTTTTGTAATTCAAGTAACTGGAGAAAACCTGTTCCAAATGCTTTCTTCTAGCAATGATGGTCAAAAGATAATGTTTCAGCATAAATATCATAAGCTTCTTATAACTGAATTTACATGTAGTTTTTAGTTTCTGCTTTGGTAATCAGAGGGCAATATACAATTCTAAAATCCCCAGGGCAGCAAATTCAGAGGAGGTTAAACATAAAAAGAAATAAAAAACTAGAGCTGCAGTTACAAGAACTGCTGTTCCCTTTTGTTGGCTTTTATCAGCAGGACAGACCAGAGAGCAAGGTAAAAAAATTCACGTGCCAAATGGTGATAGTTGGATGCAGTAAAGTACATAGACATTTTATGTCTTCCCTTAGCTGCTGTTCAATGCTAGAAGCACCTGAAATCTATAGATAGTTCTTCTTCTGTACAGTGTGTTTTGAGATGAAGCAGAGTGTGATAATTCATAAACCTCAGAAAATTTACTGTTTCAAATCAAAGTCTTTTACCGCGTTCTCCTGGAGAAACTGGCTGCTTATGGCTTGGATGGGTGTAGTCTCTGGCTGGAGGGCTGGGCCCAGACAGTGGTGGTGAATGGAGTTAAATCCAGTTGGCGGCCAGTCACAAGTGGTGTCCCTCAGGGCTCGGTACTGGGGCCAGTTCCCTCTGATATCTTTATCAATGATCTGGACTAGGGCATCAAGTGCACCTTCATTAAGTTTGCAGATGACACCAAGTTAGGCAGGAGTGTCAAACTGTTTGAGGGTAGAAAGGCTCTGTAGAAGGATCTGGACAGGCTGGAACGATGGTCTGAGGCCAGTGGTATGAGATTAAACAAGGCCAGGTGCCAGGTCCTGCACTTGGGTCACAACAACCCCATGCAACAGTCTTGGGGAAGAGTGGCTGGAAAGATGCCCGGCAGAAAAGGACCTGTGTTGGGAGTGTTGGTCACCAGCCAGCTGAATATGAGCCAGCAGTGTGCCCAGGTGGCCAAGAAGGCCAAGAGCATCCTGGCTTGTATCAGCAGTAATGTGGCCAGCAGGACTAGGGCAGTGATCATCCGCCTGTACTTGGCACTGGTGAAGACCTACCTCATTTATGGCGTCCAGTTTTGGGCCCTTCACTACAAGAAAGATATTGAGGTGCTGGAGCATGTCCAGAGAAGGACAAAGAAGCTGGTGAGGGGTCTGGAAAAGAAGTCTTATGAGGAGTGGCTGAGGACACTGGGATTGTTTAGTTTGTAGAAAAGGAGGCTGAGGGAAGACATTATTGCTCTCTACAAATACCTGAAAGGAGGTTGTAGTGAAGTGGGTGTTGGTCTCTTCTCCCATGTAACAAGCAATAGGACAAAAGGAAATGGCCTCGTTACACTAGGGGAGGTTATTAGCAAAAATTTCTTCACCAAAAGGGTTATCAAACATTGGAACAGGCTGCTCAGGGAAGTTGTGGAATTGCCATCCCTGGAGGTATTTAAAAGACAGGTAGATGTGGTGCTGAGGGACATGGTTTAGTAGTGGTTTTGTCAGTGTTAGGTTGATGATTGGACTTGATGATCTTGAAGGTCCCTTCCAACCTAGACAATTTTGTGATTCTATGATAGAAGCTCTATAAAGAACAACAGGAAGATTAAAAACGTAAAACGAAAAAAAAAATAGTTGGTGTGCACATTTCAAGGTAAATTAGAAGGTTTGTGAGATATCATAGAAAAGTGCCTGTAGAATCATAATGTCATAATCAGTGACACACACTCCAGCAAGTAGCATTGTGGGCATGGAGCTTGCAGGTGGACTACCCTAATTGCTAGAAACCAGTCACTGCTCTCTGGTGAAGGCAAACACATCCTTGATGTGTCACTGATGTCCTGACTGACTCTGAAACACAGAGAACCTCAGGAAACACTTCTGTGCTAGGGCCATGTATCTGTTTGTTAGACCTATGTGAGTGATGTTGCAAAGGATCTGGGTCATGACCTGGTCCTGAAGAACGTAGTCAAAACTGGGGAAAGCTCTAAAGGCAATAGAACTTCTACTTGTTGAAGAAGAAATTTGGTGAAAAGACCTAACGAAGCAAACAGTCTTAGAAGGGAAGGCAATCTGCAAGTCTAACACAGGTGACGGTGGAACACCGTCTGTGTGGTCTCTGCCCCAAGAAACTTGTGAAAAGTTATCAGTGTGGTAGAAGACTCTAATAACTTAACTGGTTTTGTAGCTTTTAAACAAGGTGCTGATTAGAAGAAGGATTCAAATATTCCTCCGTCATAAAAACTTCTTTTTACTTGCAGGGGTGAAAGCGACTCATGTATCAGAATCCTGTGATGATACACCAGGTATGTGCAAAATAAAAAATTACTATGAATGAGTTAGGAACATTCGTGGTTTTCTGATTTGCCAAATTGCTATGAAAAGTGCAGAACTCTTGTTATAATAAAAATATGTTCCTAGTGTATATTCCTTGTAGCTAAGGTGAACATAAGTTTTGAAGCATGTCATTTTTTGCCAACTTTGACTCTATAGAGAGTGTGAGAAATTTCAGTCAGGAAAAATTCCTAATTTCTGTCTGCTACTGTGCATGGAATCTGTGACATGAGGACATGAACACTGAACTGAGAATCAAAATAGGACTTTAATTAGTGATCACATATGCTGAGGTCTCCTCTTTGCAAAGAAGGTAGCTATTGACATTGTATGTTTGTGTCAGAACTGTTTAGTGGTTTTAAATATCTTTATTGTTAAGAACTTGTGGGAAATTTATATGTTAAAAGTAAACAAGTGAGAAATGCACTGATTTCACTTATAGTAGGGGGTGATGTCTTAGGCCATGTACTGCTACAGGAGGATGTGTTGAACCTCCTGGGAGACTTGGGTTCTCACTGCGCAAGCTACTATGCATTCGTGTAATAGGAATGGTACGCGGTCATTACCATTTGGATGACACAATATAAACAAATGAGACTGCAGTACTCTCACTGTGCTTATTGCTCTGTGTGCAGTTTCTGAACAGAATACGTCTCATCTGAGGGGAAATTCTGGAATGAAAAGTTTAGAAAAAAATCTGAGACTTAGCTCACTATCTACACAAATCCTAATGAAAATGTACCTTATGGTAATTTTACTCATCATAAGTTCTCTTCCCATTACATTTGCTTTCTAAGCCTTTATACAGATGTCATTGTTGTCCTGATTCAGTAAAGTGCATACACATTCAAAGCACTGCAGAAGTTCCATATAGAAGAAAAATGCAACAAAGCCATTGACCTATTTTTGCTTTGTATCCACATGCATTCCAATTTACCCAAATTGGATCAGGAAGTGGAAATGAAAGAATAAAGTTGACTGTTAAACTAAATATTTTATAAGAGCTTTCAATCCAACAAAGTTGTAAAAAGTGTTCCACCTTTTATTTTAGCAAAATTTGTATGCTGATGTGATTATGATGTGTTCCTACCCATGCTGTTGGGAAAAATTTGTAGTTCAAGCCATGCTAGTTGTTGTAGAAACGTGGGTTAAAGTAATTGAGTCTTTTATTTCTGTATAGTGACTTATTTTAACTAGAACAGTTTTCCTTGTCCTTTTCATACACAACTATCATAAGAGTAATGCCTAGTAAGCTAAACAGAGCATTATGACGATAAACCTCCTCATAGAGTTTTCATTTGGTGCATAGTACAGGTAGTATAGGATCCCCTAAATAATATTTGCTTGGCATAGTAGACTTTCAACAGCTTGACTTCAAAGATAGGGAAAAAAGGAGGGGAGGAATAAAGAAGAAACCTAATTCTTTCTACTGAGATTAGATAATTTGTCTTAAACGATCTTTCCATCAATTATATCCTACTCATGTTTTGCAGTGAAGAAGTGTATATCATATTTGTGGTTTGCTGTTGTTTGTTGTAAGAGGTACTCAGTTCATAGTACTTTGTTGTAGAGGATAACTTGTACATTATTGGAAGAAAAAAATCTATCAAGATTGCTCTTTGGCTTTAATTAAGAAATAGCACCCAGAATATTGCATGTCTCTCACTTCATAAGGGAAGTGTCACACAGTACAAGTTATTTCAAAATTTTCTTGCATTTTGTACAAGCAATTACTGTTAGAGCATGTCCTTTTGCAAACTATTCTGGAAAGGAGAAAGGAAGGAAACTATACTTTACTTCTTAGTAACTTGCTTATATTATCCTAGAATGCACCAAACAAATGTTAATGCTGCTTCTCTATTTAGACTATTACTGTCAGCATTTTGTTCAGATAGAAATGAATAAAAGCTGTGCGTGCAGGTGAAGGAAGGTAATTAATTTGTTGGTCTATCTACATGCTGACTCCTAAAGGAGTCACAGGTCCATACATATAGCCCTCAATGGTAGTTTTCGTATTTGCATCTCTAAATTAGCTGGAAGATCTGAAGCCAGAAATGGTCTGCAGTGGCTACTTTGAGGAGTGCTGTGTATTTTGCTTGCCTGAATGAACGTAGGAGATATGCTGTTTGTGTGAAAAGGACTTATCACACGCTACTTTGAGGTGTCTCTGTGAATGACTTAGAAAAGCAGCTTGGTTACATTTAGAACATTCTTTGCCTCAGGAATTTTAAGGTGAAGACATAGTGGTGCTGTAACTGGATAGATGGATAACTAGATGACGGAATAAATTTGGATCAGAAGTTCTTTTCCATCCCTGTTGTCTTCAGAACTTTGTGCATGCCTTATTCATATACATGGCTTCTCTGCTTACTCCCCTGGAAATACATATGTGAGATGTACAAGATATGCTTGTTTTGATCCTATGATGTTTGTGATGTTTAAGAGGAGGAAAGGCTGTATTCTTATCCCACCTCTGATGTCCTTTTATCAGCTTCTGCCCCTCAGGTTCTCATCTGTAAAGTGAAAACGGTTTCATGGAGCCTCAATCTTGGCATGTAGTCAAAAATTTCCTAAAAAAGCACTGAAATTTTAGCTTGGTTGCCATTTACTATCGTTGGTCTTAATTTCACTCTGTAGTAGAAGACAACTCTCAGAGATATGAAGGGTTTTTTTACAATTTTTCTGCAGGCATCGAGATAGTGGGCTCTTATTCAAACAAACCCAATCTATATACCAGTCTCATTAACTGTGACAAGTATTATAAATCGTAAATTACAGAGGACACCTGCAGATATCTTCAAAATATAATTCTGTGTCAACTTTTTGTTGTTAAAAGAACTTGCAACAAATCCTGCATTATGTGACAAACTGCCTGAATTTAAACCAAAGGCTTATGCCCTTGGGAGTCAAAACTGCCAGATTTTTTGCAGCTCCAATGAAAATACAACACACAACGGATGCTCAGGCTCAAAAAACTCAAAGTTAGTTTCAGTATTGGTGTAATACAGTATTCATCCTTCAGTGCTGGCTTATTCATGAATAATGGATATTTTGGGTTTTTTGTTTGATATTTAGATAAACAATTTTGTGTCTGCAGCACAATGTTCTGCTGTTGGTTCAGGTTGTCAGAAGCCACACATGCTACACAAAGTTAAATAATAATCTAAATTACCAAGGTCTTTTGGTATCCACAAGAATTAACGGGAAAGCTAATGAGGGGAGAGCTCCTGAGCTATGTCTGCTTGCAGTCATTAGGGTTAGCAGCAATTTTGGTATCACATAAGCAGACTCAACAATTTTTCATCTAGAATCCAAAATTAAATTATAATTGTAGAGGTAATGTTTCTGTCTATTTTCTCTTTGGCAGTGAAAAAAATGATGTCAACTGTCTTCTGTAAATCTCTGGTTAAGCTTACATGTACACTCTTTGCCTGTACACCTTAAAGTCAGAAGGAGCATATTAAAATGGAACTAAGTTTTGTCTCCTTTCCTTATTGAGCTGTGCATAAAAGTGTTAGTGAAGCTGTGTGCACTGTTACTAAATCACATATATTGGTCTAGCCTATGAAGTTGGGATAACAAAGATTACTTTTTCAGAAAGTCCTTAAGCTTTACTGAGTTGTATGATATATGCAATGTTTCTAAGTCTTCTACTGCAGAAGTAGAGATGAGCTGTTTGTTCATTTATGGTTTAACAGTTTCTTCATTTCAATGTATCTGGCTTTGCAACTGAGAAAGGAAGCTACATGTAATGCTTCTATGGGCTTCTGGAATCCTGAAGTCTGCAGAAGATATGACTACAAAGTGAAATGAAAGCATGACTGGATAATGAAACTTCCTCAGAACAGGTAGCAATATCAGTATAGATGTAAGGACATCAATTATTCTAGTGTCTGTTAGCAATTATGTTGAAAGCAGTCTGTGGTTGCCAATACATTCTAACTTTCTGTTGCTACATCTTTATTGTTATCATTGTGCATACAGTCACGTACAGCATAAGCAGGCATGTGTTACGATCCAACTTCAGTTTGCTGTGTAGACATGCTTCCCACTGAAAATTTAGAACCCCTAAATTTGGAGCTTATTTGTGAGAGAAGAACTTCTCAAAGTTTGGCTCGGCAATCCTTTGGGCTTCAGTTCTGTAAAACAGACAATGTTTTTTTAACCTAGACTTTGTATTTAGTCTTTATGGCAGGAACTGTCTTTAATAGTGTTCCAGTGTCAGTGAAAATGTTGGATGCCACTTGGTTAGATGTAATGAGTAACAATAATGCACACAATGCAAATACATCTTAAAATTTTCTAAGTTTCTTTTCACTTCAGCATGGGGAAGGCATTCTCTCCCATGTTTCATTACCTTCTGGGGTTTTTTTGCTATTTTTGTGGCTTGTTGGCAGGCAAAATGATATTTGTTTGGGCAGATAAGGTCTTCATTTCTATAAATAAGGGACATTATAGCTTCACCAAAAGATTTTTTTCTGTTACTATTTTGTTCACTCTATTACTATAGTATATTCCAAGCATATTTCAGGGTATTTTTTCCTTCAGAGGAAAATCAAATCAACTTTACACGTAGTAAGTCAGGGGAAATTGACTGGAAAATATCAGTTGCTCTAGTTAAAAGTAATACTATGTTGCTATAGCAGTAAAAGGTAAAAAATCTGCGTAGTAAATGAAAAGCATGTCCCATAAAGAGTTGCATGAAGTTATTCTTGTAAATGGCATTCAAAAAACCGAACCTGTTCTCTTTCTTCAATATACACCTGATCTTCAAACTCATTTTCTATTAAAATGATAACAAATAACTAATGTCATGACATACTTATTAAAAAGTGACTTCATAAGAAAGTGTTCTCATAAGAAGCTTGGAATTAATTTTTTAGGACATTATTATTGGTTTTGGTCTGATGCAAACAGGGTCATTCTAGCTTTATGCTTCTGTTATATGGACCAGAATGTAACTCTAAAACAAACATCTTGTGTTCTAGTGGAATTGAACAAATATATACAAGAAACATTCATTTTTTTATTATTGCTTTTTTCAGCAATAGTTGTCATATGCAGACGTAACTTTTATTTGCTTTTCTCTCTGATAATTTCAGCTCCCTGCCTCTGGGGAAATAAGAAATCAGTAAAACATTTTCTTCGCTTTATAGGAGCTCGAGTCTGGAAGAAGAAAGGAAATACAGTATTGCTTCTGCTGGCTTAGCCAGCCAAATCTATTTCTTCCATCAGATTTTTCTGATTCTTCAAAGATCTCTGTTGGCCTGCTGTTTCTTCGGCTTTCTGGCATGGAACATCCACAAAACACAGCATTGCAGTATAGAGGGGCCCTCTCCGTTTAAATTCCCTTCCGGTGAAAAAAAGAAGATGAAATGTTCAGAAAGCAGACAGCATGTGGCTTGTTCCAGAAGCCGTGTTCCCTTTCAGTGAGGAGCCTTAGCTTTCTCATTCCAAGGATGCGTAGGCATCCTTGGCAGTTAAGCCAGTTGAAGATGGCTGCAGCTTACCCTGTTGAACACAGTACTCCTGAAATTCTCTTTGATCCATGATCATTTTAACTTTGCCCCATTTCGTATCTCCTTATCTATTATATTGCACCTGACAGCTGCTGCACTGTTGATATTAGTCACTTTCTGCCTAAGTAAGTTCCCATCCTTTTTCTTCAGATCACAGATGATCAAAACCTCTGGCTCAGTGGACCATAATCTGGATCTCATCAGTACTCTGAAAACACGTCTGTGAAGTTGGATGCTGAGATGATCTACCTCTGCCTGTGCTCTTAGTTGGATGCATGAGATGATCTTCTAGCTCTGCCTGTGCTCTAAGTTAGAAGGATATGAGCCAGGTCCTTGCTCAAAGGAGCATGTAAGTTCATTAACAGGCATCCCTCATGCTTACTTAGGAATCTGATTAATGAGACTCACAGCTAACAATTCTAATAGCTTTGGAATAGGCTTTTGTCCCTGGACAGAGCACATCTCTTTCCCAGTCCCCAAGCAGACAGAAGTGTAAGTTCAACTGCTGCTCTGTAGATGAGGACTTTTCTGTTTCTGTTCTTATCTGATCCACATACTCTGCAGAGTCTGGTCTTGTTCTACATAACGTTTATAGTTTTCTGCTCTTGGAGATAGGCAATATCAGTATTTCCTGTTTTTAAAGACAGATCTTGTTCAGCCATCCATTGCAAAACAGCTTTAGCTAAACTTCTTTGTGTTCATGCAGTAATTTCTTGGGTGAGAAATACTGGTTAACCTTAATTTGTATTATTTTATGTTGTTAAATTTTTGTTCTTGAGTGTATACAAAAATTTAGATCATGATGCCTGGAGATGGAATCACTAGTGAGCTAACTTGCTTTGACAGCTATTTTTAATACAGTTATGTAGAACTAATTGTACAGGGGTTTCTCATTCTCTAGTAGAAAACAGGTTTGTCTTCATGCATGACACCTGACAACATGATGCAAAATGTCAGGAGTAATTAGTTAACCACTAGTGTCACCCTTGCTAAAATCTTACTGAGAGGTCATTGGTCATCCAAATCAGCAATGCAAGAAGACACATAAGCGTATTATGAGTAAGCTTTAGGGAATAATGTGCTAACGTAATCTGCAAAGTATAAATAGGCTCTTCTGCTATGCATAAGGGATACCTTTCGGCAACTGCAATTTGCCTCATTTCCCTTAATCTCTTTGCTTCATGATTTTGTTAAACACTTTTAGTCTTGTGGGCTTAGAGTTCTGCCCATCTTACCATGGACTTGTTATAAGCAATCTCTATGCTAAAGCTGTTTTTTTCTCTTGTTTTTTTTTTTTTGAGAACACATATGGCACTTTTACTCTTGCTTTATTGGATGAATGCATTTCTAGGATGTCTAGGACAAATCTATGCATGCGTAAGTTTAAACTTTGAGTTCTATGATAATTCATACCAATGATACTTCATTCTGATTGACTTCAGGGAACTCCTGTTTTGATAAGCAGGTGAGAAAAGATCAGAAGTGAACTCATTTAAAAGATGAGATGAATACTCATAGTAAAGTTCTTACCCACTTGCAATTGTACAGCACCAGCTGTAGGCAGTAGGTTTTTCCACTTTTGCATTGGTAAAAAGATAACGGGCAATTCTATTTCGATTAAATACATTTTTAAATACTGCGTTCCACTTGCTGGTTGCAAATTTACAGTTGTATGTGTCCACTTGTTGCTATTTTTTTTTTATGTCACCAAAGAAAATTGGTATAGAAAGATTCTAGGAGACTAAATATGAGCCAGATCTTTGAAGTCGGATTTTTTCCACTGCTGCAGTACCTTAAAGGGAAGATAAAAATAGCTGTATGTCCTCTTTATATTGTCCCTCATCTTCCACTTTTCTGGTCGTTGCAAACTAGTTTGAAGCCTTAGATGCTGCTACTTTCTCTATTGAGATATTCTCCTAGCTAGAGTTCTCTGGAAGAGTTAAATAATGCCCGTGAATCCTTTGGGCCAAGAGAAACTCCCATGTACTTCCTAAAACTGGCCATCTGAAAGTCTGTTCTACAGGACAGAAATTAAACAAAGGAGATGGTATTAAGACCATTTGATTCCATCCACTTTAGAGATTGCAGTGGTAAAATAGTTTGTCAGAAATAGTTTGTTATAGTGACAGCACTACAAAACAATCCTTGATACTACCTATAGACTACAGCAAAGGGGTGCAATGGAAAAGATTTGCAGTACAAACAGCTTAAATCCTAAATTTATTTCTAAAATAAAATATAATAACTAGCCTGTCTTAGGGCATAATGCATTGGTATTGCTAGTAACAATAATCCTAACAATTATGCTATTACACAATTAGATTCCAAAGTTCCTGATTGTAAGATGGTTAAATAGCTGAAAGTCAAGGAGATACAAAATTGCTTGGGAGTTTTACTTCAGCCAGGATGAAATTGGGGGTTACTTTGAGAGCTAGTTGAAACCATAAGTTTAATTAATTAATGGTTCAGGGCACAAGACTTCTGATAAAGCCGACTCTTTGTGGAAAAGAAAAAAAAATAAAATTAATTTTTCTTTTCCCAAGAAAATTAATCAAGTAATGGTTGCTTTTAATGGGGTTTGCCCCTGCTGCCTTTCCCACCCTTACCTGGTTTGCTAATTAGACTACAAGTCATCAAGAGATGATCAAGCCTCCTTGTAAAGGAGTCCCTGCAGAGACTGCCTGATTGCCTTAGGCTGGAAATTTTCAAAACCAGTTAGGGAGAGTAAAGCAAAATAAAAAGAATAAAGCTCAGGAGAAATGAATGAGTATGAAAGAAGGGTGGATTTTCAGGCAGTGGCTTGGAAGATGTGGCTATAACTATAATATTTTATTAACCTTCTTGCTATATAGTCAATGTTCTTTCTTCATCCTCTTTAAAGGTACCAGTCCGTGTTCATTAAAGTGAATGGACAAACTTTTATGGGCCAAATTTGTAAAGGTGCTTTGACAGATAGACCCCTATTGGAATTAGGCTCCTAGATGGTATTGAAATTCTTACTAGGAGCTAATTTACATCCCTAAACAGTTTTAAAAGTTACTACATAATCTTTTTCATTACACATGTGATCAGGTCCTCATCATCCAGGCGAAGGGGAAGAAAATTTTGGATGATTTGAGTAAAGCACAGAGCATATGTAATTTAGACAGTAGGAAAATACAGTGAGAGTGAAGAGGAGAAAAGAACAATCCCTAACAGTAATACAAACATTCTTGAGATTCAAAATTCCCAAGGTGTTCATGAGTTCAACTGTGGTGTTTAGTTGGATGATACATACCGAGACTCTTTGGAACATCAAAATAATTTCATTTCTAAAATCATTCAAGTTTGTTTAACTACAGTAGTGAAGAGCTGGTTTAGAAATAACCTGATCCACAAGAAATCCAGCACCCACTGTGGATGCCGCCAGATAGGTTCAGTCTGTGCAGAAACTTGTGGGCAAAGCAATGGGTGGGGAGGAAAGGAAGGCTGAATTCTCTTCGAGCTCCATGGTTGGGGTGATGATTCCAACTAACTTCTTTCCTTCTTAAGCTAAATTCTTAATGCCATTATTAAAGTTAGTGAGAAATGAGTATTCAAATAAGTGCTCACATCAGATCATGAAGGATTGTCATGTGTGATCAACGCATATTCCAGTTATGTATGTATTCTGTCTCAGACATTAGCTGACACTATAGGCCTAATTAAGAATATAGGAGCAATGCAAATGTGCGGTTTAATCTGAATAACCTTCCTGAGTGCAGAAATTTGCAAACCTAAGAATTCTTGAACTGGAGATAATATCTTTCAACGTAAAGGCTCTTGATGGCTATTTTTCCATTTATGATTTATTCAATTTCTTTTTGAAAGCTGAGCTTTTCTGTATTTGGAAATCTCATCCATGGAATCACCACTGGCACTAGCTTTTACTCTGATGGTGGGAAAAAGAAATATGATGCTATAGCCGTCACAGGGAAAATAGGAAGGGGCTACAACATCTGCTTCAGTTAGGGCTTCATGTTCCATGACCTTAGAGCAGCACTATGCTTGCCACAGATTTCTCCTGCCTACAGGTTTCTTTTACTTGCTTGCAGTCTGCACAGCCCCCTATCCCACATCATAGTCAAAGACAGGTCAGGATATAATCTGATCAGGCTGATCTTGATGAGAGCTACTAAAAAGAGATATGCTATAGAAGTGCTGGACTTGATCACCTCCTAGACAAATGAAATTAAAACATTATTGAAATTCCCTGGAAGGGAAGATTAAAATTTTTCTATTAAACTAAACTCCTTGGTCAAAGAAGTGGAAGATTCAAAGCAGACATTGTATCAGTGGCTAGAGAAGATAATTATCCTTGAGTTAGTGAGAGAAGAATCAGAGCAATTGAAAATCCTGACCCAAGAGATCAAAACTTTTCCTATTAGAAAATCTTTTAGTAAAGCCTTAGAGATTAGGAAAAACAGGTTCAAATACAGAATGAAGATGATCATATGCTCCTCTGCACTATTGAAAGTTTATACTGTATGATACTGTGATACATTAACTCTTCTTTTTTTTCTTTTTCTTTTTTTTTCCTTAAAAAATCATGCATTAAACAAAATGACAAGAGTTGCAACCAGTTTTTTTCTTAAGATCTTCCTCCTGGATTAAGAAACAGTACATGGGGGGGATGTGGAAGGGTAGAGTCGCATATGATATTCTGCATCTTTTATTGGTAGGGCCAAGTAAACATAAGGCATGCAGTGTTAGTATTCTATGTGGGAATTGATCACATTCAGATATGGTTTGGATGTACTGATTCTTTGCCCTTTTGTTCCAATTTCGTATTGGCAGCTGAACAGTGGTGCTCTCACATTGTTGGTGTCCTGTTGGGTAAACATGCAAGAACCTCCTATTAACTCCAGTTATTGAGGAGGAGCTTTTGCTTTAGTGTATATTCTTCAAGTTTCTTTGTTTTGCTAATGACATGATAGTGTCAAGTAGTGTGATTTGAATTGAAAGACTATTCCTGATCAAGCCAGTTTGTCAACTGGTTCCAGTTGTTCCATATTGCATTTCCGTTATTGGTCAGTCTGTAGACAGAATGATTGCCAACTCTCCATGAGGACATCTCTTTAGGTGTTCTTGGGTTTTGTTTGTTTGTTTGTTTATCCCTTCTCCTGCAATCGGAAACAAATATTTATCTCAGCATTAGGGTCTGAACAGGCAATTCAATTACCATAGCTTAAAAAGTTATCATCTGTCAGCTAAGGGATACTAACATGTCCATGTGCCTATTTTTTTGCACTAAGCATTCTGATTATTTTACTCTGCAGATGAGGAGTGGCAATTTGTTGGTTGTTCTGTCACTTTGGATCACATGACTTAACCTCAAGAAAGGACTTTTATAGCTAAGTATTAATCACCAGATTTATGAAGGCTTTAGAACCCTAAAGAAAGCAGAAGGAATTGAGTACCTTAGGAATTAATATTTACAAATTTATCTAGATCTTCACCAACAAGCTGTATTATTAACCTATGAAAGGTATCTTCATATCTCTATTTCTTTCTTGGTGTGCCTCTGTACCAGGACTTTCAAGGAAATAATACATCTGGCATCTGGGCTTCCTGGATATTTTGTTTAGATCCAGAACTTTAGAATGCTTTCAGGCAAGTCTTGTCCTTTTATGGACCCATGCCAATCTTCAGGGATTTGCTAACTATGAGAGTGTCTGCCGTGTGAATTAAGCAATGTGGATTAACTGCAGTTTCTTCGGGTAACTACTGACTAATCTTGATGATTCATTGTCATGAGAAAATGGAAAAAAAAAAAAGATAATTATTTAATTTTTAGACCAGAAGTAGGAAGAAAAAAATAGTTATCTTGGTACTTAGTAAAAAAGTGGAGGTGTCTGCAAGGTGCAGTTTTACCTCTCAAAATAAGTAGTTCAAAGCGATGCATAATAAATATGAGTGTGAGCTGTGAAAGTGATGAGAGCACTGTTGAATTAATATGGATACTCTTTGCCTGTAAATTTGCTTCTCTCATGATTTCATTCTTTCACTTATAAATCACAGGATGTTTGTTACGTATTCTCTTACTTCAAGCATGAGGAGCTTATCAAATACCATACATAATGTGCCTATGAACTGCTTGTGGTTTTTTCTGCATCTGCAGCTTAAGGTAAGAAATGTCAAAAGAAAAAATGCTTTACGTTAGGCTTAGGGCTAGAAATATGACAGGCTTTTAGTAATGATGTATGATCAGACTTACGCAAACACGATGAAAAGATGTCAGTGGAATTTTGCTCAAAACTTTTTCCCTTATGGGAGCATCCTGTGGAAGTGATTAAGAATAAAATCAAGAGGATTCTATTGAATTTGTTCCAAACAGCTACTGTATGTAATAGAGAGCAATTGCTCCTTTTTGTAGATTTTTGTTTTGTTTTGCTTTAAATCATCCTTCAGAAGATCATGAATAATTATATCTCTGCTAGAAAATCTCAGAGGCTGGTTTTAAAAATCTGGGCAAAAATTTCCCAGAGGAATTAAATTATGTAGGTTTATTCAATATGACCATATTCTTTAGGACAGTTACTAATTTCTATTGTGATACATTTGAGAAGTATTTTCACCTAGGATAGCCAAAGCTTGACATAAGAGAGCCTCATACTTCCAAATTTTTGATTCAAAAGTCCCCTTCATGTCTATACTTGGAAAAATCCCCTCTATTATACTGTACACAAAAAATTGCCTGGATAACAGCTAAGATGATGTTGACTACAATTTTTCTTAAATTGCTAAGAATTTCTAATATATCCCCAAAATTGTTTGTACTTAGTTGTCTGATATAACTCTTGCATTCTCTGTCTGTGCTCTTATCAGAATTTTGCTCAGTACAGTTCAAATCTGTGTGCAAGTAAGAGATATATTAATTAACCATGTGATGGAAGTTTTGAGTAGGCAATCTGATCTGTTCAGACTAGTGGCTCGCTACAGCACCATGTTGTGCCATGTAAACATGGCCAGAGAGCTGAGTCCTGGATTGACTTCCCCAGACCATTGCATCTGGGCAACAAAACTGTTATGACTGGCACAGAAGTTGAATGGTAGTTAATGGCAACAACTCATTCTAAAATAGTTTCAGTGGGTGGAGTGGAGCCTAGGCCCGGTAGGATGAATAGCTTTTTTTTTTAAAGAATACTTTGGTTTTAAACTATACAGAAAGATGCCCCTGTGCTATGTCTAACCTTTTCAAATTCTATGCGCTTCATGATATGGAAGTTTAATAGGGTGAAAGGATTAGATGTTTTTCTGATGGTTATCTGGAAATTCAGTAGCTGGAAGGAGATGTTTAAGAAGTGGTAGCTCCCTGGGGAGAAGAATGGGGGCTTTCCTGAGGCAGCCTATTGTGAAGGGTCTTCTACCATCATGTCCTACACATTTTTCCCAACTAGTTCTGTTCCTTTCCATTCTATAGAACTTTTAATATTCGCAGTTTATTACTTCTCTTTGCTGACTGTTAAGGATAATTTCCATGTTTCTTGTAAAGCTTGTTCTTGATACAGCCTTATGTGGATAAAATACACTATTAGGGGACTTCTGTTGAGCTTTGTCACAGAGTAACCAGGACCTTGAGCACCATATATAATCACATTCTGTTTCACATTACTAATTTGGAAAGTTTAGGTGACTGTGGAGTTAACATTGGAGGGACAAGCTGAATGGAAGTCTTAGTAGAATGAGAGACTTCTGGAATGAGTAACATACTATCATTACAAGACTCAAACAATTGAGACTTGAAATACTCCTGGACTACCTGCCTCACTGATGTGCAATGGGTAAAATAGGCTACGTCTTCTTAAAGTATTTATGTAGTCAAGGAGCGTGACTGGAGATACAGGTGACATTTGTCTAATGAGAAATGAAGAATTCAAACAGGCATAATCATAACAAATGTATGATAGAAGGAAGACAAAATTAGTCTCAGGTGCTAGGATTTGGTACAAGCAATGAAGCTATTTGGAAGCTCTGTAACTATGAGTATGTCAGAAGATACTGGTCTTTGAGCCATTAAGGGTCAACAATCCCTTTACAAAAACAATAAAGTAGGAATGCTTTGAATTAAGTATTCCATTAAAGTAGAACATAAATCTTTCACTGGCTTGCAAAAACAAGAAAGTTAGATGGAACTCAAAGAAGACTCACTGTTTTTCTCACATTTGTGAAAGCTGAGTAACTGGAAGCAGACTTGGCATTTGAATAGCCTCTTCATGTAACTCCTTAAAAGTCAATCACAACTGCTGTAAACTAGAGTTGCACAAAATGAATGCACTTAAAAAGTGTCTGGTGCCTGCCAACCCTAATCAGACAACATCGATCAGTTTTACTCTGCACAGCACTAATTACTGTACTTACACACCCAGTCCACATGTCACTTGCCACAGACCCTGCCTTCACATCCTCCTTTTAACCAGCTTCTCCGTCCACTCCCTCAGTGTCCTTATCTCCTTTGTACTAGGACCTCTGTCTTTGTCTTTCTGTAAACTGCTGCCTTTTCATACTAATGAAAAGAGGAGAGGTGGGCCCAGTTGAACCTCATGAGGTTCAACAAAAGCAAGTGCAGGATTCTGCACCTGGGAAGAAACAATCCTCAGTATAAATACAGACTGGGGGATGAGGTATTAGAAAGCAGCCCTGAGGAAAGGGACTTGGGGGTGCTGATGGACGAGAAGCTGGACATGAGCAGGCAATGTGCTCTCGCAGCCCAAAAGGCCAATCACATCCTGGGCTGCATCAAAAGAAGTGTTGCCAGCAGATCCAGAGAGGTGATTCTGCCACTTTACTCTGCTCTGGTGAGACCTCACCTGGAGTGCTGTGTGCAGGTCTGGAGCCCTCAATATAGAAAGGACATGGACCTGATGGAGCGGGTCCAGAGGAGGGCCACCAAAATGATCAGGGGGCTGGAGCACCTCTCCTATGACGACAGACTGAGGGAGCTGGGGTTGTTTAGCTTGGAGAAAAGGAGGCTCTGGGGAGACCTCATAGCGGCCTTCCAGTACCTGAGGGGGGCCTACAGGAAGGCTGGGGAGGGTCTGTTTACAAAGGCCTGCAGTGACAGGACGAGGGGCAATGGTTTTAAGTTGGAGAAGGGGAGATTTAGATCGGATATTAGGAAAAAGTTCTTTACCATGAGGGTGGTGGAACACTGGAACAGGTTGCCCAGGGAGGTGGTTGAGCCCCTTCCCTTGAGATATTCAAGGTGAAGCTCGACGAGGCCCTGGGCAACCTGGTCTAGTTGGGGGTGTCCCTGCTGACTGCGGGGAGGTCGGACTAGATGACCTTTGGAGGTCCCTTCCGGCCTGGACCAATCTATGAATCTATGAATAATGTGTTTGTATGCTCTTATGGGCCCTGAGGGGGAGTGTTCCACTTATCCCACTGGACATGTGAACTCAGAAATAAATGATTTCAAGGCACCTAGCTATTCTGTGATAATTTCCAAAGAGTGACAGTGTGTTAGCTTAGTGCTTAGACTCTTGTAGAGACATAAATCTGACCCCAATTTGAGCGTGCTTTGGAATAAGGGGAGATATATCAAGCCAAAACCAAGGCTGACACTTTTTAGGGGGTCTTCTTGTGAACTTTATCCCTGAGATGAGCACACCCTACTGCTTTCAGTTACAGCTAAACTCCCTCCCTATTGTAGAAAAGCAATCACTATTGAGGACCTGATGAACCAGAGCTGCCTCCCCATCTGTAACTTGATTCTGTGTCAGTTTGTAGCCTTTGCTATGTATGTATATGTTAGAAAATATGAGAAAACTGTACTGTCCGTGAAAGAACAGGCCAGGCCAATGCACAGTCTCTTTGCTGGCCCATGGTTGCACGTCCACGTGGCCAGAGAATGATGCAGCACAGCTGCTTTCAGGGGCTATGCCTGTTGTGCAATACACAGCACAAAGCTCTTCTGGGATCACGCATCTCACTGTGACTGGAGGACAGTATGGCATATTTGGCAATGGGCAGATGGTTAAAGCAGACCCATTCAAATAAAGGTACCTCAGTTACACCTGGAACCGCAAGGCAAGTTAGAAGGACTTTTTTTTTTAAATAGCAGGTTTTATGCTACAAACTTGTAAAACATTTTGAGACTCAGAATAAGTATGTATTTTAGGGCAGTATTCATTGTCCTTTTGTCTAAGCCTGAAACAAGGTAAGTTTTATTTAAAGGAAAAAAAAATCAATCTGTGAGGGAATTATCATTCTAAAAGAGCCATCTGGTTCTGAGGTGGATGTACAATGGAAATAAATGTTCTCCATCCTGCTGACACTTCTAGGAATAAAAATAGTTGTTCTGTTTGTCCTTCAGCACTTTATTGAACCAGGGCTTCAGAGCCTGTTTCTCTTTGAATTCATGCTTAATGAAGCATAAGTTGTATTAATAGCAGTTATTAAATCTAGGTAGCATAATAGAAATTTCAGCTCAACACAGAGTCTGACAATGGCTTAAGCAGCAAAGACTGGCAAAGCCCAGTTGTGATGCACTCCAGAGATTTCAATGCAGTTCCTAATGACACTGCCAATGAATCACTGCCCACATAAGCTGAAGCCTGTTTCTGGATAAGAAAAGCCCGTTACCAGAGCCAAAGGATGTTTCAACAACAGTGTCGGTGAGGCACAATGCATAAATACTTTCGGAGAAGCGTGCTACAGGATATGGAAGAAAAAAGTCCAGCAAGCGTTTGAGGCCAGCCTGCCAGCTTTGAAAAGCTAGGAGAATATTTTTAATAATCAGCTCTCCATTTTTGAGGATAATTGAGGGGCTTGGGTATCTTGGATACTGCAGGGGCTTTTAGTATTTGTTGGGGAGAGCATACAGGGAGGGGTAATGAAAAGCACCCCAAGGACTCTGAGCTGAGCCGATCCTCATTTACTGTAGACAGCACTGAGTCTGAACTAATTAGCTGTGCAAAAAACAAGATGAGTGTGTGTAGCATTGTACAGAGATACGCAGCCTGGCTTTATACCTAAACCAGCTCAGGCACAGCAACCTTGACTAGCCGGAATTCTGTGCTTTGCAAACACATCTGCTCTGCTCCTTGAAGACCAGGGAGTTAGTACACCTGCATTTATTTGGCAGCACACTTAAGGTGCCAGGCCCTTTCCAATCCAGCTGCCTTTGCATCAAACCACCTTGGGAGCTGCTTTGCCTATGGTACTGTTTATTCACAGATAAACTGCTAATAGATAATCCGAGTTGATTGTACTTGTCAAGTCAGAGAGGCTAATGAGTAGCTTACATTCCCATCTTATCCTCTGTACCAAAGAGATCCAAAATAGTTCTTTACAGAGTTAACTAATCAATACATAAAGTACATTACACAAACAACACATGTATTGTTTGATCTAGTTATTGATCTTTGCTTGTTGACTGAATGAGAGCCTTAGTTTAAGGCTAGATATTTACTGAGAAATATGGGAGAAAAAGGGGAGAATAGTATATAAAGAGACAGAATATATAAAGCAGAATCTGATAATCCCAGCTGATACAGTGCCTAGTTTGGATTCTTCAGATTTTAGAAGTCCAGAAGTGCAGTATCTTGCTTACCCAAGCTGTACACAAAAACCCAGGAGCAAGTGTATTAGTAGGTGAAACCTAGGTACTAGGGAAACAGCATGAGTTCTGTCATTTACATAGGTTCCTGAGGGAACTCATCAACGTGTATAAATATCTGAAGGGAGGGTACAAAGCCTGGCTCTCTGCAGTGCTGCCCAATGACAGGACAAGAGGCAATGGGTACAAACTGAAACACAGGAGATTCCCTCTGAATATCCGGAAATGTTTTTTTACTATGAGGGTCTTTGAACTCTGGCACAGGCTACCCAGAGAGGTTGTAGAGTCTACTCAAAGATATTCTAAAACCATCTAAGTATGGTCCTGAGCAGCGTGCTGTAGGTGCCCTGCTTGAGAAGAGGAGTTGGGAAAAGTGACCTCCAGTGATCCCTTCTAGACTCAACCATTAATGGGAGGTGTCCGTGCCCGTGGCAGGGGGATTGGAACTTGATGATCTTTAAGGTCCCTTCCAACTCTAACCATTCTATGATTCTATATGTCATTAACACCACCATTACCTACATAGTACCAGGACAATAGTAAAATAGTTAGCTCTTAAACTGTATTTTCTTAACAGAGGTTGGAGGTAGCAATCATTTGGGGGTTTGAGGAATCTATATATCTCCTACAAATTTCTAGCTATGCCATCTTCTGGTGTAGTTCAATCAGGGATTTTAGGTTTCCTTGGATTGTAAACTATTTTACAACAGTGACCAAGATGATTCCTGATCTCCACTGATGCCCATACCACAACTCTCATTAATGTTATTGCAGTTAAAATTTCACCCCTGTTGCCTCTGGTCTCATCAAAAGATTTGTAAGATCTGGTCACTGGTCCTGAATCTTCCTCCACAACTTATGCTGCAAGTGGTGGGATGGCTATGTTGAGGCTGTCCTAGTGTTTATTCTCCTTCCCGGCCCCCCCCTCCAATATTAGTAAGCTTTCCAAGAAAAAACAGGTTTCCTGTCAATGTATGTGTCTGGGTGTGTATCTGTCCATTGGGTATTGGTTTTCATCACACAGGGTTTCTGAAGCCTCTGGTGAATAAGGCTGATGTTTCTGGATGAGATGGTCACATGATGGTCAAATGGTTTTCAGAGGGTGATTGTTCAGTGTCTTGTGAAAGCCAATGCACCTTGAAGTGCCCCACTTCAATGCAATCACTTCCAGAACAAGTAAGTAGACATGTTTCAAAATCCCAGCTCATTTCTTGCTCCCTCACCCTTAAATGTAGAAAGTAGTTAGGATTAATGTTCCCCATGACAATTATTCCACTTGGAATGGAGGTGTTTACAAAATAGTAGAATATATATCAGTGTCTTTGCTGCACTGAAAATCAGTAAGGAAAATAACTTTTGTGTACTCTAGACTTTTGGTATAGCATAAATAAGCTTGATGCTTCCTGCTTTAATAGGCTTTGCCTCAACAATTATTTTGGTTAAATGCCTCAGCTTTGCCTTGGCATTTACTTAAGCACCAGAGGACTATTATTCTGCAACAATACTCTATCCTTTGAAGTACCTCTCTTGGTTATTATTCTGAATGGGACTGAAACCAGCTATTCGGGCCAAATGGCATTTATTTATTGTGAAAAGTAACCTAAAAATTAAAATGCTGCCATTAAACTGGAGAAACATATGGGATACAGCCTTTGAACTCAAACTTCTGCTCATGCTAATTTCAGGAATTTCTACACTACTTTCTCACTTTCAAGTCTCTCACCAACTAGATGGTTATTGTTGTCTTCTAAACATATGTACAATGGGAATGCAGTGTTCATGGCTGACCGTTTTATTCTTAGATGTAAGCTCTCGTTCGTACATTTTAACTGTCTCTGGGAGTATCATAGGTCTAATTTAAAAAAAAATAATGTCACATTCTACTAATCACTGGGATGAGGCCTTGTCTGGTAGGAAGATCACCTTGTCAGAGTGAAAGCAGTCATTGGTGTTTAGGTTTTACTTTTTAAAACATAATGTGCTAGAAGAAGCAGCTGTGAGAACTGTGCATTTCGGAACTCCTCTTACTGTTCTCCCTGCACCTCACTCCTTGTTACTCTGCTTGATTTTGTCATACCAGGAGACATCTCCCACCAGTGTTATAGTCTTTTCAATTCTTGCTTGTGTAAAACTGAGACCTCCAGTATACGTTGCGGAATTTAGGACCATAAAGTTAATTGCATAGATAATATGGTAGAAAGTATTTCTAGTTTGTTAAATATTTTTAGGAAGTTTGTTGTGCCTCTTTATATGTCATTGACTGAAATGCTTTCTTAATACTCAGGTTAATATTCAGCAAGTATAGAGCAGTTCATTCTAACAAGTTTCTACAGGTCTCGTAGACCACTGTAGATCTTGCCCTAATGTTTATAAAATCAGGAGTTTCTATAACCTTGAATAATCAGTATTTTTTTATATTAAACTTTCCCTAATATGTAGGGATTGATGTATCTTTATGTATTTGTCATGTATTTAAGGAGAAAGGCAGCTGGATGTCGCAGTGAGGTTCAGTCTGAAAATGAGCAGTGGGAGAAACAAGATTTGCTCACAACAGCAATATTTGTCTGCAGTAATCCTATAGGGTAGTCATCTTGCTATATAAGCTTTTATGTAGGACTTAACACAAGCAGGGTTCACACCATACATTAGAAATCTGACTAGAAAAGGTTTTTTAGTTCCATTTTGTAGTTGGGGAAAGTGAAGTACAGCAGGCAATAAAGAGTCTTATAAAGATGACAGGCAAAAAGGGCAGAAAAAGGCAATGTAGGTTGGCATATTTGGGGCTCATCTCTAACTGCTCTGCCACACCACAAGCCAGGTAGCATTTGTATTTATTGTTATTATTGTTATCCATTCTATGTGGTATCATTCATGGGATTAAATCCAAGGGTCCTTTGTGCTATAGGCTATAAAACATGCAGTAGAAAAGACTACACCCAAAACCTTACAAGATAAGTTTTAAACAGGCCACAGCAGGCAGCTAAATATCAGACAGACAAGGGAAAGCAATGAGACAAAGCTGAGCAGCCTGATAAGGAGCCATCCTAAAGCAGCAATTAACTAACCTTCTGCAAATTACATGAAGCTGTGGACAGATAGTGTTTTCTTAAAGAAGAGCATATGCTCTGAAATTACTATCCACATCCTGGAACAGTCAGGGCAGGAGTATTCTGTAGGGTGGCTCATACTTTTGGGACTGCAGATTAACAGCAAAATTTTGTTTAAAATATGTGTAAAAAGGTATTGCAGAGTAAGACACTTCAAAATCTAGGTCACCTGTGGTTACTGGACTTTTTTAAAAAATATTTTTGGTGTCCTGAATATTTTCTGGAAGGCTGAAAACATTCATTTTTCTTCCTCCCCTCCCCAATCACCATATATGACCATATATGATCAAGGAAAGTCCTTACCACCACTGAATCAAATGGGAAGCAAATTGTAACTACAGCTCAAGGTCACATAGTGCTGTGCCTTTTCCGGGAGGGCTCTGTAGAGCAGATGCACAGGCACAGAAAAAAAGTAGCCATCATTTTAATAATTTCAAACTTGAAAGTATAGAGATGAGCGTGTGACATGCAAACAGATCTAAATGGTTTCTTGGATTGCATTTTTAAAACTTTTATTCCTACAGAATGGTTATTTCTATTTTGAATAATATCTTCACTTATGAATGACAACAGATGAAAAATTCAGAAAATAGAGGGGTGCTTTTACCTGCAGAAAGGCAGGTAAATTACTGGCAGGTGTCACCACTCAGGGATCTTCCAAGCATTTAATCTACAAAGAGATTTATTGCATATTTGGTTCTTGCTAGAGTTGCTAATAGTATAGCTAATTGAGGTGGTGATTCTTTTTGTCATGAACATCTGCTTGATGGAATGAGACAGAAATGTGCTGCAGTTAAAAGCTGTAGAAATCTCTCAGATTGCACAGCAAGGGGGAAGATACAAGAATGTATGTAAAATGAAGCAGTACCATCAATCCTCTCCATAAACTAAGCCAACCATCTCTTCAACAGAAAAATACTTTGCTTGTTCTAAAGATTTAAATGAGCATTTCAGGTCATTACCCTAAACTCCCAGTCTAAAACTCTCAGCATCTCATTCTTGCCTATCTGCGTGAAGACATAAACCTCACAAACAAGGTCCACAGTTCTTGCTTTCTTCAGTGACCACCACACTGAAAGACAGCAAGACCAGAGTCCTTCCTTTACTTCTAAATTGCTGTGACCTGCATCCAGGCCTCTAGCTATTACAGCTAGAAAGGGTTAAAAATAAAGCCCTGCCTACAAATTTTTAGTAATGTCAGAAACATAGTTGAACTCTTTCATTAAATGCTAAAATGCTGAAGGTTTTGCTTGTATTTTTATGTGAACTCTGTTTTAACAATGACTTTTGCAATAATGTGCCTAAATATGTTCTTCCCCTCTTTATCCATTATTACGTTCAGGGAACTTAGAGAATTAAACTTTTTTTTTTTTTTTGAAAGGTCAGAATAGGAAGACATTTCAAACCCTCTAATTAAAAACACAGAAAAGTATATCTGTTTTTCCTCACGGCAAGGTCTCTAGTGATTTTTGGATATAGTACACACCTCTGTCAATGTCTCTTTGTAACACCACTAACTTCACTGCACACGACAGTTTACGAGGTCTTGGGAAATTTGGAGATTGCTGAGTGTTAATTTTGTTTTACCAAAATCTGTTACTTACACAGATTAATTTCTCTCTCTGAACTTCTGGAGCAATTTTTCTCATTTGTATATGTTTATAAATCCTTTTTAGTTGTTGTTTACTTTTTTTCTTTTGAGCAGATATTTCTGATTAAGGAGTTAGTGGGATTTGCTCAACTCCCAGTTGAAACATTTGCTGTTTCTAGGAACTTCCCTGCTGGAAATCACTCTGATCCCCTTGGTGGGCTTTCCCCTAAACTGTTTCATGCAGAAGCATCCAGGGGAATTAAAAAACTGTCTGTAGTCTTATTTACTTGCTGGTCTCATTTTGAGGAAAAACATCAGACTATAACTTCTTGCTTGGGGAGAGTGAGAGAAGAGGCAGGAGGACTGTGAGTACTGCTGATCTGGTCAGGTAGCATTGTTGAAGGCAGGAGAAAATATTTGGCCATTGCTTTAGTAAAGCTGCCATGTGAGTGTATGTGGTAGAAGGCAGCAAACCTTGAAGACTCTAGATTCTGCTGCTAGTCTACATTCAGTGAATTTGTTGTAGTCAAACTGAAGTAACTATAAATCACAACCTCTGGACTGCTAAGAGCTGTACTGCAGCTCTTGGTGCTGTTTGACTGCTGTACTCTGCAGAATAATCTGCATCATGACAGGAAGGCAGATATAAATCTGTTGGTCCTAAATCTGTTCCTGCTTATATTTTTGCATCTCGTGTAATAGTTTATCATTTGACTAACTACAACTTTTAAAAAACATTGAAGTCTGTGAATGCTTGTCTGTATGTGGCCCATCCATATCTGTCACATGAGCTTACTGCTAATTTCTGTTACTTACTATAATACTTGCTACTGTCTACTTTGCACTTGATCCTGAGACTAGGACCAGCTTCTAGTTTCATGTTTTCAGTGTGGTAGAGGACTGATGTTTAAACATTGCCAGAGTACAAGCAATAACTTGCAAGTGAAAAGGCCATTTGTATCAGTTAACTTCTAATTTCCAGTTTTTCTTCCTAGTGTGTCTTGTGTGTGGAACTGAGAAAAAAAATGCTGAAGTTTTGTGCATCTGTGTTAGGAGTTTTTCAGCTTCCTAAATTGTGGAAGATTAGCATAGTGTTTGATACTTGAGATGTCTGTTTAGACAGACTAAACCACTACGATTTTTTGAAGGCTTCCTTAAGCCGGGAAGGAAGATCATGGAGGTCGTTAGAGAACCTGCAAAGGCAAAAAAGGCTTGGAATTATGAATTAGAATGAAATTATGAAATTATTTCTATTCATAAAATTAAAAGTCAAAATGATTAGCTGTTCTATAATAAGTAATTCTTTGCAAAGAGAGTTATAGAAACTGTAAAGATGCACTGGCTCATATTTCTACTGATTTTTCAGTTTTTCAAGAAATCTATAAATGAAATGTGTTACAACATTATGTCTTAGTTATTAGTGACAATGTTTTCTAATATTTATTTACAAATAGTCACAAAAGGAAAAATTATGGGGTGGAAAATTTTATGCTCTTTTTCTAGAGCACCCGTGACTCATTTTGTTTTGTTTCTTTAAATCACTGCAAATTCGTTGTGATTCATTAGGTCTAGACTCAGGACTTCTGAGAAGCCCATCCTGACTTATTGATAGGTGTTACAGCCCTTTAAATTGCTAGAAACAAAATGCATGGTTGAAACCTGCAGTGACTTGGACGTCTTTTCAGGCCATTGCATAGTAGACCTATATTTTGTATTTAGAGAGAGTGCCAGGAGTTAATGGTTGTTCTGGTTGGGACTAATGTGTGATACAATTATCTTTCTTTCCTCTCTTATTTTTTTTTTTCTTTTAACTAATGGCACACAAAAAAGTATAAACCCAGATTGCGTTGAAGGGTGAGAGGAGAAGAGACAGGCAAAAATTTCTCTCTTAGGAGAGAAGGATAATTAGATTTTAAAGCTCTTTTTTTTTTTTTTTTTTTTTTTTTTTTTATTAAGAAAACAGGCCTTGGGGCCTTGCTTGGGTGGTGCGGTCAACACAGCTACTCCTAAGTAATATTTCAGGCCCTTAGGAAGCTTTATTATTAAAAAATGAAAAGGACCATATTTAATCATGTTACACTAAAGGGAACAACCTTTCAGGAGTGTGGGAAGGATTATTTAAATACATCTTCTTGGCTCTCCTTAGGTAAAGAGGAAGTAGAACTTTATACCAAAGTCAAGTTTATGCGTATGAGGGATTTATGAAGCCTCACTCCTCCTGTAGACTGTTATCAGTGAAAATGAAATTGTGGACCAGTAGGTCTCACAAAACTATGAGGCAATACTGCTTAACGTAAAAGAATGAGGCGTTTAGTCAATAAACATAACCACAGTAACCCATGTAAACTGTTACAGTACAGTCAGATTAAATTAGGTTGGGAGTGACCTCTAGAGGTCATCTGTTCCAACCCCCACTACCTCCTCACCTCAAAGCAGAGCCAGTTCAAAGTTAGACCCAACTTTAAAGTCAGATCAGGGCCTCAACTTGTTAAGTTTTGATTGTCTCAATGGATGGAGGTTCTTCAGCCACCCTGTTCCAGTGTTTAACCATGCCCATTGTGAATTTCTATCTAATCACAATTTCCCTTGCTGTGACTTTCATCTCTTGCCTCTTGTCCTTTTGGTTGTGCCTCCAAGAAAAGCCTGGCCATTAGGTAACTGAGAACAGCAATCAGATACTTCCTCAGTTTCCTCCCGGCTGAGAAAATTCAGCTCTCAGCTTCTCTTCATCTGTTTTGTACTCCAGATACCTTACGATCCTGGATTATCCAGTTTGTCAGTGTCTTGTACTGGGGAACCCAAAATGGAACACACAATTTTGGATACAATCTTGCTAATTCTGGATACAGGGAATAATTGCTTCCCTTGACCCATTAGCGTGCTCTTACTGGTGCAGCCAGTATGAGACCAACAAAAGGGTACAATGCTAACTCATGTGCACCTTGTCCACCTGACCTCCCCTCCCACAAGTCTTATTCCAAAAAGCTGCTTTCAACCCTTTCAGCCCCCAACCTGCACTGTTGCAGGGAGTTATTCTATCTCAAGTGTAGGGCTTCACATTTGCCATTGCTAGAGTTTTGTCAGCCCATTTCTCCAGCCTGGTGACGTCCCTCTGAATGGTAGCTCAGCCCTTCAGTGTGTCAGCTGCTCCTTCCATCCCTTTGGTGTCATTCTGCAATGGTATGTCTGCAATGTAAGGCAGACCTCCCATGTACACCTGTTTGCAAGGTTCCTTCTAGTCAGCAAAGGCAGATTGCTAACAGACCTTTCAGACAGGATGGAGTATAAATGAGGTTTACAGGTCAGATTTTTCTTTTTTCTAAGCCAGAAAAAAGTGTCAAGCAAACCCCCTTAGGCTGTGTATCCAGTGTATATACTATACTTAAATAGCATTTCTGGAAAAGTATTTACCGGTTCTTTGGGAAGTTTTATTTTAACAGACTGTTAGGGGCTTTACAGGGTACATGTAACAGGAAAATCGGTCTTTGTCATTTGTTGTTCAGGTATTGCATAACAGGCTTTTGCCTATCACCAAGACTGCTGAAGTGGGAGTTGGACCCTTCTGAAAATTCAAAAGATCTGAATTATATCTTAGGCAGCTGATGTCACGTACTTAACTAGGCATGGGTAATGAAACATATATGTTGAGTTTTTATTGTATTGTGACTTGTAAATCATACCTTATGTAATCAGTGCAACATCTCGTTAAAGAACTAGATTGAGTCTGTGGAGCTAACAAGGAGGGGAGCTCTAGGCAGAACGAAAAGGAGTCAGGTGATGAGATCATATGTATCACTTCCACATGCAAATGAAATTCATAGGCCGATGACTCAAAATGATGTTTTTCCCTTTGTAGTATTTCACAGTTTATGTGTGTAATATATGGTATAATCATCTTTCTCCTTACTTTTCTATCATCTTTTATCAGACCAAAATGAAGTGTGAAAATAGATGGCTATTAAATGTAAATACCAACAAGTCTTCAAAAGGTTCCCTTTCCCTTGCTTCCCCTCCCATATTCTTAGCAGAAGGATGAAAAGTTATGTAGATGCTTTAAATCTCTGCTGAGTCTTTTGACACGTGGCATGTTCCTCCCTAGGAATTAGTAAAAAAGCTGACAGATACAGACCAGGTATTTAACCTTTGCCACAAGAGGTGTTAGTGTTTAAGGGTTATTGTTCAGGAAATGAGAACATCCCGATAATTGGTGAGATAAAAATTACAGAACATTCCCTTTTATGTGAAATTCTAAAATTAAATTTATTGGCCAATTCACAGAAAGTGCCAGAGTGACCACAAAAATGAATATGGTTTTATACATGTACAGATGTACAGGCCAAGTTTTAAAATAACAGATCTATTTCCATTATGCATTTAATCAATCATGTGGAAAACATCAGGATATTAACAAACTCATAAATGACTGTGCAAAGTGACATGGTTTTTATGAAATATACCACTATGCCATGGAAAGAGTTTTGTACAACTTATTCCCACTAGACGTAAAGTTAGGTTTCATATACTTTACTATGTGTCAAAATTTACTGTACATTTTCATAAAGAGGTCTTTAAAAAAAACCCCAAACAGCAGATTTGTATGTGTTCAAAAATCATTTTCAGTTCAAATTCACCTTTTTAATTGCATATAGTCATTTAATTCATCATTCTGCATAAATTGTATAGATTCACACTTTCATAAACGCATTTAGCTTCTGCAACAAGACATTTCAAGGTGTGATTTACGATTGTTTCACATGTACATTAAGATATTTTATTTAATGAGCATCTCTCCTGAACTGAAGAGTCTGTTGCTTTGAAGCACACTTAAGGGGTCACAACCATACAGGATATGTTTATTTGAATCCCATCTGGCATATTTTTTATTAGCAAGAGAAGTGGCCACAGCTACACAGAAATTGGACTGCTAGGAAACAATCCCAAGCTATAAAATACATCCAACTGCAGTTACTGCTCCTCAACAAGAACTAATGCACTAACATGGAAGCAAATCTGGGAAAAAGTGAACTGTGTGTGAAAAGTTCTACATTTTTGCAGGCAAATGAAGTATGGCTTTTACTTCAAGCTATGAAGAAACATGAAATAGGATTGTCCCAGTCAGTTAGAGAATAGAGCTGTCACATTCAGTATGATGAGATTATTTCTCAGCTCTTCAAAATCCTACACTCTCAATAAGATATAAGATATTTCATAACGATATGGTTAATTCTAACTAGAAACAACCCCTTCCACCAAACTCCAGCAATATTCAGGGTGAATGTCTGAATTCTGCTCTGCTGCTCATCACAACTTAAGTCGTGTTTTACAGTTCGTTGCTCAGGAATTCCTCTTCTTTTCCTCTCCCTTTGCATTGCAACCTCACCTTGCACGGCTTAATCATCTTCCCACCTCGTCTATTAGACTTAAGTTACTTTTCATGCAATGACTGGTTTTGGAAAGGTGGGCAGAGACGGACAGAAAACTATACTGAAATAGAGTTTTGTAGAAAATTGAAAGGGATTTCCACTAACTTTTCTCATCCATTGTATTGGCCAATGCCAGGGTAGTCATCTTTGTTCTATCATGTGACCTAAACCCACTGATAGCAACTCGTCATTGCCTACAGTGTTATTTGACAATGCTAGTTGACACCTATTAGGGACAGAGATGTGCTGAGGGAAGTGTATAGTACCCTTAAGTCAACATTGGAAGGCTTAGTGTGCCTACTCTCCCTTCTTCATCAATCCTTTTAGAGCAAATGAGGAAGGTGGTTTTATTTCACTCAGGGCTTAGTGATGCAGTGGGTCTTTGAGCGTAAGGATTTCAGTTCTGTTTTGGCTTTCAGGTACAGAAGGTTGGGGTAGAAGAAGGCAATACATCAATGAAAAGGCCCAAGATGGCTTTGTACATCCTTCCTGTTTGTCTGTGCTTTTGGGCTTCTGAGCTAGAGAACAGAGGTTGGCTTGAAATACGCCTGAAAACGAACCATATAGTCATCCAGCCAGTCAGAGACCATAAATGCACTGCAAATTTGAAATAAAATGTTGGGCATGGCAGTACTCAGAAAAGCTGGCACAATTCTATTTCTTTGCAGCAGTTAACATATGGCTAGAAATCTTGAGTACTTGTTTTAGAAAATAGGTGCATTTGACCAATGAGATTTGAGGAGAAACAACATTTACTAATCTGTCTTAAGGCAATGAATTGGTAATAATTACTGCTTAGCGGAGGGACACTTAAAAGCATGGGCACATGAATGACAATGTCTATTTTCAAATTAATGGTGACAATCTAAATTTTAACAAATTACTACTTTGTGTTATTGTTTGGTTGGCTCTGTTTATTGGTTGGCTTTGTTTAATCATACCGACATAAAAGACACTGCAAAATTCATATTATATCAGAACTTATCCATAGATTACAGCAAAGACTTTTTAAAAAATCAAGTTTCAATATAAATTTATTGTTTAACCTTTGACAAACTACGCAGTGACACACACACCAACACAAAGCACTTTAACAAAGTGAACTGACCATGACTAAGGAAATACCTTTTTTTTTTAAGTTTGTGTATTAATGACATTTCATGAAAAGGTAAGGAAAGATGAGACTGAAGGAGTGAATTGGAAGGAGGAGGGAGGGATTCATAACCTCTCTAATAAATGACCAAAGGCAACGAGCTTGATAACTATCTAAAAATATTCAAAGGATATAAATCATGGTTAGAGGAATTATTTAGGGTGGTGCAAAAGGGTATAACTGGGACTAATGAGATAAAAATTACAAAAAGGATTATTTAAATTCATTATCAGGAAAAGCTTTCTAATGGTGAATTCTAATAGACTCTAGAATAATCTCCCAAGGGAAGCAGTAGAAACCCCAGGCTTAGAAACATTTAAGTAGGCTGAAACACCCCCACCCCTAACACTAGAAAATATATTCTAGGGAACAATTCTGCGCTGTAGGCATAATACTCTACCTGTACTACTTTTTTTTTCCTGTCTACTAATCTTTATTTCTAGGATTTAATGAGTCTAGCAGCAACTTCTAAACACATTGAAATTTAGATGAAACAGTTATTAGGAATCCTAACCATAGAGTGTATTACTATGCAAAGCAATAACCCACTCAGGTATTACCATCCCTGTTGCGATGACCCTTTGAACAGAACTGCCTGTTAACCATCATCAAGTATTTACTCGAGATTCTGGTGGTGCAGTATTTACAACAGAATATAAAAAAACCTCATCTTTTGAGATGTACCTCACATTTTTTGGATCAGTTTGTGGACGATCTAACAATAAATGTGCTTGAAAATTCAGCTTTCAGAATTTTGCAGGGATGATTGTTATCCTTGAAAATTTTTTGTATCTTGTGTATTTTCAAAAATCAAGATTCCTAACTATGTGGTTACTTAGGAAATTGGATCATTACAAGAAGTTTACTTAAGGGCCTTTGCAACATGGAGTACAGTCTGTCTTGGTTCTTTCCCAGTTCCTCATCCAATCCATGGAGTATGTTGGTTGTAGAAAATCTCTGAAACTAATTAGCACAGTTGTCTTGTGTAGAAAAGTTCTGTTTCTTACCTCAAATTAAATTATAATTTAAATGGCAACTGTACCATTAAATTTGAGTTACTACAGACAAGAAGTTTTGGCTCAAATCACCGTGGGGCCTGCCTTGGCCATAAAGCAGTTCCTATTTAATGCAGGCACCTCTGCTGGAGGTGCTGTAACTGTAACTAATGAAGCAGCTACAGACAGCAGCAACCGTGCTCTGGAACTTAAGGTTCTAGTTCATTACTACAACAACCACCTTTGTGCTGGGAATGATTAGGTGATTTTTTTGTATAAATACACGTATGCGTGTGCTCATATACACACACGGTCATCTCAGACCCTTCAACAGCCTCTACCCATTTTGCTTCTTGTTGATTGCTGACAGCTGTTCTTTCTGGACATGAAAATAACAGGTTTCCATATTCTTACTGTTTGCCAAGCTTTTAATCTCTCATTTCTAGATGATTAAATTCCAGCTTTTTTCACATCAGCTAGAAACTTTAACGTTTTCTGTCTGTTATTCATGCATTATCCTTTTCTACCTCCCTTTTCACTCTTCCCTAAATGATACTTCAGTTTTCTAAAATAACTAACTGCAATTGATCCATTCCACATTCCAAAGAACGTGCTGAGATAAAACAACCATCCACCTTCTCATCTATATGTGTGCACATTAAGCAGATTGTAAACAAGAATTTGTTGCCTATTTCAGTACTGGTTTGAAATGTCATTGTGGTCACAAACCTGATCAGGGTTATCTGATCAAGTCCTTGGTATCTATTTATATATTTATGGGAGGCAGAGTAGAAAAAAAAAGAAAAAAAAATTACAATTTTTAACAATTTGTTTGGGTGGTTTTCTTCCTTAGGATATCCTGAAAATTTCTGCCAAAAATTATTTTATGGGTTAATATGCCAACAGGAACCTGAGCGAACTTTATATCCAGTGAGGAAGTTAAAGGCCTCTGAAAACCCCAAGCTGTATCCAGATTTATACAAAATGAATAGTTAGGGCAGCAGAAAGGCCTTTTACTCCCATGAAATTTTCTGGGTTTCTAAAGTATAAGGGTAGAATACAATTGTAAAACCTTTGTCCTCCATTTGGCGACAGCTTCTCTTTGCATTTGGCAGGTTTTATGCACCTCACCTAGTGAAAGCTGCACTCTTATCGTACAATGGACTTAACTGGGAAAAAAAAAAGTCTTCTGCTTCTTTGTTCTCAGCAGAGGCATAAATACTGACAATACACGGCCGTGTAGCTTCAACAGCTGATGAATGCACAATTTCCACATTAATTAGAGTTGAAAATAGGAATGAACTCCAAACTTTGTTTTAAATGTTTGTAATGTTTCAAACTATTGTGTTTCTTCCTAGGTGATAACTAATGAAACAGGAGCCCAGAGCTCTTGACTGTAACCATTGTGTCATTCATTTTGCCTGTGTACAGGGTGCTCCGCAATGGAGGGCTGTGAGTAGAGCTGTAACAGAATTACTGAATCGTAACACCAGCAAGCTCCCTGACAGTGCTTTTCATCTCCAGGGCTCACAGTGCTCTGCAAAGGAGCTCAGTATTATTATTCCTATTTACAAGCAGAGAAATGGAAACTGTAACTAGTGAACCACTGTCGATACCTATCCATCCAAAAGGCAGCAAAATGCCTCTTGGGAAGCAGGGGACCTGATCCGGTAACGGTCTTTTCATCACCAGGAATGAAATTATGAACATACGAAACCTCTTGGATCCATTTTCTTGTGTTAAACTTGAATAATATGGCTTAGAATTGTTTATTATTTTAAAAACCTTTGTTAGAGTTTTATGAAATGAAAGCTCTTGCCCCCCTTTCACTTTGCTCTGTTTGAGCATTATGAATTTCTATTTTTATGATTCTGTCGTCTTTAGGGGGGGGAAAAAAAAGCCCAGAAAAAAACCCATCACATACCAGGCTTGTATCTTGTTACTCATACAAAGGTAATGAAGTGTAATTACTTTCTGAGATATTGATGGAGTAATTTACCTGATAGATTTAGCAGAAATATTTCTTTGGATTGGGTGTGTTAACAGAGTATGTGTTTTACTCTGCTGTAGCTTTTGTGGTCATCCTTCAAACTTGTCTTTTATTTTCCACGCTAATAAAAAAAAATCTGGATTCCTGTAGAGACTAACTAAAAAAAACTAAACCTGAATAACAAAACAGCCGAGTGCTAAGGCAAATACTCTGATCACTGGATACACTTTCTTTAGTAGGTTCATCTGTGACTGTCATCTCCTTCACTGGAAAGCTGAAACATTCGGCGCATTAAGGGGCCTGATACATTTCACCTTACAACACGCCCCACACTGCCATTTAAAAAAAAAAAACAACCAACTATCCAAACGTACAAAGATTGTACAGGATAACTGCTCCTGGGTGCTATAGAAAATGTTTATATTCAATTGGAAACTGTTGCATGGTTTGGACATAAGCATGGGAGTGTTGGGGATTTATTTTTGGCAACATCTAAATCTTTGAGGGCCAAGGGTGGCTGTCAGTCTTATGGCCATTTGGAGCAGCACTTCTACAGCGTGAGGTTTGCAGACTGTGGGCAGTGAGGCAGGGGCATGACCAAATCCTGAAGAGGCAGAAACCTAATGCTATTATATGGCTGGTGATACTGGTTGAAACATGAGGAAGATCATATTTAATATAGCTCAGCATTATGTACAATTGACAGTAATGTTTTTATTCGTTTCAAAGGTGCTTTTACTTTTGCTTTGACAGTCTTTTTTTTTTTTTTTTAAATTTCTCTCTCTCCCTTAGATTTGCCCAGCTGGTGTATGAGAATGCCTTAACTGGATATTAAGTAAAGGTCAGCAGCTACAGGGATCATCCAGAGGTGTATTAATCCCAAGGCTTAAAGTCAAAAGTAAGTAAGTGAAACATCAAGATGAGGCTACTGCACATCCAGGTTCTCCCAGATATTTCAACTTTTTTTTTTGTTCAGTAATTTTATCAGGGCAGAACCAGAGCTCATTGGCCATTTGTCTGTGATTTCCAGCTAGCTAGCAAGATGAGTAGCATCTAACTGGGATCCTAAAAAGCTGTAAATTGGCCCATTTTGAGGGCACAGATGCTATATACTTTGATTCCACCGTTTCCAGGTAGTCTCAGAGCAACTCCAGATGTGCTGTCTGAATCCATTCAGGTTCATAGAAAATGCTGGATAAAACACAAGGTCTGTTTCCAATCCAGATAATATATTTTACATGTATATACACATACATACAATTTTACTTAAATTTTGTACGTATGTAAACTATTATATATATGCAATACAATATATCAGTTTGTGTATGTTTTTTCAAAATTCTGTTCATATCACTGTTATTTCTGTCTGGCAGCTGTCAATATTTGTCCCAAATTTTATTTCATGACATTCGGATATTTTTTCAACACCAGGATTTCATCCGGAAACAAACACCAAAGTATGTTTAAAACACCTGTTTTTACAAGCTATGACATGTTTGTTTTTTCTGCCAAATGAGCTGTTCTCTTGCTGTTAATCTATTGGTGTTTTTTAAGAGTAGTGCAGAACTAGCATACAGTATACATCCAGGAAACAGCTACATGCCACAGACGTGAAGCAAATTTGCAAAAAAAAATAATTTAAGATGTTAGCCACGATGTCAGACACTAAGATTTTTAGCACTTGGCTCCTTTGCCAGATCTTTGCTAGATTCCTGGAAATTGTTTGTATGTAAATTGTATTTTACTATGAGGTTTTATTGTCATTTGCAATAAGCATAAAAAAACTGGTGGGGATATGCTGGTATTGAGCTATTTAATCTAGTCAGCATGTGTGAATTAAGGCAAGAGGAGGCTTTTTTGAAGCCCTGGAGATATTCTCACCGTTTAGTTTTCCTCTCCCTCTCTGTGTATCCATATGCTTTTGCAAACATCCTTTATATTGGTATTACAATGTATATTCCAGGATACCAGAAGCAGCTCCATGTGTCCATCCTAGCAGACTGTTACCCATTGTCACATCAGTAAAGTCTCTCAGTCTCCTCTTCTCCTAAGCATGGATGGTGGTGGAGATGAATGGAGTAGTGCACGTGCTGACGCCAAAACTTCCAGAAGAGGAAGTGTCATGTCCCAGCCTGCTGGGATCCCCACCAGGTAAGAGCATTAGAGCTGCCTCTCAGGTTACAGGTCAGAGAAAGAGACAACTGAGACACAAATTAGGTGCAGGACTCAAAAGGGTTTGCCAAACTGCAGTGAGGGCTGCTACTGAAGTACCCTCTGATCAGTCCTTAACCTGGGGCTACTGATGTCCCATGGTGTTATTTTCAGCTTAGGGTCGGGCAGGGAGAGTTCCTGCAATGGAGACAGTGGATTTCCTCTCTGCCAGAGGAACTTTATAACCTTCTAACCTTTTCTGAGTCTTATTTTCCTCCTGAATGAAGTAAGGGCGATGCACCTGCTCGCAGCAAGCCCAGCACCGCAACACACCAGAAAGGGAAATAAACTGTATCTTCCCATTAGCCCTCAACAAGGGACATCATCACCAGTTAAAGAGCAGTCGAGCCAGCACTGCAGGATACTATTGCCTGTTTGAATGAACAAATAACAGCACTTTTTTTTTAATTAGTATTAAAGATGTCATGAACTCTACACGTCTATTTCAAATTTGAACTGGTATCAGCCAATGCAGTAAATATTTTAATGTTTTCTTGCAAAGATAAAATACTTGTGGAGGGGGTAGAAGTGAAAAAGAAATCTGAGATATTGACCACAAAAAGCAACTTAGTAAGTTATATTAATGCAGATAACACAGTGTATCACCATCTTGAATTTGCATTTGTAGGTCTTGCAGCTTTTCCCAGCCTTAGGTTAGACTTTAAAAACATCTAAAGACTGTCATTCATTGATGTGATGTCATTTTAGACAGATTTCTGATGTCATATATTATGGATATCTTGCCAGAAAAAGCCACCTGTAATTGTGTGTCTTCATAGCTCAACCTTGCAACTGGGATAAGGACAAACATTGCATCTTAAAGAGCCAGACACTGCAGTTGCCATTTTAGCATTTGCAGCAGAAACACTTTTTTTTCAGAGAGGAAAGAAAAGTTTTTTGGCTTTTGATTAAGGGGAGAAAAAAAAAACCAAGAGAGAGTGTATGTATGCACACGTGTATATGTTCTGTTTTGGTTTTAAGTAAGTAGTTTACATCAAAAAGTAGTTAATGGAGGGGAGGAAATATTGTTAACATTATTTCAAAAATAGTGATATTTCTATGTTATTCTACTAGTAGGTTTTTGCTCATGAAGTGATTGCTGTCAACTTCTACATGAATATTCTAATTCCAAGGGTTTTTTTTGTGAAGAAGTATCTCATTCTCACTAACATTTTGTGAAAAGGATTTTTCTGTTTATTTGAATGAAAAATGCTGCATAACACACTCCAATGAGTAATCTAAAATAAGTACAGTGATACATTTTAGTTTGCTGAATAGCTTGTTGCAAACCAAATTTTAGTGATAACACACATGCCTGTATTACTTTGCTTAGGTTTAAAAATGTAGGTTTATTTACAGTAGAGAAAATACTTTGTTTGCTTCTGGTGTAATGTACCAGCACAACCTGAAAAGATTTGCTTCCAGTAACAAAAAGACAAAAATCTATTAGATGGAGGAACACACTGATGAAGACATGAACATATAAAAGAATTAAAGGCTGTCAATAAGGTAGTAAATTGCTGTTTTCAAGTTGCCCTAATGTTTGCTGTAATACCAGAAATAATAATAATCAGTAATAACAAACAACTTTAAAAATAATTTAAGTCCAGTTTTAAATCTCAAATTGACTTTTAAATATCTACTTTTAATTTTAAATCTATTTTTTTTTCTGAGCAGAAAGCTTTGCTGATATGTGCTGATAACAATCATCATGAAGAGCCTGCTTCATGTCACTAACAAAAAATAACACTAGGAAATTATTTAGGGTAGTAGGATGCTAGGAAATGATATAACATAAAATTTCTGTTCAAGATATTCAGAAATTTTAAACCTAATTTTTTATTGAACAGAATTTTTGGGCAATTTTACAATCTTTATTCCTGCAGATAAATTGCATTTATCTGGGCTCGATTCTGCAAATATTCTTGTATGTTTAATACATGGGAGAGACCAAAATAGAAATAAAACACAACTGCTCACATAAGAAAACTTCTATATTGCCAGTCTTAACAATCATATGCCAACACGATTGTCAGCACAACAAAGAGCATGAAGATCTCTAATTTTAAAAAGAATTTAGAGTTCTTTTCATTTATTTTCTAGTTATTAAACTCCAAGGTCTAGTTGCTGTCAGTCTCTCCCTGCGACTATCTGATGCAGCAACTGGAATTAATAGAACCCCCAAACCACAATATATTCTCTATATTCCAAGACGTTCAGGAGCTGCTAATAATTTAAGTGTTGAGGGAGGTGGATAATCTCCAGATCACTCAAGTTACTCTTTGCAATATCAACTACTATTCATGGGTGCTCAGGAAGGTCCTGTTTTGGCAAGACTGACTGCTTGTTTTTCTGGGAGAGAGGAGAAGAGGAAGCAGGTAATTTTAAACAGCAAATTACAAAAGCAAAAGTCAATGATGAAATTTCAAAGAAAAGGAAGTACTTAGAAAAAAAAAAAAGACAAGCCAGTAGGCAGCATTCACTTCCATGCCATTTTGGTTTCTTATGCATTGGAGCAGTTAGTTATCCTAGCAAGTGCTGCATCATTTGGTATGCAGAGCATTTGAAGATGCAAAGGTAATTGAGGAAAGGGGACAAAAAAACCCACACCACACAGACTTATCAACACGTTTTACGTAGCTTCGCTTTTTTTTTTTTCCTTTTTAAACAGTGTTTAAGAAAAATATGCTGTGTTACCATAACAAACTAAAATACTCTCTCAGCCTCTAAGAGTTTTGTTCTGTTTTCACTTCTTTTGCTTCCAGGTAGGTTTTATTTGTTCTTGTTCTACTTTATAAAACCTTTTCTCAACATTAATGGCTTCAGGAAGAAGAAATAAGGGAGAATTATGAGCACAAAAGAGAGCTGACAGTTCTGTATGTTGCCGTTTTCTCTTGTGCCACTCATAGGTGGGTAAGGGTACAGAAGAAATAGGGCATAATGTTTTATAGAATACAGTCAGACAGGAATTCCAGCTGGCATTCGCTAAAGCAAAAGGGGACATTTTCCTCATGTAAAATCATTTTTAAATCCCAACCATACATAGCTATGGAATAATGGAGTCACTTATTTTCCACTGCTTCAGTAAGGTACTGCAGCAAGGTAATGATTTTACAAGACAGACGGTTTAAAACATCGATTTGCTGCAAATTGCTCAATCCATAACTAATGAGAAGCTCTACAGGTTTTCAGTAAATCAATCCCATTAGAATTTACAGTTTGCATAAGATCCTATTACTCAATCTGTGGACACAGAACGAATTTTTTTTTTTTTTTTTAATCTGCAGCAGCCCCTTATTGTTGCTGTTTTGTTTTTTTTTTAAACTCTTTTAAGTTTCTATGGGTGGGTTGGATAAAATCCCAAGGGTTCTGACAGCATGCCTGAAAAATACACTGTCCACTTCTACACAGGCACACATGCATCCCATGTCAAGTCCTAGATATTCCTTGTAGAAGACAGTTAACAGCCAAGAAGGCAGGACAAGACGACAAATGGAATTCAGTCTCTGTCACCTGTAGCACTAAAACTGCCCCAATTTGAAGGGGGATTATGTTTTTACACCCATAAGAGTGTGAAGTCAAATGGCAACTGTTATTTAGACCCACACAAGTAATTCTTCATAACAAGCTGAAATCTCTCCTGTATGAAAAAAATAGCAAAGGCAAAAACCCTCTATGGATTGAGTGACAGGACTTTTGTCACCTGTCTGCGGTAGAGAAACAGGAAATTGAGAACTATGCTTGCCAACAGATCAAGTTCTAGATTACTTTATTACTGGTGATGCCAGTATGTTTGTACCATGTTTTCTCCGGGCTTTGTAAGAAAAGGGTCAGTTCTATCATTATCAATTCGTACAACAAGGTCATTTTAGGCAAAACAGCTATAGGCAAGCAGAAGTTCAAATCCTGTCAATGAATTCATAGACTCTGAAAAAGCATTGTATTGGTTGTTACAAAAGAGCAATGTGGCTGAAGGGCTGTTAGTACGGGAGAGTTGAATCATCCCACTCCAGCTGCTCTTGCCTGGTCACATTCTGTTTGTCTCCCTTTTGGACAATCACTTCCTCTTCCTCCTCCTCCTCCTCCTCCTCTTCACTTTCATCTGATTCAGCACTGGTTGTGTCTTCATCTTCATCTTCTATGTCTTCTTCCTCGCTCTCCTCTTCTGTCTGGTGAGGCTTTTCATATTTCTACAGTGCATTTGAAGAAATGAAAGAGAGAGAGTAGAAGAAAAGTGCCTTCTTGCCTAGCCAGTGGTGGTGAGAATGCGAGCATTTATTCCACATTTAGAAATGCTAACTTGCTGGGAAAATCTGCTTTCCGTCATTATGTGACTCTTAGGCATCAAATATGATACAATTCAGTAGCAAATATTCAAAAACTAGCGTAACAAGAATGGAACGTCAATAAGTAACATCTTTGTTAGTCAAGCTGCCAAAATTTAACCCTTCATTGTCAGTTTCTTTAAACTGGTGATCATTTCCCCTCCTTTCAGTGTATTAGTGCCTACATTAATAAGTTAAAAACAAAGCAACTAGATCATCTTGGGTACCTAAGGTGCAAATATGGATGGTAATGTTGTACCCAAGTAGTCTTCACCATCCTATTTAGTAATTATATATGACAACAAATATTGAGCGCTCAATTACATATTATCATGGTGTGCGGAGCTGAAAATTGAGATGGGCTCCTGAGTGTCCGTACATACAACTGTTCTGCCAAGCCTAAATAAGTGTACTCTGAAAGAGGCTCAAAACTCCCTGCTGAGTAAGCTACCAGGCCAGACTAACTCCTGGCAGTATCATGATATAATACTATGCCTCAGTTATGTACCTCCATGGGGTTGACGGTAATAGTCAGAGCAGAATCATCCCAATCCATTTCATTTTCTTTACTTCCTTCATTGTCTCCAGAGCTGCGCTGATGAGCTGTCCGAATTCGATAGACCCCCAAGGTTATGATGAAAATGAGTATGCTCACACAGATTATGATAACGATAGTAGCCACACTTGGAACAACTGGAACAAAAGGTGGAAAAGGGAATGGGTTTATATTTGTCAAACAAATTGCTTACAAAACACTAAATACATTGTCTGGTTTTTTCCCTTCAGTTTCTCTGCCTTTGGATTGAGAATCAGCACAGCCATACAGTCTGCCTGGGACTGCGGAGAGTGTTGACAAGTGCCCACCTACTAAGGCAGGGCATACACGAACGGTGTTAACAGATACCTTATAATGAGCATTATAAATCATAACTAAAATGTGAGTATGCCTACCATTTGTTCTTTAAGTCACTTTATTCCAGAAGACAAGTAGTCAATCAGCGCAGAAATGATTAGTTTCAGAACAAATGTTTTTGCAGTAAGGTTCAGTTATCTTACCTCCATGTTTTCTCTTTCTGATTACTGCTAAGGCATTAAACCGGACTTGTGAGAAAAAGTATATCTCAAAGCTTACATTTTCAAAGGTTTCAAACACTTGCACTGTGATTTAAATCTCAGTCTCCAAGAAATAAAACAGCACATTGCCACTCTATTTGCCTGTGTTACAGCCTTTCTGGGAGACTCTTGAGGATTTAAGACATTTTTCCTCACTGTTCTGCTGCACTCTGAGAAGTCTCTGTCCCTACCTAGTCACAGGAAGAAATCTCTCTGAACTCTCTTATATTATCAGCTCCATAATTAGGTTAGTGGAGAAGTGCTGCCACTTTCTATATAGCTTTGCTAACTGGGTACTGCAGTTCCAGGAGCTATATCCCTGTATCCCATTTTATCGCCTTGCCCTGGCTGTAAGAATGGAACTCTCAAATCAGAACAATATTAAAGTGAGAAGAACGAACTATTTTGCAATATTTAATTTTGTAAAAATTTAATTTTAGTAAAAAGTCTGTATAAGTGTACAGAAAAATACAGTAATTTTCTAAGCATAACTGGATATAACTACTTATAACTACGTGCACTTTACATCAGCTTTACTTCTTTACATATGTATCATTCAGCTGAAAGGATTTCAGAATCTAGCATTTAAACAGGTATCTTTGTCCTGGGTTTAACAACTTTATTGAAAAGGCTTCAGACTTGGCTTCAGATTTTAACTCATATAGTCCAAATATTCAATTTAAATTCTGTACTTAATGTATACTAATGTCCCCTGCACATGGCTATAGGGACCTATCTTCTCTCCAGAGAGCTCCAGACTGAGGCCTGGACAGCAGCTAACAGAAGCACTGCAGCAATTATATATTTAAAAAAATAATACAAACTTCTCTTGCTTAGAAAGGAGTGGGCAGAAATTAATATGCCACAGAAATACAGACGTACAAAGACAATATGAGCATAAATATTATTCTTCATACCATTCAATACTTGAAATGAGACATTTTCTTAACTATGTGGGTCAGAGTACATAACCTTCAATGAAGACTTTAAAACAGGATACCAGTTTTTAATTACAAAGTACCTCACTGGAAAGAAGATACTTCAATGTTACCTTCTTTCATATCTGTGCAATGATCTGTGTGAGGTTTAACTATGGACTTCAGGGCTTTATTTGTTGACGAAGCTGAATCGCAAGGGAAAATACTGACGTACCAGCATCACTATGAGCAGTCTCTGTAAAGTTATCACATACCCGAGTTGTGAACAGCGCTTCTGCTTTCCTCTGGGTGGTGGACAGATTGGAGAAATTGCGGTTCTACCATCATATGATTCACATGGTCCATGAAGTTGGAGTTGGAGCTGTGTAGAATATTAACCTGGCACAAGAGTAGAAAGAAGAGACCAGATGCTAAAAAGAAGTGCCCTATATTCCAAGTCTGCCAGCTCCATACATTACACCGAACTGCGAAGTTCATCAGCAGATAGGAAAATTATTATACAGATCTTAAAGGCCAAATTCACTTTTTTTTAGCCTAGTGAAAAATACACAGGTTAATATATTTCTGATTTCTAGCATAAAAATGCATTCTAACATTTCTAGCTGTAGACTGTGGAGTGGCACAGAAAAGGATTTTTTTGACTTACCTACCTGGATAAGTAGAGACTTTTTTTTCTCTGTACTAATCAGCTTTTAGGTGTTCCCTGACAGTTAGTGGGAGATTTGTCACTCTGAATATTGACAGAGAATGTATTAAGCTCGTTGAGATAAAAACAAAACAGTAAGAGAAAATTAAAAGAGGTTTCAGTTTTTCCTGTGTCTCTACTTTCAGAGTGAATTTCTTTGAAGATACCGTCTGTTCTCTGTCCTACTGATAGTTATGTCATAAGCAAAAACCCTGAAGTCATTGTCACAGCTGAGGAATGCTGAGGTGAAAAGAATTTTCAATGCAGCATAAACATGTAAAAACTTTCAGAACCAATTGTTAAGTTTTGAGCCTGTTGCTTAGAAGGTCCTGCCCCTTTCCTTGTGGTTACTTGGCACCTGGGTTCTGGGCTGGGTAAGTTGATTCTTCAGAATAGGTCCACAGTTCCTGCTGAGATGCATCAGTAGTGATTCTTAGTCCCTGAGCCATTGTGCTGCACTGCACTTAGTAATGGCACACATAAGCTCAAGAGAGCTATATAAGTATTCCTGTGGTGACTGACCATGTCTGGGCAGCGGATCCAAGAGAACATGACAGATGAAGTCCATCCGATGCATTTGTTACCTGTATACTGACTGTCCTCCTCAAAGAAATGTGAAATCATGTAAATTACCATGAATGATCTCCATCTGATGAAGAACAAATTATAAAACTTATTGTAAGGTGGTAGTGCTTGGAAAAAATGAAAAGGTGAATGCTGCAGGAATAAAAAGTATGTCAGGTTAAGCTAAAAAATAACTAATCTAAGGAAAATAATGAGGCTGTAATGATTTACTTTCAAGCAGGTGTATAAATCTTCAAAAAGACCTGTAGGAGATTTTACGCCATGGAAAAACAATGATGATGATCTTCGCCTCCATTCTGTTTGCACAGGAGTAATTCCCTGTGTTACTGGAGTTCAAGAGAAGGGTCATCTCTATATATGCAGCAGAATAGGCAGTCCCACATTGAGGAATGCCCACAGAAGTCAACCCCCTATTTGTATGGAACTTAGAATTCTTCCTCTATTTGATTATAGTTACCAGAACCTATCAATCATTTTACGTATTTCAAAGAAAACTCACTGTCGCTGAAGATAGGCTAGTGCTCAGCCTATCTGCTGGAAAAGAAAACTTGACTTAATGATCACTTACCTCCAAGTTAAATTCATTGCTGGTGTAACGTCCATTCAGCTCTGAGCACTTGACTCTGAACTTTCTGTCAAAGGTGGCAGAAGTGTACCAGTTCCGATACCGAATCTGCCGAAGAACCTGTTCATAGTTGTGCATGCTGTCCACACCTGAAATGGTAGTAGAGCAGTAATAGTCTCAAGGAGATGCTATGTAACAAATGCTCTGCGCAGTACAGAGAAATCAAATGTTGACAGAAAATACAAAATTTGGCAGAATGATCTGAAAATGGCAGTGCTTCAAACATGCCCTGATAAAGCCTGTGGCTGATGCTAAATTATGTGAGAAGAGTTTTTGGAAATACATGTAGGTCCATAACGAAGAGGAACAACTACAACAGCAAAGATTTAGAATAAATTGCTTAGTAATCAAAAAAAATGATCAATGAGTTACCAGTACTGCAGGAGCACTGAGGAGTCCCCTCATCCCCCTATTCCACTGTAATGGTCCACAAGAACCTCCACATTTAAAGAAAGCAGTGTTGCTATTTTCTTTATTTGGGAAGTAGCAGGAGGGATGCTGAGATCAAGACAGGTGCTGTATTCCAAAGATTCAACACAGCCCACACAGAGACCAAGAAGTGACTATGCTTTTTGAGACACAGTCTCTCCTGGAGTATTTTACAGGTAGTATACCACAGACTTCTGTCTAATTTCTTTCAAATTAGTCCTTTCATTCTAATAATATAATTGTTGGTGGGAAGAAATAAGGGAAAGCAAAGTCCATGAACGTACCATAGATTGAATATCCTGCTGTGGAATTTGTGGCATCTAGATGTTTTCCTTGAAGCTCCACATGATCCAGTTCTAAACACTCTTGTTCAGGATCTAGTTCTGCGCCAATGACCAAAATGTCACAGAAATCCAAGTTGTGGAGCATTTCCTCTAATACCACTGGTTTATGGGCTGTGAACATATGGCATATACCATGAAAAAAAGAAGAAAGCAACCAAGATAAATGGTCACAGAGCAGATCAGTCATTTTATGTGCTTTGCATCAGGGCTTTCAATTTCTGCAATGATGGCTGAATTGTTTTTTGCCGATATTAAACACAGCAAATGTGAAGCAAATCAAAAGAGGAGTGTCTTCCCTGTTCAGATGCTTTGATGAGGACGGCCTACAAATACCTACTGAAATAGAAAAATATGTTGCTCTATAATTAAAAGGCGTTCAGGAACAGTACTGGAAGTAGAAAAATGAAATTTGATCCTGGAAATAAATTCTTGTAAATAATTGTTTTTCAATACTATATTGACACCAGGTTTGTATCGCAAATTCATCCTTTTCTCAAGGAAAACTGAACTGGAAAAATACATGTCAAATACATCTATGCTTGGATGATTCTCTCAGTCACTCTATGGCCCATAAAGAATTTGCATTACAAAGAACATGGCCATCTACCCAAGAACATGGTATTATCATAAATGACAAGATCCTGTATTGTGTGACTTGGAGAAATTGAGTTCAGTCAGTAAACTGACTGCCCTTCAAGTATGCACAGTTAAAAATAAAAATTCTATTGCTGAAAAAAGAGTAGCATATTGATTTAATATTTTAATTCTCTCATCATCTTAGCACAGCGTCTGGCAAGACTGCTTAACCAGCTCCCTGAGGGTACCATAGACACACAGAATGCAATCTTGGAACTTAGTGCGAATTTCATTTTTAAGGGTGTATGGGGAAGGCAGGCACAGACAGAAAAATCTTACGCCCTAGATTCCCAACTCCTGGTACAGTGAATTTGGGTATCTGAACTCTAAGTACAGCTCTAACTTATCCAAAATTGCAGACCCAACTCAAATTTTCCGGATAGGCAAATCTGACTTTGCTAAGGCTGATGAGCTGGACTACATGGGAAGCTATGAGACAGCCAAGAGCTGAGCCGCAGAGCGAGGGAAAGAGCTTTGCTGCACTGGCTATCAGTGGGCAAACAGGAGAGGTAGGGGCAGCAATTTTAGCTATTGGTGGGGTGCCACTGATTTCTCTACTGTAGCACAAGCAGCACCACACTGTCATTCTGGGGGCCCTCTGCAGGTAAATAAGATCTCAGAGCCATAGGCTGCTGCCTGATCTGCTTTTGATGAGGGACAGACCTAACTGGTCCTGTGACTGGGGAATCCAGGGTGACTAAATCGGCCTCCTCAGCCTTGCCATGTGCATCTCTCCTGCAGTCATCATGACCAGGTTATGTAAATTCCCAATAAGCGGAAAAATAGCTATAGGCAGATATAGGTCAAGATTTATGACTGACTGTGCCTTTCTCAGATATCTGGGCTGAGAGAAATAATGGTTCAAGGTTATAATGCAGGAATTCAGACTTAGAATTCAATAATATTTTGCAAAACACAGTCCCAAAGCCAATTATTATCTATCCATTTTAACCACACTCTTAGTGGAAACGAACAAGATTGGCACATTAGGAGGTGCATGACTTTCAAGGAATTAAACAGTACTTTAAGAAATGCTGCTATGTTCCTTTTCAAGGTGAGACTCAGGCTTTTTAGGTTACAAGGTGCTACAACAGTTTCATACTGTAATTGTATGCAATTGGTATTATGATATAAAACACTTTCTAGCCTTCAGAGGATAGATGCAGTTTCAGGAAAGTGATAAGCAGCATTATTACAGAGCATGGCTTCAGGGAATCCATGCCCCTACACTTCCACGTCATTAGTGATTTTATCTTTTCAAGAGATGCACATCTAGCTGCTGCTTGTTCTAGTCCAACAAATATTGTTCAGAGTGATTCCTCAGGTTACTAGGCTTTTCATTTACCTTGCACACAAATATCCAAAAGCAAGGTTTCTTTATAGACAATTATTTTTAACCTTATTTATGTTTCTGAACATTCACCTAGTGTTGAATAATACACATTTTGCTCAGCATTAGAATAAACTATCGTTATTGAAAAAAAATTGAAAATTATTATATTTACGTTATATAGGTAGGAAACTGAGGCACAAGATTACTTTGTCAATTATCACCCACAAATCAGTAGCAGAGCTGGAAACATAAAAACAGACTAAAACTCCAACTGTTAGTCAATTACTGCTTTCCACTTTACCAGTATAATCAATAAAATTCTGTTACAAATAGAGAGATTGTAATGAAAATCTGTTATTCAACAGAATATGTAAAGAAGAGTGGAAAGGAATTATTCTGAAGTAGGCAAGACATGAAATAGAAAGTCTGCTTTTTTTGAAGCACATACTGGTCTATTACTATTTAATGCATTTTTCAATGTGTTTAAATGAATGTCCTCAGTACAGCATTATTGCTGCCTAACATTGCCTAAATTAATCTGGATGAAGTGACTTCCTTTGTGTGACTTGTTTGCAGGATCCTTAAAAAAATATGAGGGGTTATGTTACAGTGTAAATAATAATATTTAAAAGAAATACACAAACCTCTGTCATGTTCTTTTGAGTCCGCTGGATGCTCCATTTTGGTGACTGTGCTGACAATCCTGATGTCAGGTAACAAAATAACACCTCTTTCAAATTGTTCAGCTGGTCTAGCAAAGTGGTCCATCCCACTTATTGTAATCTTGGGCTCATTGGCCTGAAACACCATTACATACGCATCTATATCTGGGATACTAATGCAGACATCTTCACCAAAACATCTGAAAAATATATTATTCATTAACTGCATGTAACACATTGCACATCAGAGGTGTGCGGCACTTGCACTGCCCAAAACCCATCTGATGACTCTCATCCTTTTGTACGGACTCAGATCAGTCTGTTCCATACTTTGACACTGCCGCACGTAAGGACATGAATCTGTCCCACCATGTACACAGGCCAGCAGTGACAGTAACAGCTCTGGTCCTCTCATCCCCTCCCACATTTGCAACTACTGAAATTACGTAGGGACAGCTTAGCAAACAGAGTCATGACAAGCTCAGTCCTTAGAAAGGTGACTATGAGAATAATATTTTGATGTTTAACTGATATTTAACGAAGTAGTGAATAGTTAAAAAAATGATTTAGATGATACCAACTAATTATAGTAAACAACATTAAATTCTCAGAGTGAGAATTTAAGAACATAATATGGTTAATTTGTCACGTGCAAATAAAAGGGCCTTATTATCCATTTAAATTGGACCCATTATGAACTTATTCTGGCACCCTCAAGTATTTAATAGGGGGAAAAGGGGCCTATGTTAGCATTTGCATCTGGATCAGCACTGTGCTTTAGTCCTGACAAACTCTGCCTTTCTGCATCTTGTCACAAGGCTTGGGCTGGCCTTGGAGTGTGCAAACCAGACTGCTTCCAGTGAAACTACATCAGCAGATGCTCTCCAAACACTTAGTGTGGTCAGCTGACAGCGCTAGACTAAACCTAGTACTAGACTAAACCTAGTATGTAGTAAGAACTGTACATAAAGTAGATGAGAGTTTGTAGCAGTGATGTTTATTTTCACTTTAAAGATCTGCTTTCACTGCACTGCACAACTTGCTGTAACGCAGACGTACCCCAGGGGAGCTCAGCAACGGCAGAAGGCTCTTTGGTTACGTAGAACTGTAAACATTATTGTGCAGGTTCTGTCACTATTGTTGCATGAAAATGGAAGGACAGGAATTTCTGTTTAACACCCAACACCAGGACTTCAGTGATGATGGTCTTATAAGGATACAAAGAGATAAAGACTATTTCAAGCATAGCTACAAACACTGTGCTTGCAGATGTGTCGTCTGTTAGATGTAATAGGCCTGCTTTAAAAAGTCATGGCTCTAGCTGTCTCAGAAGAAACTGTAACTTCTTAAAATGAACAGTAAAATAAGAATGCAATAAATGCAAGTACTGTTCAGTCCAGACTGTATGCTCCAAACTATAAAAATAATGCAAGTAAATTATATTAACAAGAAAAGTTTCTTAAAAGGACAATATCAAAAGAAAACTCCAACATAAATCGGCATAAAAGTAAATTAAATTCATCCTTTATGCTTAATAACATAAAAATATGATTTAGCGATGTAATTTAGCTAAAAATTATTCTTTTTACATGTCCTAAGAAGAAAGCAATTCATTAAAAATATTCCTAATCTAATCAGTTCAGTTGAAGTATAACTTACTGGACTTTAGATGAGACTTTGAGACGTCGTACGCCTGCAGTAGGAAACTGTCTAGAGTTGATGTATGAGACCTTTCGGAGAGCTTGATTTATATTCTCAATGTCATCTCCTTCCATGACAAGGACTGACTGGGAAGGGTTGAAGTGATACTAGAGGAAATGCATATAATTAGTATTTAAGGTACCAGGTAGAGAGTACAAAATAAGACATTTTTAAAGAATGTTGCACAGACATAATTTTAAAATCTAAGGATTTAGGAAAAAAAATTGGTTCCTATTGTTGGCTGAATCCACATGTTGTTCCCTAAAAGACGTGCTTGTACCAGTCATCTATTTCATATGTGGATAACTACCGTTAGAACTGATCCTGATTTGCTGTACTTTGCCCAGCCATATCAACTTTGCTGATACTATTTCTGCAGCTGTAGTATTCAAAACCTGAACTTACTGTCATCATTATTATTACTATGTAATTTTTTTTTTGGTTAAACATATAAAAATAATTAGCTTAAACCAGAGTAACATACAGAAGCATATTTTTTCCTGCTTTCTGTTTGGCTTTACCCTGGGATAACTTTCTGAGATATATTTCAACATGAATGAAAAAAACAATTACAACATTTCCCTCCTACATCTTTGTTAATGTCAGACACAATAAAGGGTACTCTCCTGTCTCTGCCTCACGATCAATAAGGGTGTCATGATTTAAGATGGAGCTGCTACTTGCACAAAGCCAGTTTGAGTCAACAAACGTTGCAAAGTCAATGGCTATTCGTGTAGCCCTGATCTTTCTCTAGTCCATTGCATTGAACATGAAACAGTCTTGCTGACCAAGAAACTTTGCAACTATATCCACATAGCGAACGATCGATTTTATCTTCATCATAATTCATCCTGATTCCATTTTTTTGGTCTATTAATTGGTTCAGTAAACCGTCTGCACTGCAAAGAAAACCAGATTAAGCCCCTTGATTTTGTACCCTACTGTTGCCAGCACAAAACATTAAGAAATGCACCCTTCTGTCACATGCAGTCCCCAAAGCTGGATATTGATTATATGAACATGTTCTATTGTATACAGACAATGGTTGTCTACACTTCCTTGCAATCAGAAAGGTTAAAAAGCAAAAGAGCAAATAGACTGTGAAGAACAGAATGAAGCACCGGGTTTTCTGTCGAATGGAACACAGAGGACTGGGTTTAAAGCTTATGCAGGAAGGTCATAACACACTGAAGGGTATTTTTTAACAAAAAGGAGGACTAACATGAGTCACAGCCTACATACGCTTCTTTCTCTTTTCAGTAAACTAGCAGTAGCAGACAATAAAATTAGCAAAAAGAGACTCTAGCTAGCTAGTTAACTTAATAGCTCAGCTGCCAGAACAGCTGGAATGCTGCCAAAGGGACTGGAGAAAGCCCTAGTCTGAGCCATTTTTGTCTTTCTCATTAAAAAAGGCTAAAAATAGCAACAGTTTAGACAGTGTTTCTGAGAGCTGTCACAGATATCTGAAAATTAGCCTGCAGACATAAAAGTCCAACACTACTGTGTCAGAAACTGTATTACAACTGCATTGCTCTTTCTTAGGTGGCTAAGGAATGAAGCTTCATGAGTCCAAAGAGCCCAGCAGAAACACCTTCCAACATCAGTTTGCCTACACTGAATCTGCTAAGCGCCACATAAATAGCCAAACAGAATCTGTCACCTGTACAACTGTCACACATGCTTGTCTGAGATCAGGTATGTTTATTACTGACACCAGAATCCCTTTCTCTTTATTAATCTTCTGTTTAAGATCAGGTGCAAACTGGCCAGCTTTCATCCAAGCTGCTTTCTGTCAGACCCAGTAAGAAACCCTACCACACACTCTCTTCTCACTGCTCTTTTCATTTGTGCCTGCTGCTGTTGCGCTGACTGTTGAGCTGGCTGAGGAAGTAAAAATGAAAGCAGTAACTTTAAAAAAACAGTGTATCTCATCTGTATTTCGGAAAATGAAAGTGTTTTGAAGTTTGGTGAAAGAAAGGAAGGGAGGAAAACAATCCCTCATCTTCATTTTCCCCACTGCACTGCTTGTACAGTAAGAAAGCCATGCTGGAGCAGCAGTGGGCAGTATAACAGGGATATATAAAGCCCATAAAACAACAGAGTATTCAAATATTGACAAATTTCAGGATGTGACAATAGGGCAGGACTTACTATGCTTTTAAGCACCATAGACCAAGTGTACACTGCTTTAATTCATGTAAAATCCCAGCAAAGAACTTACTGGTAGGCATATACACTTGCATTCCAGAAAACCCTACCTGCTATTTGTATGCGTTGCCTTTTAAAAATAGCTTTTACACACAAGTGTTACATTTTGCTGGGAGAGGCAACAATGTGAAATTCTTAATGATGTCCTCAGTATGATGAAGAAAAAAATAACTTTGGGGTGTTTTGCTCATATGTAAACACTAGAGCTATCAAAATTCCTCCTTAACTTTGCACTTTTAATTTCATTTTTACCATTGTTTTCAGAAACATATTGGTTATACCACACCATTGTAACTTATCGCCGAGACAAACATTGGAGTGTATTTCTGCTCAGTCTCCTATCTTGTACAAGGAAAAGTTTTAGCTAATAAAATGTAGTCATGGCACTTCCACTACATGCTCTGGATCAAGTGTTAGAGCACCTTCCTCCTCCCCACTGAATAAACACCTGTGCGGTTCCGTGGGATGCATAGTCTGCAGCCAAGGTATATTCCCAGTTTGAATTTGAAGCTCAGCTCCTTTGGAAGATGGCATTGTGATTTGTGCGCTAGGAAATAGCTTAGCTGTGTTTACACATTAGGCTTGTCATCTAATAATGGCATCAGTAAAGGGAAACTGACAGTGCAGCTTATATAAGTATTATAGAAGTTATAGTCACAATCCTACATATGTATCTAAAAGAACAGAATTTGTCTTAACACATGCAATCTGACCACTGTGTCAATTGAAACAGTATTTCCCTTCGTCTGTTGTTCTGTAACATTAGAAAAAATGTTACAATATCAGTAAAGATAGTCATATACATAATAAAGATGAATAATGATTTATATGCATATGTAAAATTTTAATTTCTCGACTTTAAATTTTTAAATTGTCCAGTTTTCAAGTCCCACACCATTTTGCTCTTGGAACACACTTTGAATTTTCATTACTATTGGATTGGGACTTCTTTCGGAGTTGCCTCTAGATGAAAGATATTCCACTTATGTTCTCCACTGCTTTAAAACTACTACAGATCAAAATTCAGTAATTCTTTGGAATCATGTCTATTTCTGTAAAACTACCAAAATAATCATGAGAACATGACCTGGTAATTATTATGGACTCTGAAATACCAGCAGTGCCTTACTTTCTGAACATCTAGCTTTGCAATAATGGAAACATTTTTCTTTGCAGTGTCACAGCTCTTCTACTGTTCCACTTTTTCTTTGCATGACTTTATGGGAAATTACATTGCTTCTGGGAGTGCATTTGTACTGTGTGTACTCTACCTTGGGCTCTCCACTTCATAAATCAGCTCTAAATTTTTATCAAAGATTATGTCAGTTCATCCCTCACCTTTATTCCTTGGCCAAGACTCTCGAGAGAATTAATATCCAGGCCTTCCTTGCAGGCCTGCAAACAGGAAATCACTTTCTGACTCTCAATTTTGCCTGGCCGGATAGTAAGACTGGCCAAGCTGCCATGGAAATACTGAGCGAATCTGGGCTTGGTGACTTCTCCTCCTGCAAGAAAGAGAATACAAAACGATTATGGATACCAATACACAAACCACACATCTATTAATTCACTTTATGTTTTAACACATTTAAAGAATTTGTATCTATTTTAGCCAAGTATATTTGAGATCCCATTTATTGTGATAAGCGGAATTGCTTTGTGTGTTATTGGGTGGTACCTAGTAGCAGCCTGTCTTTAAAATTCCTGTCAGTGTTTTTGCACTATTGTATGCAGGTGTTTATAAAGCTGTGATAACATACTCTGAGATGAAACATGGATTCCCAAATCCCTGTCCAAGGAAGCACAGCATTTGCAAAAATGAATTGATGAAATTATTGGAGTGATCAAACATGAATTTCAAAAAATGTTTAAGGTCCAATGTTTATTTATGCAAACACTGTATTTTCAAGTTTTCTATTACAAGATCACTTACACAGCCTTTGCCTTTCTCCTCCAAAAAACATGCTACCTGAAGTTCTTAGATGTGCTGAGTCATGTCTCTATGTAAGCAAACTGCCCGACTCTCTACAAATGATTATCTCTAAGGATACAGTGGAAATTCACAGCAGTGAACGCAGGCCAGTGCACAGCACTGCGCTGAAAGGCTTAAGGTGCTTCCCTTACCCAAAGCAGCTTGTTTGGTGCCCGATGAAGTCTCGTCGCTGTTTGTTGCATTAGGCCCATCAGCTACACTCTACCCAGTTTCACTCTAGGCAGCTTCAAAGGAAGATTGATCTTTAGGAGTTGTCAATAAAATGTGATTACTTACTGCCTGCACCAGTGATCATAGCATCTAAATTACTCTTGGGATATTTAGTGATTTACTCATCCTCCTCCAGGAGAATTTTTAAAGCTTGCCTTTCCTGCAACTGTTAGCTCTATCAGTGCGTGTGAATTACTACCTACCTTGAGCCTGAGAGGACGGAGGGAGGCACGCAACAGTGAATCCATGCAGACTAATTGGATTAGCAGTTGATAAGCTGTTGTAATTGGTAGATAACTCATCTCTACAGTGTTTGTAGCTTTAGTGTCAAACAACCTATTTCCGTCAGACAAGCTAGCTCAAGCTTAAACTTTAACTTGAAGATTTGTGCATGGATTGGAGTTAGGATAGGGATGAAGTGGAAAATTTTCTTTAGGCTGATGCTACCTAAAAGCCTGAAAACCAGCACTTTTAGTCTGTGCAGGATGAGCGCTATGAAGAAGACTTATTTTATATAGTGAATAAAATACACATCAGTGTACTGAGAGAAAAGAAGGTGTCTAAACAGGCTGTTTCCTCGTAGAAATAATCAGGTTTTGTTCTTTCATGTTAATGTTGCAGCACAAACTTCCTCTCTTTTTCACACCCAAGAAAGATCCTCAAGGAGAGATTGTTCTCCACTCTTTCATTCATTTATCCATTATACAGAAAAATTCCTCTGGGATGAATTTTTTTGAGGTTTCATAGAAACTTTCATGTATGCAATAGCTAAAGTGCAGGATTAGTTTGTACTGTAATTTCAGCCTTTCTGATACTCACCAAGACAATTATTTGGTAAATAGATAGTGCATTATGGGGACCTTGGCTTTTCAGCAAAAATGTTGTTATATTTATCTGTTTACATTGTCTTTAAAAGTATATGTTGCCACTAATGCAGCAGCAATGTATCTCAACAGAAAAAAGTAACCCAAATTAAAAAAAATAAAATGCAAACCTCTCCCTAAAAAGGAGACAGAGATAACCAGATAGGAATTTACCAAAGAAGGGAATCACGTTGTGCTTTGAAACTTCAGATTCTCATATCCCTAACAGAATTCTGAAGACAGCAAGTTCCAAGGCTAAAACACCAACACTAATCCTGGAGCTTTGAAATTTAGAATCCTACAGGAAGTCTGCCAGTAGATCTTAATAGTTCTGAGGAAATGCAAAATAAGAAGCAGCCTCAGATAAGCTAATGTATTTAAATGTGAAACTAGCTCATTAAAATGTATAAAGGACTAGACAAGAAGCTAGAACAAAGAATTCAGTGCTGTGGCTATGCCTGACAGGAACAAGCAGGATAAATCAGTTGAAGTAAAGCTATAAAACAACATGACTGGGGCTTACATTCATGAATAGGAACTACAGGTTTGGATTTTTTAATTTATTTTTGTTTTATTGGTTGTTCTTTCAGTTTGGATTAGTTCTGATGTTGTTGACAAAGCACTTACAGTTACATTGCTTGGTCATTTACAATGATAGAGTCATCCGCCCAACCACTAATATAAAAGTATGGAAGAGAATATGAGTGTTTCTAGGAATAAGCTTTTAAAATGCTCTGCAAATACAGGCACTAACAAAACCAGTGAGTATTTGAAGAACTTACCCTGTTCACAGGACTAAGGTTGGGTTTTGTGCAGATGTAGAGGTTCATTTTGCACTGTAAAGGAGGCGATGTAATCTTTGTTATGGGGAGGCTATCAACTGCTATGGAAAAAAAGCAAGTATTTCAAGAAAATGTGAGTGAAAAATACCTGGAACTAGCTAGTGTCATATTGTGTCATGGAGAAAAATCTGCAAAACTACACCCATGGTTATGCCAGGGCAATTCAGGCTGGGACAGTTGCACTGGAACAACTGACACCGGAGTCTGCACGGACACTGAGGGATGATACAGTCCGTCCCCCAGCCCCAAGATGAGAACATCTGTACTTAACCCATTCTTCAGAACTGCCTGAGCTGTTCTAAACTCTTCTGAAGATAGAGGCTCCCCAAGCAATCCACTCCAATGACCATCCTTAGAGTTGGAATTTTATTCCAATATGAGCTGTCAAAATATGGCCATGCCTTCCCTTTTCCTTTGCCAGGCTAAACAAGCCCTTTTCTTTACATCTTCCACCTCACGCTGTTGCTTTTGCTGGAATGCCTGCTATTATCTGAAGTACTAACCATAACATAGCCTACTTGTCAACTTTATATATGGTTTACATAGGACATGCCTGTTAATCCAGAACAGTATGAATACTTGAATACTGGCTTTTTCCACATGAAAAAACATGAGCACTTGAAGAGAGAACGCTATCTCACACTTTATTAGAAAAAGTAGTCTGCTATATAAGCCTTCCATAAGCACCTTTTACCAGAGTTAAAGACAAAATTATATACCTGCCAGTTTTATCCTTGAAGGTGAACAGAAGTCATTATATCTGACTCTTATCACAGCTGCTTGTAATTGCAGCATGTTGACATTTTGATATTCTTCTAACTCAGCATTCCAGAATCTTCTCAACTCAGTGGAATATGTTAGCTTGTGGATGTGTTTCAATTGCCAGTAATTTTTAAATTGCAAATGGAGAAAATCCAATGCGATAAAATTGGGATGCAAACCCCCAAACTCTTGCTAAAATGGAAGGAATGGCTTAAAGCCAACCTGCTACAATCCTATATTCCAGCTTTGATAAAAGGGATTACTAGGAATATAGTTTTTCAGTCTCAAAAAATGTCAGAAGAAAAAAATGTCAGAATAAATTGAAAATCCTCAGCAATTGGCTGCCTTACTCCTGTATTAGTGTTTAATTCATGTTTGGTTCTATCAGCGTGTTTGAATGTTGTCTTTCCTTCTGCTTCTACAATCTCATATTCTTCAAGCATTTGACCTCAGCTTCTCAGTGGGTGCAAATTTAGCCCAGGATTGCCAATCTCCAAGACCTAGTCATTCTAAAATTCTTAGCTCCCAAGATTAAATGAGTATAAATATATTTAATCTAGCATGAAAATGGTAATTCTGTAGCATGTTAAAGCACAGTGTGTAATTGTAGCTAATGCTGATAGTAACATTTTTACAGACTATTATCCACATTCTTCTAAATATTGATCTTTTCACATAAAGATCCATTGACCCTGAGCGTGATACAGTTCATGCCTGTGCAGCTCCACACGCAGCTGACAGGCAGCTCAGAGCCACTAACGTCATTGGGCAGGAGGAATGCTCATTTCCATCGTCAAATTCTTTGACTCATCGCTGAAATTACCACACGCTAAGAAACAACCGAGGAAAAGGCATAAGCAGCAGTTCTTAATGCTTTAACACTTTGAATTTTACTCTTGGTTCTGACACCAAACTGAGCCTAAGCAACAATATTTTTGATATAATAAAGATGATGTATATGGATTACACAAGCGTTTGGAGCAACAATTCAGAGAAAAAACCGGAGCTCCAGTGATAATGATCTTGAGGCAATCCAAGTGTCCTAAAATTTTTTCAACTTCCCAATGTCATGGTGTGTAAAAAATAGTGTTTTGTAATGCAGCATCTGCCAGTTTCTATCCAGAGGTCAGGCCACCCAGTTAACCTAGATCGCCTCAGCAAGTTTCGTGGGATTTTTTGCTGTCAGGGTCTTTATGCCCTTTCTTACGAGTGAGATACAGATCAGACACAGTTTGCCTCCACAATGATGTTATAGCATCAAGACCTGGGAGAATAAGAAAACCTACTCCTTGACTGCGTTACATGTTGTGTTTCACTCAGCTCTATGCTTATTGATTACTACAAATTAATATGCTGTGAGTGCTAACTCTTGGGGGACAGTTAAGTAGTTAAGACTTAGGTGAGTGATGCAACTAATAATGAAAAACAAACCCTTCCCTACTGTCAGTCAGGCAGTTCAGTTGATGTCTGCAGCCCAAAAAATACTGAAACGGCACTACAGCATAACATTGCTTATTCTCATTACAAACCCTTGCATGACAAATTTTCAAAGCTACTGGTTTTTTCCCTTCCTTAAATGTAAATGTTGTGGTCACTGTTACAGTTGTGAGGCAACACAGGCCACAGTGTTATTCAGACCTTGATGATAAAATTGTGTATTGCTTTTTCCACCTGACCCAGTGTGCACATCCCCTCCCAAAGTCTGGCAGATACAGGAGGATGGATGTTGGCGTTCTGGCATTAATTCAATCCTCGTAATGGGAAGATGGTGTCAACAGACTGTGGGAGGAGGAACAGAGGAACTGTCGACATACATAATTATGCTGTCTGACTGCTGAGTCATTGTCAAAGTAGTATGCATCACATTTTTCACTTGCTAGTCACAACTATTTTCTGGACAGGGATTCTTCTTTTCCTATGCTGATCTCATCTTCCTAGAAGTCTATCAATGCAGAGCAAGTAGGACAGCTTGGGCGCTAGGGGCCAAGGCCACCCAGGGTCACCTTGATAACGTGTTTCTGAGTTACTTTCCTTTTCTGCTAAGCATGAATGCTGGTGGAGGTGAACAAGTACAGCACACACACTGAGACCAAAACATACAGAAGGGTCCTGCTCTGGCCTGCTGGGCTTCCCACCAGATGAAACCATTATAGCAGACACTTGGGTTACGGTTCTGAGAAAGAGACAGCTGAGACATAAAATAGGCACAGGGCTCAGAACAAGCTGCAAAAAATAAAGTGCATGCTGCTACTGGAATTATCTAGATAACTAGAATTATCCGGGTCTACTAATGTCCCATGACTAGTTGCAGCCTAGGGGTAGGGTTAGGCAGGGGCACCTCCTACACTGCGGTGTGGGGGTTCCCTCCCCACAAGAACGTTATAACCCACTGACTGCTTCTGAATGCTCCTTCCCTCCTGTGCTGTTCACAGCTGGAGCCTGCACTCGCTCCCAGCAAGCCCAGCACCGCAGCATGCTGCAGCAGGACGCACAAGTCAGCAGAGGACTCGCGCACCAGAAAGGGCAGTATATGCTGCACCCACACAGCAGCCCTCAGTGGGGAGTGATCAAGCTGCCAATGAAAACAAGACTTTACAATATCCCTGTGTTTGACAAATTCCTAAACAGTCACAAGCACAGTTACAGTTGGTGCCTGAAATTTCAAACGCAATAGATCAAAAATTAACCTACTTAATTTTAGATGAGTAAGCTGCAGATGCCTGTCCTATTTGTGGGCAGATCAGTCAGGATGACTCCCTTATATACATGGAGTAAAACAAATGCTTCGAGTATATGTCACCTTGTCATAAACAGCTAGAATCGCTCAGATGAATAAAAAATTAGGGGGGGTTAAAGACTGACATGTAGCAAACACCTTCTGATCCCAGCCATGAAGAGGTTCTGTTAGATACAACACTGGAGAGTGAAGATTCTGAACTGAAGATTCTCAGGGTTCAGACTTCATGGGGTAAAGGCACATTCATTAATGAAGCAGAGTCTATTTCTATTACACTGTTCTGTTTTTTGGGGGGGCTGTGTTTGTTTGTTTTGTTTTGTGGTTTTTTTAATTTTACACTGGGTTGATATAAAGTGTGACAGAATTTGATTACCATTGAACTTTACAGGTATATTGTTTTGACTTCGGAGATGTAAAGTGCTGTTTGCACTCATTTACCAATCTCCAAAGAACAATCATGCCTTTTTGTCAAAACAAGTGACTTTATTGAGCTCACAGATCTTATTTTAGGCCTTATGCCCTACCCTAACAATGAGCAAGTAATTATCAGGGCAGTCTAAGCACAATGAGGTTTTCACTGGCAATGATGAATCAAGAGAATTTCCAACCAAGATGTGGTTCTTTTGAGACACTATAGACTCTGGTTATACTGAGCCAGATAATTAAGGAATGATTCAGGGTCCCAACATAAAGATTGAAGTGAATCTGGAAGCAGTTGCAAGACATTCTGGCTTTGAAGTCCTCAGGTCCAAGCCCCAGAATTTATCCCATCTCTTTATTATGGCAGTTTAGGGAGCTGGGTGTAATTCCCTGACAAGCAGATCGGCTGTTAAGCAGGATGAAACCTAACATAGATTTCAGGAGTAGTCCCAATTAGAGACTCAAGGTTTTATACTGTCAGAGCTTATCAGCACAAAAAAGTTTTAGTGGTTTTTTTTTTTTACATCATTCAGACAAAAATTACTCAGAAAATTACTCCTCAAACTTGGCACTGCTTAAGTCTACCCCTGCACTTGGCAGATATCATAACCTGATGACCTCACACAGACAGCTTTAGGCTTTAAGGATTTACCTGAAATAAGACAAGTACAGAGAACACTAAGGGCTACCTGCTCTTAAATATGCACAGGCTGATCTATCTCAGTACAACAGATCCATATTTAAGATCATTTTTCTCAAGATAAGAAAAACATTATAATGTCTCACAATTAAGCAATATATTTTTGTTATTTCTAGGGGAACTGTAGGAAATTGTGACGATCATGATAAAAAGCTACAATCATATATCTTAGAGAAGATCACAGTCCAAGTGATGCTAATGCTGCCCAAAAAACTACACTCCTACTCTCCAAATAACATTCCTGTGCTAGTGCATAGTCCCCAGTGCAGAAATTCAATTAAATGAGGGACACATATCTATACTGAGTTAGTGACAGATTTGAATGTAAATTCAGCTCTCCAAGAAAACAGCCCCCTAAACTAACCTTCCACATGTGTTTGTATTTCTGCTACAGCTAAAGTTCCAGCCAAGATCTGTGAAGTGCATTGAAATCTACTCCATCTTGGTTTTGATGAGAAGAAGGGCAATACAGAGAGAACACTGCTGCACTAACGGAAGCATCAGCACACAGGTATTCAGCATCACATTGTCTTGACATCTACCTAGGTGGTCTTGCACTAGTGGTCTTGAGTGATAGAGGCTGCTGCTGCTACACGGCCCACAGTGTATTTGGCTATTAGTGATCTGAGCCCTCTCCAGTTTCTAACTCTTGCCATTCTTCTTGCCTTGAATAATAAGTCGGTACTCTGACTGCAACTTTGTGATTGATATGTCAGCAGAGTGCTAACATATAAAGTTAATAAGGTTATTCCACGTAAGGACTCTGTAGAAAAACTGGTCTCCAGCCTAGGTTAAGGAAAGAGGAAATTGAAAGGAGAATACAAAAGAAAGAGAGAATATAAAACAAAAATTACTTAGAAAAGAAGAATTACAATAGTTGTCTGCTATATTCATGATAACAACGTTTGCCTGTTGACAGGTTTCTCTTAAAGACCTTCCCCTGCGCAAAGTGGCCAGCAAATTACACTGAATCTCCAGCACTCTAGAATGGGTGGCGTTATTAGAAATAATGACTTACAGTCACAGTAAGCTACAATATTACCTTGTGACAAGTCATTAACTTGTGTCAATACTTTCCTGACAGGACTTTGGGAATGATACATAAAGAAACAAGCCGTTTGGGGAAAGAAAGAGTATGAACTAAAGACCTTATCTTTTCAGAGAAACCTGGAATGAGTCTGTTTGCGGTGTGTGGTATGAAAGATGACTAGACTACCAAATCATGTAACTTGCTCCCTTTTTCTGGCTGCCTTTGCAACAGAATATGTAGCAATAAAGGGATCAGAATGGGAACCTATAAACCTTGGTTTAATGGAAGAAATTTCTCACTCTTTGTAAAAGGGTCCATTTTCTATGTCCTCAGATAAACTGAATCAAAAATAATGAACTCGGAGGAGAACTTACCAGGGTAAGCTCCCAGAATGTGCAGCTCCAGGACAAGCTAGCCTTAATTTGTTTGTATTGCTTAGGAGAATGAAACAGGGATTGCAAAAGCTAAAAGGGAGAATAAGAACAATTTTGTGGTTGATCAGGAAGTCTGATTCTATTCTTGCTCTGATGCAGATTTTTTTAAGTGACCCTCTTGATGCTGCACTTTATCCTCACAGAATAAGGGTAATTCTACTTCCTTGCTGCAGGACTGTGTTACCACTTTGTTGTTTGGAAAGCTCTCCAGAATCCTGAGCTGGAAGGGCAGAGCTAGACTATTTTTATTACTAAGAGGAGGATAGAAATGAGAGCTGAAGTTGAGCCTTGAGGAGCTCTCTGCTATCCCAATGGACCATGTCCGTTTCTAACATCCATTCAGGGAGGTAGCGGTTCAGAGACGGTGCCAGAGTCACACTTCCCACGTGTTCTCTGTGGTGTCTTTTGTTTTGGGAAGCACACATACAAGCAAGTCAATTTTGTCCTTTAGACACCCTTGAGAAAAAGTAATTTTTGCCTCAAAATTTCTTTTGCTATTAGAGTCAGAACAGCACTTTGGACCTAAATAACCCCACCTACATCAGAATCACACCTTTGACAATCATCTGCAATTTTGTTCACCGATGTGAACAAAAAAGGCCTTTTAAAGAAGTTAAAATTAAATTATGTCCTTGACCCTAAAGTATCTGCAGAGAAAGCTGTCAAACTTTACCAGGGTACAGAAAGGCTTTATTTCGGGACCAGCTGTACTGGCAACCCAAACCGTTCATTTCTGCCCTCAGTTCGTTCACTAAGAGTCTAGTTTGCTTAGCTCTGTAGTCAGTGTTGCCTTTTCCCAGGACTAGTGTCATTGGAATGACAGCTAAGAAGTAAGTTAGGACTTGCCATGCAGGAATACTGTGACTTTGTTGGAGACAGGCAACAGGTTAAGAAGTTTCTGTCTCCAGCTGTCACTGTTCCTGGGTCACGTGTAATTGAATCAACACCCAGTTTAGCCTAAAGACAATGCTATAACTCCCACCCCCAAATAAACTGCCCTCCCTGAAGTATAGCACTATTGAACATGAACTACACAAAATAAAACCCAATTAACTCTATGCTAACCATTTTGATAGGACTATTAATCAATGAGGTAGCTCTGTCTGGAACTTCCCTTTATTGAGCTCCCTGAAGAAAGAACCAAGGTTTTAAAATTTAAAAACAATATACTAGAGTAACATCCAGAATACCTTATTTGAAGTAGAAAAAAAATCATATTGATTATGCCAGGACAAAACGTAAAAAAGATTTTTTTTATACAACTTTCCTCATGCCCAATGTGTCATTAAAGGTGGAAACTATCCCCCAGGCTTGGTTTTAGGTAACTGAGTGACTTCACGGGTTCAGTAAACTTTACCCAGTGCCTGACAGACCCTAGCAAGGTTCTCTTCTATCACCTTGAAAGCCTGGCTCTCTGCTCTTTCAGCCATCTTCATTCTCTGCTTGTCTCCAGGCTGCCATCCACACAGTGGGACCCCAACTTCTGCCTCCAATACCTTCTTGCCCCCTAGAAAAGACTCTGCTCTTCAGGAAAAGGCTAATTTTTCCTCCTTTTAGGAGAGTCCTAGCACTCAACTTACATTATTTAAAGAAATATTGCATAAAATCAGTAACAATCAAATCAGGCATGCCTTTTACACTGCCAAGGCAAGGGTAGGGATGTCGGAGAGACCTACTGAAATTCCAACTGGAATGCTGATGTTAAAAAAAAAAAAAAAGGCAAAAAATAAAAGCAATGGTTTGATGTGAATGGGACAGGGAGCACATCATAGGCTAAAGTTTAAATTTATCATGTAAGCCTGAGAGATTGCACATGTGGTTTGTTTTCAGGTTAGATTCAGGTGAACAGCACTAAACTTAAACTGCTCTTATATTTCACTTGAACAGCTGAAGGTAGAAATAAAAACTAACCTAACTTTTCATAATGGATGCTATAAACAAGGCTGTAAAAGTCAGAAAAGAGTTACTCTGGAATTGAAATATTAATAATAGAAAGTATTAATCTCAAAGAAAAGAATTTTCTTTCTGTGCCCAAGACTCCTGCATGACATAGCTCTGAGAAAGACAAGAAGGAGGTGCAAGCATGATACTTGCTACGTAACCTCAGGACAAGTACCAGTGTAAGAGATGAAAAGGCCAGGGCTGAAAGAGTCACTTGCCTCATAACCTGGAGGGTTCTCAGATTCCTAGAGAAACAGCAGAACAATTCCCAGTTTCTACACCAGAACTGAAAATTGTCATATATGAAAGGGTAAATCCTTCATAGCAGTAGCAGATTTTCTTATTAGGGCTAACAGAGTAAAGCAATTACACAAATTACAATTGTTTTTGTTCTTGTTTTTTTCTGCTTTGCCCTCTAAACATGCTCCCCACTAGTTCTTAAGCTGCCCCACAGTCATGTCATGATGACTTACTTTTTGCTGTGAACACATCAGAATCGGTGTGGTAAGAAAAAGTAATGTTATTTCTTCCGGTTCATTTATTTGTCTGAGTTGAGATTGGTTTTCAAATAATTTGACTTTGATAAATGGATACTGGATACTCAGAACTACAAAATGGTTTAGTTAAGACAGAAAAAAATAAGTCTCGTCCTTTCTGAAGGAAGAGGTTAGAGCTTGTGTTCCTGTTCTGCCAGTACTTTCAGGAAAAGGGGAGGAAACAGTCTGAGCAAACCAGAGCTAGAAACTCCTCATAACCTCTTAACAAGGACTCCCCTGAATGGCTTATGACACCAAAATTGCTGCATATTTTTTACTGAAATAAATCATAGATGGTTGTAAAGTGGTTTTCTAATGCTTTGAAAATGCAAAGGTTTAGACTATTCTGACTGCCCAAAATGTATTATTCTAAGTAGAACCAGTTAAGTTTCACTGAAACATTTATAGTCAAATTATTTGATAGAGACACTTTTTCTTGAAATATATAGATTTTGAATGGAATAGATTGGGTTTATATTTGAATAATGACCATTCAAAAGACAGAGCGCTGAATCTTATTAATGAAGTGACTTTCCATACCATTCATTTAAAATAGTTTGAGGTGATCAAAACAAACTTACCACAAGATAAGCTTTGCCAAAAGCGGTGTCCTGAAATCTTGTTTCATATAAGCATTAAAAGTTCACCTTTTTGTCTAACACATGAGTTTATCAGAATCTTTAGCACACTCTTAGATAAATCTCGACATTTTCATGAGATTGAAAATTTGTTTCTACAATTGACAAACTCCAATTCTCACATTATTAAAACTGCAATAACATAATCTTGCAGTTTCACCAACCTTGTTTCACCAAAAAGGAAGAAGAATCTTATCCCAAACAGTTATTCATTACGCCATCAAATTATTCAAGGCAAAGCTAAAAATGTCTGAAAACAATTGCAACTTTCTATTTGTTTAACAACTTAAATACTAAACATCGTCTGTGGTCTAAATTTATTGTGAGTCTATATGAATTTTTTACCTTAATTCTTTCTCTTAACAATTTGAGATAAAGAGACCAAGATAGAAAGGAAACAAGATTATTCTTATCGTATTCAGCTGTCTTGGAGGTAGATGAAACCCAGACATGCAGCAGCGTGGCAAAACTGGCATAGCTTTTGCTTATACAATGCATGTTTCAAGGATAAAGTTACTACTCCACAGTTCTCAAAACCTGGCACCTGCATGATGATTAACATGAGATTCAGGTGGGGGCTGAGGGGAGTGGATTCCCACCAATACTGAGACTTTTAGGAAAAAAAAATCCCTAAAGACTGCTGTTAGAGAGTGATATAATATAACGCACGGATGAAAGAAGTTAAGGGACACAAGTAATACAAATAATGCACAAAAATATTTAGGTAGATATATGCAGAAGAACATAGTAATAAACATGAAGTAAAGGATTAAAATAAAATTTCTTTAACATAGCTACTGAGAAATGCTGATTTTTCAGAAGGCAATACTCAGTGGTTATTCACAGTCCCTAAGGCATTTGATCATACCTGGAAAGAACTGAATTTGTCCATTCACAAATCACATCTGCATTTGTTAACTCTGGAACTTTGATTTTAAAATACCGCACCAAAGCTACATAAGAAAAAAACCCAAGCCGATCAAACTAAAAGAAAATTCATGTAAATCAAATTGGTATCTGTCAACTATTCATCCCAGTAAACTACTGACTGAACCAAAGTTCTCATTTCTGAAGTGTTTGATAGGTATTTCACCACATATTTTTAGCTAAAAAAGGAGTAACATGCCCTTAGAGTATTAACATCTTAGAGCAAAATTAATTGTATTCTGTTACATATTTAACATCAATGAAAAATTCCAGTACACCTAAAGATCATCCTATAGAGATGGAACTGCAACTACCAGTTAGACAGGAATCAGTGTGTACTTGTACAAATGTATGGGATTAGTGTCACGCCGATTAGCTGGCTATCAGAATACTTATCTCAGTGATCAATATTAAAAATGTAGCAAATCTTGGTTTGGGGATTCGTGTGGCTTTATTCTGCATGTTGTCATCAAAGATTGGATCTATACCCCAAGGTGTTCATAATCTAACAGCTGGATTTGCTTCTAATATTATTTACACTGAACAGCTCTGCCACGCATAAGATGTCTGATTTTTGCAGATAACATAATGTAAATGAGCAGAGATCAAACCGGCAAACAAGGCGATAACAGGGAAAGGGAGCCAACGTTAAAGAGTGGGAAAGAAACACAATCTCTGTTGAAGCATTTCTTCCTAATTATACAGTTTACTTTGCTTCTTGCTTTGTCTTAAGTGAAAACAGGACACAGCATAAATAGAAAACCAATAGGGAAGGATAATGGAGAAAACTTTACAGGAGTAGATGAGCAGAAAATGAGGACAGCTTCAGGCGTAAGGCAGAGAACAGGAAATAAAGCAGTGGCATAAGGAGCAGACACAAGAACAAGAAAAGTGGGATTATAAAGGATAGAAAACAGGAAAAACTAAAATTTAAGCAAAGGCCCACACAAGTATGGATCTGGGGTTGTGACTTTTGGTTTTATTTTACTCTCACTTTTACATCTAGTCTGTGACAGGGTCAACTGATTAAATTAGTGGAATTACTGGTGATATACATTCAAAGTGAAGAGCAGAGGACTGGGCCATGAGTTGTGAAAGAAAATTTGGACAGAGACTGAAAGGAGATAAGTTCTTTAGAGTAATATTTAGATAGCTTGCTTAAAGTTGGGGAATGAAGGAAACAATTAAAAGAAGTAAAAACAAAAGATAAAGAAGACAATTTTTCACATTGAATACACAAACTGTATTCAACACTTCTTTAGATGATGGAAATGCAAAATCTGTTGATGTCCCATCCATTTTTTCCTTGGACTTGATTCATTATGAACTCTGAATTTACTTCTGATTTTATACTATACGTCCTTTTAGTAATTTATTTACTATACAGTCAGTGAGACAAAACAGATCCTTTTTGGTCTGAATTCATAATTCTACTGTCTACTATTTGCTGTCATATTACCTTGCCAACAAGCGCCAACTGTCAGCTGCATGGCGATGTGTGAAGGGTGGATAGGCCAATCATTGGTCACGAGGTAAGGTTCATACGTTGTTCCATCCATGTATAAGGTAACAACGGGAAACTCAACATTGACAACGTAGTAATGCCATTCTTTATCACAAATCTGAAAGACAGAACGCGAGAGAAAAATATTATTTAGAGCTTATTGTCAGGTGACTAATTTTTATATCCCATATGTTTTTAAAATTGTGCTGTTTCTAAATTCCACTCATAGAAAAAAAATAACATTATTGCAATTTATACGTCACTGAAATTAAAGAAAGTGTAAAACAATATTGATAAATACTCATGGTAATACATACAGAATATATTTGATAAATAGAGGCATCTTAAAACACTTTTTGAAAGCAAGTCATGGACAAAATAGAAAAATCAGACAATTTAGTATTTGTTCTGTATTTTCACATTTCACAGAATCACAGAACGATATGGGGTTGGATGGTGTATTTGTTAATACATAATACTAGTTTTTTAATGTCTATATCAACTTTTGAGAATACGAAATTGTATGTAAGAGACGCATACTTGGGATAGTTACTGGGGATCCTTATTAGCTTCAAATTAAGAAAATATACAGCACTTAGTCACTAGATCGATGAGTTATTATCAATTATTTGATTCAATTGTCATTATTAACTTATTGCATTAGTACTTAGAAAGTCCCTAGCAATGCATCAGCACCTCCACACTGCTAGAAGGACCTCTGTTATGCTCTGTATACACACAGATGGACAAGCAGTGTATGTGTCTATCTGATTTGGGCAAGAAACCCAGATCTTCCCCATACTCTATCTTTTGGCCTTAAGCTTTTTCCCAGATAGTCAGCAAGAGGAGGATCTATATGATTTCACTAATGTACATCAGATTTGAAAAGCAATGGCCACAGTTACAACATACTTTCAAGATGACAATATCAATGTCAAATCTCATATGAATTTCTGAGCTGGACAACCAGGGCTTACTGCAAGATGGTCAAATTTTGTTTTATTTCAAAAACGTGGAGTCAGCTGAATCAGTGCCTCTGAGGAGAGAAGTCTAGTGTGTAAATATCAATGCCTGCCCAATTCTTCTTTCCTTAGTTGTATCTTTCAGATATAAAAGTTCAAAGGAATAAATCACAGTAAATTGGTAGGACAGGTGGGCTCTTTTTAAAAATACAGCAATAGTTACAATCATGCTACTTTCAATTCTGTAGAGATACTTGTTTTGATGTTTTAAGAAATGGAAGTGCTTGAATGCAGATATCCTTGCTGTTTCATAGGGGCAAGCACAAAAGCGATGTTTCAACATAACACTTTGTCCTTGGCCAGGTTAAGTGCTATCTGCTGCAATATCTGCCCTTTGAAAGCAAAAGCTAATGTTTTGTTCCAGAAGACATTTCAACAAGAACTTAATCACTTCTATTTCAAACGGATACATTTATTACTGCAGACATCATAGCTCCACAGCAAGAGATAAATGCAGCAAGGGGCAGCTAGAGCCCTTTGTAAGCACTAGACAGCACAAATGTTTTCTGAAGGTTAAACGAACTGAAACCAAAATTGAAAGTAAATAAATTGGAAGACTGAAAACTTTATTGAACAAACAGCAATCATGAATAGTATTATGCAGTCCTCCCTTTCAAGGAAAAACAGTTTGCCAAGTTTCCTGACCTGATCATTAGAATGTGATGCATCACAGCCACGTGTCAGACATTTTATATAAAACAAAATGTGCCTGAGTTTGAGACCTTGCATGACAAAAACTACAGGTGTTAATACTTGACACTTTTCAGGGTACTGTCCCAGAGTATTTCTGTTTTGCAACCCTAAACTACATCAACTTGGGATGCCTCAAGTGCTATTAAATGAGTTAGTAATCCTTCTCATATTTAACCGAAGCAAGAGCACTTTAATATAGCAAACCCAAACCCAAACATTTTGGGAGATCATATACATAAAAAGTATGATAATGCGTAGCTCATCCAATTACTCTATTGACTGAGCGACAGGGCAGTTACATTTTTCAAAGAAAATGCTTTCTGGAAACACGAGATTAAATAAATTCCACAATTCAAGACTTCAGCAATGGGGCTCCAGTGCTTCCGTGAAAAATGCAGATGTCCACACTAGACAAAGGACTTGCTAACCTTTATTTTTACTGATACATTCTAGAATTGAATATAGTGCAAGTGCGGACAGCTGGTGAAGTCCTAAACCATCACTTGCATGCTTTTCCTTGAATTTCAACACATAAACACATCAAGTCTTATTTTAAAGGTAATTTAGGAAATTAAAAATCTCAGCTTGATGTTTCCTGAGATTTCAAAAGCACCCAAGTTGGTCAGGCGCTTAATTGTCGTACAATTTCAATACAGCTTAGGTACTCAGACACATGTATATCCCACCAAAAGATCTTTAAGTATCTGTACTGATATTCTACAAGAAAGCAAAAAATTATTTAAAAACTCTGGAATACATCCCAGTCACTCAGCAGCAGGTAGTGTTTCATGCCTGGCCATTTCACAGGCAACAAAATAATGAAATAAATAATTGTGGAGTGTAATTTGTTATGCTGTCATTTCAGACACCTTATTCACCTTCTTAACATAGGAAGCCAATTTTTTCCCTGTGTGCATTCCACAGTGGCAATGGAATGTAATATGATTGCAGTGAAGCCATAAAAATAAAATTATTAAATATATCAGTTTGGCAAATAAAGAAATTTTAATCATCTCAAGTAAGAACTTTATTTTAAAAAAATCTGATTTATAAAGCCAGTCTAATGAGATAAAATTTCAGATTAGTAAGCTTGGCCTGCAAAGACTGCTGGATGGCTAGGCTGGTCTAATCACTCTACCATGTCAGTCTGCCTCTAAAATGTATTAATCAAATCACAGTAAATTAGCCAGCTTGAGGTCTTAGTGCTGATTACAGGCATTGGAATATGCTTTTATGAAACAGATGAAAAAAGACTCAAGATAAATCCCATAAAGTAAGTTTCCCAAGACATTAAAGCTCTTAGCATCTTCTGATGAAGAATGTCAGAGATTTTTCTGTTTTACATTTGAATGCTTAGGAACTGACTGAAACCAAAATACTTAGGCCTGAGAAGAACGTGGTCCTTAGAAACAGTCTTTGTTGGTCTGCAAAATGTCTCTTTTTACAGCTTTGTACATAAGGGCTAGCCGTGCACACAGGAGACAGGAACTTTACAGCTTATATAGCTTTTTTAGCCTCACTTATGTCAGCTGGGGCATACTCATGGAAAGTGGATGATTCACCAGTTTGGCCAGATACACAAGGAGAACTTGTACTTGGAGAAGTGTCCCAGTGCCTCAGTTCAATACATTCATATTTGTAACCCTCCGGTTCGCTTCCGGAAAGTCCTCTGCGTGATGTTCAGCAGAGTCTGACCACACAAACAGCTCTGCGCATCCTGCCAGTGCTACTCAGTGCGTACTTCGAGTCGATCCCTTTAGAGCTGAGAACACAGACAGTACTTCCATCTTTCTGGTTTGTGTGACTTTGCTGAGGAAGTGTTCTCAGAATATACTCAAACATCCACAAAAAAGCAGTAAGAAGGAAGAAGAAAAGGAAGGCAAGGAAAGCTCTCTACTTACTATAATTAGCACTATTTAGCACAGATGAGAGACACAAGCTCCTGCTTTCTGCCTAAGTGGTCTGAACCATTTATTTTCAACAGGTTGTTTGAAGAAAGCATCTTCATCAGCTCTAAAAAACAGAGCATGCCACTCGATGCCCTTTGTAGTGTCATGTTCTGAACCTCTCAACATTCCCCCTTACTCAACGTTCATTAGATCACACCTGAAATGCTGTGCCCAATTTTGGACCTCTGAATACAAGAAATACTTTGATGAACTGGAGTGAATTCAGTGGAGGGCAAATAAAATGGCCAGCTCTTGCCATGTAAGGAGAGGCTGAGGGAACTGGGCTTGTTCAGCCTGGAGTGGGGCAGTGTTAGGGGGACGGTAACAGCACCCATCCAGTGCTGCCTATGGAGACAATGGACATAAATTGAAACAAGACAAGTTCGGACTGGAGATAAAGTAAACCTTCATTTCACCATGTGGACAGTCAAGCAGTAGAGCAGGCTGCCCAGACAGGTTGTAATGCCTCCATCCATGGAGATTTTTCAAGCCTTGAGAGCAACCTGGTCCAAGCTCATAGCTGCCCCTGCTTTGAGGAGCAGGTCTGAGATCACTACCCAACTAAACTACAGTTCTGATTCCATCAACAGCATTGTACTGAAGGTGATAGAAGGGAAACAGTGTCACTGATGTGGCATTCTTCTTAAAGATGGGAGATGTTCAAATCTTCTTAGCCATAGGAATTACAATTCAGGTTTGCTATCTTAAAGGTGATTGCTGTAACCACCAGGCTATGAGGTACAGCAGCAACACTAGCACTGTCTTCCTCCAGCCATATTTTGACAAAGAAAGACCAACCTCCTCCAAAGTTCTTGAAAGGTGCATAAGATGTCTTCATTCTCTGATGTGTGATGACTTTCTTATATAGATAACTCCATGACGTATGCGTGGGAGGTTATATGGACATTATTTCTATATGCACATTCCACCGTGGTTTGAAAAACTGGATGTCATTTGTCATTGATGCTGGCAACACGGATGTTTATGAATCAGATACGCTTTAAAGGATGACAAATGTATTAGGGTTTATTTTCAGTTTGCACTCCTTTCACATAAACATTAGATTTTCTATATTTGTACCAGCTCTGATGAGAAGTAAAAGCCTAGAGAGTCTAGAGAATAAAATCTGTGCATTCCTTTCAGAACCACAGCTACCAACTACTCCAATGGACTGCACAAAGTGCCTATATTCTAGTACAGAGGTGTTTGTAACTACATGACGTGAATGCTAGTCCTCTTCCAAATTATCTTCATGCTTTTAGAAAAGCTGTATCTAGGTGGAGGCAGAACAAATTCTGGCTAAGCAAAGCCTTTTTGAAAACTTGCTCTCCCCTACCCCATAGACTGTCACTTCCTTTATTCCACTCGTGCTTACCCAGCACCAGCTTCGCAATACTTCTATTAATTGCTGACTACTAATGTGAGCCTCCCAGCTCACAAGAATAAGAACAGAACTGCTTTGCAAAACAAATTTTTAAAATTCCCTTTTAGAAACAAATGACCCCAAATCCTAAATTCTCTGTGGAAAAAAATCCCAAGATACCGGTATTCATCAGTCACAATATTTCATTGTAAAAATACTTCAGACATAAAAGAGAAAATAATAAATAAAAAAATCCAACAAGGTGAAGGTAAAAACTTACATAATTCATCTGAAAATGCTAAAACGCTTTCAACCTAACTGAAGGGCTCACAGAATCACAGAATCTTCATGGTTGGAAGGGACCTTTGAGATCATCGAGTCCAACCACAAAAAAAACCTCGAAACAAAACACAACAAAAAACCCACAAAAACACACAAACCAAAAAAAACCCACCACACCCACCCACAAACAGACACAAACCAACAATCTCGGGCACTAGAGCATGCCCTGAAGTGCCATGTCTACACATTTCTTAAATACCTTCAGGGATGGCGACTCCACCACCTCCCTGGGCAGGCTGTTCCAGTGCCTGACCACTCTCTCATGGGCTCTTTTCTGTCTTTTCTTTCATTGTGATTTGTCTAGTATCAGCAGAACGATAAACACTTTGAGTTAAGCTAAGTTTTATTTTCTGAAAGAATTTTCCATTTCCAGTATTTGCAAGCAGCCACAGAGAAATTTATCTTCTAGGTAACTCCCTCATTCTTATATCCCTCCGACACACAGCCCTCTTCCCATCTGTCTTTCAGATACACTTGTTTTCCCAGTACCTCTATTACTCTTTCCCCTTCCTTTTAGTTTTAGCATTTTATGTTTTTACCTACAGCATTTAATCTATTATAGCACCTCAAATATTAATTAACATCAAAACAAGAAATTCAATACCATTGGAAGTTTTTTTAAGTCCTGGTCCTTTTCCCCTCTTTCTGTTTGGTGTTTGCTAAAATATGTTGCTAACAAACCGGTCAGCTGACTGGGTCTCATTCTTTCACTAATTCTCATTTAAATTAGACTTAATTCGAGTCTTAGTAACTGATTCAAATTCAGATAGTTGTGCATGAGAAGAAGTTATCTGGTATATTCTGGAAAAAAAAAATCCTGAACTAGGTCAGAATGTTGGCTGTGTTGTGGTGGTGCTCGTGCCCAAAGGTCAAATGCCAAAGGAAATGCTACTGGGGCTAGTGCATCTCCTCGGAGGGACACGCTCTGTGTACCTGGGCTGAGGAAGAGACTGGCAGTGACTAACGTGCTAAAAACTTGAAAATAGAGTGGTTAGTTAAGAGTGTAGTAGTCACTGCAAATAGCTGGGCTGCTGAGGCCAATCTGACTGATACTTGCATTTCTGTCACAGACTAGAGGTGTTCTAAATCTGCAAACACAGAGCTTAACTTTTTTAAAGTGAATAGAAGATATACACAGAAATCGCAAAGGTGTTCAAATCTCCTCCTCTCTTTTCCTTTATATGGAAAATATCTAAGTATGATTTCCATTAAATATTAATATTGAATGAATTAGGTCACTTCTACAATTGAATTCTTATCAGCGGAGGTGACTCAAATTGAAAAAAGAATGTGCGCTACTGTTTGTTCAACCTAACTTTGCAGAATATAAATGATCCTGCCTGAACTGATGCGCATCTGCTAGAGCATCACTTTAAGATATACTGGCCTTTACAGAACTGTAACTGTTTATAAGATCAGTAGGAGCCTTTTCTTCATTGCTGTTGAATTCTGTGTCCTCTCAATAAATCTACTTTCTGCTGTTTGGAAGTATTTCAATAAGTTAAACATTTAGGGCACTCTATAATCAAGATTATAGTGGAGAAGGCTATTATACTCATTTATAGCAAAATGGGATCATTAGTGAAGGAAGAACCACGTTCACACAGGGATTACAATACCCAAGCAGCGAGAATACTAATGCTTACCTCTGCTTGCAAGGAGGTCAGGAGCACACTTGGGATTATAAATTGCATATTTTTGTAAAGTAGCATAATAGAAAATAAGTCATGCTTAGTGTATCACTGTTTCTGTACAAAAATGTCCTCTCCAATATTTGTGCATGTCTAGAAAAACGCAAAGTCTGCAGAAAGCGAAGACGACACTGTTTCCACTAATAAAGAGTTGCAGCACATCATACCTTCATTAAGAGGTTGAATTATTATCACGCTTATTAATTATTAATGTTATTAATAATTGTTATGCTTTTATTAAAAACGCCACTTTCTCTTTGGATGTACATTTACTATATTTATAAATCTCCAAGTCCTTCAGCAAACAAAACATTTACCTCAAATCCTTTGTATGCTCCTGGACAGAATATGTACAACGATTATATCAAAACCTTAACAATGGAATAGTTTCCTGATTTGCAAGAATGTGTCAATAGAGCTGATGGAGGTCACCATTGTGAAAACTTTGTAAACACGTAGAGACAGCTCAGGCTCTGCATTTTTATCTCACTTTACTAAAGAAGACAACAAATGCAGGGAATCTCCCTTTGATCTTATTATGCTTAGAGGCGTTAGCATTATCCACTCAGTTACAGCACCCAGATCAAACCCTCTGCCCTGTTCTGAAAGCAGCCACATGCTTTGTAAATCTGCTTCAAAGCATGGCACCCATTACCCTTCTACAGAGTGCAGAACACAGATGATATTTGGATGGAGATAGGGATATTATTTGGAGTTTAAAAAATAACGTGTTTTTCTTTCCATCTCCAAAATAACCTTTTCTGAAAGAGCTTTGTAAATTCTACAAATTTTGGCATTGTTCTTTTCTGTTAGTGACACTAAATAGACATTTAAATGGTACCAATATATTTTGATAGATTTTCTTTAATATATTTTTGATACATTTTTATAGCACTGAGTGAAAGCACTGAACTGCAGACAAACAGGGAGCTCAAAGGCAACAGACTCAAAGGTTCTGAAGGACAGATTCATTACACCTTTAATCGGGACTTAACGAATACTGCCACTGTAGGAAAGCAAGTTACATATAATTGTAATTTTTAAAAAGAAAAAAAAAACATTTAAGAGTATCAGGCAGTGTAGTCATTATGCACAAGATTGATGAGTTTTCCATGAAGGCAATCCAAAGGTGAGCATCGAAAAGGCTTTCTCCGGTCCCACTCGGGGGCGGGGGGAGAGGTGGGGGAGTGGGGAGGGTGGTGTTTATAACTGTTGTCTCTGATGAATGGGAACTTTAAGATGTTGTTGAATGAGCTTTTATCTGTTACTTTAGAAACTCATTTAGTATCTTAATTGTTTTCCTATTGTCAGTTCTCGTTCACACTTCTACAATTAATGTTGTTAACATGTTAGTTTAAAAAAAGAAAAGAATATACCTTAGGCCATTGCTTTTGCTATAACTCTGCTGCTCTCTTTTGATTTCTTCTAATAAATCTTTGCCTTAAATTTCAGTAGTTGAGCTACCTGCAAAAGCTGATTAAGTGATACAGGGAAATAAATTACACAGTTGACTTTTTATCTCTTACTGTCTATAAGCACTTAATAATTTCTTTGTGGGTGTTTTTTTTTTTTATTATCCCATCACATCATTGCATACCTGGGTTACCTAGTGCATTTCTGTTTTCTAATATAATGGACAAATATATATTTCTGCTGTGAATATGCAGGCTTTATAGTAAAAATTTGCTGTTGTAAGAATCAACAGATATGCACTTCAGGTTGACTTTGTGCTATAGTGTAATCTGCCAGCATATTCATTTTGGGGAAGAGCTGGAAATAAACAAAAGCAAAGTGCAAACACAGACTAATCAAATTAATCCAGTAATATAAATTGTTATGTCTTGTAGCACTGTTTATTCTACCTCAGTAATAGGCTCTGTGCATTATGACAGAGATTTGCCATGTGTTGGCTTTACTTAATCTAAGCACTGCTGAAACTGAAAAGGATTAAAACATTTCTGGCAAAGGGTCAGTACATTTTTGACCACTAAGTGGAGCTGTGCAGATTACAAATATGTCTCCAGTATCTCCACAACCTCTTAAATAAAGCTCTAAAATATTTGTATTATGTACTGGATTTTTTAAAAATAATCTCTTTGGGTTTCCCTTTCTACATTTATCCTCTAGCAGCTTCCTCACATGACACTTTTTTTTCCCTGTCTGTAAAATCAATATGCCCTGCCTCTGAAGTAGCAATAAGTACAGTATGCATGTAGTAATTAAGGCAGGCTGGAAGAAAAATATACTGTATATGGGAAAAGAAGTAATCAATATACTCCCACCAGTTAAATTAACGGGTGATACACTGAAAAGTGCCATCACAATCTACAAGTTCATTTTTTTTTCCATAAGAATACTGTCACACACTTAACCTCCACATAACACTCGTAGTTTGAGCCTTGGCCTGCATAGCCCTGCTCAGATTTGATCACAAAGTCTCTCTGAGCAAGTTCCTGAATTCTAACAGGTGATGACAGGCAGTGAAGGAAAAAACAAAAACCCAACCAGACTGCTTTGCTCTGGACCAATGCTTTTATGCTTAAGAGACCAGAGCAACACCACTCGTCCAGTTGTTCGCACTAGTGGTTGTTACGTGAAGTAATTTGCACTCCTTTGTGAGGAGGCTTTTCCATAGCTACTCTCTGTATGGGAACTTGGAGTTCTCTAATACGTATGCTGACGTTATGTCAGCTTCATATATGGGGAGAGAATTTGGAAAATTTAATAAACACTCTTCTATATTTCTGTTTTAAATTTATTTCTTTTAAAACTAGCTTTCAAAGGCCTTAAAGCAGCGTATCTTCTGATCCCTGCATTTTATTGCCATGTAATTCTGCAGTTGTAAAGGAACGTGTGTGATCAGTCTTAGAATAAAGGAGATTGAACACTGCAAATTAATCTCTTCTTTCTGAAACCTCAACTAAGTATGAGAAGAACATTAACCAGAGAAAGAAGCTAAAGAGAGACTTCTGCTCCTTATGCAATTCTTAAGCAAGTTACTGCTTCCTCATAGGACTTTAGGTGAGGAAACTAGAAACCCAGCTTGTATTCCCTACCTCTGGTCGCATGCATAAAAGGGAGAGAAATCTCTTGAGATTATATTAAGGTGGGTGGGAGCCACAAGAATCTCATTTCCAAGGTTCTACTCACAATTGGAGCAAGTCCAAGCTCTTAAATGAGGTACCAGTTACATGCCTACAGATAGACAATATGCAACCTGGACAATAATGGCCCTAAAAGTCTCTTCATATGTCACTATATTGAGACCTTATTTAGAAAGCTAAGCAAAGCAGACGACATTTTCCATGACAGTATATTTTGAAACAGAGGAACTGGAGGTGAAGGATTGGGAGGCTCTTCTTTGCCCTTATAATCTCGCTAATTGAAAAGATAACACAATTTAATGCTGATTGTTTTAAGGTTATATTTAGTAAACCTTAGAAAACAAGTATTTCAATATAAACTATTCGGTTAAACATACTGAGTATACTAAAACTAAAGGATTTTCTCATGTACCTTGCTCAAGTAAATGCTATACGCAAATACGTACATATCTAATCACAGTCCTCCCAAACTAATATTTTCAACTGTTTACTCACTGTCTAGCCGATGTTTTTTCTTCTGCTTAATGTTTATACAATTTAGACATTTACTTTCACTTAAAAAACCAATATCTTCACAGACTGTTTAGGAAACAGCCCTAAGATTTGTTTGGTATTCTTAGAAAATATAGGTAGAATATGTTACTAGAATACCCTGAATTCTGATATTTATTATGCAGTATAGTTTATTTAACATGTCAACCAGTAGTGTGGATGTCTATTAAATCATTCAGAAAACTTGGTGAGGGAAGTACCATCTTTTGACAATTTTTTTTCTCTTGAGAAATACTCCAAGAATACCATTTGGTCCAAAACTAATTCCTGAAAATACATTTATATAGCATGCTTGCCAAGTATACTTTATAGCTAGTGATGTAGGAAACACCTTGTTGCATTTTATCAGAAATGCCTATTTACCTTATAGTGACAAATAAAAGTGATCCTTTCTCCTTAGCCCTCTCGCCTCCATGTACATTCAAAGGAATGAAGAAGGAAGAGCAAGCAGCTAAAAGAGGCGAGTCTGTATTTAGTGCCAGACTTACAGATGTAAGACATGTTTTGATCTTTGATTTTCCTGAGATAAAAAACTGAATCTTGCAGAGCTCTGTAGTGTATTTTATTTTGAGGTTGACTGACACAGCAAATGTCTTTCATCTCAAAGAAGAGGGTGAACAAAGACACTGCAGTCACCCTGTGGCAACTGGGGCAAATGATTTATTACTGTGAGTTAGTTTTAATCTCATTTGTGTATCATCAGTTTAAAAGAGCTTAGTATATAGATCTGACTCTGAGTTTTCCAAGATTTATTATCTGTTTTTGTGTAAACTACCTGCCCCATATGCTAGAGAGAGGATGTTAATTGTAGCATTGACCTCTTTACTAGATAGATTCTCCTAGTTCCGTGTGCTGTTGGCTTTCTGCCAGGCAGAGTAGATCACTGTCTTTCATCACAGTATTCTGTGCCCTCTTTTGTAATCACAATATCCACTCTATTACTCTATCATTTAATGAAGCCAACTTTATTCCACCCATGTATGACACTTGAGGCATCTGCAAAACAACCTTCAGACTATAAAAACTGAAAGGAATTAAAAAATCTAACGGGAAACCTCTATTCACTAGCTGTAGAAAAAGAAAGGAGGGGAGGGGGAAATAGTCAAAGACATCTCTTAGCTTTTGCAGTCCCCTGATAAGATCTTACGTTATATTACTACTGGTCCTTTTCCATCAGAAACCATTCTGTTTTGAAATATATCTGGCTATTCACCTGGATAGATTCTTCTCCTCTCTGACTCTGAGAAGAGACTAGATTACTCTGTACCGTACCTAAGGACTTTTACGCTACTGTAAGATTGAGAGATGAGTGGGTGGGGAAGGATGTGTTAAAAACAATTCAATGGTTCCATACTTTTTAGCTTTTAGTTGTACATATATATGTATGAATATATAATATATATACAAATATGCATATGCATACATATACACAAACTTTGTTTTTTTCTTATTACATCCTAGAGTGAAATAAATGTGAAAATAGGTTTGCAGAATAGTTATGGATTTTTCAATGTTTTAAAACAAAAAGGGAACACTGTTTTCAAAATGTCAACATGGTATAGTCACTAAACCGAATAAACCTCAAACAGCTCATATCAACGTGGATATTTTCTTAAACCAATCTGTAGTATTCTACCAGTCATGAGTTTCTTATTCTAGTTGTAAAGACTTCAGGGTACTTTCACAGATTGTCTCAGAACAAATTGATTTAAATACTTCTAAAAAAAAGAGAAATTATCAGAGCATCCAAAGATACACGAAAAGTTTTCAGAAACTAAATATTTTATAGCTGAGTTGCACTAAAATTGAAAGTAAAGCATTGAAGTTAAGCATAGCTAACAGAAAACTGATAACTGTTAACTATACTATTAAATAAAACTATTATTGATATTCCTTCCTCTACCTCATAACAAAGTCTTGGTAGGTAATATAAGGTAAAAATATGTGTATAAACTGTTATATGATCCCATAAAGAAATAGTCATGGGTTTAGGAAGTAATATATTATATCAATATCTTCATCAGTAAGGAAATTGTTCCTGGTCATTAAACTCTCTCTCTCTGCCTCTCTCTCCCTCAGGTAACTAAGCCTAGTGAACATTATTTGAACATGGTGTTCTGAATTAGGCCACCCCTCTTTCCAGGCCTTCTAGGCTGAGGGGTGGTCTTTAAATGAGAGTATATAATGGGTGCAGTTGCAGTGGCACCCTGTTTCAGAAGCCATATTCCCCTCTCATAAGGCGTTCAAAAAGTGATGCCCAATGAAGGAAGCAGCACTGATTTCACAGAAGTTAGAAATTCAGGAGGTGAGTAGACCAGTTAAATAAGCAGTTAACAACTTTCCATACTGTTGTCTAAATAATAATAATTAAAAAAGGTTTCCATTTTGGCCGCTCTTTGTTCTTATAACACTCGTTACCTTTAACAGAAAGCTTTACTGAACAGTAACTCATTGAGGTACTGTTATTTTACTTTTTTTTCCCTTCCTTTTTTTTTCCTATTAATTAACACCACTGATCATGAACTAACAAAAAGCAGAGAAGTACCCTGATGTAAGCTCAAACAGCACTTAGTAGTCCAACTGTTTGTCAGACTTAGTGATCTCAAAAAGAGTATTAGATAACTGGTTTTTTTTCAGCCCTCTTAAGGAAGAAGAGTCTACTAGGTATCAGAAAATGTTCATCATACAAAAAAAGCCCAGAGTTATCAGGTTTTCTTCTTAGCATTTTATAAAATATTCCTTTAGCAGTGGCCAAAAAAATCAAAATCTTCATTAGGACAAATACAACTCTTCCATAAATTAATTCATTTCCACGTGCATTCTACACAGAAGTTCCCAAAATAAAATAAAACGTAACATGGTAGAAAATTAAAAGAAAAGAACCCACAGCAAATACTTAGGATGCACTCTGCACATTAGTACCAACAACAAGCTGTGAGTTCAAACTCAGTTTTGTAGCATAATTATGCATGCTGGCTTTGCCTTCAAACTAGTTTTCCAAATGTTACACCGCATATGTTTGAGGCCTGTTCAGCACCCAGCTGGTTTATGCCTGATGTTCCTGATGTCACAGAACATCTGTAAATCTCAAAAGAACCACTCAGAATTTGTCAATGGATCACGAGCTCACTGAATCTCTTAAAATCCTGCATCCTTACTAAACCAAAACATTTTTCTTTAAGAATACTCAGATGAACAGTTTGAATTCCACATTCGTTCATCAACAGAGTAGCAGGAAATTAAAAGGTGAGTAAACTACCATATATAGCAGTGTTTATCAGAAGTAGATAAACTCTGTATTGCCGACACCTAAACTAGGCAATTTCTGCTCAGCTTTTCACACTTAACTAACCATAACCAATAATGACCAATTACATGCTTTCCGATCTCTTTGACTGAGAGATGATATTTTTGATCCAAACACTTTATAGCTCCTTCTCTCTAGTTTTTATGGATTATAAAAATAAATATACAGGCTACGACTCACCTGGGGCTAGAGGGAAGGGCAATGATTTCATTTACCTACTTTAGGTGTTCAAGTGGGATGTGCATTCTAGTATGTCTCCTCTTCATAAAACAGGTAGCTAAATTCCTTGTATAGTCAATAGAAAAATGTATATTACTTTGAAGACTTTCAAAGAGACCTCCAGTCCCCTCAGGTTTCATCAATAGAAAACGTTCAAAAGCTCACTTAGGGACAATATTAGGCAGTTAAAATGGAGGTCCAAATTTAGTATCTTGAGCTAAGCTGAGCTGACCCCAACCTGATCTGAGCTCTTGAAAAAGAAGCAAAAAAAAATGCTTTTACCATCTGTTTACATTTATTATACAATAACAGAAGTTCAACTTCAGAGTTAATTTAGCTGTATATGCATTAAACCATTACAAAATTTTGCAATTACATTTCAGCAAAATGATAAAAGTAAAGCCCTGCATTATCTGAGTATACCATGTGCAGTCCTAACATGGACTTTCTCAGCTTCTCGCTCTAATATAACGCTTATCGCAATTTTTTCAAACTAAACTCGTCTTAGTCAAATGCCAAAAGATAGCTTAAGCGTGGCACTCCCATATTTGTAGCATTAGTACTGGGAAAAGTCACATAATGCTTTCAGGTTAGGAGGTCTATTCGTCATTAGATAGGAGCTCTGTACGTACTGCACAAACCTAAATAAACGCTAATAATACAAGCCCACATAACATTTCCTCTGCAATTCCTGCTTAAAAATACACCAAATAAGCAGATAAGGAGTTCTGGAAAATATCTTACAGACACAAATAATTTGTGTATTTCAGGAGAAAATATACTAATGGATGCCACTAAATTTAGGAGAACTAGGATCCATTTGAAATACTACATACTATAAAGGTTATTGCTACGGCTCATAAATCTGTTTTAGAAAACCCCACATAATTTATAAAATGAATACTTACCAAATTTAAAAACAAATAACATGAATGAGATGTATCTAATTTGTGGTGCTAAGTTGGTAATAAAAAATAAAAATACATATACAGAAACCTCCAAACTCATTGCTACCGTATATGTCCATGCTCTAGCATTACCACCTTCTTCACATCAGCAAGTAATAAAAGCTACAGTCTAAAATTAATTTTAACAAGTGCTTAAATAATGCTAAAACAATTATGAGGAATGCTAACCTCATGTTGTTTTCCAGTAAGGCATAAGCTTCCCTTTTATCCCTTTTTAATTATCTGGAAAAGTTCTAAGTACACTTGAAAAATCAGAATTGGCACAAGAAAATTTACTCTTTGTAAAATGATATTTGGCCAGTGGAAGCTCCTCCTATTACCAAAGCCAGAAGATGATCTAGAAAAGCAAGCTATGTGTTTTTTTTAAACAAATATCAGCATTTGATCAGTTCCTATACATGTAATATTTATGGATGAAAATAATTATAATATCCCAGTTCTATTAAAGTGGGAACTTGAATTATGCTCTTTGTCATTTTCATTCAAAAGATCATCCTACCCATTCATACCTCTTTAGCAGACAAACTAAAAGCAGCGTTCTATTGGACGCTCTTCCTGCTTCCCAAATGTTTCCCATTTTAAAGGGAACAATTACGCTGACAGTCTCTGTAAGGTGCTCTGAGATCTAGCAGTTAGTATCATGTTTACTGCTATTTATTTGCAGAGCATACCAACATTCCACAAGTGAGTTATCTGCACATATAAAAGAATAAATAAAACTATTAAGGACAATGCAAAGAACTTTTCTTTGGAAACGCAGCATGGATTTGCCCCTTGAAATCTACTGCTGTGGAGAGCAGGAAAAGAAAGGGAAGAAAGAGGCATTGTATCTCCCACCATGAAATGCTGTAGCTTGTCAGGCTCAATAAAGTATTTCCTTGGTCCTGTCAGGGTGGGAAACAACTACTTTCTAAATGGAATGAGTGATCAATATTCTGAGATGAATGAACTTTCCACCTAATAATGAAACACGGTAACATTTTTTTAAATCAAGTTGAATCAATCCTTATCCAACTAAATCTGAGAAATAAAAAGAACAACCAAAAGCTTAGCCAGTATAAATACTACAAGCTTAATTTTCTCCCTCCAACTTTAAAGGGCTTATGTGATTTTTTTATTTATTTATATGCCAGATATTGATCTACACTGTGATTTGTCAGTATAAATTTTCTGTTAAATATCTCTTTGAATTAGAGAAGCTGCTATAACTGTTATATATCCAATTTTTTATATATATGATCAGAGACTAAAAAATGCAGAGACTTTGGGAGATAATGTCTTTGAGAATTATTCACAAACTGAACACATTTCCACTTAACAAACAAGAATAACATTAAGGGAAAACAACGAAAACCACCAGACCATTTCACCTACTACCTGACTGAAATAGCCCAAATGCCTCATTTGTTTCATAGTCTGAGTCCTGAAATCTGAATGACATTATTTTATTGAAGTTATCAATTATGTTTCTGAATTTTAAATATTAATTCTTTTACAAAGCATGAAACTGTTTTATTACCAAAAGGTACACATTATGACCACAAATACAGCAATGAGAAGTGACCAAATAGATTAGGGATAATGTTTTCATGTACATTGAGACCCAAATTGTGTTAGTCTTACATTCTTGCATTTTTAATGTTCTTTCTAAAACTGATGTATAACAAAAATTGAAATTAAGTATGGGCTTTTGAGCAAACTATCTTCAAAGACAGTTGAAATGAGCTTTTGGTCTGTGAGTTTATTCCCACCTCAAGACAGCATATGTAAGATTCTATTTTATTTCACTCATGAGCCCTCATCATTCATCTTTGAATCTTATCTGGAATTTAAATCTCTGAGATCTGCCTTCTGCTCTGATGATACGTGCAGGGATTCCGCCTGTTAGATATTTCTATTATGAGATTTGCAACAAACTTATTTTTTACTCTTCAGAGAGTTCAGTAATATGTATGGTATGCAAATGGAGTTCTAGTCGTAAACTAAATGAAACGTATTATTTGCTAGAAAACCAAGGAAATACTTTTCAGTAGGCTAATAATAATTAAAAATACAAAATTAATATAAAACAAGCCCTCCTATACTTTGCAATTACCTTTCAAATATTAATATATTATTTTTTCAATTTGCTTTCTATAAACCTGACTGCAATAGTAATACTCAAATGTTGAAGACTACATTTAAGTCAGGCATCTTGACTGCCCTGTGCTCCAAGGACTGAGTTTTCAGGCAGCTGAGAAGTCTGGCCATACTCCTAAAGGGTATTCAATAGCCCAGTATTTTTTTCTGTCTGAGCATACAGAGGTTGCACTAAGAAAAAGGAGGTTGTCACTATTCAAAACAGGATGATAGATCCTTCCCTTGCTGTTGGTGTATGAACAAATATAATGCTTGTTTCAGTCAGTTATTTAGACATGTTATGAAGGTGCAGAGAGTGTGATTAATGCAAACTAGACTCCAGAGACACAGCTAACAGGCTAGTTGTGGCTTGTTTGCTTTGCTTTTGAGGGGAAACACTTGGCCTCAGCTCTGAAAAACAGACTCTGAAGAGACCTCCTCTCTCCTCCTCCTTCTTACACATTCCCACCTACACGCACCACTCACTTTGTTAGACCAAAGCACTAGACTCCCCTTATCTATTCAAATCCCACGAGAAGTACTATGTGCTATTTTTCATTCATGAAATAAATATCCAGTCTTGATACCTCAGTTCTCACCTACCATCTGGAAAATACCAGGATTCCTGGGCTGGGTAGTCTGCACGCAGAAGAAAGTCCACCAGAATACTCCCTTGGGCTAATGACCTTTATTGCTGAAAATCGCTCTGCTGGCTCTTTGAAGGCTTTCCATCACCTGGCAAATCCCTCTTCAAAGGCTTGCTATATCTGAAGGAAGTGTTGACACTGCTTGCAAGCTTGCAAGGGTTGCTATAAGCGTACTCAGCAAAAGACGATAGAGCTGACACAAGCATTAAACACCCTTTCAGAATTTCCACATTTTGGGAAAGGTGATATACTTGAAAGATACTTGCTGTGTTGAAGGTGCACAGTGCGAATCAGAGAGAAAAGAATTCCTGCTCTTACACAACTCTCACATTGAGTGGATACCTCCAAACTTAGTGTTATTTGCATGGGAGCCCACTACTATAATAATTTTGAATCTTGCTGTAGTCTGAGATAGAGGTAGCTATAACTGCAGAAAAACACGTAAGAAATAGAGGCTCCTTCCCCATACAGATTAGTGTTGCATTTACTTCAGTTCCAGCAGGTAATTAGGACGTAATACAGAGAAAAGCAAGTGCTATTTTGTTTTTATTGCAGATAAAAGGTGGCAATGAGTCATATTTGGCTACCTTAATAATTTCTGTAAAATGAAGAATGGTTGTATATCCATGCTTCTGTATTTATACTCAAAGATAAGTCAGGAAATTACACAACCCAAATATTATGCATAGTCTCTTTACTGAAATGGTAACTGCTGGGCCTTTAATTACGTAGCCGGCATTTTGCAGACAGGCTGATTATATGTTATATACCGTACAGAGGTAATTAGGTATCGGCTATATTTGTGACTTTGCCAGAGAATGTTGTTATTTAGTCAGTATATAGCTTGCTTTCAGTACTAATCACAATCATGTTCTTAGTGCTTTTATGGGAGGAAACAAGTCAGCACTGGAGGCCTGCATTCCAGAATAGTTCTGGGTTGACATAAGGGACATAAACCAAATAGCCTGTGTGAAGATATTTTCAATATTAGCGTTGCACAAACCCTAAAAGTTTTATGGGCATCATTAAGTAATTATCTAAAAGTTCAAACATTTATACGCAGTTGCGCTGGCTGAAATTTTCCCCGTGAAGCGCTGTTTTGCTGATTGGAAAATGGCTACTGGATTACAGACATCATCCTAAAATAAGATTGCTATTGCTAGAAATGGGACAACTGATTCTTCAGGAAAAAAAAAAAAAAACAATCACTGAAAAATGCATCTTTTTTTATGTTTGGCAAAAATGGTTCAGCTGTTTTCACAACTGTATATCACTTTTTTAAAGAAAAAAAGAGGAAAACAAAATCTAAATGTTGAGGACAAAAAGTCCAATATGATCCCCTAAAGTCTATTGTAATAGACCCAAACCAAGTTGCATGGAACAAGAGCAGATATTCCCTCTTAACATCCCTAGAACCTTTGGCAGGGCCAGAAGGTAATTTGGGATGAAAACTCTGTCCCTCACAGCAGAATTTTGAAAATGAAATATCCCTCAAAATGAAACTACTTATTCAATACCTCTTTTTGATTTCTTCAACGCCAGAAAATACCATTTTTTTTTCATTTTGCTATGATACTGCTGATGGCAACTTCACAATTAAGAGAAGGAATGGCAGATGCTAAGTGATTCATTTTACCTGTTATCTCAGCAGTACAGTTTGCTTTCCCCAAAAAGATATCATGTGATTCTTTAGTAAAAATTTATCCTTTGGAAACAAAGCACAGATTTTTGAATGGCAGCATCAACCCTTCTCCGCTCCACTTTCTGTACTCATTTTCTCCTTCTTCCTATCTATAGTCACCCCTTTCCTCCCTTGTCTCTCCACCTCATCCCCCTGCATTTTCCAGTAGTTACTTCATTTGTATGTTTTCATAGCAAGAAATAAAGCTCTAGCTGTATTTCTCTCATATGATTCAGAGATCCTCATATTCAACATACCCGATTGCTTCACTGTTACTTTTCTCCCTTCCAATACTCTCAGTCCAACCCAGGAGCCAGCTTCATGCTTTTTTTGAAAGGTACTACTCCTCATGGAGAGGATTAGCTTGAATTTCATTGCTTCTTTGTAAAGTACTCCTCGATTCATGATTGACAACAGCGTTTTAGTGTTTACTGCTACATTCCATTCAGGTACTGGAAGTCACTTGTGCCCTATTCAAAGATAGTGTGCTGAACTTAAAAATTAATTTATAGAACAGATTTAGCACACATAGGGATAAGATAAAAAAAAGGCTATGAAGTGATCACACACCAACAAGCATTCTTCAGTTTACATATTGTAAAGGAATTACGACCATACAGACGTAAGCTAAACCAATAGTAAAAGTAACTGGCCAATAATTTTCCTGTGTACCATAAAGTGAACATACATCTTATATATCAAAATGCCCCAAAGAATTCTGATTTAGCCTATCCATTGCTATCAAGATCATAAATTCCATAAATCATAAATGTAGATAACTCCAAAAGATAAGTGGAAGTACACAAGGTCGAATTCCAATCTTGGATACAGAACTTCTGTCATTCCCTAAATACTACAGCTATTAATATTGGGAATTTTGCATGCATGAGACACATTTTCAGTTGTATGACCTTTTCCTTCTAAACAATGAAACTGAGATCAGAATTGGGTTTATGTACGTACAGCATGACATATAGGTAGGTTACACTCAGCAACTGAAGTATATTTGGAATATTAATGAATGATACCCATGAATCATTACAGTACTATCTCAGAATTTACTTTACTTGCCCAGGGCTAGTGATTGCTCTACTTGGTTTGTGATTAATATCCACTGTAGCACCACCAACCCTGAGCTACTTTATACCATTGCACAGGAAATATGTGGACTCATGTTCTTTCTGAAACCCAACTTCTATGCTGTTTTGATAAAGGAAACTTTATGAAAATTAAGTTCACATAAAAATGCCTCCCTCTCCCTTTTACTCAGGTAAGTAGCAGACGTACAGATATTAATGGGTGACAGATGAAACCATTACTATAAAATAAGACTTTGCTTTTTTAAAAGAAGTATTCTCAGGTTTGCCTTTTATGGAAAAATCATTGAAAATGCCAAGAATATATGCAAAATACACATTTTGATATGTAACCCTAAATCTCTTGTCTGTCTGTACCTGGAGGTGTGTGGATGAGAACTGTATCTCCTTTTGAGCTTTCTTTTTTTCTCTAATATTTACTCTTATTCTTAAAGTATGACAAAGCATCTTCTGAATCATAAGCTTTAAGTATTATGTTTTCATTTAACACTTTTATCCTCTCACATTTTAGCTCTACAGGAAAATATCAAATATTTCCTGATGATGACTAAACATGTTTGAAGGGTGTGAAGACAGGATGCACTTGGTGTGAGAAATCACATTTACACTGTATCCGTCATAGCAAAATCCCAGCTGAAAGCATAGCTTATTTATTGTCAGAGAAAAGGCAATTCTCTGGGGCAGCCAACTATCAAAGTGAATCTATGAGAGCATCAAACAGTGTGGGGCTGTGTGCTTCCCTCAAGTGCACAACAAGCACACACCAACCCATCCCTTGGTTCGCACCAATTGTTAATTTTTATGTAGCATTCCTGTTGCTGATCAGGTTAAGAGGACAGCATCACTGGCTATACAAAATAATAATACACCTTAAATTTAGAGTACAGAATATTGAAAAAAATACAGAAAAGAAACATTTGCATTTCTTCTGGCTACTAAAAAGACTTGTTTGTATTCTGATTTTCAAATTATGGGCATGAGGTAAGACACCATTAATGCATGAAGTCGTTCAGGTTTCATGCTCTGTTACTCTAGACATAATCTTCATTCTCAGTGCATATGAATCCATACGATACATCAACAGACTGCATGGATAATCGAATGTAGTAAAGCTTTAATTTAGTTTTCTGAGCTTATAGTTAAAATAACCAGCTGTACTGAAATTTGGAAATTATAACAATAAAATGAAAAGTTTTCAATTTTCTATGATGTTTTCTATTTCAAAATAAAACTGAAAAATACCTTGTGTGCCTTCAGCACAGATACACTCTGACTGTGCAGCATACATCTGCCCTATCAAACTAATGTTTCAGTTTAAAATAAATATTTTTGTAAGATACTCTTAGACTACAAGTACCTGGATATTTTTGGTGTTAGCAGAGGTATCATGGAATTGGAAATTGATACACAGAATTTTTGAAGGCACGAAATTCAAGGGAGATGTTTTTCATAGAAGTCGTATCAATAGCGGCCAGAGAGATATACACTTTTTTATATCAAAGCTTAAAAGTAGCACTTCCACATCTCGGAACTCAGGCATTTCTAGCAGAACCCGATATATTTAGTGTGCAAATTTTGGTAAGTATTGAATTGTTGGATCTTTTCTTTCAAATTTTCAAGCAGATGTTACTTCATATAAAGCCAACAAAACTAAGGAATTAAAGAAAGAACGAGGTACTGGAGTCCACATAATTTTAAAGGATAAGGGGTTTTTTGGTGGATAATTGCAAAATATGTCAGACCATATATATATCTCAAGGACTGATTCATTAGCTCGAAGGATTTCAGAAGGCTTTCAAAGGCTGAAAAGAAGGCTAGTCACCCAACTGTCAAGGTCGTGAGTAAAGAGGCACCTACTTCAACCTGTGGAACCTTAAATGTTTTTCCACACTTCTGATGAAAAAGTTTGAGCACATAAGAGATCAGAGGATTATTTGATTTCCTGAGCCTTTATGAAAAGCTGTGTGGTGAGCAATTAAATAGGCTTTATTCTTTTCCTGAAAACTTCCAAGGCAAGTAAGCAACTAAAGGCTTTGCAGAAAGACTTGTCTCGTAAGACTCTACCAACCCAAATGTGTTTCCATAAGTCCAAGCCATTGCTATGTGTAGAACAAAACTGAAAGGTGAGTGAGAAGGGCATGGTTGTGTTTTAATTAGCTGGTGATTAATGTAGATGCAGATTTATTTCAATGACTTTTGGTCATCAAGATAAATGATGACTAGGCTAGCCAGTAAACTTTTGACTAAGCTGACTTTTGATGCCAAATTACTTAACAAAACAAACTGCTTAACAACTATGAAAATTGCAATTGTAACTTCAAATTAGAAAGGCTTCTGTATGTAAGCATGTGGATAGTTGAATGAAAACCACTGTAACTGCTTAAATACTAAAGATAAGTCCATAGGTAAATGGTATGCCAGCTGAGGGCTGTGTATTTCTGAAATCAAAACACAATTAGTCCACTTGAATTAGAAGGTGACAGTCAAGGAAGGGAAGAACAGCACTGCAAGGAAACCAAGTATGACATTCAGAAAGGTCTCTTACAGCAGTTACCTGAAGGAAAATGGACATTTCCTGTTACCTCTGCATACAAAGTACTATGGTCTTCTATTGCATACACACTAGAGTTAGATTAATAAAATCATTTTTTGTTTGAACTGTAATACACTTAACTGTGATCCCAATTCTTCTATTTACTTTAGCTGAGCACTGGGTGATAAGTTACTGCAAGAATCTTCATTAATTGAGCCACCTTCAGTTAAATATTCAGAACACAGAAAATGAAGACTGAATTTGAAATCGGGGTCTGTGCACTGGCCATGAAGCATTACAGAAAACCCTTCCTCAGGAGTGCATCCGAATCCAGTGGTGTCAGCAGAGGGGCCTCGGTGAGAGAGAGCTTGAGGCCACTTAAGCAAAGAATAAAAAATGCCATGCAGGCTGTGTATCCAATTACAACAACAACAGTAAATTGCTCTGAACAAATCTGAGTCCACAGGTTAATTGGAGTAAACAAATTGAAAGGGAAAAGGCTGAATTTGTAATAAAACAATCATTGTAAGATTGGAAAATAACTTAGCAAGACCCTGAACCCTGATTAACTGCTTCAAAAAACGCACTAAAATTCTTCAGTGTCTTGAATACTATTAATGGTCTGTTTGGAAGAATACCAGCTCAGGGATTGGAAGATCTGAGAAGTATTAGCCTGCAGCTTTCCATCTTTTTGAGCAGGCGTGAGTAAATTAGGAGTAGGAACTCAACTGGATGCTGTGAGGATACTTTAAAACTTAGAAGGTATGCTATAATATGACAGAAGAACGTTGTGCAACAGATATGTCATAGTGATGTTCCTTCTTTGAAATTTACTTGCTGATGTAGGATTTTTACGATGTGCAAATACTAAAAAATAAAGTAATACTAATAAAAATACTACAGCTATCAATAATACTACTAAAGCACGTCAGTAATTTTCCTGAAATTATGAGTCAATGAAGTTGCAATTTTTAACATTAAAGTTGCACTTACAAACGTACAGTTTCAATGGAAAACAATTTCTGCTAATAGAAAACTCAAGTGAGGATCCTGCTTTTGCCTGCCTAGAAAGCTTCTGCAGGGTTCATTTCCTCCTTACAAAGAATACGCAACTCTAAAGTAAAAAATGCTCTTAAGACATGAAATTATTCATAAGGATTTCCATTTTCTAGCCAGCCCTAATAGTATTACTAAACTATAAATGGATTCACAATTATTTGTAACATAATCAAGGCCGAGATGCTGGTTAATGTTAAGTTTTGAAGTAATCCTGGCTCTGTCATGCTCTGGCAAAGCTTATGGATCCAAGCACATTTTTGAAGACTTCATTTCTAATTGGTGGCATTGGATTAAAAAACTGCACAGTTATCCTAACCTTATTTAAAAGTTGTTGACATTCCCTTTACTCTTACAGAGCCTATATGTGTTTGGTAAGAAAGCAAAAGTGTAGATTCTCAGCCAGTGTAGTAGCAGTTGCATTGAGAACAGGGCAGATTTACACCAGCAGAGGCACTGCCTTACAAGCTTTTCAGACGCTTAATACAGCCCTCGGGATTTTTTTACTTTCTGCAGCAAATAAGCCTAATATCTAATATCCTAATAGCTCGATATGGCCAACAGATATCAGTTCTCCTGAAAGTCTGGGGAATAAAAAAAGTGTTTTTTAAATCTCTGTCTTAAGACAGTCAGTATCTTAAAAAAGTAGAGCTCTTTTTGAAAAGTGAAATTGATCTTTCTTCAAAATCATGTAAATCACAAACATTTGGTTTACCCACCACAGTCACTCCTAATACATCCCAAGACTTCCGTAAATAAGAAAATTGGCTTGGATGATCTAGGGAGGTGGTATAGTGAGACCTGACAAATCCATACTAATGCTAAATGTCTCCTACAGTCTTAGGTGTGGAATTGTTAATGCCAACATTTTCACATGACAAATTACTGATATAAGCTTCCTTAAACATTAGCAACCATAATAATGTATTTTTAAAATATTAGGCATTAATTAGAGAGTCACACATAACAAGGCTGGAAAGAATTTTAAGAGGACATAAAGTCCACCTCTGTCTGCCAGGTTGCACCAAGATCATCCACTACAATATGAATAATAAATATAAGAAAATAAAATTTAATGGCTAAAATATAAAAAGGGAAGATTAGTAGATTAAGTTCTAGTTCCATTTTAATGCACATTTCAATAGCAAAGAACTTGATTTCTGTAAGCTTCAGTTTCCTAGTATAATAATAGTAGTTGGATTTACGGACAACAATACAACAGGAAGATTTCCGTTTAGGCTGCTTGGTGTGATAGACTGAGTTCACTGCAATCTGACCATAATGTGATCTACCATTTAATTTCATTTGCCAGAATTTCACATTATTAATATTATGCTCTTCTCAAACCAGCACCTGTTCTTGAGCTGTGACTCAAGACAATGACTCCCTCTTACCATTAATTCTGCTTTAGATATTGGCCAGAAAAGTTTTCCCTGTAAGACCATGCTATTTCCGACTGTCTACCAGTATCTATTCCATAAGAAGAGACTCCGTTCACCTTGGAGAACTGCCTGCCCTGAAGAGTCTTTCACACATAGTCACCCACCCCACAGTATAACCAGCCACACGCCCTGCAGCATAATGGGCTTCAGTAATCAAAGATGAGCCTCAAGAAATTCTTGTAGGTCATATCTAGCATTGCCATAGCACAATGAAAAAAAAAAAAAAATCGAACTAATTTTTTTTCTTGAGTTGAAGAAAATAACTGCATTAGAAAATAAGATATTCAGCTTTCAAATAAGAACCTTTTTATATAATGCATATTCACTGTTGCATTGTGACAACACTGCAGTGAAGCATAAGAGTTTGCAAACTAATTTGCACGCAAGCTGTGAGCTGCTTTTGTAGCCTTGAAACTCGTAATGTGTAATACTTATTTTCACAATAGGTTTCAAGAATATGGATGGCTTAATTACAGTTTTAAATAATGAAATTGCTTAATCATACTGACAGATAAAGAACCTGAAAGCCCTGATAATGTACTGTAGCTGCAGCATGTCTTTGTGCTGTCATGCTGTAACTTCAATGTGTCTTAGTAAATTAGATCCGTGGTTCGTTCACGATGAAATAATTCTATTATAATCTACCTTCCTTGCTGCTAAATTGCATCAAGCAAGCATGTCTGTTCAGTAACACTTGATGACTACAGTTAGGCAGCACTGTATGTTTATTTTTTAACTTTATAACTAGAAAGCTGCTCAGTTATGCATTTTTACATAACTGTTCATCACGTGCTTAAACATATGCATTTCTAGGCTTTGCTACTGCCAAGAGACTATCAAGATGTGGAAAGTAAATCAATGGAAAAACCACCACCATACTTTCTTCCTGAACCGCGGACATCCAGAAACCATGGCTCCAAGGCTGGAATAAATAGCTCATGCACATATATAAATGAATTTGTATTTATTGAAAACACAGGCTATTTATCTCCTAACCTGCATTTGGAAGGATAAAAATATCAGTCCTACCTCTGTGAAATGCTTCAAACACCACCTCAATGCTCCAAAGCCAGCCTACTCTTCTTGAAAGATAAACAACACAGAGGCCCAAGTAACAGATCTTGCTCTTCAGCAACATTTTCAAAACAGCTTGGGCACGTTTTGTACAAACTCTGGTGGCATAACTGATAAATCAGGGACAGTGTAAAATATAAATAGCCGATAAATAAGAAAAAAAATGTGACTATTCAGCTTCACATGCATAGCTTGATTAGGAATTTCTGTTCTAGGCTTTTTATTTCTAGAGTTCCCAGAGTACTGTAGAAACAAGGCAAGTTAACAGACACTTTATTCCAGTTTATTTAGGCATATTAATGCCTAATAGTAACTCCATACCAGGATACTCTCTATGTAAGAAATTAAATTGGTTTGGGGGCCTTCACACAGTGAGCTTTAAAAGTATAATACTTCTCATTACTTCATGGTGCTATAACCATTTTTAAATTCTTTTTCGTTCCCTACACAATTCCTTTCCTGTTATTTTTTTTTCTCTTCTTTGATTTGATAAAATAAAAGGTGTCTCAGGGTCTAAAGGGCTTGCTGGTTGCAACAGTTCTAACTTTGAACTTCCCTAGGTAACGAGCTTAACTACGCATGTGAGCAACAGTTTCTCATGTAAGAGCTGAAAGACAAGACAATAGGTACCATTTCAGCTCATCTTAAGTCTTTGGGAACAGCAGGCCAGCACCAACAGGTTTGAAAATCCTATACCATTATAATAAAACTGTTACAGTCAGAAAAATGAGAAAATTGCAAAATGCAGAATACAAATACACAGAAACATGTCCAAGTAATTTCAAGTAAATGCAAGTATATAAATTATAAAATTTTCTGCAGGCAGCTCGGTTGCTCCTTAAGGGTCACAGAAGTTCTACAGAAGCACAGAGCAGTCACTGCATTTCACACTGGGCTGGACTGCAGAAATCAGAAACGCACAAAACCAGGCCATTTTATAGCGAATACTTCAGACCTGGCCCAAAGGAATTTTTGTATGTCATAAAGCAAGTTCTTGCCAGCCATTGTGACTTGTTTGTCAAGATTTTATTAGCAGTGATATTGCAGTTGCATTAAATATATATATATATATTTGGTGTTTATTAGCACTGCTGACTCATCCTTGTGCAAGCAAAAGCTATTTTGAAGCAAGATGTTGAATAAAAATTTATCAAAATACCATTTAAAGATGGAAACTGGTAAATAAAATGTGTCAGAACAGACAGGGCTATAATGTAAGACACTTGGATTGCCGTGGATGCTGCAAAGACTTCTTAAATCCTGGAATTATTTAATCTCTGTTGCAGGACTAGCATGATAAGTTTATCATTTATCTCTTACTGGCTCTATAGGAAAACACCTAACTTACTTCTTTCTGTAGTTTTATTATTGATGTATGCATAGAGAGAAGTGCAGGTCTGCATATCAATTTGTAAAATGAGTGACTAAGAGCATAAGAAACTCTTTTGAGCTTCAAGTAAAAATTAACAACTAAACTCCATCATTAAAAAAAAGCCAACTTCGATAGGGCATCATGTTGGAAAGTATGGGACTGACAAGCCTAAATTCCTTTATCTAGAGGTGAAATTCAGCACACAGAGATGATGAGAGCTTGCACCATCCTATCTCCTCTGTGTATCCTTAATCGTCTAGGACTGAGAATACTACTTACTTTCCATAAATATTCTCTCATTTCCCTTCTCTCTGAGCCTCTCAAGAAGGATGCTACAAGAGCTTTCATAATGTGAAGATTGTCTTCTCTAAACTAGATGCACACAACTAACCAGATTCTAAAAATCCAGTGTATAAGAACAACTTTCACTCACAAATGCTGTAATTTAATGGAAATATGTAATTTAAGTAAGAAAAAGTCCAGATACTAAATCGTCTTCATTTTGCCTTCTTACCATGTAACATACGTTTCTTCAAAAGTCAGTTCCTGCTCTATCATGTCCTTGTAACAGTTGCTTATTTTAAAATGTAAAGTAGGAACGAAGGGCTTGACTGGACAAGACTGTTCTACAGGTAGAAGACCCTATTGTGTGTGGCCCATGAAGCTGTTAAATGCAAATGGAGGCCTTGCCTTGATCCTTCATCATCTGCGTGCGCACACAGAGACAGAATGCATCATATTCAGATTTATGCATCATATTCAGATTTATCTAAACCTTTCTCTCGTTCCAATCTGAAAGTAATTGTTTGGGGGTTTTCAACAATGAAAAGCACCACAGGCTTATTTTGGGTTATTCGGAACATTTTATCTCATCTTAGAAAAGAAACAATAACTTTCTGCATGTTTATCTATTTTTTGCTGACTTAGAATGACTCCAGATCATGCAGTGCATTCCCTGTTTTTTTAAGGAGATCAATAGCAATTTTGCCTCTGGGCTAGAAAACTATTTTCAGGATGGTAACATGAGTATAAAACAGAAAATAATTTCCCATTGTCAATAAAAACAAGTACATGAAAAAAAGTTCATCCCTGGCTAAGATCCCTTCTTCCACTCAAAAAAGTGTTCCTATTCTGTTTATTTAGGGGAAGGAAAAAATACCTCTTGAGTTGACTATCCTTAATATTAGTATGAGAAATGTAATATTCATGATTAACAGTGTGAAATACATCATGTATTGTCCTATTTAATGTTATATTTTCCACTGTCACCAAAGGTTTGAATGCCTTGGTTCATTACTCAAACTATTATTTTGATTTGGTTCTGTGTGGGCTATAGAAAACAACAGTTAAAATGAACAGCAATTGAGGGAAAAAGGACAGAAATTGAGGGAGAGAGTTCTCTCTCTATTAACTAGAAATGGGGAACACACAATAATTGTTACTTCTTATAACAGAAATTCAAGGATCAAAAGAGGTTTTTCCTTCAGATGACAATGAAGGAAAGGGGCACTAGTTTGAACCTTTAAAGTAGAGTTGCTAACAGAGTTCCCTGAAGTACTTTTCAAAATATCTTTGCATTGAAAGAAAAGAAATGGGAAGACTTGATTTTTGGTTGGTTTTTTTTTTTTTTTTTTAAACATCTCTCAGGTGAAATCCTGCCCTTGTTAAAATCAATAAACATTTTCCCACTGATTCCAACAGAATTCCATTTCTAATAAACTGATTTCTTTTGCGATGCCGGTATACTCGCATCAAGGAATTTGACAAGGCTTGACAAAGCACCAGCGGCTGAAGGGAAATGTGATCAGAGACGTGAGTTAAGTTCACCAAGTCTCCAAGGGTACTTTTGTGCTCTATGGAGCTCAAAAGGCTCAGGCCCCCACCACAGCCACCCCATACACAGTTATTCCCTGTGTGCAAGAGGAGGCTGTACAATCTGATCATTTTCTTAAAACCAGTCACGCGTCTATAAGGTGAGCATATAGGCATATGAGCATCCCAATAGAAGGGAACCCTTACAAATCATCACAGCTTTCTAAGAAAAACAAAGAAATATTTTTTGTATTTCATATGTTATTTTTACATGGCTCAAATTTATATTTGGCTGCCTAAATCATTCACTTAAAACCCACCTGTGTTCCTACCCATTTGAAACAATTAGGTGATGATTTAGGTGCCTTTTACTGACTTTGGTGAAAAAACTTTTTGTAATAGGCGCTCAGGTCTAAAGAGTGTCTTATAGTTAAGCCTGAGAAAATAAATGATAAAAATGTTCACAAACACATCACGATACTCAATTCAAACCTTTGCATGGGAAACTCAGAAAAAAGGTCATGAGTCTGAAAGAAGGGAAACATCTGCACTTCCAAGGAAATGGGAATAAGTAAAAGGAACAAACCACTTCTAATCAGGCATCTATTTCAATTGTTTGGGAAAACCATACAGTTTTTATCACCCAGCATCTATTAGAGACACTGATTACTTGACATGGTTCTTTCTGTACCGTTTCTTCCAGATTCCTACTAATGGATTCTCTCACAACTAAGAAGGTTAATTTCCAAAAGGATGAAAGTGGGGGAAAACCCTAACTATATCAGTTTCTTTTTTTCTTGTGTTTCTTATAAGTAACAAGGACACCTTCAGTTTAAAGTCTGTTACCTCTGATTACTAGCACTTTTTGCCGACATCCTCATCTCGCACGTTAGCAGGTTAATACAAAAGGCACATATGCCCAGTGTTATGGCACTCTCAGATCATGCATCCTTGGCACAGTAAGCAAAAAAATTAGCCTAGCAAAGTCCATTCATTTTAATGTAACAAACAGGGCTAAATACACTGAAAGCCATACTGAAAAGAAATCCTTAGGTCTATGAACTAACGTAAAGGCACAATCTTCCCAAAGCTAACTTGGCAGCCACTGCTATATGGGGGTTTCAGACACTTGCTATGCATGACAGTTATGATAGCTACACTGGCTTCAGGTGCATGGCTCAGGTGTAGCTTTATAAAATATTATGTGACTTCTTGTATTCAGGCCAGAACAGTCTGCAACTAAGATATGTGCCACACCCACCTGCCACAGAAACGAGATCTAGAGAATTAAATTAAATTTGGAATGACAATAAGCTCACATTCTTGGTCAGTGCCTTAAAAGAATGAGTAGTCTTGTGGACTAGGTAGAGCCCAAAGCAGCTGGTATAATAAATGTTACTACTCTGCAGTAAGAATGATAAATGATTTCACTAGTTTATGCTTCACCCTATCCCAAGGTCACCGGACTCCTCTCAGCTCAAACAAGTTATGGATCGTCGCAATAATAAAGTGAGCTCAGCAATAAAGTACTCTGCCACATTTTGCTCTACTATGGCTGTGGCAACCTTTGAACTGTCTTCCAGAGTCACATATGCAATGCCATCGACAGCAGCCCATGTCACAGTGCACTGCAGATGGTGAAAAACTGTACAAGTTAGACACAGCTTAATTCCTGTACTTTTCTTTAAAAACCGAGGAATCTGAGGCTGTTTCACTACAGAATGAATGGTTCTGGGGATTAGATTTCCAGAGGCATTTCAGTATCTAAATATGCAAATAATCACCTGGTGGGATTTTCAGAAGTGTCTAGAGCACTTAATCTACATTTGAAAATCTAGCCCTATCTTCTTTTCATATTGAGATCCAGAGGAGTTTGCAGTGGGATGCTATCTTGCTTTTTGATGTGGTTTTAAAATATTCCGTGTTTTCTAAGGTAGACCATTCTAGGTAGGTAGTTAGAAGCTGGCATAATTTTGAAATGAAAGTTTCTGACTGTCTTGTCTTCAAAATCATGCAAGTTCCTTACCAGCCCACTATTCACATATGTTTTATTTTCTGTTTGTTTTAATTCACTTTACTATATAAGCCAGATGGAGCATTGAAGAAGAGGTAAAGAAGCAATCTTTACCAGGTCCCTTCATGACAAAACTTACAATAGTATCACCGTGACAATATAAATCAGTAATCATGGAAATCTGGTCACACAACCCCAAACAAATTTTATTTATACTTTAATCTTACCTTCTTTCTCAGCTAGAAAGAGCAGTTGAAACTCTACTGTGGAAATGAACTGACAGTAGCTGAATGAAAGGAAATGAATGACGTGACCTAAAGAATCTTTTCTATCTCTCGTTTCCATGATACAGGAGTTTTCAATAGTAGTTTGGAAGGTGCTCCCTTCAGTGCCCAACTGCAGCTCAGCTTTTCTGTAGCGCTACAATTTGGGAGCATATTTTAGATGACACAAATAATTATTGGCAGACAATGAAATATATTGTTTAGAACCAAGCAGTAGAAATTAAAAGAGGTCATGTGTCAAGCACTACTTTGGACTGCCTTTAGTATATGCTTTTGCTGAGAGGGCTTCAACAAAATAACTTCTCTCCAGAAATGTAACTCAGAGTACAATCTCAAAATTTCTCCAAGGACTTATTCAATCATCCCTACTTGGAATCTTTGGGTTCCTCTAGGATTTATATCACATACAATGAGTTCCTTTCACCAGATATTTGGGATTCTACTTAGAAGTCAGCTGAAAATGTGAGAAGTTGTCTACTGGTGCAACTCCCCTAGATTTATTAATTTCAGACAAAATCTGTAGACTTGCCTAAGGTATTACTTATCTCTTGTTAGAGAAAAAATACCACTTGTACTTAACAAGTTAGATACACACATTCTTAGCAGTTGCTTAGAAACAACGCACCCTCAAATTTATTCAGATTTCACAAATCAACAGACCACCCAGAAGTAGTTTTCTGATATGAGTAGCACTTTGTGCAAGGAAAAAATACTATCAAAATAGAAATAGTGTATGTTGCTCATCAATAACATGGATGCTAATCAAATTCCAGTGCAAGGCTAATCACACACAAAAATTTCCTTGATATGAAAACCAATAGTTCAGGATACACTGTCTTTTTTATGATATAAAAAGAAAAAAATAATCGGAAAGATGTTAGCATTCCTGTACTTTCCAGTTTATGCCATTTACCCTGTTTGTTTTTTTAAAGTATGGAAATGATGTGGAGAAAGTAGAGTAAGAATAAAGTAATTGTATATAGCAATAGAGATGAAAAGGTTCTTTCACACAATCAAATACATCCCTGTCATTGGAATATTATCTTTGACAGTACATTTTTCCAGTATTTTGTCACGGCTAAGTTACACACAAGTTACAAAAGTTACACACAAATTTCATTTATTGAGAGGACATCGGTCCTTTCTCATTGAAAAGATATAGAAGAAAACTTGATTGCATTCAACTTTCAAAGTCAAAATACTTTGCATAAACTTTGTATTATCATTAATTTGCTTAGTATACAGTTTAGAAATACAAATCCATCTTTAGCACTCATAACACCATTATCTGAGGTGACATCAGCTACTCATGACTCGTAATCTTCAATATGATTTAATGTAAATTTACCCCTTTCTAGACATTGTAAGATTTCATATCAAGGACCTCAGAAACTGGTTCCAAACTGGTTAATGGAAATGAAAAGCAAGTGCTATGATCATCACATGGTTTCTTACATATCAATGTGATAATCATGACGTGATAATCAAGAACGTCTTTTTATATGCATTTTGAAGGTGAATTAGGAAAGTAACTATTCCTTTATCTACATCTTCAATATCATAGTTTGGATTCAAAGACATGAAGAAACTTGCTTTGAGAAAATGCTACTTTGCTGAAGTCTGTCTTCTTTCATCCAAATGATCCTTATCCTGCTTAGAATTAATAAATCTATGAAAGGCAACTCATCTCTTTAATAATAATTTCCTTGTGATATACTCTTCATAATAAGGAGAAATGAGAAATTACATACGGCAGAGCAGATGAAAGTAAAAGTCTACAGATTAGATTTACAATATATTACAAATGCCTTTCTGTGTGTCAGCATACTCTTTCTTGAAAAGGTTTCCATCACTTCCATTGTGCTGATAAAGTGGATTTTTTTAAATGATAAATGGAAAACTTTTAGGGAACTATATAAAACGTCATGTCTCTATCCATTGCCAAAGGATATAAACCTCTACTTACTGTTTGAAATGACTCAATTAAAAAAACCCCTTACTGTATTAAATGACTCAGCAAAGTTAACTCATCTATCCCTTTTTATGTGGATCCCAACTAGAGTCATAACAGTTACAAGTTGCAACATAAAGATGTCGGATTTACCAAAATAGTTGTGCTAGGGTTTAAGTTGTTCTCTATGATTTCTAAAGGAGACAAAGGGAAGGATGGGTTACAGATAAGAGAAAACAACAGGTACCTGATCCAGTTTCCAGTGGAACTCCGCAGGACGAAAGGTGTCAGCCTGATCAAAGTCTTTGCGCAACAGAAATACCAATCGGCAGTTGTGCACGTACAGGGCATAGTGATGTCGGTTCATCTCTGAAAGGAGGGACCAATAAGATCAATGATCTGAACTATCATCAACACTTCTGTTTAGGTGAATGTGTTTGAAAGCAATATACACCTAAAAGACAAAACTAATTTGAATAAAAAAAAACCCCAAATAATTGACTTTTCTCAACATCATGGATCGTTATGGTTCTCAGGGAAGCCACACATGGTAAGCATCTTCTTGAATTACACTGTATTAGTCTTGCTTATGGAAGTGTTATGTCCAAAATAAATAAATCCAAATCAATATTTAATCTAGCTAGTTTCAATGAAGAGTTAGAACTGTTTTTCCCAATCTAAATAATAAACACACACCCCCCCAATTTAATTATTTTGTCAACCATTTCCTATGAGTTCCTACAGATGTGTTCACAGAGATTACCCAAGAAGAGAACCAGTACTTGAAACTTAAGCAGACACCAGTCCCCTCAATAAACTTTCAAGTCAGCAATGCTTATAGTGGCACCATCCCAGTTTAGTACCTTTTTTCCAGACCAAATTAACTGAGGAGAGATGGTAACACTACTAACTTTATTATGGCCTTTGCCAAACATTTTTTTCAACACACAAACTCACCGGTCTTGTCAGAGTTGCAGAGAATAGTCTCTTTCTCAGCTCTTAATCCTGGACTAGGTCCATGTTTCATCCACAGAGTGATGGTGAACTGATCAGTTAAATTCTTTGGGACTATTCCATCTGGGATTTTGGCTCCTTGCTTTCCATCAAATTTAAAAATCATGTCATTGTTATCCATGACAAGCCCAGCTGTCCAGTTAGTTGTTGCACTGGGAGATGGTAACAGGTCAATGGCACCTGAGGAAGCTCCTGCAAATGATATATAATGAATAACGTCATGAAAGACTAATGAAAAAGCTGTGAAAATTAATTTAATAAAGGCAAGGGTCCAGTTCACACTTTTTAGATTATTTTTATTACCCAAATGGTCCTACCAGCTTTACCGTCAAATCACATACACATTATATAATACTGACCATAGTAAGCCAGTAAGAGTTCTCTAGGTTAAATGTATTACACAGAAAACTACAAAAATTTTTGTAAAGTTATCTTTCTTAAAAATTCTCTCTATTCTCTAAAATTCATTAATGATGTTTCTTCAGTTATGCAAAGAACTGCCCTGACTAAAACTGCTAAGACTAAAACCAAACTATTTACATTCAGCGGGGGAACTTTACATCCTCCTTCCCTGACAGCACAGAGATTATGGTTTGTGGGGGTGATGTGCTGCAAAATACAGTACAGTGGGGATGAATGTGGGACAAGTCACCTAATGCCCACTAGATAGCCATTGATATTCACAGTAATGTTGGGATAAATGTCAATAAAACCAGAGTATCCACCATAAAACAGATAAAATCACTTTAATGCTGTCTTCTGGCAGATACATGATGGTTGTAACTCCATGTGTTCTTGTTTAATGATAGACCTAAGACTTTTACTCATGAAGACTTTTACTGTTACTCATAATTCAGATTAGCCACCTCCCCAACCCCAAAGCAAATCATTAGCAAAGTGGTTCCCAGCTACATAGTATTTGTTTGTTAGAATTAACTGGAAAAAAAAACCACAACCAAATCAAAATCCAGAAATGGAAAAAAATTGTGGTGCCAAGATCTGATAAAATAGCACAATTCTTTACAGCTCTGTGTTTCCTTACAGTTTAACGACTGTCAGACACTTTTAAAAACACATAATGAGCTACCCAAAGCCTTCACTCAGCTGGTGAAAGACAGCATTTAGCAGAAAGCATGCTTGCCAGAGTAAAAAGAACAAACAATCTTTGTATTCTTGTTGATGATTTGTCAAGGAAGAATATGGTGAACAAACCACAACTGAAAAAACATCCCAAGCTAGTAAGATATCCCACCCTCCTTCAGCGTCCAAAGAGAGAAAAAAAATCCCAACTCTCTGCAGGAGTGTGGAATTTTAAGCTAAGAATTTGTGGAATTGTATCCTATGGATTTTTTAAAATATAATAATAATGATATAAGAACACTGATATAATTCCATAACTGAATTTCCTAGATAATTCTCCAAAATTTATTACTGTAAAATGAGGTTATTTTAAAGTGATGGTAATGCCAAACCTAACACCTACATGTTTAGAACTTGAGCACAGAGACAAAGTGTATTTATTTTATAAATTTTAGTTCTGGATAATACACCACACTGCATTGCTTAATAAACAGATGTTATCAACAGGAATACATCAAACTCATTTGTCCAGATGGCACAATTTGTGATAAACATTCTATTTTTTTTTTTTTCAATTTAAGCTGCTAAAAAATAAAATTACTGGCACAGGACACAAGTAAACCCATAATTTTCTCAATCAGTTTCCTCTTGTGTTAATTTTTATGGTCATTTTTGAAACTTACAGAAGGAACGGTAATTGCATGCACCATGGTGTATATCAAAAGAAATATGCTTTTAAATGGGCACATGCTTATATTGGGTAAATTACGAGCTCAAAGGAGGTGCTTCATCCCTCACTCTACACTGGCCATAACAATTTGGAAACATCTATTTTTTCCACTAGAATGAATCTGTAGGAAAACTCCAAAATGGAAGTCTTTCGTGTTGCTTGTTAAACTCTGATTCAGCAAGGTGCTTAAGTAGACTACCTTATTTTCCCAACTTAAGGTCAGGTTTGTGTAAGAGCATTTAAGTAACCAGTACCAAGCTTGACAGGTTCTACTTATCTGCCAATCTTTTTATGGAGATTTATGGGTTACTTTGGAGCCTCATCCTGTTAGCATGGGTTAATCCTGTCCTGAGAACAACTATTGGATTATGCGCTTGGGAGATTTAGCTGGAAGAAATCATAGTGTTTTGATGCTAACAAATCCAACCAGCGTCCCAAGCTGCTCAAACACACACATACACAGACCCAGAGCAATACAAACAGGATGTAGCTGGAGGTGTTCCAAGGAGAGTCTTATCATGCTACTGGATTAGTGCCCTTCCAAAATGTAGGGGCTGATGCCCTTTTCTTCTAAAATGCTACCAGAATAATGCAGGGGCCACTGTTTTAAGCACAGTTCTGGACTGAGACACCCAAGGTACCCCTTGCATATTAAACTGTTTTCACAAGCAACTTATGGAGTTGTCCCCACCTCCTCTCCCCACGTTTGTACTGCAAACTCTGTGCCAGGTTAAGCATGTGCTGATGCTCCCCGAACTGGACCAGACTGTTGGCTTAGCTGGAAGCTAGCCATCCAAATAAAACGAAGCTCAAATTATTACTTTTCAGTCAGATCAACAACTTTCTTTGAGCTGCCTGCAAAGCTACACTACCCAGGATAAAGGAGAGAGGGCAGGATCTACCCTCTTAGGTGGAGCATGGCCTTGAATCTGATAGTTAGCGTTTCCATATTTCAGTTTCCCATTTGCCATATGTGAGAATTAGCAATCCCATTATTTTCCATTTTGTCTGTGTTTAGAAGGAAAGAAGACAGCACCATAGTCATATTTCCACCATATTCTAGGCCCCTTAACTAATTTTTTTTTTTCAGTGAGATTTATTCTGGATATGTTTTTGCAGTCTAAATTGTGTCTTTTATACATTCTTTATTTTTTATTATTGTCGGATGACAAGGTGAAAAAATGCTTACTAAAATGCTTTGAGGCACAACACTAATAACTCCTTGAATTTAAAATGACTCAAGCATAATTTAATCATTTAAACTGCCCACCTTGACTGTCAAAGTGAGTACAAATCACTGGGTTATTGAAAGGCAGACTTAAACCATCAGTCATATAAAAAATGAATTTTAATGCACTGTCCTTAGCATCTGAATTCTCTAGATTTCCAACAGATAAATGAAGAAACAATCACAGGGTTTATAAACTGGGTCCTTAATTATAGAGAAAGAATCTTGCACTTTATATGGGACAGATGAATATTTGTCTGTGATCACTCAGCTCTGCACTCTGCAATAGCACAGTGCTTTACTGGTAGAAAAAATGTCAGGCTTTTCTTCCTTTTCAAAGAATTTATTCATCCAACCATTAGATACAATAAAGTCATTTCTGGGAAGAAAAAATCCCAGATTTTCAGAAATAATTTAACCTGCTTTCATGAGAGTCGTCTCTACATTAAGGATGGTAATAAATACTAAATATCAAAGTGTAAGCTAGTCCAAATGCATTTCTGATGTAAAGTTCATTGTCATTTACATCTTTTTATTGAAGTCCTATTATAAGTTTCTACCCTTCCTGTTCTTCTCTATGAAGATATGGAACCTTGGACAAAACCCCCATATTCTTTCAGCAGGGAGAATTTTTCCTTCCATTTAAATATAGTTTTTACATTTTATCTATTTTTTCAAGTGCTTCACATTCTGTTCCTTCACAGATGTGCTGAGTAAAAACTGGAAGTTCAGCATTAATGTTAGAGAGGACATCTGTCCACCCGCTCAAAGGCTGCCTGCAACTACTAGAATGGCATTGACAGACCTGCTGAAATGGTTTAGATCTTTCTGCTTTTCACCAGCTCAGGCCTACACTCGGTGCAGACAATGAATTAAAATTGGACTAGTATTGGGAAACATCTAGTTTATTCAGGAGAAAAAGAGAAAGACTTGAAATTCTCTTTTCTGCTGCTTAAGTGTCAGTAGGTGAGGTAGTCAAGCCACACTGTGAATTGAACCCTTCAGACTTTGCAGAACCTTCCTCAACTAAGGAATTTTACACCAGCAGAAGGTACCTACTTTTGGTCCTACACTTAAAATGATAATAATATTGAATATAGTTGCTATTAGTGTTTTATGCCAATGTAATAATTTGGTGGCTTAGATCTCGTACATAGTGATCTGCTCTGAATGATTGAGCCATCGGCAGTTCAGGTCTACCAAGCATGAAGCAATGCTCTTTTTGCTGCCAATAAAGGTTCTTAGAGGAGGCAAAAATACTTGACTTTATCTATAACATATTTATTTTTATTAAAATGCTGGTATTTTATGAAATCAAGTCCACAGTAGGTCACATAGCCTTGCCCAACCTCTCAGTTTTCATGTCATTAACATGATGAAGATGCATACTTCTGGCAGATGGGTTTTCTCCCACTTTCCTAGGACCTCACTCAGTTGGATAAAGACACAGGATTAAAATTATGATTGTTTCTCTTAACTAAGCAATTTTCAGGTTGAAAACATTCAGATTTTATGGGAATGCTACTACTCCCACTCACTTCACTTTCCCAATCCCCACAGGTAATTGGTAATTGTAACTGCAAACTATTTGTCCCTGGGAATTGGCACTCCATTTTTAATAATTTAGTAACACCAGCTGAAAATTTTCATTTACAAAACTATTTCTTAAAGGTTAGTGTATTGATCTTAACATACAGGCAATACTACTGTGTGGTTATCAAAGCAAATGTAAGCCATACAGTAGAGAACCACAAACAAAATCCATGCATTTAAATGGAAAAAAAATTGTATGTTTGCTACTGTAGCTCAGACAGGACCCAGGTAAAGAGACGTTTTGGAGAAGATGAGAATCAATGCTGCACACCATTAGGGCTTCAGATGAGGACCCTAATAAGATGGGATTTTAGAGAAGGAGGAGAGACAGCAGATCTCAAAAGGCAAAAGATAAGTGGCTTAATGTGTGGCCACTGCTTTGCCATACACATAATCTTATAGTCATAAAAATACAGGAGTGTCCTCAAATATTTAATCTACCTTTCAAAATTAATTTGCATCTTTTAGACCAAGTTATCAAAAAGCAGAAAAAAGGGAAGAAAATAATTAGGAAACCTTTCTCTACCAGGATACCTCTTTTCGGAAATTAATGTTTCTTAAATATTTTTGCTCAAATGATTTCCCCAAATGTTCCTTTATTTTTTGTTTGGTTTTACTCTGGCACAGGACTTAGCAGCAGAAGAGAAAGCTGAGTCAGGAAGACTGAAACACAAGATGGAAGTTCAATTCTCATCAAATCCTATGGTCTTCCTATGATGGCAAATCTATACCTGAAATCTCACTACACTGTCACACCAGTATTAGTGGCAGAGGGAAGAAAGAGAGGAAGAGGTGGAATGAGAAAAGAGAGAAAACAGAGAAAGGAAGAGGAGCAGGAGAGGAAAATAAAATTAAAGCAGGGAGAAGGTATGAAAAAGAGTGAAAACTAATGGAAAAGAAGAATGGAACACCAGTCAAATATCACTACCCCCTTCATTTTCATTGCTGCAATCCCAAATGAACCAGCTGAGCTAAAGCCACATATCGAGTGCTTAGAGCTCACAGGAACTGGTGCTTTATCTGGAAAAATATGATTATTATATCATCTGAAAGTCATATCCATACCACATAATTTCTGCAGAGATTTTTCTGAGTATGTTTCACGATCACAGCCCTTTCCAATGTAATTGGTCTGTAATTCAATGGTGGTATGTATTGAGGAAACTGGCCCATCACATGTTTCTAGACGAATACTGGGAAACAAAGGTATGCTGCCAGAACCAGGCTTGTATTCAATCCGTTTGTTCCAGTCTGGAAAAAAACAACAAAAAGATCCGAGAGTGATTACAAAAGGGAAGGGAGTTATATAATTTTGAAAGACAAATCATTCTCAAAGGTCACTGTCTAAGACAAAAGTAAATGTTTTTCTATTTGGCATCAATAAGTTACTGTCCTAAAAAAACTGGGTTTTGCCCCTCTTTGGAGAAGAGTGTCAGGCTCAATTAAGTAATACTACTGCTGCTAGAGTCACATAAGCATAGAGTACATACATGTCCTGACAAGAAGTGCTAATTGGCATCAGTCTGGATATCCAACGTCCATGTCCCTGTGACAGACTACAAGCTAGCTCTAGAGGAACGAGGCTGTCAGCTGCACTGAATTTGGTCAGATTTCATAGTTTTGTAATACAGAACAAATATCTCCAAGGACCAGGCTATATACATCATTCTCACTGGACTGTGACCAAAAGCTAACATAACACATCTGTAATGCCACTTCTTGTCTTCAAACGTCTTCCTAATTTTATGAAGTATTAATGACAGAAAGTTACAGCTGAAAGGACTACTCATGCTTTCAGCCACATCTCACTAATCTGTGGTTCTGCTAATGCAGATGTATCACAGCCCTCTACATTTAAACTACCACCTGCCTTAGGCAGCCACCTGGACACGCCGTGCATACCACTATGCTTCTCAACTGAAGCGTTTAATTTTTAAATCCAATTAATCATGGTGTTTGCAACCTGCTTCAGAGAAGACCCAAACAAGCAGCCTTAATTAAAAACATGCATTTCAGCTATCTTTACAGTCCATATTTTCATAGAATCATAGAATGGTTTGGGTTGCAAGGGACCTTCAAAGATCATTTAGTCCAACCCTCCTGCTATGGGCAGGGACATTATTTCAGTAGATCAGGTTGCCAAAGCCCCATCCAATCTGACCTTGAAGACTTTCAGTGATGGGGCATCCACACCTTCTCCGGGAAGCCTGTTCCAGTGTCTCACCATCCTTATAGTAAAGAATTTTTTCCTTATATGCAATCTAAATCTACCGTCTTTCAGTTTAAAACTGTTACCTCCTGTCACTACAGGCCTAGATATGAAATCTCTCTCCATCTTTCTTATAAGCCCACTTCAAGTACTGAAAGGCCACGGTAAGGTTTTCCCGGAGCCTTCTCTGCTCCTGGCTGAACAATCCCCCTCTCTCAGCCTGTCTTCATAGGAGAGATGTTCCAGCCCTTTGGCCATTTTCATGGCCCTCCTCTGGACCTGCTCTAACAGGTTCATATCTTTCTCATACATTTTAGCCAACTCCAGCCAAGTTACCATGCAACATAAATAAGAATGCCACATTAATACAGAGATGCGAATAGGTAATTATTTTGAAGTCAGAAAACTACTCAGTTCTGCTACCTAATGTGTACATCTGTGTATCTGCACAATTTGTCAAAAGAAGTACTGTTGCCTACACAGCTGAAGTTTCACTGACTTTTTTTAGCCCTAGGTAAAGAGGACTCCATAAATGAAAAAATTCTAAGTCCTGGCAGTCAATGAAATCTATTAAAGCAAATACTCAGACATTGTTTCTAAATATCAGTGGAAGGAAAAGTAATAAAAAAAAAATATATATATACAGGCATTTAGTAGGTGAAGTGTTTGGTGTTCAACTGACCTCATTTTCAGAAAGCTTGAAAAAGGGTGCTCTCCCCACCGTCTTAAACCAGATTAAAATTTACAAGAAAATCTGAAGCAAACATTTTGAAATATAGAACAATCATTAGTTCAGAGTCCAGACAAAGGAGACAGGATGTTGGCAGTCACTGGTCTGCATTTCAAAATTCTCAGATTTTCTTCATGACTTTTAATCTAAATGGTAATCATAAACCATTTTGTTCTTAAGAGGAAGCTAAGACTTCATGAAACATTCTAAAAGTATGTTTAGTATCTATTTTTACTAAAATCTTTAGGACTTGCACATCACTGACTAAAAGAACTATGGCTACTTTATTGCCTGTGCACACATCAGCTGAGTTGCAATTTTAGTAGTAATATTCAGTAATAATACTCAGCCCATTCATCCCATATTAAGATTTGATCTGCAGCATTGCATAATTTGTCTGCAGTTGCCGACTTAAACAGTTCCCTTAGAATTTCAAGTATCATATAAGGTTCATCATTACAATAACAGATTTCTGTACCCTATCCATTCCAGAAACTTGAGGTTAACATTTTTCCAACCAAACAAGAGCAGAAAATTCTTCAGATACTTAAGGTAAAAATAAAACTGTGTTGGGTTTTATACATGAATATATGTATAAATCATATGTACACATCAATATATGAATTATTGATCTTTATAGTCTCTTATTCACCAGTTAAACCATTATATACCTTTACCCAAAATGAAAAATAAGGAGTCTTATATGTATCTGAAACATTTTTTACCATCTCAACAGCTTTCAGGTTTCAGCCCATTTTCATTTCTCAGCTCTATCAAATTATCTGGCATTCATGCAAAATATTCTTAAATGTTATGTGAGCTGTGTCTGAATTATTAACTGTAACATATCTGCAGCTGCACACTCACTTCCAGTTATATGAAGAATGTCTTATAAAAAAACATGCTATATAAAATGCCACTGCTTACAGGGAAGAATAATGGAAGACCTCTGTTTCTGCCACATGAATATCCCTTGGATTGGAAGAGGAGTTTCATTTCACAGTATTACCTTTCAACTTGTCAAAAGCGGTAATGCGTACCCAGAGATCATAAACCCTAAATGTTCTAAATCACATGCATTTATCTCAGCTCTAAATTGTAAAACATCAACTAGACTTGAACTAGGGTCTTTGTATCTTGGTCCTCTGCACCATCCTAAAACCCACTAGCATGTCTTTCATTGACTTGGTGCTGATTTAAGAAGTCCACCAAGGAGTCCTCTCCATGCAGAAGACATTCCCAGGCAGGCACAAGGCAATACTAGAGTATGATACAATCTCTGATAGCACGACAGTCCTTAAATGTGGTAATAGCTCTGATGCAAATCAACTGGCTTATTTATGTAGTATCTGTCCCCATGGCATTTCAGCATCCCAGAGGTGTTGAAGCTGAGGCTGGCACCCCCTGTATCTCACCACCAGTAAAGTTAGTAATGTTGGAAAACTCATAGAGTTAGAACAAGCAAAACAAGCGGTGGCAGTGTGAAGAGCTTATTGTGAGAAAAATCCAAGTTTTTAATTTAATTTTGCGCGTGGTAAAGATCATTATTTTTCTTTCTCCCAGAATGACATCCCGTAGTGGACACATTCAAAAGATCAGCACCTTCCTCTCAGGAAAACGTGGTGGCACTTTTTCGATTCCTCTGAAACTGACTCAGAGAAAGTCTTATGTAATCTGAGTCTAAAAAAACCTCTGAATTTCAGATATTTAAAAACTGTATCTTAAAATGTGAGTCATGTCTAGGGTTATGCAAACAGTCAAAAGATACGTAATCCCATCTGAAATGGTAGGTTGCACTAAACTCAATCAACATGGTTTTTCCTTTGCCACAAACTGACATGCAACGACACCACGTTACAGTGCAAGCTTAGAAAGGTAAGCACTGTCTCCCCAGTAGCGGGGGAAGACTAATCCTATGGGAAAAGCTTGAATAAAACTATCCCTGTTTAATCCTGCAGAAGACAGCCTTTGTTTGGATTTTTTTATTCAATGGGCTTTTGCTTGCCTCTTGTGGTATAAAGCTCTTCCAGGCAATATAAGACAGCCCCAGCTGGATTATACCTACAACATTGCCACATTAGAGTGTAAATAACACAATGTCAAGTTTGTGGTTCATATTTCATCAATTATAAAATAACCATGTAAACTTGGATCTTGATCGCTGAGATTCTCAAACCACTCCAAGATCAAAATGAATCAAACTTTAGTGACAGTTTGAGCCTTTATAAGTAAATCCCAATGCACTAAATAAATTTCCCTTTTAACAGGAGGATAATGTAAAGGCCTTCCTTGATCTCTACACTTAACAGTTTTGTACGTGGCTCTCTTTCCTTGTGAACCATGTATTATATTTTAATTCCTTTCTAATGCTTGATGACACTGAGAATGATTTAATCTGATTTTTCCTTGAAGGAGTATGGCATTCACATGTGCAAAGAAGGTATGACCTGATTCATGTTCCCTTCTACATGTGTGTGGCCATGAAACTTTTATTCCACCTCACTAAAAATGATGGCAAGGTAATTAAAGACAATTGCAACACAACTCCTGCTATGAGTATGAAATGCAAAACTTCTCTCATGTTGGACTGGATGTGCATCCTGGCAGCCAAATGTAAGATAAAATCTATGTAGTACTATTAGTCAGTCTCTGCAGCATCTCTAGACAATAGCTGGAACGTAAGTCACCAGAGCAATGTAACTGGTAGATCTTCTGTTTCTTCTACAGCATCTTCGCATCTGTCCTATCTATGTAGGCTGGATACTTGGCTAAACCTTATTCTGCTTCTTTTTTTTTTAAAAAAACCAACTTATATACTTCACGACTTTGCTGAAGTTGTTGTTTGTTTGTTGGTTTTTGTTTTTTTTTTTCTTTTGTGGGTTTTTTTTTTTAAATTAAACATTTTCCTCTCTATTAATTTGAAGATCTGAAACAATATAAAATAAATAGAAATATCAGTATACACAAAACATTTCAAACAAGACCAGAAATGTCTCTGTAGTTTTGACAAAAGTACACTTATTTTCAGGATTTATGAAACTCCTTGTATCTTAAAAGCTGCAGTCAGACAGCTTTAGATGCCGACCAATGATATTTGGAAGATCGTTGCATTGTCCTCACAAAACTATGATTTTCTTTCAACACCATGAATGTACTGGAAAGCGCACTTGTTCCAGAATATCATGTTGCAGCCACCTCAGTACCTGCTGTACAATTAGGCATTCTCCACATGCGAAAGAACTGCTCTGCTCCCCCATTTCCTGACTAACCTTCCTCACAACTTGTGAAAAAGTAATATTTTTACTTGCAAAAAAAGGAAACTTCAGCCTTGCAACAGACCTTTCAAGAAACTCTGAATGTTATTTCTTGGCACAGATTACAGATGAACAAAATTGAGTTAACATTATTATTTAAATTTTAAAGTATATCATCAATGTTAAAATGGGTCACCTGCTATGCCCTGGCATCTCAGAAGGAAAGTTAGAGAAAAGACTAATAGTGCATGTATGCCTGGCCCTTGCTTAAATACCTTTGTTTCTGTGAAGATCCTGAGCTACTAAAAAGAACCAGGTCTGTTCAGGTTATCTAAGCAGTTTCCCATTCAGGAAATTGATCATTTTACAAAGGAGAGATTTTGGTAGGATGTTCCCTAGTTAAAGTGCCACAAATGAGCTAATAACCATCAGCAGAATGCTACTTCCAGGATCCATCAATGTCACTGAGTGCTGCACAGAATATAATTTTCTAAAAACAATTTGCTAAGTTTTAAAGGGTCAAGCGGTCACCAGTGACAGGGAAAAAAAAGCAGCTTTCTCTCTTGGGAACCAAGTAAGGAGCTTTACAATGGTTGCCACAATTCCTACCGCTGCTAGCGGACATGTATTTTGCTAGGGAAGTTTGGTAGAAATTATTCCAAAAATGAAACAAGATTTAAGAATCAGGTAGAATCATGCTTCTTGTGTGTGTTTAATAACACACACAAATACCATAAGTAACACACATAAATATAACTTAGGATATTTTTTTAAATTACATTCCCCCTATTTTTAAAGAAATATATATATGTATATGAATAACATATATACATATACGTACATACACATGCATATATACATAAAAGATGACTGTTTTTAACCAACACTGGAAAATAATCTTTAAAGTTCTGTTCATTTTTTTAAGGGGCAAAAGATCACTTCTCATCCAGCACCACTAGTCACAACTAAAAAAAAAAGCCTAATAAACACGTATAGGTTTGAGAGCTAATCTATAAGCTAGTAACATACAAATGACAGGACTGCTAAATCTGATACCACATACAAATTTAAGCATGTTAAATATGATGAGTGATTTGTTAAGGAAACGATAATCCAAAAGTCTGACCCAGTTAAAGCCTCTCCATAGCAAAGAGAAGACTCAAACTAACTTCTCAAGCCCTGCTAAGGCACCATGGTTTGCTAAGAGCTTTGAATGCAGATCTCATAAGCATAAAGAAACAAAAATACACACCTTTTCTTTCTGCAGCATGCTAATAGTTTAAAAATCAAGAAAAAAGAGGGAGACAGAAATTTGGACTACTGCAGGGTAGTGGCAAAATATGCTGTTGCAGGAGTTAGTGGAACAGCAGTCGTGTCTGAACTAGTGACACTGAATACTCCATGGAGTGATAAAACCCCAAGTCCTAATAGTGCCTAATTATACAAAATAAACACATAAGAATAAAAAAAAAAAAAGAAACAACAGCATAGGTTAAACTATTATTTGTTGTGAGATTGTGTTTGAATAATAATAGGTATTTACTGCAGCAAACTGCATGTCAGATCCCCAAGAGCACTAATAAGCCCTAAGGAGCCTCTGTAGGCCTCACCTGAGGCCTCCATTTGTACCCATAGGCCAGGAGTTCTATTTAAGCTCAGCCCCAGCACTTCAGTCCCAGCCTGACCTATGACACTGTAGGGGTGATGGTCGCTAGCTCAGCCACAGCTCTGGCCATAAGGTCCCTTTATCCAGAAGTCAACCCATGGGCTGGCTTTCTGGCTTGACAGACTTGCCTCATCACTATGGACCTGCCCAGTGACCTGATCCCACTCTCAACTATGGATTGATTTCCTGGGGCCTGCCTCCTCACCACGAACATGCCTGAGGATCTGGGCTCTTGGCTGAACCTGGCCTCCATCTCTGGGTCCGCCCTGTTCACCTCCGTTGGGTGAGGTGTTTGCCCTTGGTGATGAAGGCTCTGCCAGCTCTGTTATTACAATTGGCTCCCGGCTTGCCTACCTTCGGGGAGTAGCCCTGCTCTTGCTGCTCCTTGACACCAAGTTTAGATGTGGTTAGAGACTTCTAATGTTTTCAGAAGGACAAACTACCATATAAAGATCTCGTTATGGGAAGAGACAGCTTTCTAGTTACCCTGTAGAACAAGGGCTGTGACTAGTGTTTGGATTCTGGTATTCCAAGGGATTTCTCTACTGAGGAGTACGCAAAAAGCTTCTCAAATTTTAAAAGACAGACTCTGAAACACTACATGGACTAGTCATTGAAATAAATTGAATTGAGGATGCCAAAAAAGGAAAGCTTTTTTTAATAACTGTAAATGCAGAAAGGTGAACAAAGGAGTGAATGTCAACAGAACTATATGGAAATAAAAATCTAGTTAAATACATCTTGTATCAGTTAAGATAGAAAAGCCAGGGTTTAGTATTTCAATTGTAACGTATACAGAACTGCCTAAAGAAAGGGCAATAAAGGTTTACTCTGAAAATGCAAAGTTCATGGTACACAGGGAAATAACTAGTAAAGATCCTTGTGAATCTGCCTTGGGATTGTTATTTGATATTTCCATTAATGGTCTTGGCACAAAACCAGGACTGAGTTAATTACTTCTGCTAGTGACAAAACCGGAAGGCAATTCTACATTGGAAGTCAATATAGAAAGAGGATATCCCAAGCACAGAATAAGATGACCTTGAGAACTAGTGTTATAGAAAGATTGCTTTGTAGTAATGATAGAAGTGCCAGCTCACAGTCAGGAACTTCAGCAAACTGGTGGGTCATCACTGAAAAATGACACACAGAAGAGCTGATTCCATTAGGTCAATAGCAGCATGTCCACAAGCTACCAGTCTGATATAGCCAGGCAAAAGAAAGGCCGTTTTGGAATACATAAAGCACTGTGTGTCCAGTAAGAGGCTACAGTAAAAAGCAGCATGTGAAAAAACCTTATCTGAAGCGTTCAGGAAAGATGTATTTAGCTGTAATGCATACACAGAATTCCCTGAGGAAAGGAGAGCATATCTTAAAAGTTAGATTGAAACAGGTATGACTGCTTTCTCTAAATCTGTCTGACAGTCAAACAAAAGCAAAAATAATGCTGATACAAGTACATAAATGAGTATGAACTTAGGTAAACTTTGAGCTCAAAAATCAAAAGCACTCAGAAGTTCAATTAGTTTTCAAATGTCTGAAATAAGTATTCTACTAAATAACACCATTCAAGTTAATTGCTGAATGTAAGCATTTTGTTAGGATTACCTTGTTTTAAGGATGCATGGCTAATGTATGCACAGCAGCTCCAAGCTAGGACTGGCATAAGGCTCTCTACTTAGCAATAAATTTTATTTTTAAAATATGGGTAAATATCTTATAGCTAAGATAACACAAGCATTGCATTTTAAACTGTTAGGTATGTGCATAAAAAGAATAGATATCATTTATATTTATTGCAGAAAATACTTGGGCTTTTAAAAATTGTTCCTGAAGACCAGGAATATTATTCTCATAAGCAAGGTTTCTGTACTTGACTACTCTCCTCCAAATATCCAATTGCTTTAGTAATCACATTGCTCCTTGTTAAAACCACTGACAGCTCAAAAGCCAATACAGTTTTGGTTTTCCTCTGTAATTGGATTTTACTAGAAAGCCCACATGAATACCATTCTAAAAATCACTCGGCATCTACTGCAAATAGCATCTATGAAGTATTTTTACTCAGAAGTGATCTAAGATCACTCTGCTACTAAAAGAGAAGGTCCTGCCCTTCTCTGAACAAAAGAAAGATTATATTTCAGCAGGAAAAGTGAGCTCATCTGACTTGTACATGGCCTATGAATGACTATTCAACATTAAAGAGGTGTTAAGAATGTACCTTTTGGTGGTAGCAAAGCCCTAGGTCACCTTAGTGAGGCCTGCATGCCCTAAAAAACAAGTAACATGTAATATCTTTGATACATTAACTACTCTTATTAAATATTTTTATAGCCTATTAGGTAAATAAACCGAGAAGCTTTTATTTCAAAACCATTTCTAAGCAAACACTAAGTGAAAAGTCATTGAATTTTTAAGGAACTTCTACTTGATATTGTTACCTCAGGTAGTTAGGTTAACTGAGTATATGGGTTCATAGAACTTGAAGATAAGTGTAGGGAATCTTAGTATGGAAACCCGTTAATTGTGTTTAAAAAAAAATAATAAAGTAAACAAAAATAGAAATAACTTCAACTGCAAACCTGCCCATTATGGTTTCAGAAATACTATCCTCTACCTTTTCTTTATAATGTAGTCTACTTACCCGGCAGTAAATGATCACTCCATTTTTTGAAAACCATGAAAATTAGCACACAGGTAGTATGAAGAGAATTTGTAGCATAGCTGTAAATCAGTTGACAAAACTCACTAATGAGAATTTCCAATTAAAATAACTGATTAGGAACAAATTATGTTCATTGATTCACATTTTTAGTTTGTTTAGGATACTAATAACATTTCAGAGTGGTCTGCTCAGAATGATGTTATGTCAGTTTGGGTCCAGTTTGTTTCTAAAGTTGCTTCTTAATAGAGTGGAGGCTTGCTGTTACCTGAAAATGTCTGTGTGGGAATGCTTGCTAATTGTATTTTAATGTCCATCTTCAAAGAGCAGGGAAGAAGCTCCTAGATTTAATAAAGACTTAAATGCTATTAATCCAAGGGAATATTGTTTAAAGGATATCAACTTGGCTTGTTGAGTCTTATTTGCTCTGCTGTACAAGTCAGCCATGTGAAGTTGGCCTCTAGAAACAGGAAGAATTTTGTACATTATTTTATGTAAACGTATTCTTCCTTGTTCCATCCCTGCACAATGCAGGCTGTTTGAGGGACACCTGGATTGAAATTTATTGCACTGAAATTTTTAACACTGAATTTGTGGTAGACTACTACAATCTTTATTCATGATAGTCACAGAAAGAACTGCACAGTATTACAGATTACTAAAGCCAGTAGCTCTTAAGAACTAACTGACAATGCTATAAATTGAAATTCCAAGTATTTCTTTGTTCAAGCTAACATTGAAGAACAAGAAAAAAAATCATATATTGCATTTTGACAACTTCTATGTTATAACCAAAGGCTCAGAATATTCATCTTTTCTGTCAAGCAAAACATTATTGTACCTCCATTAGCCATCTAATCTTCAAATATATCATTATTCCAAAGAAGATGGAGCACACCTGATGGCTGCCTCTGTGAGGAGGTCTGAGTGACAGACATGGGGAAGAAAGAACACTATATATATCATCCATTTGCAGTCTCCAGATCTCCTCTTTAAGTACTAGAAATACCACGTATTTGTTGGGGCTTTTTTTCCTAGCAAGAGTTAATTTTTGCAGATATTGGCTCAAAGTGGAAAAAACCATCACCTCTGTGATTATCTTCACCTTTAAAAATAAGTAGGTATAAAAAAATATCTCATTAAGAGAAATGCAGAAAATTTTGGAAGTATAATGTTGCAGATCATTTTCAAATTATAATTAATGACTTAGTAATTAAGAACTAAAGTCATATCTACCCAATTGTTTACCTAAAGACCTTATACCCTGAGCAGCAAACACTATGCCTTGCACTTTGTGCAACTTGACCCAGAGACACGCCAATGAAGTGAAGCAGTCACCTGTTTGACAGATTGAAAGGTACAATTCCATGTGGATGGCATGGAATATGCTAGAGCAGAACATATTGAGTTATTTTGTACTTTTACCTTGCTTATGATAAAGACCCATCATAAAACTTTATCATATCAGAAGGGAGAAAGAATGGTTGTGCCAAGTTGCCACAGAAATAAACAAAAAGCCCGAATTCAAGCATAATGAATGCTATCAAAGCATATCTTTTCCTATCTGGGATGCTTCAGACAAGCTGCTTTAAACTTTCTTATGTATTGCATTCTTTTTTTTGAGTTATTGCTTTATATACGCTCTTTTCCCTGTCTATTTTCTCACCATAGCACTGAAAATACCAAGCTGGTAACCTCTCATATTAAATACCTAGTGTTAACCAAACCATCAGCCACGTACAGCTCTGACTTCTAGAAGAGAAGAAAATGTATTTTGCATGCATAAAACAACAATAGCTGAATTAGAGCTGTTCATTAAAAACTTAATACCTTTTAAACACTTCACATAATCTAAGATGAAGAGAGCATCAAAAAAAAAATAAAACAAACCTTATTTGAGGTTATTTCTATTTCTTTTATTTGCTACCTGGTATCTACATCCACCTGATGGGACCAGCAATGACCATCTATCCTATAACTGATGCTTGAAATATGAAATAAGTATGACAATATTGGGCAATACAAACACACCATTAGTAAGGTATCTTTGCAAAAATTATTCAATCAATAAAATACCTAAATGGAAATAATATGGAAATAAAATTAAAATCATCAATTGCACCCATTTTAGTACAAACTCCAAGCTAATTTGGGAGTAATTAACTTATTTGAGATGACTCCATAAAATGGAACCTAAACATTTCTGCAGTGTAAAGAGACCATATTGCTTTTATAGAAGAAATTATGGGGTTTTGACTGATAAGATCAGTTAGAAAATATGGAAATAGTTCATAGGTACTAAATTTTTTAAATAAAAATGCTCTTCAAATACTTGGGTGGGTGGGGAACTAGTTCATCCCTGAAAAATTAAAATGTGGTTCTGCTCTACGTGAGGACTGTGAAAGTGGAATCACGATATTGCACACGTTTCATTACAAGGTCCTCTAGACTAGGGCTTCTCATTTTACAAAGAAAACTTTTTTTCTTCTAAATGTCAGTCTGCAAATTTAACTTCAAATACAGCAGCCAAACTGATTTCTTCCTTCTCAAACATTCTCTTTAAAAATTACAGTTTTGAAGGTCAGGCTAGTCCTGAATGAAATTTGCATAATGTGGTTACATCCAGTTGGTTTGTCCTTAATACAGCTCACACTTTCATCTTAATTCCTTATAATTTGTGGCATATCTATCTTCCTAGTACATTGCCAGTTGTTTTTTCCTCCATTTTAGATAGACTGTAGATCCTTATAACCTTTTTAGAAAAATCAATTCCTACTGAAATGTCTCAATATGAAGACAGTAATCAGGATTAAAAAAATGGCTTTCACTCCCACTGCTGGTTGAGCATGCCTTGACACATGCATGCCTGCACATGAAAGCAACTTCTGTGCCTGGAACAAGAACAAGTATCTTGTCATGGTGATTTCAAAAGTTTTATTGAAAAGAGTCACAGGAATAAGGCAAATGAGAAGCATACTTTAACGTTTCAGTATATTCAGAATGAATTATAAAATATCTTATTAGAATACAAATTTGTCTTTTTTCTATTTTTTCTAATCTGTTCTTTGTTCTGACTAGAGAAGAAACATGGCAAATGTAAACAAGTATGGGATTATTATCCACTTCTTTAACAGGTTGGAATGAAGTAAGCATAAGAAATAGCAACTGCAATAAGCACCCTAGTTTCTTTACTGTGCGGTGGTAGGAAAACACCAAAGAAAAGAGATTTAAACAAAAAATTAAAATATATAAACTATTAAATCTTACCTTGCCAGCCTGGTTTGCACACTGGTTTGACATTAACTCGTACTAAGACATCTTCCGTTGCATGTTTTTGCCCACAGTCAAAAGCCGTTACCATTATCTCATACTGGTGCTGTTTATCATAGTTCAGTTTCTCAGTGTTTCTGATGTTGCCTATAGATTCAATAAAAGATAACATTCAGAAATTACTTATTGGCTAAACATATACAGACTATAATATCTGGGAACTAGTTAATTGAGTCCTTTGTGACCAGAAAGCTCTTTGAAGGACATGGGACATCCACAGGCAGGACAGTTATGAGGTATAGGAAATATATTCTTTCAATCCAGCACAGAAATAAAGACATTCTTAGGCAAATACAAGATGCTAGGCATATAATATGGGCATGTCTATGTTATTAAACATCTGCTCAACAACACTGTGTGAAGTAAGACTCTAAAACTAATTATCAGTTACATCTTGAAATGTAAAGTATGAGTAGTGCAACGTCATTTCCTACATCTTCCCAGAATACATTGCTCTAACATGGCAGCCACATTCCCGTGATCCACTGCTGAACATCTCCCCAGCCTAGGTATCTTCCTTTTTTCTCTAAAGCTATTACCCTTTAGGTGAGAAAGATTTTTAGCCTTTTAACATCTTTCCCTGGGTTTTAAAAAAAAGGAAAAGCCCCAGAATCGCCTTCTACATTAGAGCACTTTGGAGTATTTGATATGACAGGACAGAGCTATCACATGGAAAATAAAACTCAGCAACAACAGAGATTATCTGCTGAATCTCACGCATATATAAAGGTGGCAAATTACCTGTTTTGGGAACAAAGACATTACAACTTCCACAAGAAAAGGGAAAGATCTTTCTCAGAGTACTTCCTGCAGGACTGGAAGATTACCATGCAGAATGCATGTTTTTGTAAGTAATGAGTTCAGCATTTTAATTCTGCCCATTTCACTGAAATGCACCTCTTTTTCAAATTGGAACTGTATAATATGTTTCACACTTTTGCTCAGGGCTGTTTGTTATACCGTCTCTCTGGATGTTTGTTCTTGAATTCAAAAAACAAACTTGCTCTGAATTAATGCTACACATATGTTAGGTCCGGGTCCGATTGTTGGTCTGGGAGGGGTTTGTAATGATTCTGAGGATGCGATTAAGACACCCTCGGGTTCTCACAACATAACAACTGCTTTCAAGCATGGATCTGCAAAATAAGTTGTTTGGGATAAGTTTGGAATGGGGAGCACCCAAATCCTGGAGTTTAGTGAAATACAGTGATCCAATTCCCATAGGTGGTTAAAGTACCTGTTGTTAGCCACGCTGGCAGTGTCTGGGGGTTTGGGGGTGTGTGTGTGGTTCATTCAAATGAATGAGAGGCAGGCGAAAGCAGACAAATGAGAATTCTTGAATAAGTCTTGCACTAAACCTCCACCAGTTTGACAAATAAAGACTTTGAGCAGGTGTCTCTCACACACACTACTTATCTTGTCAGAGCCCAACACTTTTACGACTGCTACATTAAAGCCAACTGGAGTAGTTCAACTGAAACTCTTCAGGTCAGGCCTGATGGAGGGCTACTTTTGCAGTTATCACCATCTTCTGGTTCAAAATTTGTACTTTAAATAGACCCTTACATCTGCAGATATAAATCAGGCCCAATGCTCCAATTTTTGTTGTTTTTGAGTCTTTACCCCTGCCTTTTAGGGCAGGGCATAGAAGGGGACAAGACCTATCACTGATTTTATGTCTCAAATAGAGAGGCAGAAGGACCTGCTGAAGGCTAACATGGAACAGTGCTGTATCTACAGCTTCCTTGGTTCTCTCGCTCAGGCACCTCACCTTGCCAGGCATTTTTAAGTCTGCCATGTAGATGGATTTTCCCATCACAAAAGCAACTGCAATAACAATATCAACTACTTCATTATTTTTGAGTTAGTAATTGGTAAAGCAATTTAATCTACCCATCTTGCTATCTTGAGTTGCTAGATTAATACCTGCCTAAGGGGATTTAATGAAAAACTGCCATTGTATACTTCATTATTTCTTTAATATCTGCTCAGTTGCTCTTTCCTTTCTGCATTATATTATTTCTTATATGAATCTTTATGTTTCCTTATTTGATTCTCCTTGGTATTATATCAGTCCATGATCAGCAGAGATAATTCTCAAGAAATCAAAATTATCTGAATCTACATTAGCTAGAATTTGTGTGGCACACTAACCCTCCTCTAAGATTTATAAGTCATTACAATGTATTTGCATTTCACTAAATCTGTCTTCCAAGATTTATATTTCATGATGGTCTGTTAAGATTTGGACTACAAAGATTCTGTCTATTAGGTGTTATTCTGAAAGATCATTTGGATACCTTGTTACTGAATGTTTATTTATTTCCCAATTATTCTTTTTTTCTGTTACCATGCTTTATGCTTCTTTGTTATTTTACAATTTAACCAATATGATTAAAAAGTAGACACAGAAGGGAAGTGTTATAAATACAGACTAATTAAAGTTTTAGAGTTGATAGACTGAGAATGTCTATTTATAACTCACCCATAAACAAAAAAGGTAATCAATAACATTTTTTAAAAAAGAAAATTTTAATGGGAGAAGTAAGTACTTTTCTACACAGTTCACAATTAGGCCATAAAATTAATTTTTTTGTCTTTCTAAATCTCTGCCTTTTTCTGGAAATACCCAAAGCTATAACAGATTTTAAAAACAAAAAACAGATAAGTGCCAAGAGGAATATAAAAATTCCTTCCTGAGGACACACATATTTATACCTCTGTTTCTTCAGGGTCAGTTTTGGAGATATTTTGACACAGACTTCCCACTTTTATTGCTGCCTTTCATCTTATTTTAAAGCAGTCACAAGAGCGGGGAAAGACTTGACTAATTTACTATGGCATTTCCCTCTTAAATTCAATACTTATTCCTGTGTGTATAAGTATAAAACTGAATCTCCTAATTCATAAAAGAGATGAGGACTAGTGTTACATGAGTGGCCTCTGACTTCAGTCTGCTCATAGGAGTGGCAGCCTAACAATCCCAGCTACCAAGAGCCACCAGGAGCTGTATTTGACCATAAGTCAAATGAAGGATTAGAATTGCTTCTTGTCAAAAAGGTGCACTTTTCAATGATAATGGAAAGAAATTGTGGTTTAATAAGTAAATAAATATCACATGCAAATGCTTAACTATAAAATTCTACTACTTTTTTGACAATATGAAGTTTGCATAGCTCCTAACACAGATCTCAGTGCTGTAAAGGATGACCTTGTGAGACCCTGCCTACGTCTATTTTTTAAGATATGTAACTGGATAGAACCTGTACTGACTGGACAGAGAAGTCAGTAACTCATCTTCACAGAATCACAGAATACCAGGTTGGAAGGGACTTCAAGGATCATCTGGTCCAATCTTTCTTGTCAAAAGTCCAACATTTCTTGGAAAAATCTTCATATTGGATAATCTGAACATGTATTTGTGAAGTGCTTCCCAGTGGTGCGTGGTAAATATAGTTATCCCCATTTTAGAGATGCGAGTAGGTCAGAGCCATGACAGAATCTGTATCTATATCTGAATTCTCTGATCATCTGACCATGATTTCTGGCAAATTCCATAAAAATATTGTTCTGCTGGCATTACAACAGATCCATGCACTGTGGTTTAATTTTTCTGTTACCTGAAAAAAGCCTACACAATATTGATATGATAACTCACTTGATGACTGGGATTCTCTGCTAAGAAGACAACTGGACTAAACTGCATGGAAGAGCATCTTAAAACGTGTTATGTCTTATACTTTTAGTCCCAATTCGTTACATAACACAGCATAAATTTGTCCTTTGCATTTACACAATTGTATTTTATGACCGAGAGTTCATTACCTTCCAAGTTAGGCTCACCATATACAAAAGTCAATTTTATTAGTGTTACTGTTTCATAACACAATGTAATTTTATTCACAAAAAATTATGTACCAAGTACGTATGCCAAATGTAAATGGAAAGCTTTATATTACCTATTTTAGGTGCCTAATTTACAAAGACCTACACCAGAGCTGAGTGCTGCTTCCTGCACCAGTGCCGTGTGCCTCTCCACTTGTGCCTCACACAGTTTGGTAATATGAGGTAGACTGTGCACTGCTATAGTCTAGAGGGTTCTCTTTTCCTTTCTGCAAATATTCCCCAATGTGTAATACAATTTTTCAAGACAACAAAATGCTCCCTGGATTGATATAGAGACAAGAAATAAGTTTTGCCTAAAAAGACAAAGATCTGCCAAAAGAAAAAAAGTTGATGGAATAGCATGTTCATTTTTCTGAAGGCCTGTGTTTGTGGTTAATTTCATAGGTTAGTGGTGAAAAAAATCCACCATCTGGGACTGATATTAGCATGTTTTCCTCATGCGCTCCCTACTTTTGGGGCCAGCTGCAGTATTTAGGTTTGATTCTAAGCATCTGGTTAAATACTCTTTCTAGGCAATGAAATTCCACTTATGTTACTGAAATGCAGAAAAAATCATAACTTGCAGAAGACACAAGAACCAAGACTTGTTTTTCACAATGGGTAAAAAAACCTATGAACAAAGTCCTGATTAGCACATTATTAACAGACAGTCCCAGGCATCTCATACATCTATTGTAATCATCCTATATGTAACAAAAATGGGCACAATGCCAAAGAATTTGCACCAGAGAAAGTTTATATCAGCTGGCACAGACAGACATTCTCAGCTGTGAAATATGGTGGAACTAAGCGACGTATTTCTGTCACAAAATGAAAGTGCAACCATCTCTTCTAACACCGTCTCTAATCCCAGTGGGTTTAAGCAATTACCATTATCTTAAAAAATTGCAAATTAGATTGCAATTACTGTTGATTGTGGCAGCACTGTGCTTTTAGCGAACAAACAGAACAAAAAATATTAACTGAATTCATGACCAAGAACCTGCAAGTATTACAACCTTATACCAATTATTCACTGCAGGCTTTAAAGTCATGTTTTAATCAATGATTTTCTCATTGCCTTCGCTGAAAAGCGGGTCCCAGGCACATGAAGACAAAGATGTAACCAAGGATTCCTGACACTTCACATGCTTTTGATCATGCCTCTGACTGTAAGAAACCCATGATCACTCATGAGCCAGCTGCAGTGTGTGATAGGAGCTGAAAAGCATAAGCAACAGAAATTTCTGCTCTGTGTCATGCTAATATCAGCACATTATTTATCCATGATATCTGTCCCAAACCTGGCATGAAATTATGAAACCACCTGCCAGTCGTGTGCCATGCTGGCAAGTCACATGGAGCACTGGAAAAATAATGGTTTCAAACAGAAACACAGAGAACTTCCTTTTATGACAACATGGGAAATCTCAGAATTAGAAAACAAACCCATAGAGAGGAAAAGCTTCTAGGGAATTACACGTGAACATCTACTGCCAAATGACCACTTCCTGTAAAAAATCCTTTGTGCAATCGCTCTGGCAAAAGATTACTGAGCAGCTGACCTCATTTACTTAAACACAAACATACTCATTACGATTATACCTCCTATATAATATACTTGTCTCCCAATGTATTATAACAAGATGTCTTTTTTCCCCAATGTCATTTACAATTTATTGATGCTAACAGGTTGTTATCTTTTGATGCTCAGCTGTGCATTGTGCAAGAACTGCACAAAAAAAGATGAATAACTTTTGGATAGGGAAAGGAGTTTTTATAAAACATCGCAACATGAAAATGACTGCTTAGAGAAAACAGTAGCTCCATGCATGCTTTCCATTTCCAATTTGGCCAAAAATCATATTTAACTTCCAAAAAGCATTCTCCTCCTACATACAACATGGATTAAATGCTTCTGTTAGGAAAGATAAGTCAGAGCATTGCTGGGCATGCACACAGGGTGCTTGTTCTGAGAAAAAAAGTTTGGTGAGCACAGGAATTTCCATTTTGAACTTCTGCACAAGCGTGAGCATGTGAATATCAAGAACAAGGACTCTTATCTACAAAAAGATGCCAATAAGGGACTGCTGAAGTACTTGAAAAACAAAGCTACTATTTTGTACTGTCTGAAGCAAGCAGAGAATGGGAGGGAGGATCTTCCACACATTTTTAATGCAGCCCAGCCACCTCTCCCAAATTCAGTGTCAAGTTCCATGCTTTTCCCTGGTGTGAACTTGACAGGGTGTCATGGAAAATGCAGTAAGCTGACAGACAGGGCTGCCAAGGTCAAAAATTGCCACATACGGAAAACTTGATATCACTTATTATTTTTCCTGTAATATTATATGCATTAGAAAAATCAACTAAAATCTAAAACCATAAAAAAATATACTACTTATCCAAAGCATATACTTTTCCATACTACAGAAGAATGGATCTGCTTCAGGAAGCACCACAAATGGGTAGATCTGTGTACCCATACCTTGAAAGTTTTAACAATCAATAAACATATGTAGAAAACTGTCAATTCTACATTTAGACTCCAGTCCAGAAAATTTAGAAGAATGGGACTAGCTATAAACCAGTGAATAAACCGTATCAGGTAGGGTTATATGCTGCATTAGGAAATGCCATCACTTGGACAGGAAACTGGACAATTAAGAGAATAGACTGAGTGACAGAGAAACATATTGCTTATCTAAAACCGGGATTTTAATTTCCACAACAAACTACTATGGCAATTTCTGACCAAATCTTATGTAAAAGGGATGGAATTTCTCAGTGTAATGGTTCTTTCATTCTCGGAGATGAGAACAGGATTACTCTCAAGTTAAAACTGAATCCAGGTTATCAACTAGCATCAATAGGTAATTACACTATCTACAGAAATTGCTGCTATTTGTCCCAGAACTTGCAATTGCTCCTTCTCCATACTCACCGTTTCTGTCGATAGCAAAAGGAACATCAGTTGTGACAATTTCATAATTGCAGATCTGGCTATACTGTGGGGAACAGTCCTCGTCTATGGCTTCTACCTGTAGTATGCTGTCATAGATCTTTCCCTCTGTCACAGTGGCCTTATACACATTCTCCTTGAAAGCTGGTGAAAACTCATTGACGTCCTTTACCTGGATATGGACCACTGCTCTAAAGTAGGTAAATAAAGACATCAAGGGGAAACATTCGTTTATCATGACACATCACTAACAGTTTGTTTTCAAAATACTTGAAAAGACTAACAAAACATACCTAGAAAACTATGTATACATCTGCTAAAATGAGATATTATTGCATTTCTGTGTTTAGTTTGCCCAATTTAACATCTTAACGTGCCACTAGGTAAAAACCTAGTGCCACAGCTTGTAGGGAGAGGGCTTCACAACACTCCCTATTAAAATTGGTCTGCCTCTTAAAATGGACTGCAGCAGAAAGTTATCATCCCAGTGTAAAATGGGTTAATAAGCAAGAAAAGAGGAAGAGAATGACAGTAGTCTTACATACTCACTATCTAAAATGGTCAGTTTATGAACATGCTTTGATATTAAATAAGCCTCTCACCTTATGCTGATTGTAATTATTTAATGCTTTAATTAGTTACAACATTGTACGTGTAAATGTTTGAGGGTCAAAAATAACAGGCCTTTAGTATTTAATGACTCTAAAGGCCTGCCTTTGAAAGAATTCGCTATCTGATTTGATAGGCAAGGTAACAGGGGGACAGAGAAGTGAAGAGACTTTCTAGAGGCAGAGGCAGTAGTAAAGGTTGGGACCCCAGGCAGCCTGGTTTAGCGAGTGCTTGACTATAGAAAGCACTTTGAGAAAGTGCAACAAAGTCTGGTATCAATGGCTCAGATTTCATTTGGTCAGGATTAGACCAAAATTTTCCACAAGTGGAACATACTAGCTTGTTACTGACACGTGAGGGAAAACCATCTTAAAATTTAATAATATGAAGGAAAACCTGTTTCTGTGACTTGATGGTTATTTGATATTGCAGGCTTCCTTCTAAATGTGTATTCTTTTAAAATAACCTGAAAAAGTTCAGCATGCATTACAGAGCTAATTAAATTTTTAATTGTCATGTGTCCTGGATGAGCAAAAGGAAGAATGATTACTATTAATCATTTATTCAAATAGCTCTCAGCAAAATGAACAATTTGTACAGCAGTTATACATCTACACGTGAGTGAAATTCATCTTTAATGACAAACGGTCTGAAGCTTGGCTTCATGAATTGAAGGTGAAAAAAGGCACTGTGCCACTTAAATTTATGCAGAGAATTGGCTCCACAGTAAAAAGTACCACGTATTAACCTTCAGTACCCGGCTCTTCCAGAGGATTTGAATTCCTCTGAGACTTGCTGTCCAAAAGCTGAGGTCAGAAACACACTGTACAAAGGTAACACTGCTACAGCTTATGTACATGCACATACTAAAATAAGCTGGTGATTTCTCTTTTCTTACCATTTGAAATGAGATAATCAGAGAGAAAAGCTATTTAGAATTTGTAAGTATCAATTAAAAGCTAGCTTCCATGTCCTGGATGATCTGTTTAGTCAATGTATTTAATATGAAAGCAAGAAATAAACTAAAAACTGAGATACGTTTCTCCACTTGAATGGGGATCCTATTGAAAGCTTCAACTAGAACCATTGCAGAATGGGTCAAATTGCAGGAAGCAAAAAAGAAAAATATTTTCTAAAAGGAAAAAGGAATAAAACGTGCATGGACTATTGCAACAATGGTTCATCTTGGTTTTATTTGCTTTCTAGCTGACTGCAATATAAAAAGGAATCCTTCAATCTGATGTGTACTGTAGCAAAAGTATATGCCAAAGCAAAAAAAAAAAAAAAAATTCTCATTTTTACCCACTTGTGAGATTTCTTCCAGTTTGTTCCACCTGGTCCCGATCCACAATCATAGGCCTGGATGATGAATGTATATTCCTTCTGCAGTTCACAGTCAATAGGACTTTTTGCTCGAAGACGACCTTCTCCGGATGTCTTGTTTAGCACAACAGCTTCAAAGGGCATTTCTTGTCCATGGATTTTAAAAGCACAGATTTCACCTGTGAGGAACGGTATAAAACAATCATAAACAGGGAGGTCCAAGTCTTATGCGCTAGACTGACACTGGAGAAGTTACAACTCATTTGTATTTCACATGCTGTTATAGATGGGGAAAGCATAGACGCGGGCATCAGTTTATAATACATCCAAAAGGGCTACTGGCCACGTGCTCGTAGAGTGTGATGTGGTGAGTGCAGCTCTAGTCACGTACTTCCCTCGTCTTCAGTCATTACTAAATGGTTTCTTAAAGCCCTAGAGACTACTCCCTAGATGTGGTACTAGCATAAATGTTGAGCAAAATTATTTTTGAGCTAAATTAAGAAGACTGTATTTAGTTAAAGAAAGTAGCAGAAAGAAAAATAGAGAATATTTTAGAGGTGGTCTTTTCTAACTGCTGTCACTCCTTCCTTGAGCCACTTGAGCTGCCAGGTGGTAGCAGATGTTCAGATTCTTGCAGTTTAGTTTCCCAACAGTGAAAAAACTAATGATGCAGAACATGGGCATATTCAAAATATATCTTGTTTTATTTACAGACATATATCATCTTTACAGCAGAAATAGGTGAAGGAAAACAGACAAGTGTCCCTTTTGGACATCTCAGTCACCCACCCATGTTCACACGCTCATACATGAATGCCTTCTTGGGAGCAACTCACTCTGCCTCCAAACTGCCTCCTAATATAATAGATCCATAGTTTCTCTCAGAGGAATACTATATAACAAAACAGATGATATAGCAAGGACTAAAAAAAATGATTTGGACACAAAAGACAACATAAAAAAATCTTGTGACTAAGAATCTGGAAGGGGAAAAAATTCCAGTTTCTGGTGATCCTTTTTTTAGTCTTTCATATTGATAGCAAGGATATGTACACTGAATTCATTTTTAGCCACTCCAGAATCCAACTTTCAAAATGAAATATTTACACAAAGACCAATGTGGCTTAAATATTTTTATGACACATTACACACATGCTCTTTTATGAGCAAGTCAGTCTCAGGACATGCATTATAGATTCAAAGCAGTCTCCCACTCACATAATCCTTTTCCATTTATTTCCAATTTACAGTTGCAGCCTTTTGGAAATCTTGCCAATCATATATGAGTCAACTGCCAAATTCTAAATTAACTGTGAATCTGTGACCTCTAATTCAAGCCTGGCTTCTCTCTCTCTTTTTCTATTAGAATATGTTGTTTGTTTTTAAAGAGAGTAGACAGTGACTTTATAAAAGTACTGGAGTTCATAATTCCTATTATGTGTGAGGAAGAAAAAATGGGAAGGGTGTGTGTGGGGATAAGGTACACCTGAGTATTAATACCAGCTGTTTAGGATGTTCCCTCAACTACGACCACATAGGTTTTCCTTGATTATAATGGGAGCTGAAGATGAGCTTAGCTATATACACTGACATTTAGGCAGATGAATCCCACGCTTAATAATTGTAGTCAACCCTATGAATGTCTTTACAGGATCAGCACACAGTTGTTTTAGTAATTATGAGGTACTGGGAAAATACATTAAATATTTGCTTGGATAGTTGCTTGCTCCAACCCCTCACTCAAGTGGCAAGAAAGGGTGGTGTCACTTCCCAGGACAGACAACAGATGCGCTCCTTTCCAGGCTCTCTTTCAGTCACCCTCAAAGAGCCCAAATATTTGGGCTATAGAAGAAGGAACGGATTTTGCCCTGAGAATCAGACTCTAAAAAAGACTAATATTTTGCATATCCATTAAAGCAGGTTCCACAATGATTATGAACTGTTGCACAGGAAACAAAGCATAAGGATAAGAGAAGGCTGAAGCTGTTTGTTCAGCTTTGATTGTGCGCAATGATCACTGAGTTTGTATCTCAATGTTGTCACACATACCTTTGAAAAAAACTATCCTGATTTTCCCCAAACTTAAAAATGAAACATTCATCTAAAATGATATTGTGGATTTCAGTTTTATTTTAATTGAATACGAAAATAACAGTGAAAATGTGGGAAGTCTAATTGAAAAATACTATTTGTTGTGTTCTATAACAGTGGCCTTCATAGTTTCTTAATAACAAAGAAACTATGCACCGGTGTTTTTTTCCTCAGATGCACAATACGTCAACAGATATCATAAACTTCAGTGTATTGTGTTTATTATTTTATTAATCCACTGTTTGATTGTAAACAATACAGCATTTGCAGATATCCAAGCCTACTGTTCTTAAAAAACAGAAATAGCTCAGGGCAGAAAAAATGTACACTCAGCCTCAGTGTAAACATTTTATCATTTTTTCTTTCCAAATGCAGAGGCCTCATGCAAAGCAATCATAGAAGCAGCACATGTTCCAATTAGTTCTCAGCAAATATTTTAGAAGCCTACATCCTGCTCCTATGCTAGGTACTCCAGCTTTATATATGACTCAATTTTGTTTTTTATATCCCCATTTGCAAAAGACAAAATAATGACACCTGCATGGATATGGAGAGATATTTGTAAATACACTGCAAAACCCCCGCGTACACTTCCAGATTCTAGCTACAGTAATGTACTTATATGAAAACAACTGTATGTTTTTAATAACTAGGTAAGAATTTTTTCAGGAGAAGGATTCTACTACTGTTTCCCAAGAATAGTTAGCACTTGAAAAATGAAAAATGTATAGTAATTATAATGATTCTAAAAAGGTGCTTTATTATGTTTTCTCTTCAAATCATTCAGACTAGCATTAGCTGTAAGCACCTGTTAATTTTGAAGCCTACATTATTTTGAGAGCTCTGGTAGAGATCCATACGTTACTACTGCAGGGATAATAATCATATAATTTCCTCTGTAAAAATTATAATCGCCTGAATAAAGCTACTGACGGTTTATCCTTTCTGGAATATAACGAACAGATCTCTACACTGTTTAGAAATTCCTATAGACAATGTTTCATATACAGCAGCATTTACATGCAAAATTTAGTAATTATAAGCCTTAATCAACAAAATTGTATCACGAATTACTGCCTTTTATATGAGAAAACAAAACTCATGCTTCTTTCAATAGGAATAAAACTCCCCAATGTTACTGCTTTAACAACTACACAGAATTATTCACTTGAACTCAATTTCAGAAGTTATTAAAAAAATGATGTGCTTCCTTTGCCTTTCACAGCCACTTTTGCTTTTTCTTCAGCTTTTATTACAGCAAGAATACAGAAGACTTCAAGTGAAAAGCTGGGATCTCTGACATTTGATAATTTTCATCAATGGTTAATAAAAGGCAACAGTTGTGTGTGAATCAGCAATCACCAAATGTTATTTCATTTGGTTGCATGAAGTTCAACAAGGCCAAGCGCCGGGTCCTGCACTTGGGTCACAACAACCCTATGCAGGGCTACAGGCTTGGGGAGGAGTGGCTGGAAAGCTGCTTGGCGGAAAAGGACCTGGGGGTGTTGGTCAACAGCTGGCTAAATAGAAGCCAGCAGTGTGCCCAGGCAGCCAAGAAGGCCAACAGCATCCTGGCCTGTATCAGGAACAGCGTAAGCGTGGTGAGTGGGACTAGGGAAGTGATCATCCCCCTATACTCGGCACTGGTGAGGCCCCATCTTGAGTACTGTATCCAGTTTTTGGCCCCTTACCACAAAAAAAGACACTGAGGTACAGGAGTGTGTCCAGAGAAGGGCAGTGAAGCTGGTGAGGGGTCTGGAGAACAAGTCTCATGATGAGAGGCTGAGGGAGCTGGGGTTGTTCCGCCTGGAGACAAGGAGGCTGAGGGGAGACCTTATTGCTCTCTACAACCACCTGAAAGGAGGGTGTAGCGAGGTGGGAGGTCGGTCTCTTCTCCCAAGTAACAGCCGATAGGACAAGAGGAAATAGCCTCAAGTTGTGCCAGGGGAGGTTTAGATTGGATATTAGGAAAAATTTCTGCACTGAAAGGGTTGTCAAGCTTTGGAACAGGCTGCCCAGGGAAGTGGTTGAGTCGCCATCCCTAGAGGTATTTAAAAGATGTGTAGATGTAGCACTGAGGGACATGGTTTAGTGGTCAACTAGGCAGTGTTACGTTAACAATTGGACTCAATGATCTCAAATGTCTTTAACAACCTAAATGATTCTATGATTAACTCTGATCAGAGCTCCCTGAATGTTCTATTGTCTCTATGAGCCTTATGATTGCTTATGGAGTAGAGTTTACACAACTGTGTTCAGAACATGTCTATATGCGTGTGTACGCACATGTATTTGTTCCTGCCATTAACTCTCAAACCATTTGTTAATTTCAACTACATTTTAAAAAGATGAGTTGTTTCCCACAAGTGCTATGAAATTATGCAGCCACACAATACAGAGACGCTACAGAAGTAGCATAAGGGTGACAAAGCGGTCACATCTCACTAGATAGAAAACGGTCCACACAAAGACCTTGTAAAAGCTCAACAACAAGAAAAGCTTCAATTCTATCTTGCACCTTTTTGGTACCAGTAAATCAAACATGTAGCTCAAACCTGTAGGAAATTGGGCTTCGTTAGTTCACTGCTGACAAAATTACTCATTTATATTCATATCCTGTTCTGACTTTAGTGCTTTCTAACCTTTTATTATATTTCTATGTGTGGTTTTTTTCAGATGCACAAATCAATATAACTGATCATTTATTTAGAATAAAGGTTATGGTTTTGTACTTCCTGAGGCAGGCACAGTGTCTCTGCAAGATCCCAAAGTACCTAAGAATCAAAGCTGCATGATCCACTCAGCCCTTACAAGAGACAAATACTCTATTCAGGACAGATGCATCTTGCATTTCAATTCAAAGAACAGAGACGGGAACACCATGACTGCGACCTCTGAAGACTTGCATATGAATGACAATAACACTGTTTTTTCCTTATGTATGTCCTTCAGAAACTTGATTCATCTCCATGACATGATGCTATTATGACCATCATGTCATAGTAGAGGTACTTGATAACCATCAGTAATGAACCTTCTTCATATACTACATGGCACAACTAGGCTTCTAAGAATTTTATAAAATGTGTAAATTTGCTTGGGGATATGACTTCCCTCTTGCTGTAACTACAGGTTTTAAACTATTCTTGTCAATGAAATTGAAGAACTCAGTCTGAATCAAATCTGAATCTTTAACCCTTTACATGTGCTCTCTCTACATATAGATGGACACCCAAACACAGGCACACTGTTCTTTGACCATCGATCATTAAAAGATGTCTGTTGGCAGTAGGATGGAGATCTGCAAATAAGCAATGCAGTTAGGACTACTATTCAACTCCATGTCTGTTTTCTCAGAAAAGCAGCAAGGACTCACTACGTGCAGCTGATGTTGGGTTTTTTAATAAGTCTGCTTAGGGGTTGCTCTTTCTGTTTGCTTTGTTTTGTTTGGTTTGGTTTTTTTTTTTTTTAATCCAGCCTTCCAGGATAACAAGTGTACACAAGTTTCTCTGCTGGAATCCTGCAAATAGCTCCTGCAGTGCAGAGCTGACGACCTTTTGAGTGTCTCAGTGCCACTGGAAGGTTTACTGCTTTGACAAATTTTTCTATCATAAGATGTAGCTACTCCTTAAATAATTACAGAACATAGAATGTTACATTTTAAGGGAGGAAAGGGTAGTTTTTTGGGAAAAGGAGGCAAAATAATAATTAGAGATACAAAATGTCTTTAAGGATAGAAAAAAAATTAAGGCAGTAACCACAGTTTATGCTTTTCAAGCTCATTGAAGTCAATGCTAATTAAACTCATATTGAAATAGTAAAATCCAGGAATTGATACTGAAATCATAAACAGAGGGAGGTGTTCATATCTTAATAAAATACAAAAATTATTATTTCCTCATACCTAATTTTATGGGCAACAAGCTCTGCACAGCAAGAGTATAAATCCACTGCAACCCTTCCTATTCTATTCCTATGGATTTGAAATTGGAAGGTGGAGGAAACTGCACTTGCACTTCAAGTGATTCATTGTTGCCATAAGCTCACACCAAATGAACCAGACTTCATTCTTCTGCTAAAGTAGGGACCAATTGGTCAGGACAAAAAGATAGTTCTGTGAGTAGCATGTATGCAGCAGTCATATCTGGATTTCTTCCTGGTTTCACAGTGAGTTTCTGTAAGGGAAATCATTTGGGTCACGATGGCGCTCAGCACCAAAACACCTGAAAAACTCTACAATTTTGTTTAAATAAGCATGTTTTAAAAACGCAATTTTTATGGACACGCTCTGATTATAGTGAGATATATGACCACATTGCTCTGTTAGAAATTAGACCACCACTGCTTAGATGCATACCACATCACATTGTGCACTCAGATTTGCAGAGATCCTTGCACTCCAGTTTAAATGATGGAGAACTGATACATGTTTATTTGAAGACTGCAGCAGACATTGAGGTGGATCAAAAAAGTATGTAACAAGGAGATAAAGGTTTGTGAACATAAAGATGTGCTTATTTAACTAATGATTATACAGTTCTCGAGCACTCTCTATTCTAAAAGCATAGAAATATAAAATAGTCATTTGTTCCTCCCATCAAATGCATATCAAATTAACATTCCATTGTAAATAACCTCAAGTATTCCTTAATCTTTTCTACTTTCTGAAATCTGCAAAATTCAAGAGAGAAAGAAAGCAAGTACTCATGATTTCAAGAACAGTACCCAAAAGTATACCATTGTAATCAATATATGGAGCTCCATGCCCACCTGCAACAATGGAATGCCTTTATTAATCTCATGTTTCATGTTTGTGGATTAAATAGTGCATCTGAGCATCACACAAACACACATTCAACACATAGACACAGCTGTCCAATTTAGTTAGAATGCTGTAAGGCACAGCACAGTCTCTTTAACAGTTACATGATCGTTACTGAGAAATATTTGCCTTGACATTTTTTAGAATACCACATTATAATGAGCTATTTGAAAAATAATCCTGCAACTGCACAGTTAAACCTGCAAAAAGGCACATTAATAAAACTTTATCCTCCAGGAGCTAAGTGGAGCATAATCATTCAGTTGCCAATTGGGTCATTTTCTGATCTTTTTATACATGTCAATAACAGTCATAAACACATGTACGGGTTGTTGCCTTCACGCAAAATACCTGCGTTATTTGATTAGTGTTCACTTGAGGCTGCAGCATTTGCAATCAGTGATTGCATATTTCTGTTCCCCTATCAGACAGAAGTCTGCTGCAGCAGATGAAACATCACTTTTCTTCAGACAGTCATCTTTCAGTAAACACAAAGCCCAGATGTTACCACTGCCCTAATTCCACATCTGTGTTTGAAAGATGGATCATGAAACTATTTCACTTCTAGATTATTGGAGTCTACACAGAAAAATAGAAGAGAACTTGCCCAGTGACCCATTTTACTGTGCATATCCTTTGAAAAAGGTGAATATATTTTTATAAGAGAGACGTAGAGGTCTCTGCATGTAAGATTAAAAAGGTTATTTTTCGGTTATAATTTCTAGCCATTAAGTATTGCAGAGCTGTTAAAGGACAAACGCTAATAAAATACATAAAAGTAGCTAATGATGTATAATGTGACCAGAATTTCAAATTAAATAAAGACCTAGGATTAGGAAAGCTGGCTTGCACATATGTACTGCTCACAGAATTCCTACAGTCTAGTAGGCAAATCTAACACAACTATTTGGGAAGGCAGGAGAGATGCACCAACATGACCTGCTAGATTTGGCTCCCTTGTGAGATATACAGAGATAAATAAGAAAATGAACAGCACCATGTCACACTCAGATCAGAAAATCAGCAGCTGTTTAGTCTATTGAGAACTCAGTAGACTGACAGAAAATCTTACTTTTTAATTAAACCAGCTTCCCTGGGGTCCTATGTCAATGCAGACAATTTCTGAGATAAAGAAGCTTGGAAAATGTTGTATTTATTAAAATTATTCCCCTGAATATTTATAAATGTATTGTTTTGGGGTATAGTTGGCTAATTCAAAGCACACAGCAGGTGGTCAATTTCTCCAAGGCATCACTCGGCTTTAACTTGAGATTCTATAGCAGGAACTTTGGACTGGGTAAGACATAATATAAGCAGTGGACTTGGCCATGCAAGTCAAAGAAGAGGCAAGTACTAGGAGCTAGGGTGCTGTGGCAATAATTTCAACACCACAAAATAATTCCAAATATGTAGACCCAAACAGAAATGACTGTTGGGATCTACAGAAAAGTCAGGCAGAAGTAAAAATTGCCTACTGGTTATCAACAAATCTGTGGTCCTTCTTTCAGCATGCCAATATTTTGAGATAGCCATTCATCCTCTTTTTTTCCCTCAGATTTGTAGCTTGAAAGATCAGGTAGATGACAACATAATGCCATTAAAAAGTATTATGGAATCACCTGAGTGCAATGGGTGGCTATTTGAGGCTGTGTTCAATCAGGATTCTGCAGCTGAATGCCAGCAGCTCTAAACTAGGACCCAAGTAGTCACATTAGCACAGTGCTGTGCTTGAATGAACAGGTGACAATTGCTGGCTGTCTCATGGCTAGAAAGCCTGGAGTGAGAGCACTCTGGTTGTCCATGAAAGACGTAAGAAAGGACTGCAAGATCCTCCTTTGATTTTTATATTTTTTTAAGTGATTTTTTATGAGAATTGCTACAAAGTGAGTATGCAGGCAAGTCGGGGTTGCAAAAACATGCATTAGAGAGGTGCAATGCAAAGTAACTTTGAATGATCATGGAATTTGCACAGCACTGACAGCCTATGAAGTGAGATAAAAGGGAAATTATGCAGTTTGTATCTTTTCACCAGCTCCTGAACTATTTTTAACACGCACAGTAAAATATATCAGAGACATATTAGATATCTCAGGACTCTTTCACCTCGTGCCCATAAAAACACATGTGAGACAGAACACACTGAGCGGGGGGTTAGGAAAAAGGGGTAAAGTGCTTATGCATCCCCAAGTTTTCACTCAATTATTTACTCTGCTGTGGCCTCTTCTTACAGAAACAGATTAAATAAAAATCTTAGGAACATTAATTCAATCTTGGCATGGAGCCTGGGCACAAGGATTTAATCTGTGCATCCTGCAGACATGCATTAAAGTAGAGCACTGAGTTTAATTGTTACAAGAGTACCATATGGCTCCTCCTCATCCCAGTTTTTTTTTCAGTTGTTTTTTACTTCCACTTGTCTGTCTTTAAATAATCTGAAATATTCAGCTCCCAGTGTAAAGTCATAATCTGGACTGGCTCTCTAGACATGATGAGTTACTTTGGACACAAATGTTTCTACCACAAAGCATCATTACAAATGAAAAATAACATAGTCAAAATCATCGCATCTGGCCTTTTATCAGAATGGAAATGACATAGTGAAGATAAATTCATCAAAAGAAAAGGTAAATGCAGATCTCTCACTAGAAGATCATTTGCCCTCTAATTTGTGTGGACACTTAGAATTGCTACCATTATTTCTAAAGAAATATATTCAGCTTATCTTACCCCTCCGAGTCTTACAGTCTTCTCCTTTTTTTTGTATAGTTTATTTCCTACCATGCCTTTATAAAGGTAAGTGTTGGTGCCGTTTATACTGCACTGTTCTTAAGCATACAGCTTTTCTCCCCACCATCACCAATGTCATCAAATGGCTTCAGCACATGACCACAGTTCAGTCAATGACTAACGGCTGCACTTTTATGCAGAAAAGGGTTGTAATGAACTGTCACTCACAGGCAGTTCACGAGAAAGGCTGGTTTTTAGGCAAAGAAATCCAAGAGAGACTCCCCACCACTGATTTGTGTAGGGCTACCTGAGCCTACTCATGCTTAATATTTTACACATTAGAGGTGCGAGAATCTCAGCTGTGTGAGCTGACTGCCTTACTATTTCCAGAGTTACCCTTGAGCAACTGCTACTTGACATTTTGTTCCTTATTCTAGCTTTTAATTCTGCTAATAACAGCACAGACCAATACTTAAGCAGGACAAAATCTCAGATTTTTCCTGAGACAATAACTTACACCTATTCAGAATTTGGTAAGATCCCTGCTTTTCAATGTCAGCCATAACAGGTCCTGATATATTCAGTGATTCAGACGGGACTCCAGCCACCAAAACAATGTCAACAGTACAGACCCTTGGCACAGTATTTATAACGGTGTACGGTTTATATCCTGCACAGGTACTGTGCAGGAGTAAATCTCAGGCTGATGGCAAACATTAGTCTTTCATGTAATGGTATGATTAGTAGTAGTACAAAGTAACTTTTCCTATATAGAAACTTAGATTAAGTTTTTATACTCTCTCTGATAAGAAAATAACTATACTGGATATACAAACTGCAGCTGCATTGAACCTAAACATACAGAACAACCATTAAGAACTCCATAGTAAAAATAGGGGCTCTGTCCATTTTTACAATAGGATATCTTATGCTTATTAATTATTCAGTAATGCAAGTAGGTTTGTTTTTTAAACAGTAAATTCAGACACAAAGACACAATGAACTCAACATGGGGGGTTTTGTGCTTCTTTATCATCTAACATACTGAAATACCCTACTTATTTGCTGTCTCTCTTCAATGTTATCCTACTTGTTGCCCTCATCTTTTCTCTTGAGCAGGAGCTATACAGAGGGCATAAATTGTATTGTTCAGCAGCTTTGAAGATTATGCTAGCTTTTTTCCTAACGTGAAATTAAAAACTATATGAAACTTTTCACGAAACTGAGCTGCATCAAAATAGCTGTTTTCAGAGAAAGGTCAGATTTTCAATTCAGTCCTCTCAAAAACCCCATCAGCACTGCAGAAATGGTAGAAGTATCAAAACATCCACAAAATACTTCTACCTGAGTAAAACTGTATTTTTGATAAATTGTATTTTGACCAGCTCCATTATAAATATTTAATGACTTTGGTCTATGATTTCTGCTCCCTCTCTGCTGCCCATTTCTGGCTATGTTAGTCTGACAGCTGTTCGTGATACCATACCCAGCTCCATTTTGTGCCTTTTTTATTTTTTTTAAAACTTTAGAAAAATTATGCTTCTTTATACATGTAAGAGACTGGCAATGCTAGCCCTTCTGAAAACATGTAGCACTTGTCATAAATTATAACAGGTCTGGGATTTCACCCTTGGATTTAATGACTACTTTCTAGGAATTAGGACTTTCTAGGAATTTCTAATCACTAGATTTCTTGTCCTCAAAACACACATGATCTTGTAAACATTTCAGTGTCTGGGTGTGTAACAGAGGTTGTTCCCTCACCTTCTGCCTCAAAACCCAGCATCTAAATAAGTCACTTGCTGCTCACAGAAAGCTGAAGTCCTGAGGCCCACGCACACGGGAAAAGATTCTAATTTATTTCAACATGGAGCAAACCACACTGTGGACACATATTTCAGTTTCATCTCTACATCAAAATATTCTTGGATTTCTGACCTATTCCTTTAAATTACTTAAAATCTTTGTTTCTTTATGCATATTTTGCATCTCTAAGAGTTCAGACTTTTGTGGGAGTTTTGAGAGGTATGAATTTAGTTACAGACATAAGCCTTTACAGAGCCAACCTTTTAAATGCTTTAGAATGTGAGCTCCCAAGGACATTTCCATGCCTGGTTTTTGAGCAAATGAGATATCACATCGGGGGGGAAAAATAATAAAAAAAAAAAATAGAAAAAAAAATAAAGAGACTACCTGAAAACAGAGTTGAAGTAAAAAATACAACCTGGGTCTTAATGATTAGGTACAAAATTTACATTGATTTCAATGGCAAAAGGCATTCCCCCTTGCTGACTGCTGGTAAAATCCATGATTGCTATAGGGTAAATTTTCCTTGGTTAACTGAAGCACAATAAAATGAAACTTTGTAGTACAAAAATGAACACAGATCTCTCAGTTACCAGATGCTGTTAGCATAATATCGCAGATCTTGCTGAGAGAACAGATTAATTTTCCTACTTAGTCTGTATTCCATCCCCACTTTCATTCTAGAAAGTGAAGATCAAAGCTTATTTTTTATGCTTTAGGAGCTATGACTGAACTTTCATTGCAATTTAATGTTTAATTTGAAATTAATGGAATGAAGGATGCAACTATTAAAATCCAACATGTGCAATATAAAGCAATAAAAATGTAACACCATAAAAATTGCACAATAGTAAATCATTTCAGCAATTGAGAAAGTGCAAATAAATATCTATATAGTTTCTATTTAACTGTTCCTCAACAATGTAAAGAAACAAATTATATTTGCTCTTTCTGCAGGAAATTATAATATTAATTTGAATATATCTGGTAGGAAACACAAACAAAATATTTTATCAAGATGTAAAGTTAATTCAAAGCCATTTTTGTGGTTAACACTAGACAATGTTTAGTGGTATTTGCATTTACGTCATCACAACTGGTCAAACAGAACCTTACTGGCTGTGGCAGTACTACCTTGTGAATGCTTGGATCTAGCCCTGGGAAGCAAACTCTGTGTCAGCACAGTTTTTAGAATGGACATTTACAGACTTGAATTTTTGGGTGACGAATGGTTTTCTGGAGGGAGGAATTGACTAACTGCTTGTCAGGGCATTTGCCAAAAACAGCTTCTCTGTTAGCTCTGCCATGAAAATGCCCATATATTTTGGAACATTCCGATTTAATTTAAAAACTGGAATTTTCTCTCTGTGAATATAGTGCAAAATTGTCTTCTAGAAATGACCAATAATGGTAGTCTTATCTGTACTAGTTTGTTTTCTTTACTCAAAAGTCATACCTGCATGCTCTTATGGCACAAATAACTGTTACAGTTTCTTCTCCTATTAGCCCTGCAGCACATAACTAAAACTGAGTGAACTGGATCATGCTTCTTCTTGAACATAATTAACAGAGTTGTTTACTAAAAGCCTCATTTCCGGATATATTGACTAAATGCTGATCCTCTGTACTTCACTGGAAACTGCAGGTGGCTACAAAGCCTAAAGACCAGGCCATCTGTTATAATCGTATTTGAGCAAAATAATATGATTGTACAAGTATTTTTCAGGGCACAGTCTGAAGATAGAGGGATCGAACAGTTGTCAGTGAGAGCCCAAGGAATCTTTATTCCCAGTAAATCTTTAGAAAAAAAATTTTGTCTCTGTAAGACTAGGCTGAGTTTATAAAGGTAACAGTTAGAAAAAGCTGATGATTTGTTTGCAAACAGAATACATAAGAAAATAATGGAACACAAGGAGAGACAAACAATGCACTTCTTTAAGAACTCAGTTACTCTTCCCTTAGTACATAGCTCTGTTTGCAACTTAGGCATATTTTGCAAAACATGCACTTTAAACTGCTTCTCACAGGTTAAACTCCTCTTCCTGTGGGAAATCCATCCCTGGCCTCACCCACCCAGTGACGTCTGTCCTTCAGGAGCCATTCCAAGGGCCTTTTACCACCATAAACAGACAGGGATATCAGGGTAAAAAAAACCAACAGTGTCTGATACCTGACAGCAAAGGAAGACAACACCTAGAAATGAAATAACACAGGGAAGCAGCCATGCTTGTGCCAAGGCTTTTGTGTGTAGAACAGAGCTACACACAATCGGGTGACAGAGAGCACCTCCACAAAGCCTAGCAAATACCTAGGAACAACTTGGATTCAGGACTGAAAATTGCCCATTCACAAACCCACTTTTTTCCCTGGCTCCTTCAAGGGGCTCTGGGCACAATACTGGCTGGTGGGCCAGAAGGAACCCAGAGAAATGTGGCACTCTCAAGCAGGTAAATCTCACCTGAGCAAAGTGCTTCAAATAGTTCAAAATGCATTAACATCAGTTTCATACTTAATGAAAAACAGGCAGCCTCAACTAGCAAAAACCCCTGCAACAACCCTCGTCATCCTCCCAGTGTTGTTACATAATTAGCACATTATGACTGTCAAAATTACTTATCCAGATATGATGATAGCTCACTTAGCAGATTATAACTACTTAAACAGCCATAATTGTACAGAGATACACAGCCAAGTAACCCTTGAAGGATTTTTATTATTATAGGTCTGATAAATGAGATGATAATGAAAGGAAAGTTATTAAAGCACTTATCATTTTTGACAAGTTGTGATTTTCAAATTATCAAGTATGTCAACTTTTACATCTACAGACTACATTCTGTAAATGGGGTAAAAAAAGCTTCCTAGCTGTGGCACTGGTACAAGTTTGTGTGATGATATCTGAAAGCAATCCATTTGACACATTACAGATGATATAGCAGCTCCTTCTCCTCTCCATCAGAATTCTGGGAATTCTCAGGAGAGTGTCTCTGTGCACATGCGTGTACTGCAGCGAGCAGGTGGAAAAATACTAGCAACTAAAAAACATACAAATCCCTCCCTACTTTGATAGGAGCTTTGGAAAGATCTTTGACAGACTGTGCTATCAAGGAATGAGAGATCACTTTGTCTTGGTTCGTAAGGCAATAAATAAAACAACAATAAAAAAATAACCCTTAATACTGGATTTAAAACAGTGAAAGCACTAATTCAAAATTACAAGAACAAAGTTCAACTTCCCACAAAACTCATGACAGAATACATGTTACACAGGTGGAATGAAGAAAACCATTATTCATTATTACATTAATTCTTTGCTCTCCAGAGAGGGAGCTACATGAAGTCAGTGGCAGCCAGGCAGGCTATGTTTTGTTACAATATTGAAAACATTCAGCCACAAATCATCCTCACACATTTGGTTTATGCTACTGAGTGGCTCTGTTGGTAGAATGATAAACAAGGCTTAAGGTAGACACATTAGTGCTGGCAACATTCTGAGATACTCCGTGTTATTTTCAACTCTGTTTTTACAATGACTTAAAAAAAATACATTCAACAATTTCTGGATTCTATACTAAAAATGCTACCAACAGAGGAGAGCAAAGACTTGTTTTGAATGAGTTCCTCACTCCATCTCTTTTAAAAGCATTCATCTACATGGAATTGCATCAAAAAAGAATTGTGCTGCATGAGGCAAAAAAAAGAAACAAAATAATGATAAAAGCAAGCCTCCCAAAGAAATACCTGAGGGGTCTTTGAATGAAAAATAAATAGGTTATAAATGAGATTCCTGCTTCCAGCCAGGGTTAGTGAAACTGTAACTCCCAGGCTGAGATCTAAAACCAAGATGACAGCGAATTGCCGAAAATCCCAGTGCTAAGAACAAAGACAGTGTTTTCAGCAAGTGGCTGATGGAGAGAAGGGAAGGAAGCATCAGAGAATGCGGCATGGTGTCTTCTTGCTACAGATTACAGACAGACCTAGTATGACCAATTATTAGAACGATTAATATTCTAATCTAAAATTATTCTTGTAACCTAAGAATAATTAATCTGTGGAATTCCACCCCAAGACAGGTTCAACAGAGCCAGGCACAATCAGGTTCAACTCGGGCAAGAGGCCATAAGGGAGTGATAGTCAAACCCTCATGGAAATAAGGAAGCCTATGGTTTATGGTCCCAGTCTTACCTCATGTAGGGTAAATATCAGAGTTTAATTCTATCAGAGAGACCTATCTCTTGGAAAGCATCTTTAGCAGAGAAACTAGGGAACGAGACACATATGCAGTTCATCCCCGAGCCATCATGCCCTTTTTAAGGAAGCAGGTAGATTTTCAAGAGTCAGAGCAAGCAAACTGTTTTCAGCAATCTATCAGAAATACACCAAGGCAGTATTTGTACAATTTATTCTGTGCATGTCATGATTTCCTGAATTCAGACACGTTTTTAGAACTCTAAATTTTTTTTTTTAAACTTTCATAACTTTACTAACTCCCAGAGAATGCGGGGAAGATCTAAAGATCTCATTCATTCTGAATACAATGTGGCCATTTCTGACCGCTCCCATCAAGGGATTACCTGAGGTACAGATCGCAAGATCTGGTCCTGAATGAGCTGCAGGTATGCTGTGGGGCCTATTCAGGCTGAGGAATCCACACTACCTACAACTCTATGAATCTGCACTCTCTTCCCTCTCGGGTATCACCAAGAACCTCTTGCCACCAGATGCCCAGAACACTCTGCAAAAAATACTAAAGGCAAAAGTATTGTGCAAGTAGAAAGACATCATCATCTGGTCTGCAAAATCTTTAAGAACAGCAACTCTGTCCATGGATTAGCGATTCCAATTTGAAATGTTTTACTTCAGACAAAGCCCTCTTTCTTTACATGCTAATTTAAACATATTTAAAATGGAAATTGCTGAGGCATAATAAACACTGGAGCTACACCTCCAGTTTTACAATGCTGTTATTCATGCAATGACTTTCCTTTAAAATACTTTTAAAGAAGTACCTAGGTTGATCATAAAAATATATGTATTATAGCCATTGTATTTCTTAAACAGTAATTTTGTTTAAAGTTTAGACTTCTAGTGACAACACGATGATTAAAGGCGAAATGGATAATGTTACTCATGGTTCAATTCAGACAAAAGTTGCTATTATTTAAAGTTCCTATCTATAAAAGAGAATTCCTGGACCCTCTTTTGTTTTGCTCATAAATTTATTGTCTGATCTGTTTCCCTGTCATGACTTGTAATGTGCTCTCTTCTTCAAAAATATCACCACAATTGGTTCAAAGTCACAGGCACACACCAGCTCTGTTAACAGCAACATTCAATAGAAGTTGTAAAATGGGATGATAGGCTATGTGATCCAAATTTGACCAAGTTTTCATCTTCTGAGAAAATCACTATTTGGACATGTTCAACAAACTTGGCAGATACGTGCAGTCCCAGGTGTGGAGAGCATCTATTGGCTGAGCAGGAATTTCTACGAAATTTCTTATTCTAATCCAAATAAATCTTTAGGACCATACTAGACCTGAGAACTGGAATACAGGTTCTCAGTTCTTCCCTGCATGACATTTTCTAATTCTGACATGTTTAAAATTATTCTAATAACTTTCCATAAAGGAAACCATTGTGAAAATATATAAACTAATGCCTGTTGCTCGACATACTCTCGCGTTTATTGCGGAACACAGTACTTCATGTCATTTTTTTTGTGTGCAACGGCTGCAGTCAGAGCATTCACTAAGATCTAAAAGTAGGAAACCAGAACTAATCCCCAAGTCTTTACACAGTGCTACCTTTTTTAGGGCTCTCATAAAAGGATATGTTGTAATATGGGAAGCGTGAGAACACGTAACAGATCACTCTTTCTTACAGTCTTGCAGTGGATAAGAAAAATACTAATCATACAGACATATTATTCTCTCCTCTGGGTGAGAGGACAATCACAGTGACTTGGCTACCTCACTCCCTGCTAGCGAGTGAAGTTTTAATAAGGTACATCCTTTCTTTCTTATAAACAAAACAAATCCAAACAAATGAAAGCTCTTCAAATGAGAAAAAAGGATCAGAAAAATAGATTAAAAATACAGGGGAAGGGGAAAACTAACCATTCACACTAGACTTATCCAGTCTCAGATTCTTTGTGTGATAGATTAAGCAGTCATACCCCATTTTTGTTGTTTTTTGGTAGTTCTTTTGATACGGTGTTTGATTCGTCAGCTCATTCCTCTGCACCAGCTACCTAGTTTTCCATATCTGCCACTCCTTTGTCTGATGTCAAGCAAAGGATCAAAAGACTGACAACAAGGAAAGAACTGGAGTGGCTGATCATAAGCAGTGCATTGGCATCCAATTATTTCATGCAGCTTGCTTAAATTATTCAAGTCCCTCTTCTGTTGTTTATAACCTTGTGAAGCTTTCCTTCCACAACAGTTTTTTTTTTGTAGTAACTGATTTAAAAGCGGTAAATACAAATAATGGGGCGAGGATGTAGTTGACTCTTCAAAGAGCCTGTCTTGTTACAGTATTTCATATTCAAACCACAGAGTTCTGCCTGAATTGAATAGAAACAATGTCTCTCGTACCAAAAATACTGAATCAGATTACAGAGGAATTTACTTGCCTACTCCAAAATGATTTTGTTCTCTGTCAGCATTAACTTAGCAGCTGGACCTCATCATTAGTTTTCAATCTGCTCTAGCTGACAAAAGTGAAAGGTGCTAATAAAGTAGCAAAAATGGGTGAAAAAACATGTGGGATATAAAGCAGTCACAGCTGAAAGGCTCAGATTACTCATTTTCTCCTTCAACAAGTCTATCCTGCTCAGAATAAGAACTCAAGCACATTATGGCTCTGAAAATGGAAGAGATAGGTGTTTTTTATCTCCTAAAAAACAGTAAAGGAAATGTGAATGTAGAAGGTAAAAAAAAAAAAAAACCACGCATAAGATTCATAGACAAAATGTTCTATGGAGATAAGATGCCAATCGCCATAAATTATATGACTCTTTTAGAGAGCTCCTCCCCCTTCGTTTTTTTTTTTGTTGTTGTTTTGGTTTGGTTTTTTTAATACCTGCTATGAATTTGCTATGAAAAGAATGAAAACTGTTCATGTCCAACAGCCCACTACTGAATTCGCAGGACGGATGGACATTAATATATCTGCTTTGAGCCAACTTCCAATCTCTGGGCATATAGATATGTAGACCAGAGAAATGTTTCCTCTTAGATTTTCAAATGATTATTGCTAGAATGCATTTTAATGGCTGAAGAAAATTGCTTCATAGGAGCTTTCTAGCTTTCTAGCTCAAAACAGCCACCAGATAGGTCCTAAAGTAGGAATGCCATTAGAAAACTAGTTTTCTGTGCAATACACATAGACAGCTGAGTCTTGACAATATGTATAGACCTTCCAAGAAAAAGAACAATAAATCACACCACTAGGAAAGTACATCCCTCTTAAGATTTTTTTTTTTAATCAACTTTCAGCTTCCAGCTGGTGTGGATTTAATGTCCTCTTCAATATTACTGAAGGAAGAATGAAATATATTGAGAGTTTTTCTTCAAATAGAACAGAATCGTCTTCTTCAAAGAATGATGCAATACTATGTTCTAAATATAGTTAAACCAGCAGTAAATACATGTTATCAGTCCAGCTAGTCTGGATTCATTTTTCAGAACAGATTTCTGCTTATAGTAGTATTTATTTTCTTGTTCTCTGTAAGCTTTCCTAGTGAAGAGTTTGCAGTTTTGAATCCACTTATCGATACCAATTCCCCATAAGAGACTGTAAGCAGTATTTTGCAGAATAGGAAGTAAAATACAGCATCAATGACTTAAAATTAAATAAAGGCACTAGTGGAAAAGTGAATTTTATCCGAATCACCGCCATCACAACCGCATTTTAAAACTGTTGGTTATTTGGCATTTCAGAACAGATTTCTTTTTTTTTTTTTTTTTTTTTTTTAAAATCTTGGTCTCAACCTGCTATGCTATGCAAACCTCTTGTCACAGAAAGCTTCCAAGGAAGATAAAATCTTTCCTAACCACCAGGCTTCCTTAGACCCCTTATGGCATGTTGATTGAAAAGACAGTAACAATATGACAAAGAGATACTTAACCCCAAAAGTCTGCAGCCCATTATACAGATCATGTACTTCTGAGATTTTGTCTAATAGACAGCTGAATAAGAAAGGGAGCCCAAAAAAGGGAACAAAATGGAACTTCAATTCAAAATTAAAAACAAAGTCCCCAAGAAGATTAAGGCATTTAAGAAAAACTAAAACATAAAAATATGAATATGTAAATTGGGCATAAAGTTATAACAGAAATACTTTCATAGCACCAGGACCATTTGCATACACAAGATCAGGAGCAATTAACCCTGGAACAAGCTTACCACAAACAGATTCACGGATTGTGATCCTCCAAAAAAATGAAAAGTATGTTGAACATTTCTATAACTCAGAAAAACCTTGCATGGTTATGGTCACACAGCACATGTAATTTATGCCTGTGTGTGTGCTGGGTGCTAACAATATGGATGAAATCAATGTCTTGGTCACCTCTTCCAATTTAATATCACAGAAATGGCTGAACAGGTAGCAATGACACCTAAAGGGCACTTGTGCAGTCTCCATGCTGACAATATATGGGTGAGGACAGGAAACAATCAAAGACTGCTAAACATTAAAGAAATGAAGAAACTATAGCTTAATTGTCAGAGTTGTGAGCTTCTAAGTGTGGCTCAGCATTTACAAAAGTTGGACCTGCCAGGAGGAGGTCCTAGACTGCATCTTCAGTCCCTATAACAAGCACACCGCAAGGAAGATTTGGCCCAGCCTTCAGAGTTGGGCTTGACTCAAAGTGGTATTTTTCACTCTCAGACTAAAGCAAAGCTTAAACTGGAACAAAATCATATCTCACTGAGCACTTTGCACTTGAGAGTATGGCATCGCCTTGATTTGATCAAGTGGTCTTGATTGCAATTTGTTCAGTTTAACGACATACTGGAATGCACACTAGTAAATATATTCAGTTGAATTGAGCACTTCTGTTGTTCTCCAAGTGATAGCTGAATTTCCCATAACATATAATTGCATAGTGGTTTAACTTTTAAATGTTTCTAATTGCTTAAGATATATTTACATAAAATGGGAAATAGGGATAGTAAAGAATTCTTTGTCAAACAGAATATTCCAAGAAGAAACCTGTCAGAATAGGAATTATTTTCACTAATTGAAACTTAAAATGCATTCTAAAACTCTTTTCTCAATTCTCCAGTTGATTAACCTGAAGAAAAATGTATTTTATAGGATTAATACATAGCACAACATTTCTGTAATATATTAGTGGCACATTTTTACGTATATGGACTATATATTACACATTTGAGGGATCTGTTTAAAAGAAATGACTTAAAAAAAGAAGAAAAATTTCCAAGGAGGAAGTTTTGAAAATTAAAAGTATGAAGAGAAAAAGGGAAGAGAGAAAGTAGGAAATGAAATGTGTTTCGAAGAACACTGCATTTTAATTTATCATTTAATTAGCTCCTCCACAATAAAAAAAAAAAAAATGCAGTGCATTAGGGGAAAACTATGCAAAGTTTCAAAATCACAGGGTGGAAAAATTACATTTTTTTCCAAGTCTATGCAATTCAGTCTGCACAGTAATACATATTTTAATATGCCTTACTATTCAGCTTCAAAGGAGTGTCCTTAATGGCAGGGTTTCATTTTTTTTCAGGAAAGACAGATGAGAACTAGATGGAATGGAAACATAATGGAAATTCTGCTATGCCATAATATATATAATTCAATTAGCATCCACGGCTGAAACCTCAAATGAAATTAATGAATTGTATTGTCCAATATGGCTTTAAAACAAGATTTAAACTAAGTCATTATTAATGGAATAATTAACGTTCCTAGTAATTGACAGGCCCTGCTTTAGTTGCCATTAATTTATTCATTTACGTGACAGGCTGTTCTTTAGTATACGGAGGATGATTTTGATGTGTGTTGTCCACTAGGCAGGAAGAGGTTAAGCAGCAGATGTATATGGACATTTAAAAACAAATTATGTTGCAGAAAGTCAGGCAATATTTGCCAACCACTTTCTTTGTTAATAACACTAATCCACAGTTCTACCACAATTGTTTCTTGGTGGTTTTCACCTGGGAATAAGCCGCTGCATTCTGCAGATGACAGAATGAAATCTTCTTGAAAACCTGATTCATGGGGTTTAATACATTTTAAAAGAAATAATGAAAGGAATATTCATGTGGAAGACAAACACATGGGGAATCATACTTAAATGATGTTAAGTCATAGTGAAAAACTGCTTTCTGCGCATCCTCTGTTGTACTAACATATTGCAAAATGTTTTCAATGCAGTTTTTGTATAAGGTACTACGTAAGACCTTATACTGCCCAATAACCCACTGAATTTAAAATGAACTGTGACTGTGGGCAGAGTGTAAACACAAACACAGTTTAAATACTTGCTACCTTCTTGCATTTAGACATTAGAGGGCTTTGGATCCAATGTCCTCTTCACAAAGTTTGCTCCACAAACCTAGGAGGACTGGTAGAAAGAAAGAAAGATTCGGCACCTCTAACCTTTCAAGGGTTCATGTAGTATTCAACATACAATTGTGTTCAGTTGAAAAGGAATGTTTTCACACTACAGTAAGTATCTGGCTGAAGTTCAAAACAAGATTCTATATGCAAATGCCAGATTTTTTGCTATGGCTAACTCCCACATATGAAATAGGAAATGCAAAAAACAAATTTAGAGTTTTCATTCCATTAAATTTAGAAAAAACATTTATTTCTCCAATCAGCCAACCAGAAACCTGGAATGACAGCTATGTAAACTGGGACTTATATAAAACTGCATGGTTCATATAGATATTCAAGCATACACAAAGTATTGCAGTCCATCCTGGAACATGAAGACCTGGCTAGGGAAAAGCATCAAAGTCAGTCACAATTTCCTACAGGAAAATAATTTGCTAGAGGGTCCACTTGAACACAGCTAAAAAGACACAGCAGAACGGAAAACCCAACCTGATGCAACTTCCCGAGCCACTATGTCAATGTTTTTGCTTCCATGGAAGAAGGAAGCATAATATGGCCGCATTTAACTAGATGAAGCCATATACTTAAAACTGCAGCTTCTTTTCAGCATGAAAAAATTTGCTTTCGAATGCTAGAAACAAAGATATTTCATTTGTGAATTAAGTATTCAAGCATATTAAGTGAATTAAGTATTGCCAACTGTTCTTGGGCTCCATCAAAAGATGCATGACCAGCAGGTTGAGGGAGGTCATTCTACCCCTCTACTCTGCTCATAAGATCCCACCTAGAGTCCAGCTCTGGGGCGCCCAACAGAAAAAGGACATTGACCTGTTGGAAAGAGTCCAGAGGAGGGCCATGAAGATGATGAGAGGGTTGGAGAACCTCCCTTATGAAGACAGGCTGAGAGAGTTGGGGTTGTTCAGCCTGGAGAAGAGAAGGCTCCGGGGAGACTTCATAGCAACCTTCCAGTACCCAAAGGGGGCCTACAGGAAAGATGGGCAGGGACTCTGTATCAGGGAGTGTGGAGATAGGACACGGGATAATGGTTTTAAACTGAAAGAGGGGAAATTTAGATTAGATGTTAGGAAGAAATTCTTTACTGTGAGGGTAGTGAGACACTGGCAGAGGTTGCCCAGAGAAGCTGTGGATGCCCCAATCCTGGAGGTGTTCAAGGCCAGGTTGGATAGGGCTTTGAGCAACCTGGTCTAGTGGAAGGTCTTCCTGGTCATGGCAGGGGGTTGCAATTAGATGACCTTTGAGG